>NC_134724.1:41791250-42407778 GCF_049634645.1 Pelodiscus sinensis | reverse complement strand
AACTGGACTAGGATTTGGGAGATGTGACTCTACCATAGATTTCTGGTGTGCCCTTGGGTAAGTCACTCTGTTCACCATTTGTGAAAGAGGGATTGTGGTGCTCTGCCTCACAAAGATTCTCAGGATAAACCCATTTATGTTTGTGAATGCTCTCATACCACAGTGATGGACTTCATGGGAGCATCCTGATGGATTCCTAACCCACTGTCATCACAATTTAGCATTTAGTCACCTGTCAGAAACTGAAGGATAGCCTTGTCTGTCAGCACATTCAAGTTGAAATCACTAATTGCTATTCACTTTTTTCCTATTTTCCAGCAGTCTGAAAACATAATGAAAGAACAGCAATTCAGTCAAATGGAATTTAGAGATATATTAATTCACAAAGTTCTATTAGGGTACGTCTAAACTACATGGCTCCGTCGACGGAGCCATGTAGATTTGTTGTTTTGGCAAAGGCAAATGAAGCCGCGATTTAAATGATCGCGGCTTCATTTAAATTTACATGGCTGCCGCGCTGAGCCGACAAACAGCTGATCAGCTGTTTGTCCGCTCAGCGCGCTAGTCTGGACACTCCCCTGCCGACATCAAAGCCCTTTGTCGGCAGCCCCGTTATTCCTCGTGGGATGAGGTTTACCGGGGCTGCCGACAAATGGCTTTGATGTCGGCAGGGGACTGGCTTTGATGTCCAGACTAGCGCGCTGAGCGGATAAACATCTGATCAGCTGTTTGTCGGCTCAGCGCGGCAGCCATGTAAATGTAAATGAAGTTGCGATCATTTAAATCGCGGCTTCATTTGCCTTTGCCTATGCGTCTAATCTACATGCCTCTGACGACAGAGGCATGTAGTCTAGACACAGCCCTAGGGTCCTTTAGATTTAAATTCACCTGAGCCTCTTTCCAGCCTTAACTGCAGTACTTGGCAGGGTTCATAAAATGAAATCCTTAATTTGTGGAAAGGGGTCCTCTTCTACACATGCAGAAAAGGAGCACCTTTTAATGAACATCATAAAGGAACTGTATAAATATTTACTAAGGTGAAGGAATAAGAGGGGTTTACTAGGCACTAAGACCTGCACTGGAAGCTGAATGCAAATACCTTAGTTCAGAGACTGCCCACTGGACTCTTGATCTGAACTGACTGCTTGCAAAGTCAGAAAAAGATTCAGGTGGATGGGATCACTCACTCCCAAGTTAAATGATTCCACAGGGGGAAAAATGCCCCATAAGTTACCGTTGTTGAATATGTTCCTACAGATTTCATAACCACTAGAAATATTTTTTTTCCAGGAGAAAAAGGATGCCCTACTGTGTTGGTTACAGCAGGATTATAACCACATGCACTCACTGAATACAAAGTAATAACTAAATAAAAAGCAAATGACCGAGGCATTGTACATTCCATTAAATGGAAGCAGCTGTCATAAACATCTTAATTTAAAGAGCTGCTCATTGGGGAATTATAGCCCTGTAAAAAGCTTCTTCCTTCTGCTGCTCCACAGAACTGGAACATATCAGGCCTTTAAATTTTTAAACATGACTTTCATGTTCTTTAGAGCACAAAAACCTTTGAAAAGTCAGCTTGTTAGGAGATTCACCTTTCACAATCTTACCTTTAGGTCTGGCTGGGGTGCTTCAGAGCTTTGAATAGAGACCTTTCTGGTGTATCAGGGTTTGTAATGTTCTTATTGTTTAAGCAGTACAATAGCTTTCTCTCTCTGATTTACTGGGACAGTCTCCATTGTTATATATGGAACATATACAAATCTTGCTGTTAAAATGTCATGTTCCCTGTCAGGACCATATAGAATCCAAGATCACACTAGCTTTCTCTTCCTACAAAAAAGGGTATGTCACCATAGTTACAGCTCAAACCACCCCCCTGGAAATCTTAAAAGCCAGGCCACTCTTTGCAATTTGGGGCTTGGCAAGAAAATGCTAGGAGAGAGTGAAACCAGCATATTATTAAGCTATCTCAGGATAGCCTAAAGCAGGACAAACCCTAACTAAATCATCCCAGCCAGTCTTTTGTCAAGCTGGGACTTAAAAACCTCTAGGGATGGAGATTCTACCACCTCCCTACGTAATCCATTCCAGTGCTTCACCACCCTCCTAGTGAAATAGTTTTTCCTAATATCCAACTTAGACCCCCTCACTGTAACTTAAGACCATTCCTCCTTGTTCTGCCGTCTGTCACTACTGAGAACAGCCTCTCTCCATTCTCTTTGGAATCTCCCTTCAGGTGGTTAAAGGCTGCTATCAAATCCCCCCTCACTCTTTTCTTCTGCAGACTAAATAAACCCAAATCCCTCAGCCTCTCCCCGTAGGTCATGTGCTCCAGCCCCCTAATCATTTTGGTTGCTCTCCGCTGGTCCCTTCCCAATGCATCCACATCCTGTCTATGGGGGGGGGGGGGGGGGCGGGGGAAGGGGGCAGAACTCGATGCACTATTCCAGATGTGGCCTCTCCAGTGCCGAATAAAGGGGAAAAATAATTTCTCTAGATCTGCTGGCAATGCTCCTCCTAATGCCATTAGCCTTTTTGGCTACAAGGGCACACTGTTGACTCATATCCAGCTTCTTATCCAATGTAATCCCCAGGTCCTTTTCTGCTGAACTGCTGCTTAGCCAATCTGTGCCCAGCCTGTAGCAGTGCTTGGAAGTCTCCCGTCCCAAGTGCAGGACTAAGTACCTCAACGAGTTGTATATACATCCAAACTCCCATAAAAAAAGACAGCCACTGTTGTGTCTGCATCTTGCAACTCTCTCAAGAAGAACAGATCCTTACACTATTATCCTGTCTAGTAAGCCAAGTCACTTGACTTGCTGCACCATATTGAACACGTGTGGGTTTTTTATTGTCTCCCTTTGCCAGTAAATACTGACTAATAGCTGTCATTTTGTAATTTCACAGCTTTGGTGGTTACTATTTTAAACAACCTCATCTTTATAGAGTATCGTTTTGGAGAAAACAGTCTTTTATAATATATTTTCTCCTATTGCATGTCTGGTTAACAACACTTCAGGCCCTAACCACATTATAGCTGACAGTGGGCCAGGAACCATGTTTAAGACTACTGCAGGTTTTTATAACAGTGTGATAACATACCTATAAGAAAAACGATCTGTGCACACTGCCAAGCCAAACATGACAAAATTTTATTACTTAACTGACTCCCAAATTCCTGGCTGAACCATAAGAGGAAGCACTGGCTACGACATATGCTATTATATCTATCATGGAAAAGCTTTTTTCTCCATTCAGTGACAACCCCTCATGAAGTCCTTGCCAGAGGGAACACAGAATTTCAGGAGCGGTTTGTTCCCTAAGTGCATACATGGCGTCAATGGTTATTTTCCATTTCTACATATATGCACTTGGTCCTTTAGGACAAAGTGATATTAAACTGAAATTCACCCATAGAATTATAGGGCTGGAAGAGACCTCAGGAGCTCATTGAGTCCAGTCCCCTGCCCAAAGCAGGACCAACCCCAACTAAATCATCCCAGCCAGGGCTTTATCAAGCCGGGACTTAAAAAGTCACCCAGCTGCAAAAGAGCCTTAGAAGGCCCCTTTGGACAGCACAATGCAGCTGACCTGCAGGGCTGTGTCAAGACTGGCAAGTTTTTCCACAAAATCATCTGCTTTTGCGGAAAAACTTGCCAGCTGTCTACACTGGCCGCTTGAGTTTCCGGAAAGGCACTGACGATCTCATGTAAAATCATCAGTGCTTTTCCGGAAAAACTATGCTGCTCCTGTTCGGGCAAAAGTCTTTTTCTGAAAGACTTTTGCGCAAAAGGGCCAGTGTAAACAGCATAGTACTGTTTTCCGCAAAAAAAGCCCGGATCGTGAAAAAGACGATCGGGGCTTTGTTGCGGAAAACCGCATCTAGATTGGCCACGGACACTTTTCCACAAAAAATGCTTTTGCGGAAAAGCATCCTGCCAATCTAGACGTGCTTTTCCGAAAATGCTTTTAACGGAAAACTTTTCCGTTAAAAGCATTTTCGGAAAATCATGCCAGTGTAGACGTAGCCCAGTAGTATCAGCAAACAGGTGGCTCCAGCATAAGCCTACATGGACACTCTGCATCTCATGCCCATTGGGCAGTGTCTTTGGCTCCACGATTTTGGTTAATTTTTGGCTACAAACCTCCTCACAGCAGAGTGCTTAACCATATGATCTGCTGTAAATCTGTTCCCCACAACTGCTCCCCAAACCACTGCATATAGATGTTTTTTTTACAACCCTTTGAGCTCACCAACTACAATACAAGAGACACATCCGAAGCAAAAGACATTACATTAGCTTCCCTATTTAAAGGGAAGAATTGGTTCACAGACATTCCAGTTAACATAAAATTGCCAATTTTGGTTGGACATATTCCTGGAGGTCTCATCAAATGACACAATCACAGAATCTTAGGACTGGAAGGGACCTTGAGATGTCATCTAGTCCACTCCCTGCACTCATGGCAGGACCCAACACCATCTAGGCCATGCCTGACGGGTGTTAGTCTAATCTCCGATGATGGAGCCCATCCATGACTCGTGTTAAAAATCTCCAGTGATGGAGATTCCACAACCTCCCTAGGTAATTTACTCCAGTACTTACCCATTTGGACAATTATGAAGTTTTTCCTAATGTCCAATCTAAATTGTCCTTGTGCTATTTAAGCTCTTTTTTAATCCTCAGAGGTTAGGAAGAATAATGTTTCTCTTTCCTTTTTAACAGTGTTTGATGTACTTGAAAACTGTACTCATGTCCAATCCCCTCCCCACCTCAGTCTTCAAAACAAACACAGCTTTTTAGTCTTCTTTCACAGATTGGATTTGCTAGACCATTCATCATTTCTGTTGCTCTTCTCCGGACTTTTTCCAATTTGTCCATATCTTTCCTGAAATGTGGTGTCCAGAACTAGACATAGTACTCCAACTGAGACCTAGATAAAGATTAAACTTGACTTCCTTGAATCTCTGCCACAATCCTGGAGGGTTGGCGATTCTAAATTATCAGTAACTGAATTGCATAGTCACTTGCCTTTCCTGTTCCGATTCTATTCATTTTTATCTTTATAGATGTTTAAATGGTGTAAAGACAGATGCAATTTTTTTCTTCTACTGTGTCTTCTCAAAAGAACACTTTGAGCTCAATTACTTAGTGGGGTGAATTTGATAGAGCAGCAAAATCCCATCTGTAGATATCAGCCCTTACAATTCTCTGTGGCAATGCAGAGCTACTCTACGGATCCACCCTGACCGGCAAACCAAGTGGATCTCAGCACAAAAGGCATAAGATTCTTAAGCACCTAGAAGGAGGCACAAGAGACCTCCCTCCCTAGTAGTCATGCTAAAGCTGTGCTGTATTAGAGTTCCATATTTAAGTTTAAGGGCAAGAAGACATGGTTTTGGACACTAACCACACTTTGGCTACGTCTAGACTGGCCCCTATTACGAAATAGCCATGCTAATTTCCAACTTTGGAATAGGGAAATCCGCAGGGGATTTAAATATCCCCCCGCGGGATTTAAATAAACATGTCCGCCACTTTTTTTCCGGCTTGGGGAAAAGCCGGAAAAAAGCATCTAGACTGGCGCGATCCTCTGGAATAAAGCCCTTTTCCGAAGGATCTCTTATTCCTACTTTCAAGTAGGACGTAACCTTTATGTCTAGACGTAGCCTTTATGTATTGGGAAACAGGAAGACTCTATTGGTTCACAGACCACTTAGGAAATTTGCTTAATGTTTTTAGTTAGCAGAGTATAATAACAAAAATCCTGAAAATAATGGAACGCTTATCTATTTCCTTGTTTATGCAAATAAAAATGCAGAATCTAAGAAGTGCCTTTGTTTCCATTTTTTATTGGCTTTTTTGCTGCAGGTGTTTTTGCAAGTAGGAAAATGGCAATCATTCATTTTGGAAGTAAGAGAGAATACAACTAAGTGAGTAGGGAGTTCCAGTCCCAAGAAACACAGGTCTGCTAGCTCAGCACACACAGCTGGTTCATCTTTTTTTTTAAACCCTCTGTTGCCAATGTATTCCAGGAACAACATGCAATTCCTCTTCTCCTCCTCCTCCTTCTCCTCCTCCTCCATTAAAAAAAATGAATACAAAGGGACCAAAATGTTCTATGGCTTTTTGAAGCACCAGACATGGGGGGCTGAGTTGGGGAGTGGGACAAGAGGGACCTGAAACTGGACTCTATCTCAATTCAGATCCAGAACTTCACAGTGCAAATCCAGTTCTAGCTGTGAACTGGTAACAAAGGTGGCATAGTATGCCTGTACTTCTTGCCAAGCTATTCATTTTTAGCACTCGCCAGATGTCTGCTGTGATGTATTGAGCCCTTGATAACTTTTTCCAGCAATCAGAAATGTTTCTTTGCCTATCTACCTCAACCTGTGCATCTAGATTTTGAGAACCTGTGAAAGTCACAGCCACCGCTCCCCAATCTACTTGGTTTAAAATATTTTGGGGAAATATTTTCAAAATGTTCTCATTGAGGCAGCCAATGACATGTATCATGTATTAATGTCACCACTCACAGCAGTAAGTTAGGATGTCCTGTTGGACACAAAAGGGGTGAGATAAAGAAGAGATAAACAATTTTCTTCCCCCAAAAAAGTGTTTCTTATATCAGCAAACACAATTCTTGCATTTAGACTTGCGCCCGAAAACATGAAATGATACGGATCTCTAAATGCATGTCTAATACACAACCACACAAGACAGCCCTTCCCAGAAGCCACCTGTGTGTTCTTCCCAATGTTTCCCTTTCCTTGGAACCCTTACACAGCAACTCTTTTTTAAACACTATTCTTCTAAGAATTAAATGTACAGTAGAAGGACCTGCATTACAAAGAGCACAAGGCAACTCCCGTTTCCAACATGCTCTCTCAAAAGGAGAGAGACAAACCTCCTTTTCCCCATTTTCTATGTGGACCATGCCTGCTATGCACCATGCTCTGAGTCTCATCCCCAGGTAAGGGCTCATGTGTTTGGACTCATTTCTGGGGGCCCTTTATTTCAAACGCCTGTTTCACTGACGCGTGTAGATTATTCCGGACTTGTAAATTTCAAAAATGGCACCTGGCCGGGAAGATGCAAATCAAGCGCGGGATATTTAAATCCCGGGCTTGATTTGCAATTCCGAATGCCTACATCTGCAGCCCTATTCCAAAATAGGCTGCAAGTGTAGACATACCCAGAGAGAATAAGACTAGTTTGTTAAAAAGTGTGGTTTCTTTTTTCTCCATACCTCTTCTCTAATTCCAGTGATAGGCCTTGTCATCAATATCTACCTGTTTTTCCCTTTTACTTAAAACTATTACTCTTGCAAATCTCACTATCAGTAAGGGACTAGTGGAGAGCTTCACAACATACAGGGAAGATCAAGTACAAGTAGCGCCCATGCTTTTTACCTGCTTCTAGAACAAAGAATAATTTATTACCTTTGTCAGACACATAATTCCAGTAATCAAGTAGATACATGTAAACATGTATTCACTTCTAGGGGCAAAAGGAGGCAAACATTCTCTATTCTATTCAAGTTCTTATACCTTAAATATTTGTTTCCTATCACTCTTCATTAGGTATTCATTATAATGTCTAATTTATTACATTTAAAATGGACACTCCTAATCAGCTGGCCCTCAAATTAGATCTAAGTTTGATTTGGTATAATTCAAACTGGAAAGTCCTTGTGTTACTATACAATTGAATTATCTCATTTTAATCTACTTTTGAACTAGTATTTTTAAAAGCCACCATTCTAGCATCATCACGCTAAAATGCAATCTGTGTCATGTTGGTTTGATTTTGGCCCACTAATGCCAACCTCCTAAGTGACACCCAGGCTGTGTCTACATTGGCACCCCTTTCCGGAAAAGGGATGCTAATGTAGACTTCGGAATTGCAAATTCCGCGGGGGATTTAAATACCCTACATAGTAGGAATAAGAGATCCTCCGGAAAAGGGCTTATTTTCCGGAGAATCACGTCTAGACTGGCGCTTTTCTCCGGCTTATCCCCAAGCCGGAAAAAAGTACTTGAAAGTAGGAATAAGAGATCCTCCGGAAAAGGGCTTATTTTCTGGAGAATCACGTCTAGACTGGTGCTTTCTTCGGCTTATCCCCAAGCCGGAAAAAAGCGGCAGCCATGTAAATGCAAATGCCACGGGGGATATTTAAATCCCCCGCGGAATTTGCAATTCCGAAGTCTACATTAGCATCCCTTTTCCGGAAAGGGGTGCCAATGTAGACACAGCCCTAGTGTGTTTTTATGGGACAAAACACACATTCTGCAGGCCCATGTACATCTCCACTGATTTATGGAAGCTGCCTCTGCAATAGGCTGGATCAAAATGCTACAGTAGAAAAGTACTTAATGTTATCTGCATTTATGAATCTTGTCTGTAATATTGCATTTGGAATGCACTGAGGACTGACACAAATCAATTCACTTGCATTACTGGCAAGGCAAAAAACCACTGACCTTTCCATTAAATATTCAAATGCTAATTAACCTGAGGGGAAAACTTAAGGATATGAAGTGTATTCTGAATTCTTTAGTCCTTCAAAGAGAAGGAAGTTAACAAAATGTGCACTTTTCTTTTGGCCAGTGGAATGGATGGAGGAGGTGGGGAGATGACACTGTTAAGTGCCACTTTGTCTACACTACAGACTAGCCCCAGTTCAGTAAATGTACTGCAAACCCCAAGAATACATAAGCAAAGCTGTGATTAGTACCCCTCCAGCTATACTAGTTTCAAGCAAGGGTGAGCTTAACCAAAGCATATCATACCTTCCTTCTGTTTGCACTTAAGGCTTGTGTAAGTAGAGAGTTTCACCAGGCTTACATCACTTGCGTATCTGAAGTTGAAAGTGAGTTATGCTAAGTTTGTGAAAACTGGAACACGTGTAAGTAACCACATCTCGGACAACACCTTAATGAGCACAAGTATAGCTCAAAGATCCTGACTGAAAAAGTTGTGAGTTAATAAACAGTGATGAAGCAATACCCTTTTTGTTTAAATGAAATGAATGATCCTTTAATTAATAGGCAGCATGTAGTTTGAATTAAGGACAAAGGAAGTGCGGCATTTGAGATATCATCACAAGATAGCTGTATGCAAAAGAGGGATAATTAATAGAATACACCTCAGTTTGATAATGTAACTCAGGTTTTGCAGTAATGAGTGTATACCTTGACTAAACAGTGAGTTGAAGGTCATACTGATGCACGAGCAGAATACAGAAAATAGATATGCTGGGATTTTAGGTGTCAGAAAGATAGCCAAACACAGTGCTGGATACATTGGGGAGAAGAACAAAAATGGTAGGGAAAAAAACTTTATATTCCATGTCTAGAATTTTCAGACAAGTTTGGCAACCCAGTCCTCATAAGGGAATCCATAGGAGAGAAGTGATTAAGTCCTTTGGAAATAACTCAGCTTATGTTTCCAAGGGACACTACAGAATAAAAGCAAGACTCTTTAAGCTTCTAAAGAACAGATCATTCTGTTTTCTCCCAGCTCATTTTTATGCAGACCAATTCCTGACAGATGCTCAGAGATCCACTGCATGAGAACACAGGGGATATTAGAGATGGTTTTTGCTGTGAGTGGGGCCACAAAAGCCATAACTCCCTTCTGCTTATTCAGAAAAAATAGTAGTCTTTTATCCTTTGGCAAGCAAGAAGTTAATAGCCTGTTTTCTTTTAAAAAAATTACCTCTAACACTAAAATTTTATTTCTATTGTATTACATTTAGGAGCCCTCAGGGTCACAGGGTAGATAATCAAAAAGGACAAGGAGAAAATTAAAAAAGAGAAAAAAGCAATCAAAAAGAGCATTGAGGAGGACCATAATCCTCCATAGGAAGAATACTAATTATACTACTGCATCATCTTATAATTAACCCTGATCTGAAGTTCTTTTTTAGCAGTAATAACTTTCACACGTACAATCATTTTGATTGCTAATTGTTCCCAGCATTTCTTGAACATCTATTTTAGTTTGTGTAGCTTCTTTTCACACAGCAGTTAACTCTCATTTATAAGAAACAAGACAAAATATTTAGTCTCTTGGATAATTTTGTCACCAGACATTCCAATCAGTGTGCTGGCTTCGTTTTGTGGTTGAGTCGTGGGTAGAACACATTCTCTTCTTTTCCCAAATAGTCCTCTTTCACCGCTAGAGAGAGAGAATAATGAATCTCTGGTGTATATTTCAGGTAGCACCCTCGCAGGCCAGCCGCTGAAACTGGCCATTTGTCTTTTTAATGATTTCCATCTGCACTTTCATATTTACTTTAATAAATGTGGAATATTATTATAGCAAGCACACTGAATTCCTTCCATAACAGATCCTTACTTGGGCTCAGACCATTATTGGACAACTGGGCACAGGTTAGTATGCTACTTCTGAAGACCTACGAACAAAACCAAGTTTCTGCCAGATTACATAAAATGAGCGGGGTCCAAAAAGAAGAGGCCTGTGTCTTCTCTTTGGAGATACCTGCTCATTCATGAGTGAAGTTAATATTCCTAACAAACTAACTTGAGGTATAGAGAGACTATAGAAATGCACAGGTGACTTTACACCAGATATGTAAAAGAAGATATACAAGGAGCAGGAATATATAATCGCTCTGGATGAGTGGAGAGAATAGGAAAAGGGCTAGGAACAAGCAGTTTTGATTCCTTATGAAATCTGCCTTCAGAGCAAGGTGTTTACAGCATTCACATTACAGCCGCTCTCCGAGTTACGAACGAGTTACAGACCAACACTTGGTCCATAACTCGACCTGTTCGTAACTCAGATCCCATAGAGTTACATGGCAACCGCGCTGTTCGTAAGTGCGGATCGCAGTTCGTAACTCGGATCCGCATTTACGACCGCTTTGGTCGTAAGTGCGGAAGGTCGTAAGTAGAGGTGGCCGTAAGTCGGGGAGCGGCTGTAATTACTTTCAGTGTTTGTTTTCATTCAACATTGGTTGCATTCTGTATTTGGATTCTTGATTAATTAAATGACAAATATTATCTCCAGCTGAATTTTTTGTTCAGAAGAGATGCTTGAGTAATTCCTCTCTCCCCCTTGCTCCCCTCAAATACCCCAAAACCATTCTGTTCCTTGGCTCTAAATATTCAGTTAATTGCCAGACAGTTAATGTAAGGAGGGCTTTTTTCTAGCCAGGCTGAGTCATAGTAGGAAGAAAGGTGCGTTGAATAATATATTAACTAGTGAAGACAACGCCTGTGAATTTTGAGCTACGTGTTAAAGGCACATCAGCTTCTCAGAAATGCTTCTGTCAACTGCAGCTGCTAGCTGAGCAACTACACTGCTCTACTAAAGCCGCCCTGTAAGATATGCATGAACCTGACCAGGTTTACATATCAAAATGTTATCTCCAGAACTGATGGTTTAATCCTGTTTAGATGGTACATTACTAAATACTCTTTTATCCTGATCTATACACTCACTGCTAAAACGGACTTCAGCAATATGTTAGTTAACATGATTGCTGGCAATTGTGTAAAGGTGACGTTTTTCAGTGTAGAACTGGTCCCTGGGAGAATCTCTGAGATAGGAAACCCTGTCCTTATCAGCCAAAATATTTGTGTGCATGTTAAAGCTTATACTGGGCTTTACAAAGAGACTCCAAGAGTTGGGAACTCAATCCTAATTCCAAACCAAACGGAGTAGAACATCTAACTGCATTAGGCCCATTTGAAAATCTCAGCCCATTATCATTGTACAGTAGACTTCTGATAATCCGGCACCCTTGGGACCCAGGTGGTGCAGGATTATCAGAAATGCCGGACTATCAGGAGGTACTCTGGCAGGGGCGGGTCTCGTCGAAGGAGAAGCGGAGGAGGGGGCAGGGGTGTGCCAAACCCTCCCTCCTGCTGCAGGGAGGCAGAGCCTGCGAGCGGAAGAGGAGAAGCGGTGACAGGCAGGCAGCCGCATTCAGGACGTTCTGGTCAGTTACAGTCACTCTGGCTGGATCCACAGCCGACACGCAGTTAACGTAATTTTCCTCTCTACTGCCGGGAGGAGGGGGGCAGGGGAAGGTAGGGGTCGGTGGGAGAGGGACCCCTACCTTCCCCTGCCGCCCCCCCCCCCCGGCAGTAGAGAGGAAAATTACATTAACTACGTGTCGGCTGTTGATCCAGCCGGAGTGACTGTAACTGACCAGAACGTCCTGAATGAGGCTGCTTTGGCACACCCTCGCCCTCTCCTGCTCCCCCTCCCCCTCTCCCACCGACCCCTACCTTCCCCTGGCCCCCCCCCCCCTCCTGGCAGTAGAGAGGAAAGTTACATTAACTGCGTGTTGGCTGTGGATCCAGCCGCAGTTAATCAATTACTCTAACAACTTGAAGCAGCTGCCGGAGCACTTCCGGGTTGCAGTTGGTGCCGGACCATCAGGCGTACCGGACCACTGGATGCCGGACCACCGGAGTTTTACTGTACAATGCAAACCTTAATCTGACTACGCATCCTTACTGTAAACATCTATTACTGCACTGTGTACAGTATTATAATCACTTCACAGCTAGAAGGCATGTAACAGTGAATATAATCATCGGATCATTTGACTTGATGGTGGCAGAGCTTAACTTAGATCTCAAGCTTGATGATAATTAACCTTCTACAGAAGTTACACCAAGAGGCGCTAAAGCTGGGGATATTCTTACTGTAATTGCTATTAAAGGTATCACCTCCCCATAACTTATTCCAAATCACTTACTGCTGTGGAAGTGATTTTTGTGGGAAATTGCCACACCTAACAGATTTTTCTCTTTGCTGTTATTTTAGCAGGCAGCAGGGAAGAGAGAAGTGCTCAGTGGCCTTGTTAAGAACCTGTCATTCCTAACATCTGCCCTCTGTCTCATCATGACAGAACAATAAAAGTAGTAAATAATCAGAAACTAAATAACAAGCACAAACATTGCCATCTCCACGTGGCCTTTAGGGCATCTGTGAACCTTAAGCTATGCGTGTCCTAGCACACCCACCCAAGCTGTGCACTCACAGCACACAGCTAATTAATTTGAAAGTTTTCCTTTAAAAGTTGAACAGTTCCATTACTGCTTTGCATGGTGTTCTTGCCCTTTTTATTATACATCACCAAGAGCCTGACATGGGAGTCTTTTGCAATAAGACAGTGGCACACTGACAAAAATAAGAGGATTTCAACTCCCAACAGACACTGTATTGATGTGGATAACACAAACAGCAAGAAGTAGCAGTAGCAGCCCATCACCAAAAGCTTACTATTTATTTTGTCCCTTCACAGCCATCAAAAAGGAGCTTCACCATAAAGGGTAGCTATCAATTACACTTAGAAAATCTGTAAAACCAAAAGGCAAAGTATATTTGGGAACAGCTAGAAGACGACAGTGTTAAAACATTGACTTCTATAAGAGGAGAAACAAGAGTGAAGGTTTACATACACGTAACTGCTGATGTTGATAGAGAAAGTATAACTGAGGATCTGCAAAATATCGAACACTATTTCCAGAAATGGAGGCTCAAACCAAATCCTGGAAAAACAATAAGAAGTGTATTTCATCTTGATAATAAGAGTGCCACAAATACACTGAAAGTAGGTCGCTTTCTGTGGTAAAAATATGCCACACGATTACACTTCAACATATTTGGGAGTGAAACTCAGTTGCACCTCTCCTTTCATGATCATTCTGAGAAGGTAGCTGCCAAGTTAAAAAATGAGAGCCAATATAAACTAGAAACTAGCAAATACAACCTGGTGTTGAGAAGTGCTCTGCACTTGTGCACCTGTACAGAGAAAATGTAGCCTCATCCAACTTGCGGATACCTACCTGAATACTGTGATGTGGGTGCATTATGGGAACCCTTAAGTTGACTCCAACATGATGGCTACCTGTCCTGTCTAACATTGCTCCCCTACCAACATACTCAACTGCAGCAACATTCGGCAAAACTCAGCAAATCTAGATGTCTTCATATCACCAAGCCCTTGGTGATAGGGTTAGGGGTCCTATCGGCAGCACCCCTACCCTCCACAATGGCTTGCATCCTGCAAAACTTTCTGGGAACATTCATTTAGCCTTATGCAACCAGGCTATGATCAGAAGGAGGTTTGGAAAACAGACTGAGCTAAACAAGACTTTAAAAATAAGCACTTTGTGCTAGACCCTATGCAGAAGGTTCCTGGGTTTGACATTCTATGGGCATCTTGGTCAACTCTGAACCAAATCTGAACCAACCCTGGTAGATTTGGCTATCTACTGTACAAATGGAAAATCAATGACTCACTTGGGTGAGAGTATGGTTCCCCAGGACAGGCATATCACTACCTACTGCCTAATTTATAAATATGAAGGAGGTGTTACTGCAATACATTTTGCTACTCCTGATGTAGCTATTTGGCTTGATCAACTTCAGGTGAAATTGAAATTGCTGCTTGACACTAGACATATGAAAGAAGATGACTGCTGACTATATTTAAGAAAAGAAGTGGGGGATCCTAAATTCTGCGTGCTTGCCTTTGCAACTTAAATAACATTCTTTTAAAAAAGACTTTGTGAGTGAAGTATTATCTTTTTTGGACAATTTCTGTTGATTAAAACATTGACTCATAAATAGAGAAACAAGATAAAGGGTAACATAGTGCAGTATTTTAATGTGCATGTATGTATTACCATTTATTCTATCCAATCCAATTCCAGCATGTAGCATAGCAGCCTCATTTTTCTAGAAGTGACTTATCCAGGAGCCAGCAAAGGGACATTTTTAAAGGGTTTACAACCGTTGGGGAAGCTCCTTAATTTAATATCTTATTCCTGGGAGAATCAAAGGTGCGGAGACTTTATTATGTCTTCCCTTTCTTTATTACAGATATACTAAGCCAATCTGGGAACAGTAACAATTCTGCATGGCAAAGGTAACCTGTCACATGTCAATAATACTGAAAACAACTATTCTGCAAATAGAATTTGAAAAAAAAAATCCATGAGGCAATAAAATACTTTCAAATCATAAGTGAATTCATCAAAGTCAAAGTCTGTTCATGGCCAGGAAAATAGGTGAAATCTGTCATATAATTTGAAGATTTTAGTTTTAAAAAAACCCAAACAACCAGAAGATTCCCTCCAAAAATGAAATTTTCTTGCAAAATTTTCCATGTTTAAAAATCGCTTTTTTCTTTTCACAAAATAATTTTTTCAAAACACCCCCATCCAGCTTGAATGTTCTGCTCCAGTTTTCTCCTCTTAGACACACACACTCACATTCTCTTTCTCTCTCTCTCTCTGAGTGCGTGTTCGGAGGATGGTGGGGGATGAGACAAGCTGTGATCTTTCAAGCTCTCCAAATTCAGGAATTAATTTCCTCAACTGTTGAGAGAACAGTGAGTGATCCAAATAACTCTGCCAGATATAAGATGCCAGGTAGAATCCACTAAAGAGGCAGAACGAGAGAGGAGGCTAATTTAGTGTCCCATCCCTCCCCACCAAAATCCATCTTAAATGCACCAGGACAAATTATCCCTCGCTTCTCTCAGAGTTCACTTAAGAGACATTATCACAAACAGCGCTGTGGTACTCATACACATCAAATAGTAATTCTACATGGTTAGCTCCTCAATGTGTCATGAGCAAGAGTTCCCCACCTGCACAGTCTCAGTCATGTAATTGGTTCCCTAATCTGATGAATAGATGATGACATCACCTAATGTACTGAAAGGAGTGGCCAGAATGTATCTGCAATGATCCTGTCCACAGACAGTTTCTCACCATGTAATTCTTTTGCTCAAAGTTGCTCATTTCAGGACTATTTCCTCAAATGGGTACATCCCAAGCACAAAGGCATATTCTTCTGCTCCCCTTTATGACACCTTTTCATCCCAAATCTTTCCAGTGTTTGGGTGAAGAGTCACCACCTCTAATTTTACTACAAGATGCTTGTGTGTTTGCTTTCACCTTCCAGTGATTCTTTTCTTCCGTGCTGAGATTAGCTAGGTATTTTTCTGTTTGTAGGTGTAATTTATACCCAGCTGTTGATTGATCATTCAGTCAAAACATAGACCTGAAAGTGAAATTCTGCCGGAGGAGGAGAAAGGTTACAATGGAAAATACAATGAATCAACTACCATACTCCACAGGCCTTTTTCAGTAAGGGAATACTTGAGACAATGTAAATGAGCCATTGTTTAGAGTCTATTTTTTAAACTATCATCAAACATTCAAACAAGAGTCTCTAAACTCTCTCTGTGTGTAATGCTAAATGCACTGATTCCCAGAAGAGCCGGCAAACCACAACAACATGCAAATTATCAATTCAAAAGAAAAATCACCTTATACAAAAAGTAGACTAATAAAGCAAAATAACTCCAGAGGCATGTAAAGTGAAAACTGATATAGTACATGAACTTTGACTGTCCATCTAAAATGCAAAAACTCCAGCTCATTCAAGGCTCAGTGTTGTCTGGAAAAGCCATTCATTGCCTTGATCTGAACCCGTGCCTGAGAAATCATTAAAGGCACCAGTAACAATACGGTAAAAGCTTTGTCAAAAGCAGTGCAGCCTCTGTGAAATGGCTCTCTGGCGTGAACTGGAGTAAATAACAGTAATTGCTTTGTTAGACTGCACACCAGGAATCAAGGCCTTTATATTTATTCAGCAGAAGAGTCAAAACCACAGTGGGAAAACTCTTTTTCAGCATATGGATTGTAATGAAATAATTCTGGCACTTCTGCTCGCCAGAAGTTTCCCCAGGCCTTTGATACGGAAATGTACTACCATGTACAGTAGAAACCTGGTAAATGAAGGCTCTTGTTACACAAAAAATTATATTCTTTCAACAGGTTCACTTATTTCCTCTCACTACTTTGCTCTGAAGTGAGCACCATGGTCTCACCTTTGCCTCTGTCAGAAGAAGGCTACCAATGATGCAAAGCCCCTGCCATTGTAATGGATTATTATTGAAGTAGAATTTGATGAATTTTCCTTTTACCAAGACTTCCCGTCCCAGACAGCCTCACAAGACAGTTCAGTTTCTTTCACAAGCAAGCTGCTTTAGTCTTCTAGTCTATATAATGTACATTTGCCCTCTCTGTTCTCTGCTATCCTCTCCATCAACCACTCCTGCCTTCATCTTCTCATCACTGGACTCCCATGTTCTAGGGAAGCCAGGGTTCTGCACTCTTAAGGCTATGTCTAGACTGCAGGTTTCTTTCAGAAGAAGCTTTTCTGGAAGAGATCTTCTGAAAAAAAACTTCTTCCAAAAGAGAGCATCTACACAGGTTTCTTTCACTGAAACGAGGTGTACCGGTAGTTCGAATTACCTACTCCGTGCCGCATGTAGCCGTGGGCACGGAGTTCGGACTAAGGGACTTTTAAAAATGGCGGCGCCCGGGACGATGCAAATGAAGCCCAGGATATTTAAATCCCGGGCTTCATTTGCAACTTCGAATGCCTACATTAGCCTCCCTAGTTCGAACTAGGGGGCTAGTGTAGACATACCCAGAAATGGAAAAGCCACCTTAGTGTCCTGATGCATCAGGCAAAGGGAAGGTTTCTGCTTTCATTGCCATCAGCCCAGAAGCTGAGAATAGCTGGTGGCAAAAAAAAGGTTTTCATGTTTCTTAAGAGCACCTCACTCTTTAAGCGGGTGGAGAACTCATTTCAAGACATAACTAAATAAATGCCAGCTTAGTTAATAACTGTCCCTTGAGATTCTATAACTGCTCTCTGTCCAATGGCTATGCAAGTATTAATTTTTCAGCCAATTTTCCTTAATATTGTAGGAACAACAGTGTCTGCTTTCTGCAAAGTGCATTAGTTGTCATGAATAAATCACAGTTAACCTGCTGCACTTTTCCCACTTGAAAAAGCTGCCTGCTGTTGATTTGGAATTTTTTTTGCCACATTTAAACCACTCCATGGTTTGGCATCTTCTCTTCTGAGCAGTTTAAAGCCACTCATTTCCTGTGTACCATCGATGTTCAGCCAGGAAGAACTAATAGTATGAGAAAAATGTGTAACTTCAGTTTAAAGTCCCTTCTTGAAAATATCCCAGACTTCAAAACAATTCTAAATAGACGCCATAGGGTTTTTTAAAAAAACACTTAAAATATACCTCTCTGCTAATCTTTCATATACATCTTCCTAAAACCAACTTAGAATAATTGCCATAAATAAAACTCAGTCATTAAAGCACAGCTGGTAAATTGCAGGCTGCCAGCAAATATGGCAATGATGAATGATATGCAGTTTTTTTAAACTTCTCTTATAAGTACTGTAAGTGACTGTAAGGTGTCCAACTGGCAACCCCAGTCTTTGATCCTTTGTGCCTTAATCCTCATCTGGTGGTATCACTTGTAGGATTGAGAGCGGAGTTGTATATTTCTCTCTCATACAAAGCTGAATCTTCTCCTAATGAAATCAATTATTATAATCTCAATCGACTTCCATGGGAGCAGGATTGTGCCCAGAACTGAAGAGCACACTACAAAGACTCTGAGCAAAGACACTAATTAATGGCAATTGTGGGGAAAGGAGATTTGATGATGCAGAGAGGGATAATGGAGCACAGTGTTCAGTTGGTGAGTGGCGAGCATGGCGAACAAGGCTGGAAAAAGATGGGAAGCAGTTTTCCGGAAAAAGGACTTTTGCCCGAGCGGGAGCAGCATAGTTTTTCCGGAAAAGCAGCTGATTTCTTACAGTAGATCGTCAGTGCTTTACCGGAAATTCTAGGGGCCAGTGTAGAGAGCTCGCAGCTTATTACGGAAAAGCGGCTGCTTTTCATTGTTGTTCCTTACGGTCTGGTAATAGGTTTTTCCCAACATGAACACACTGATAATAAATCTAGAGTCAGTATTCCTAATTTCAGATAAGAAAGGGTGCACGCATGGAAATATAATACACACATTCAGTAGATTACAAGATTTCCAATGACGTCTTACAAGAATTATTTTGCATAAATCATTTTCCAATAATTCATATTCATAAGCATATTTTCATAAAGCATACGGAAGACCCCACCACAGGAGACACTTTCAGGCTCTGTTTACACTACCAGGTTATGTCGAAATAAGTTATTTCAAAATAAAAACTTGAAAAGCAACAAGTAGTCTTGCAGTACCTTAGAGACTAACAAAAAATGTAGATGGTATCATGACCTTTCGTGGGCACAACCCACTTCATCAAATGAATGGAGTTTAAGGGATCAGTCCAGTTATTTGAAACCAACCTCTTAAACTCCATTCATCTAAAGAAGTGGGTTGTGCCCACGAAAACTCATGATACATCTACATTTTTTGTTAGTCCCAGAGGGTATGTCTACACTGCCACCGTAGTTCGAACTAGGGTGTCTAATGTAGGCATTCGAACTTGCAAATGAAGCCCGGGATTTAAATATCCCAAGCTTCATTTGCATGTTCCTGGGCAGGCGCCATTTTTAAATGTCCGTAGTTCGAACTACCTGTCCGCGGTTACATGTGGCATGGACTAGATAGTTTGAATTAAAGCTCCTAGTTCGAACTACCATTATACCTCCTTGCAGGAGGAATAACGGTAGTTCGAACTAGGAACTTTAATTTGAACTATCTAGTCCATGCCACATGTAGCCGCGGGCAGGTAGTTCAAACTATGGGCATTTAAAAATGGCGCCTGCCCGTGAACATGCAAATGAAGCCTGGGATATTTAAATCCCGGGCTTCATTTGCAAGTTCGAATGCCTACATTTAGCCACCCTAGTTCAAACTACGGTGGCAGTGTAGACATACTCTAAGGTACTGCAAGACTATTTGTTGCTTTTTAAGTTTTTCCAGTTACAGACTAACATGGCTACCCCTTTGAAACTTTATTTCAAAATAATAGCTCCAGAAATAACTATTTCAAAATAAGCCTATTCCTCCTCACAAGCAGGAGTTATTATTTCGAAATAACAGGCTTGGTAGTGTGGACACTCATGTTGGTATTTCGAAATAACTCCCCTTATTTCAAAATAACCCCCCATTGTAGACGCACCCTCAGTCTCCCATTTCCTGCATCACTTGCACCTACCAGTGCATACATAATGCTTAAAAATACAGCAAGAGTTACCCACAAGTAGTTAATTCTTTGATGTGTTCAGCTCTATGCATAATGTCCTGGCTGGATCTGAATGGCTTCCTCTTACAATCCCCAGTTGTAAACCATCCTCTTTTCACCATCCAGGTAACTAACATCTTTTAAAATTCAGACTCAGTCAGTGCCATGGTGTTGAGATTGACGTTGCAATTTCAGTTTCAGTATTCATATTGTTGAGTGGTATTAGCCATTGCTCCATTAAAAAAAAAAAAGTTACTATAGTGCACTGAGTTTTGGACAGCCAACATTTTTTCTAAGGCTGCAAAGAATACCAAGTGAGGTAGCATCCTGTAGGCCAGTCACTATGAATATATAGCTCTGCTGAGGCCCTAACAAAGGTTTGTTGTGCTGCACACACACTTCGATTTGCAAGTTTAACTGTAATGATTTGCTTTCTATGTGGAAAAGTGTTGGCACAAAGGAAACTGATTACAACATCACAGGATCTTGGGAATTGCAGTTGCTGTTCAGTGCACACATGCACTTCCATCCACGAGGTGCCAAGTTCTCCTGGTTTTACATAGCTTCTGCCTCCCCTGAATATCATTTAATCCTTGTCCTCTTTCTGAAATTCCCAGGTGCTAACCCTTCTCCTTTTCTACCATGGAACTTTTAACCTAGCTAAGCAGCTAATATAAAAGGTCAACAGTAGCAATATACTGAGGCTGCGGAGGAAATTTTCTTAGAAGCAAGCCAGATCTCTCTCACAGGCTCATAGGGCACGTCTAGATTATGTTCTATTTTTGAAAGAGGCTATGCAAATTCCACAGGAATTTTCATATCTTCTTCCGATCGCTTTTTTGAAAGCAGGTCTTTCAAAAGTGAAAGTAGTATGGACACTTTTTTTCAGGGAAAAAAACCTTTCAAAAAAACCGCTCTTCCTAAAAAAAGGAGGTTTTCGTGGTTTTTCAAAAAAGGGGTTTTTTCCTAAAAACCGCATCCAGACTACTTCCACTTTTCAAAACCAGAACGTAGTCTAGATGCTATAGAGTCTGATTCCATGTAATTTTTGTTTGTTTTGGTAACACTTACTCTTGTTTGTGTGTCTTGATTGTGTGACAAGTTTTGTGGAATATGTCTCATTTCTTAACTCTGGACTTTCTGCCTATCTGGAATATCTCATTATTTCCTCTGCTGTAAATTCATGTGGAGGATTACTTAGCTGGAATTCAACTCTTTCCCGTGTTCTCTAGCAAAATTCATCGTGTAATATGGGGCCTCGCTCAGAGAAGTACCACAAGGTCCCTTTTTTAGTTTTGCTTTCAGAAACTAGGCTGCATGCTTAGGAGTAGTAGTGAGCTCTAAGGAGCTGCAATATTATTGTGTGGATATGACTGAGCAGGGCAAAAGCAGCGACAACAGCAACAGCAATTTGGTCTTCGGGTGAGTCCTTAGAAAAAAAAATCTACTATGTCACAGAAGGTCCTGGTGAAATATTCTTCTCATTATGTCTCTCCCCTGTGTTCAGATAAAGTAGCAATGGCTCAGATGGCTGGCGCAGTGCATTGCTTTTCACTGTGGGGGTATTTTTTAAGATGAGGCGTATCCATGTTGAGCAAAAAGAGGAAGAACATATGTGATGCTGAAGTGCAGATCTACACAGGGAATGAGAATGAATAGGTTTAGGATGTCTGGATGGACAATAGAGGAAGTTTCCAATCAAACCTTCAGATGAACTGTTCTCTTCAGTGATCTCTCTCTCTCTCTCTGTTTAGTTTGCCAGGCAGGTTATGCCAAGGGAGCAGGTCACAGAGGATAACTGATTGCCAGTACCTCGGCCAAGCCATGTCCCCAACTTCCTGCATCTCCCAATGTGAGATTTTGCTACAATTTTTCAAGAGGGTGAGGTAAAGGGAGGGACCATTGCTACATTTTTTTGTTCATGTACCAAAAACTTTCCTGTTTTGAGGAGAAATGCTGGTGTGGCCTCAGGGCTTGCTGGGCTCCTGGGCAAGCTGGGGAGGAGCTAGCTCCATACTACCAGAAAGGATAGAGTCTCGGGTGGAGCGAGGAGCACTAGCCAGGAGCCCCGGGCTCATTTGAATCGCTGGATTCCAGGGAAGTTGCCCCCTTTGCTCCCCACTGCAGGCAGGCCTGTCTGGTCTTGAATAGCGCTGTTCACTTCCATGCTGCCTGACCAACTCTGCATCACCTGCTTCTGCTAGAGTCCACATGGGGAAGGCAGTAGAGGTTAGCAGTAGAGAAAGAGAAATCTGCAAATGGGGGGGGGGGGGAGCATTTCTTAGGTCACACTTACACACAGGAAAAAATGCTGGCTGTGCCATGGTCTTTCTGCCTGGATTGGATACTTGAGGGTTAATTACAATACTATTGCCAAGGTACTAGATAAAGAGGGCAGAAAGGGTGAGGAAAGAAGTACAGAGACATCTCTTAATGAGACCCTGGCAACGGCACAAATCCAATAGGAATTGGAGAGGGAAGCAAGAAAGGCCCCTTTGTGTATTTTTTCCCATCTTCACATTTGTTTATTTGCTGCCCAGGGACTGCACCAGCAGAAGCATAGTGGAGAAGGAGAATTACCTCTCTGTCTTCCACTGGATTTTTACAGATGCAGAGAAACACATAAAGGGCAGCATTCAGCAATAGGCTGAGCCTCCAGCACTGCAGTGATTTCATTTGGGACACGAGTGTTCAGCACCTTGCAGGATCTGGCTTAAAATGCAGATTGTTGAAGAAGGAAATAACATGGACAGAACTGTTCATTCCCAGTGAGCTCAAGCCTACAAACTATTATTCAAATTGCTACACTGGCTTCAATGGATTTGAGTAAGGACTATTGTCATGAGCAAGTGTCAGCCGGATGGGGTCCCAAAAGTGCCTTTGTTCAGTTAGGAACTGGGCCCATCTATTCCGGCGGTTACCTTTCACTCTGCAGAATGTTCCCGTCTGTTCTGCCGGCTCCCACCTCTGTGCTGTGATTAGAGTAGATGATTACGCTTACATAACAGCATCAAATTAATTCGCAGCACAGCACAACAGCAGAGGAAATTGTTTGAGTTCTCCAATCTCACCCTCCCCAGTTTATTTTAGTGACATCAAGGGATAAAGGCAAAGTGGGTCAGTAGAGCACTGCTGGGAAAACAACCAAAACATCAGACCTGACCTTGTAAACGAAAGTGAGAGACAGCAAATAGAGAAAAGAGTTTGTACCAGGTTCTATTAAAAGAGCCATCAGGATGAATCAGTCTCCTAAACACACATTTCCATTTGAAAGTGCTGAGGTGATGGCAGGGCAAAACCAGCGGTACGGTCTGTCAGTGGAACAGAGACCCTTTTTCCCGCTATGTTGAGTGAGTCAAGGACTTGGAGCACAGACATCACTTGAGGTTTTAGTTTTGTTTTTAAGTGGAGGAGGCCTCAAGTTTTCTTCTCAGCAACGTTACCATAAAGACTCATGTAACTGTTTCCACTACTTTGAGAAGAAGATGGGCTTCTTACACCTGCTTACACCTTCAAACGCTAGTGTAAAGAACATCTTGCATAGGGCTGGGTGCACATGTGGTCTATTTTAGTTCCCAATCAGTATGCTCGCTAATTTTGGATCTTTTAAAAAAAAAAATTGTACGTGCGCCTATAAATTCAACTCCCCACAAATGCATTCTCAAGATGGATAACCTCACAGGAGAACAGCAAACTAACTTTTTGAGAACTCAGGACATCATCTGGCATGTATCAAAACACCTCTTTGATATCAAGGTGCTACAAAGAATGGCCTAAGGCCAAGATTTTCAAAAGTGACTTGTGTTTTTTTTCAAAGCCTAAATTTCTAGATTCCCAAGTAAAGCCAATGTAAAGTTGTCTGATTTTCATAAAGGAAGGTGCTCACCATTTGGTAAATCAGGCCTCTTCGAGATGCTGTTGCTTGGACATTGAATCACTGATGCAACCCAAATGACTAGTCTTTTATACAAAATCACAGCCTTAGACTCCATGAACTCCTTGCTATACAATTGTTTGTCCTGCAGCTTTTTCAGGCTCCTCCAACTTTGCCTGCAATGTGTGTAAGATTCTTGCCACATTTCTCTGTTAGTCTTACAGACTGCAATATTTTACTACTTAAACTTGAAGAAGAGATTACAGTGCATTCATCTTCAGACTCATTAACTGTAGCAGTACGGCCCACTTGACTCAAAAGAGTCAAAGGTCAATGCTGGTGCTACAACTGTACCAATTAACACAGCACTAAAAGGAGAAAAAAAACAACCTAAATAATACCCCAAATCAATAGCAGCTGCTATTCCCACAAGTATGTAATGACCAAGCTCTGTTTTTAATAGCTTTAAATATTGGTCTTTTAGTTTGGAGATCACATTTAGTATGCGTGTTTAGGTGATAAGAAAAAAAAACCAAAAAACAAAAACAACAAACCCCAAAACAAACAAAAAACCCCACTGTTATCCTTGCATAGACTATTTCACAGACACACTGCTTTTAATTATGAACCACTTTAGTGAATCCCTAGAAAAGTGACAGCCATATGGTATTATGGATTGCAAACTGTCTCTCTGCACTGCCTCTTTACAATGTGGGGCATCTGGGATGTATGTGTGTGGATGTGGCATGTAACTCATCAGGAGACATGAAGTGTGCTAGCATGAAAGTTTCAGATCTTAAATGATTGAAAATGGGAAATTAAGTTTCAAACACCAGCTGGCAAATAAAAACAAACATTTTTTTCCCCCTCTCAAGATTTGGGGAGGACTACATTCATGATTTTTGAAACTTTGGGATTGGCAATACTAGGATACAGCTGACTGTACTATAGGGGGCTGCATCTCCCCTCCCAATCATAAAGAGCTTTTTGATTCATGTGTGTGTGTGTGTGTGTGCGCGCATATGCCTGTGTGATGCATTTGTCTGTAAAACAAGCTGTTGGTAAACAGCGTTAGAAACACAAATGTCAGAAAACAAGACCATTTCTCCTGGTTTGCTGTCTTACTAGCCTATGGGTAGAAGAATGTTGGCATAATAGGGATGATTTAGGGATAGGTACAAATCTTCTGGCCCTATATACATTATATGGCATTCCTCACACCCCTTATCAACACTCCCACTCTTTCACATAGTTGAGGAATAGCCAAAACTGTGCTTCCATTCTTCGGGGGGGGGGGGGGGGGGAACAGATTATCTTGGGGAATGCTTGTAGCACTGTATGCATGGATCGGCAGAATTGAAATGCCACAGTTTTCCACGAGGTATCTTGCCACAGTATTTTCATTAGTGTTGTGCACACAGCTTTAACTCCTTACACACTCCTATGGTTTGCATTTAGCCTTCTAATGCTTAGCAGCAACTGCTGAAAGCTTGTCCAGCATGCATTTCTTTCTTTTTTTGATTAAGGCGAGGGAGTCAGAATTGCCGAGTTCTGTCCATACTTTTGTTTTGAATTGCTGTGACACTCACTTGAATTTGGGCCTCAGATTTCTACCCGTATAACAGTGACATTTTTCTCACTACAGCTGAAGACATTGTAAAGCACAGTCCAATTTACATTTTGTGCTCTGAGATCCTCAGAGAAGGTGCTGCACAAATGTCAGCATATGAAGGCATTTCATTGATCACACGAGCATGACAGTGCTATCACGGTACAGACTCTGGCTAACACAAAAACAAGCATAGTTACAGCATATGAGTAACAGAGGCAGAGATTTTACAAATCTGAACCTTAGTCCTACATTCCTTTTATACTCCCACTGACTCCAAATGGAATGATAAACTGGAATGATAAATTGGACACTAAAGCAAAAACAAAACAAAACAAAAAAAAACCCCCACCAACAGTGCTGCCATATTTTACTGAATCATAATCTGACTAGTGATATTTTGTAAACACTCTTTAAAATAGAAAGAAAACAAGAAATTATAATTTTAAACTACAGGCAGTCCCTGGGTTACATGGATCCGACTTACATCAGATCCCTACTTACAAACGGGGTGAGGCAACCCCACACTAGCTGCTTCCCCCCAGCAGACCAGGGAGACGCGAAGCTAGCGGCCCCCCCAGCAGACCAGGGAGACGCGGAGCGGCTTTTCTCAGCAGGCACCTCAGCTTGAGAATAAAGGACTGAGGGAAGTGAGGTGTGGGAGAATAAAACTGAGCTCTGGAGAAATGTTTGGCTAGCGTTTCCCCTACAATATGTACCAGTTCCGACTTACATACAAATTCAACTTAAGAACAAACCTACAGTCCCTATCTTGTACGTAACCTGGGGACTGCCTGTACTTTAAAAGTAGTTGTTCAACAATGTGTCTGGTCACAGAGCTTGAAACTGTACATGCACCTAAGAGCAATCTCCCAGCACCTTCCGTGGATACTTGCTTGAGTAAGAGTGAAGTAGAGGTCCCTTAATTTGTTCATATACAATACATACTGCCACCGCAAAGTTCAGTTTATTTTGTTCCTCAGTCAATCGGAGCCAAATGAACCTAATGAATGACATTTCATCGGAAGCTTTTGCTGTTTATAATAATACGCCTTGCTTTATTCTATAGTGTCTGCAATTTCTCTAACAGCTGACCCAAGATTATGTCTCCAAGAGGGACAATGCTAGTGTCTTGTAAACAGCTGCTGTTTCTTCTCTCTCTGTTAATGAGTTTAGAAAATGACATTCAAGATGCAGTTTTGCCAATTAGAGCTGCAGCTACCTGATTCTTGAAGGACATAAGGTATGCCTAATTGTACATGGAGACATTTTAAGTAGTTGTTCTCTGCTTAGCGTGCTGCAAATTTCTTAACCTTCACAGACAGAGTCATACAATTGGTAACAGCAATAAACAATACAAAATCTACACCCACACAGGTGAAAGCAGCCATTTCCAAACTGCATAAGATTTTGACCATAGGGTTTCTTGTCCCAAGTCTTTGAACAATAGTGCAAAAAAATCAACATACTTCATCACACCTCTATTAAACGTCATCGCACTCTTCCAAGTAACTGAACACTGAGAAGTGAAAGTGGGAGGTAGAAGGATGTCAGAGCCATGAACTGTTTTGGATCATTAAGGAGATAGTTTCAGAAAATTTTATGTACAGGACACGGAGAAACAAAAATAAGACATTTTCGAGAGTGGTGCCAAGATTTGTAAGCTATAGACCCCACTGAGTTTTCCGTTCAAAATATAATTCCTCTAAGCAAATACAGGTTCATTCTAACTTCTCATGCTGAGGGTGGGAGCTCTTGGGAGGCAGCCAGACCAACACTTGGGACATTCTGCACTGGGAGTATGTTACTGCCTCCCCTATGTCTTGAGCTTGTCGTCTCCCTGTTTTTTCCTTAACTGGTAGGATGCTAGGCACACCCCTAATCCTCTCACCAAACTTCCTTGGGACTTAGTATACACGACTAGTTAATAACCATGTAATAACCATGTACTGCTTACTGTGATGAGATGCCACCCGGCTGCTTGTATAGGATGGGAAGAGAAAAGTGGAGAAATAAGATGCCTATACTATCTTCTGCTCTTCCTCTCCTATAGAGCATAAGTAGGACATCACTAGTAATGGTTTATTGCAAAAAAATCATTCTAAATACTAAAGAAATATCTAGGGAATATCAGAGACAGAGTAATCATCTCTTGTCTTTCAAGAACATGGTGTAAGATGTGTCAGATGGAGCACACAGTATCAGGCAAAGTAAAACCTCTTCCTGGAGGTGACGTGGGAAGGAACCAAGAACCATTCCACTTTCACTAAATGAGAGAGAATAATCAGGAGCACACTAATGAGCTATGAACAGGGTACTGAGGTGACACAATACCTGGAATATTTAGCCCATGCTCTAAATGCTGCTACTGGCCCCTCCTTCATTAGTTAGCATCAGCCCTGCCTTTCCAACCAGGGTCCCAGTCTCTCTCTCACCACGTCCAATGACTTCACACCCTTTCCTCTCAGAGTCCCACTCTCCTTCCTGTGTGTGTTTTTTCATCTCTTAGCTTTTTTTTAAAAATTATTTTCTGCTGCCTACCTATTGGCAATGCTGCATGACCAGCAGCTTTGTCTGCTGCTCCCATTGTGACTGGCATGTTATTAATAAGGGGTGGCTGGTGTCTCTCATTACACTTCCAATGAGTGAAACCACCTCAGAACTCATTTAGCTTTCTCTCACTGGGGAAGGTTTGCTACACCACCAAGAAGTTCACTTTTCTGCTGCCTTTAGCAATAAAAAAATTCTCTTTTTTTGTTTTAACATTAATAAGGTGAGAGAATAGAGACTTTTCAAAAGAAATTAAGAAATGCATAAGATAGATGCAAGTGCGAAGGATCCCTGTGAGCAAGTAAGAATCCAATTCAGAGAGAGAGTATATACACTAAAAAAAAAATGTTCAGGGCCAGAAAGAACTCCACAGGCAAACGAGCAATAATAAGGCCTGTGCCTAGTGCTGTGGCTTAAGGTCTCTGGACCATTGAAACTTTCTTCCTGATTTATGAAAGTTATCTGTGGCAACAAATGTGAAAATCCTCTGAAACTAAAAATCACGGAAATAATTGTGATTCCCAGGCTGAAAAGGTCAACTAGATTCAGAAATGTACAGCAAGAATAGAAACCTAATTAGAGACCATACTTCATTGGCTAACAGGGATTAAACTCACAAAGCCTTTATTTGAGAAATATTTTGCAAGACTTTCTTTGAATTACTAATTTATTTACTGATGCTGCACCCCCCATCCTCCCTAAAAGGCTCTGCTGTTGCTTTTTACCTGACATAAGCTACTGCATCACAACTTCAATCCACATTACGTTTCCTATCATTACCTTTTGTTATAATCACTTTTTAAAAAAATTTTACACTTAATTGTCAGCAATGCTATTAAGGGGTGTCACATTTTATTTTGTATCCAATGATGTAGTACCTTCCAGAGTTTTAAAAAGCCAAAAAAGACAATGGGTACATCTACATTGCATCCCTCTTGTGCAAAAGCCTATGCAAATGAAGCATGGATTAGCATATTGCTGCACTTCATTTGCATAATTAATTAGAGCCCGTTTTTGTGCAACAGGCTTTTGAAAAAATGAAGAACTGCTCTTGCGCAAGAGGGTGTTTTTGCGCAAAAAGGAGCTGTGTAACACCCTCTTGCACAAAATGGCCCCTAATTAATTATGCAAATGAAGTGCAGCAATATGCTAATCCACACTTCATTTGCATAGGCTTTTGCACAAGAGGGATGCAATGTAGACATAGCCAATGTGTCATGCCCAAGGTCAGATTTACACCTTAGGTGCCCCTAGGCACAGCATCATCAGCACCCCTCTCCATCCCCTGCCTACAGCTAAGCTTTCCGTTGCACACAGATTTAGAGAGGTAACGGTGCCCTTAGAATGCCGGCACCCTAGGCATGTGCCTATCGTGCTGACCTGGAAATCCAGCCTTGGTCATGTCCTGGATTTTAATGGACATGCACTAAGTGCTGACAGATCCCAGGATCAAAGCCCCCAGGAGTGAAGATGAAGGCAGATACTTATATCACCACATGCATCTAACTGTTTTCCAGCAAGGTACTACAGTCATCTAATCACATTAATAGCACAGCCTAGGATCAATGCCAATCTTCATTTAAGGGCCAAAACAAGTTTTCCTTACTTATGAGAAGAGCCTCATTTAAATGTATGGGTGTTCTTCATCATCTTTTTTTTTGTTAACATCCTGAATACATTTCATGCTCAGAAATTATGGGGACTAGAAGCATAAAGGACTACTAGCACATAAGTAACAAGTGACACAGAATTGCCTGGGCAGCCATTGTGTAAGCTTCTGAATACAGTTACGGCAAAATACTCAAAAGCTAGGCAGTCATTGCACTGTGCTGATCTTCTCCTAATCCATTTTCTGCCCAAACAAATGTACACCCTCTGCCTTCATCTAGTTCTTGAACTAATGCTAGATACAAATTTGCTGCAAACCCAACTGTTTTCCAAGTGATATTTTGCTTTATGTTTATTTTAGCTTATGCACCTGGGACAGTGTTTTCCATTCTCTTACTGTGCACTAAGTACTGTACACAAAATTAAACTCAGTGGTGATTCAGGTCCAAATTTTTCCCTTGAGTGGTAGAACCCAGCTAATGTGCTTAATTCCCATCCGTCACCCCCAATCCCTTACAAAATAATTTAGCAGAACAATCCAACAACAACAAATCCACCTTGAAAGACTGAAATAATCTGGGTAGCAAACATACAGGCCAAATGTCTAGGATGTATGCAGTGGACAACAGCTAGCAATTGTTATAATCTGTGAAGAAATCACTTCCTATGCCTCCCGAGTACACAACCATTGCTAGGGAGGATTATTAGCATATAGACTAGAATGGAGATCTTAGCTATATTATTTACTCATCTGTGACATTTAACTTAATAAATTGTTTCAGAATTAGTTATCTTTGGCTTGATCGGTTTATTAAAAAAAACAAAAAACAAAAAACCATTAAAACTTTGAATGCAAGCTACTCTAAAATGTCTCACTATCATTTCAAAGGGCTTCCTACTGTCATACTGAAATGCCCAGATATGTAGACTGCTGTGAAATATGTAGGCGATGCCTGCTGACTTATTTTCAGATGACGAGGAAGCATGTCAAAACATCAAAGTTTCCTGTGTGGATGTGTGTACATTAATCCCCTGCCTTTGCAATAGCTTGACTTTTTATTGTAACTCGTCGTTTAATGGATTGCAAGACTCTTCTCTTCGCACACTGAACCCTAGTTCAGAAACATCCCTGCTCCCGTCAAGTGTCTTACAGATTCTAACTTTGAGACTTGTAACAGAGCAGCTGCTGAGAGAAAAAAAAAGCCTTTAAAGACTGAATTTACGCCTTTTCGTCAATTTGTCGTCTTCCCTATCGCTCTTTCCCTGTGTTGTACTAGAACTGAAGTGCTAGGGGCTCCCAGCTATCAACTCTATGTAGTGGGAGGAAGAGATGGAAACAGAAGAGCATTGGATACCATGCCACATCTTTGACACTCCTTTCTGGGCAACTTAGGCTAGTACGTGCACCACATGAGAGGCCTCCTTCATGTCAGTGGGCTGCAAGATTGTTGCAACCAAGATGGTGTCCCGGGACCACTGCAGTTGCACACTTAGAATCTGTGAGGTGTGCCGACTGAACCATAGCAACACTTTGTTGAATGGAGAGGGCGGGCACAGTTCTCACGGCCACTATTGTGCACAGTCAGCATGCACCTCATTCCACATGCACTTGTTTTATGTGTGTATCACTGTAGTAATACTGGTAGGAAAACACTCTGTGTTCTGGCAACCCTATGCATGAACAATGGTAAACAAAATGGGTCACACATAGAGGCCCAATGCATGTGGTCCATGGGCCGCAAGTTGCCCACTACTATTAGTTCTGATTAATGAAAGAGACAAATAAAGCTCATGGGTCTATTTTTTAAAAAAAATCAACCCCACTGCTCTTAATTACAACAGAAAGGCAGGAATATTTGGGCTTAGTCTAATGATGATTACAGGTGTTCAGATGATAAAGGACATTGAAGTACTTGGATATATGTTTTATGTCTTAAACTGTAAGTCTCTAGACAATTTTCTTAGCTGAGAGTTTGGGCTGGCATCTCCCATTCCATTTAATGTGTTGGGCTTCATCCTTCAGGCTCCAGTAAAGTAAAATATTTTAGCACTTGCCTAACTAGAAGCACATGAGTATAGTTCCAATGGCTTCAGCTGGATTACTCATCGGCTGCATCTAGACTGGCATGATTTTGCGGAAAAACTTTTAACGGAAAAGTTTTTCCGTTAAAAGTATTTCCGCAAAAGAGAGTCTAGATTAGCAAGGACGCTTTTGCACAAAAGCATCTGTGCCAATCTAGACACGCATTTGCGCAAGAAAGCTCCGATGGCCATTTTAGCCTTCGGGCTTTCTTGTGCAAAAAATTAAGGTGCCTGTCTACACTGGCCCTCTTGCGCAAATATTCTTACGCAAGAGGACTTATCCCTGAGCAGGAGCGTGAAAGTATTTGCGCAAGCAGCACTGATTTGTACATTACAAAGTCAGTGCTCTTGTGCAAATTCAAGCGGCCAGTGTAGACAGCTGGCAAGTCTAGATGCACCCATGTAGTTATTACTCATACTTAAGTATGGGTTTCAGAATCTTGCTGTACTAAGTCCTCGGTGCACAGATGAGAGGCCTTGGTGTGTGCAGCAGGTGGACAAGTACTAACCAGGAAGGGTTTAAAGGTGTGCCGTATGGTGAATGGTGAGTGATACCCATTCTCTTTGCTGCTTTTGGGCAGCACCAATAAGTGCATCTGCAACAATGTGCTGAACCCTCATCCAGCATTCGTAATGGGGTGCTTGACTTGGCCCAAGACTACTTCTCATAGAAAGCAGGAGCTCACCAGTCCTGCACTACTTCACCACTAATCCCATGAGCATCCTTCACATGTTGAACAGGCTCAGGGGGGAAGAAAAGAATGCCAATAAAAATTCTGCATTTGCTAGTGTAAATAAGTACCCATCTGGGTGAATACTAGGCTAGGACAGAGAACAGTACTTCATAAGTGCCCAAATGCGAGCTTGATTTCAGGCGACCTTGCTGTCCTAATTTTGCTCTGAGAGACTGACAGTAAGATCAGGTACTTGCTTACAATGCTTTGGGATCAGTCATAATAAATGTACTTGACCATATGATTTTATTGTTCATTTGGTATCCTCATCAGGCCTTTTTCAGTGTGAGTACTTCACAAAAATCAGCCATTGCCTTGTTTATTCTAGGACTGTTCCCAACTCTTCTTTAGCTCTCTTCTGGTCCTGCCATAGTCAGGACGTTAATTTACCACAAGCATTACACACCACGCTTCCCCCATACTTATTTCCACTTTCCTGCATTTTTCTTGCTCCTTTCATTTTTTCCCCTGCATGTGCTGATTCCCTAGTTCCTCTTCTACTAAATTATGCTCTATTATTTCCACAGCCTGAAGAATTCACAGCTGAAGCATTATTTCTAACCTTAGTTTGTATTCCTGGCATGTGCTATAATCTGTTTTGAGTTTTATTTGCAGCCAAGATGCTGACACAGCAGCAATTTTCTTTTCAGATTTTGATTGGGTAGAAGCACAGTTTACTACGGGCACTGGGGTAACAACGCTGTTAACTATCCAACATACACACATGCATGCGCACACACATTTTCCAGTAACTCTTTTTTTAAACACATTATTTGTTATTCATTCTGAATAGAAACAGTAAGTCCTTGGCTTTGTCTACACGGCAGATTGGAGTGAGCCTGCCAGCCTGGGGAGACAGACTCTTATGAGCCCTAGCCTTGTTAAAATCAGCAATGTGGAGAGGGCGGCTCAGGCTGCAGGATGAGACTTTCAAGCTTATTTTATGCCTTACCCTTATGCCTGAGTGTGAGAGCAGGAACATCCACACTGCTATTTTTCGCATGCTTGCTTATGACCCACCCCCCTTGCATGAATCTGTCTACCAAGCCCAAGTATTCCAGAAGCCATCAGGCAGATCAACATACATGGCTGACATATATAAGAACGTACCATAGCATCATGGTACCACATTGTAGAAGTCTTTCAAAAGCAATATTTATCACTAGAGGCTCTTGTGTGCAACAGTAATACCGACCACTGAAATATAGGGTGTGTCTAGACTACTGAGTTTTGTCGACAAAAGTGGATTTTTGTCGACAAAACTATACCAGCGTCTACACTACCGCTGAGTTCTGTAGACATAACGTCGACAGAACTCAGCAGTTTTGTCGACGCTGGTATACCTCATTTTACGAGGCATAACACCTTCTGTCGACAGAGTTCTGTCGACAGAAGGTGTTATTGCCTGTAGGGTTGCGTCTAGACTACAGGGTTCTGTCGACAAAGCAGCTTGCTTTGTTGACAGAACTCAATGTGTATGGACGCTCTTTGTCGACAGAAGTTTTGTCGACAGATACTGTCGACAAAACTTCTGTCGACAAAACGCGGCAGTCTAGACGTACCCATAGAGACCATAGTGTGCCTCTCTTCTCCCCTCCCCCACACCTGGACTATTAATTCCCAAGTGCAGTATATCATTATTCATTGCTTGGATGGATTCCTTTCTCTCTCAAGCAAGCACTCTTTTCTATGGGCAAGTTATATTGGACACAGTTAGCTATGACAGTGATGAGTGTCCTTCTAGAAACCTCGACAGGAGACAATTCTGCACCCAGGGTTTCAAAACTATACATCAGAAGCAACCCAAATCTAAACGTTTAGAGCCAAACTCCTCTGAATGTTAGGGGAAGCCCAGAATTCAAATCAGATTTCAATTTAGCAACAGGACCTTAACGGCTGAACCAACCCTGAGGATCAGAGTACACAAATTTTTGTACCAGATCTTACCTTTTTGGGTTGGAATGATAAAATCTCCAATTTTTGTGACAACTTATTCTTAATTTTGCCCCAAATGAGAACACGCAATAACAAGCTTGACGAGAAAACATAATTTTATATTTTTTTATGTGCATAGACTGCAAAAAATTAAAACCCCAGGAAAACATGTAAATTAAGTATCTGAGAAAAATAGCACACAAGGCATTGTTACTATTGACTGTAAATTGCTTTATGCAAATTGAGCATTAAAGAAGCAGCCATTTTATAATTAAGTAACAACTGCTGACAGAGAAAACTCTGAATAGCTATGGGGCTTAACCCACAGCAACAACAGAAAGTGACGTAAAATGTATCATGTTCAGAACTAACCTAAGTATGTAGGCAAGCCAATCTTTTCTTGCAAATTACAGCTTAGAACTTGATATCAGGCTAAGCAGATATGGAAACAATCAGAAACAGGCTTGTTTTCGGTCTCTCAGATGCTTCTCAGTAGAGTCTGAGAGGTTACTAAATGACAAATCGGTAACACCGGTGTCCCTAAAGTGAGGCCCCTTTTAAGTTTGTACCAAACTTTAAGGGACCAATCACTTAGCAAGACTACTATGGGGACTATCAGTTAGCTACTACTGTCTCTCTATTTGCCATTAATTGGGCGAGGTTCAAGGAATTCTACTTGGACCCGGAGCAATTATTTGTACCCACAATTGTGGTGGAATTAATCTTACCCCAGTGCCCATTGTAAACCACACTTCTACCCAATCAAAATCTGAAAAGAAAATTGCTGCTGTGTCAGCATCTTGGCTGCAAATAAAATCCAAAACAGATTATAGCACATGCCAGGAATACAAACTAAGGGTAGAAATAATGCCTCAACCTAGGGATGTAAAATCCTGTTAACTGGTTAACCATAATGTTTAACTGGTTAACTGATTAAAGGGGAGGTAGGCAGGGGCTCTACTCCAGCCAGTCTGGGCTACAGCAGCCCCCCCTGCAGCTGGGCTGGATACCCTCCCCCAGCCATAAGCAGGGACTATTCCAGCCCAACCGGAACAGCCCCTGCCTAAGATGCACCTGGGTTTGCCAAGGACAAAGGATCCTCCAGGTGGCTCGAACAGTCCCTGCCTACAACGTGCCCGGGCTTGCCACAGACAAGGGCTACTCTGGGCCACAAGGCCGGAGCAGCTCCCTTCCCACAGCAGGCAGGCAGGGAGCTGCTCCAGCCCCCCATCAGTCAACCTGAACCAGTCAACCAGTTAACCTTTCACATCCCTTGCTTCAGATGTTAAATCTTCAGGCTGTGGAAACAATAGAGCATAATTAGTTCAATATATCACCAATCAGGGGAAAAAATTGGGGTCAAGTCCACAAAATGTTGAAGGTGTACATCTTTCTAAACACTCAGGCACTGAACCCTGTGATATGAGGCCTTCTTGTTAAATCTCAGAGGAACTACTATCAAATGCTCTCAAGGAGCAGAGAACAAGTAAGGCTCCATTATTTAAGGAACAGTAACTCACTGGCTAAAGGCTTATGTATGGCTTTACATAGGTATTGGCAAGAGTTTACCTTGGAAGAATAGAGTCAGGACATTCAGGACTACAAGTCTGGAACTCACTCTCTTAGGGTATGCCTACTTTACAGCGCTATTTCGAATTAACTTAATTCGAAATAGTTAATTCGAATTAAGCTAATTCAAAATAACACATCTAGACACAAAAACTATTTTGAAATAGAGTTTTGCTATTTCGAAATAGCACGTCCACACTAAGTGGACTCTGAACCGAAGTTAAGGCTGGCTGGAAGCAGTGCCGGCAGGGCATCAGGTTCAGACTTAGGGTACATCTAAACTAGCCCCCTAATTCGAACAAGGGAGGCTAATGAGGGTGACCGAAATTGCAAATGAAATGCGGGATTTAAATATCTCATGCTTCATTAACATGTTCCCAGGCAGTCGCAATTTTGGAAACTGACTAGCCCGGAATAACTGCCCGTGTCTACACGTGGCAGTGAAACGGGAGTTCGAAGTAAACCCCTAACTCAAATTAGCTGTTACTCCTCGTGGAATGGGCTCCGCACTTAAAGGGACCTTACCTCCACCCTGGACAGACAGTTCTCCAGGTTCCCCGCTTGCTTGTCTATCTCGATGAGGGACAGCAAAGCAGTCCTGTCTTGGAATGTCCTGAGCGCCCAAACTCGGGACACCACAGCACTCGGCCACATGGAGCCAGCGCTGCTCCTAGGCACGCCAGTGTGTCTCGTGGGGTCGTTGCCATCATCCTGGCTGCACTTGCTGCAGGCTGCCCCCCGGGGGGTCCATCAGGGAGCTGTCAGGATCCAGGAGGCCCTGAGGAAAGTGTCCACCCTGAGGAGCCCTCAGAGCCTCCCCGGTCCTCCCCACCGAGGGCTCGTGCCCCATTCCTCCCTCTTGTCCTTCCACTTACCCCTCCCTAGCCCCCCTTCCTGATGTCAAATAAAAGACACGTATGTTCAAAAATAGAAACTGGGTTTACTGAACAAAACTAGGGGTGAGGATTAACCTCTGGGGAGACTGGGAAAAGGAGGTGGGAGAGGGGAAGAGAGAGGGTGGGAGAGGAGGGGGAAATCTGGGAGGAGGGAGCAAGAGGAAGAAGGGGGAGGGGAAGCTCAGGGTTGGGGGTCTCACCGGACCAACTTGACTTTCATGCTAACCTGCTCCTGGGTTCGCATGTGGCCTTTGGTGGCCAGGCTGGCAGCTATCCTGCCATAGACAGCCGCATTCCTCCATCAAGTGTGGAGATCATGGATGTTGGAGGCATCCCCCCCAAACCTGAATAAGGTCCATGATCTCCACCCTGGACCAGGAAGGCGCCTGCCTTCTCCAGCCCCTGTCAGACTCCTGGGAGCTGGCAGACTGCTCTTGCTCGCTGGCTCATGTTTTGGGGCCACTGGGTCAGGGGCCCCGGTGGCCACTGCTGGCTCTGGGCTGGCAGGCTTGGAGCTGGCACAGGCACTGTGGCCAGGGTCTACCCCTTTAATGGGGGAGAGGAGAGTAAGTTTTCCTGGTTGTGCCCAGAGTGGCCACCAGGGCTCCTTGGGAAGGGCTGGAGGCCTCCTATTTCAAATTAAGTGTCTACACAGCACTTAATTCGAAATAGCTATTTCGAATTTGGCGTTACTCCTCGTAGAATGAGGTTTACCAAATTCGAATTAAGGGATCCGCTATTTCGAATTAAATTCAAAATAGCGGTTTGCATGTATAGACGCTATTAAAGTTAATTTGAATGTTATTTCGAATTAACTTTGCAGTGTAGACATACCCTTATTCACATGACATAACACTCCTTCCATTTGGAGACGCCTGATTCTCACCTTTATGCACAATCTGCAAAAGTAAATCCTCAAAAGAAAGAACTCCAGTTCTTGGATATGATAGGGCTTGAACTGGGGAAGTTATACTGCTATTACACCTTTATCTCCACTCCACACCTCCAACCACTGGTTCCCTCTAATGCAAGTTAAATCATCCATATGTATCCTTTAACTTATGGCTAATAACAATCACCATGAGAGTCACACAAGCTGGGGCTGGCCAGAGAATAATTTGCAATGGTTATGCTCCCTATTCTGGGGGCCAGGTCTGGCTCTATGATACCAGGAATTCCCCCATACTGGGAGAATCCTCAGTTGCTTCATTCTAGCAGTTGCATTGCCCCTATGTGCTGTCTGAGGGTACGTCTAGACTACAGGCTTCTGTCGACAGAAGTTTTGTCGACAGATACTGTCGACAAAACTTCTGTCGACAAAGAGTGTCTAGACTACATTGAGTTCTGTCGACAAAGCAAGCTGCTTTGTCGACATGGTAGTGTAGACGCAAAGGACAGTTTACATGCAATAACACCTTCTGTTGACAGAAACTCTGTCGACAGAAGGCGTTATGCCTCGTAAAATGAGGTTTACCAGCGTCAACAAAACTGCTGAGTTCTGTTGACATTATGTCGACAGAACTCAGCGGTAGTGTGGACGCAGGTATAGTTTTGTTGACAAAAGTCCAGTTTTGTCGACAAAACCCTGTAGTCTAGACACACCCTGAGTAGTGCAATGGTTGTGTGTCTGGGCCCAGGGTCTAGCCCAAAGTATTTTCAATCCTTTAACAGAATTTGTAGAATCTTAATTTATTCTCTTTACCAACTTGTAAAAATGTGCATTCCTGATATGTCACATTACCAATCTTCCACCTGCTCATGGATGTGTGTAGATTGAGCAGAGGAATTTGTATCACAAAGTAAATATGTGAGTGGCTCCAAATAGACATTACTTAACATGTACTGTGACTGTATGTTAACTACAGTTTACAATAGCACATTAAGAAGTGTAGTCAGTTACTGTGTATAAAATAGTCGTCTTTTTAAGTCTTTGGATCTCAGACATATTAATGAATTACTAAAGGGATCTAAACAGTGTGTCTAACTCTGAAATTTTTGTTGCCAATCTCACAGTTGAGTTTTTTTAAAGGGTCCTCATGAATTTAAGTTCCACCTTCAGCTCACAAGATTGTGCTCTTATCCAAAATGGCCACCGTCTCCTATGGCTTTTAAAGGGACTAAAGCCACAGGTTGTCTTTAGCAAAAAGCACTGATGGCCTGTCCCTTTCAAATTTGTAGATTCAAGTGCGGGTCCAGTGAAACTGAAGCCAAGTTGCCCTAAGGGAAGTTGGTGGCTATTTGATGGCCAGGTAGGGTAAAGGAGAATGCTGAGGTGCCAAGAATGAGTTCAGGGGAGGGAGTAAAGTGTAATGTTGGGAAACAAGGCAAGGAATTAGGAGTAATGTGGGAGAAGGGGGAATACTGAGGCGACGGCATAGGAACAGGGCAGCAGGAGGCAGACTCTGATGTGGTAGAGAGGGAGAACGTGAGGGATTGGAGGGCAGAAAATGGGGGAGGGGCAATTGAATGTAAGGTGATAGGCTGTGAGAAAGTAAGCAAGCAAAATGGGAGTGGGGTAGCTGCCTATCTGCTTAATTATAGAGGAGAATACAAAGGAATCAAATGAGAGATCCTATATCTTAGGGATAAGAGAGGGTAAGTGATGAGGATACCTTTCAATGGCTGACTCAGAGGGATTGCACTTGTCTGTGGATGCTTATGGTTGAATTGAATGGTATTACCAAACCACGAAGAAGCCCCAGCCATGAAGCAGACCGCCTCTGTGCTAGGTGTTGGGCAGACAAAGAATATGAGCCCACTTAAGAGGAAGGGATGTGTGACTTTCCCCTAAAATGAGGGGGGGGGGGGGAAGCCCAGAAAACTAGTGAAAACTCATGTGAATGGATTTTGGGGACCCTAGTTATTCATTTTTGAATGGCTGGGGTTGGCAGTACTGTGTAATTTACTTCAGTGTTGGAGTTTCAGAACATTCCAAAGTTTCTATTCTACTTTGAACTACTGTAGTCAAGAGACTTTCATTTCTCATGTTTTTCATATTTCTGGGTATTATACGATCTTTGCACTTTCAATTCTGCTCCTAATCAAGATCAGGAAGTGCAGTGGCAGCAAAAATTAACCTAACTTTATCATACCTCAAAAAAGTTTTATGTTAGTTCAGTATGGGTTTTGGGTAGCAGCTCAGGTGAAATCAGATTAACGGGTTTACATATTTTCTTGTTTATTGGTAATAAAGCCTTCTTAATACACACCTCAGTCTAAGTGGATGTTTCTTTACTTGAGTTCACTGAAGTCTTTTGATAGAGTGTGGCTACCGGGGGTTCCCTGCACTCACTCCACCCAAAGTGCTGTCTCTACAGCACTGATTGGCTGGGAGCCATGGCCAATGGGAGGTGCAGGGGCTGCTGGCTGAGGAAGGACACAGAGCTATGGAGCAGCATGGACATGTTGCCTCTTCTGGGAAGCCACACTAGGTGAGCACCACACAGATTCAGCACCCCTAAACCACTTCCGTGCTCCATCCCACACTGCAAACCCCTCGTCCCCAGCCTGGAGCCCACTCCTGCACCCCAAACCCTTCATCCCCGGCCCCACCCCACAGCCTGCACCCTTCATCCCTGGCCCTCACCCCCTCCGTACCCTAACCTGATTCCCCTCTCGTACCCCAAACCCTTCATCCCCAGTCCCAACCCAGAACCCACACCCCCAGCTGGAGCCCTCACCCTCTCCTTCACCAAATTATCCGCCCCAACCCAGATACCCCTCTTACACTTTAAACCCCTCATTTCTGGCCTCACCCCAAATCCTGCATCCCCATCCCAGAGCCCCAACCCCCTCCCATAACCCATCCCCCTACCTCAGCCTGGAGTCCCCTCACACACTCCAAACTTTTAGTTTATCAGCATACTTAACTAACTAGCAGCCTACACTTCCCCAACATTCTGGATAACAAAGCTTTTACGATATGTCACATTGAGATTTGAAATTCTCAACTTAGGGAACTAGTCACCGTCTTACATTCTTTTCTAATTTTTTCCACTCCTTTATAGATTTTCTAGTTCCATTATAACAGAAACATTTACTCATGTTGATGGGCTTTCAGTGTTTTTCAGTTTACTTGAACAACTCAGGAGCTCCCCCAACCCCAACCACAGTCAGGAAGTCCTGTTTAATCTGATTGAACTAAGTCAGCTATCACCTGACTTCTCTTCGCTCCTTTTATGTGGCTTAATTTTCTACATGTTGGCTCTTCTCTCTGACTCACTCCCGGCTCTTTTTGTCATTACAATCCCACTAATGCTTATTCTCAGCAACTTCAGTTTCCACATCCAACCCATTAGCAGCTCATATCCTTGTTGGAGCTTGAACATTGAATCAACTCTTCCAGTCAACAAAAGAGTCACTCACTGCACATCACTTTACATTATTATATACATTGTTCACCTTTTGGCCACTCAGTTCCCATGTTCTCTATCGAACATCTTCAACAAAGACTAGCTACAGTTGGCACTTCCATGAACTAAAATCATCGATGTTCATAACCCCGCTAAAAACTTAGGAACGGCCACATTGGGTCAGACCAATACTCCATTTAGCCTGGTATCTTGTCTTCTAAGAACCAGATGTTTCAGAAACAGCAATTTATTAAGTGAAACATCACCTGTTGTCCAGTACCAGCTTCTGGTGGGCAGAGGTTTAGACACACCCAGAGTATAGGGTTATGTCCCATGCCATCATGTCTAATAAACACTGATGAACCTTTCCTTTGTGCATTTATCTAATTCTTTCCTGAACCCAGTTATACTTTTGGACTTCACATCATTCTCTGGCAATGAGTTCCACAGGTTAGATATGCAGTATATATGATGAAGTGCTCCCTTGCATAAGTTTTAAACGTGCTGCCTATTAATTTCATTAGGTGACCAAAGATGCCTGTGTTATGTAAAGGAGTAAATAACACTTCCTTATTCCCTTTTATCTCATGACTACCTCCTTTGCATATGAACTTTTTGCGGGTCCTTATCAAAAGGCTTTCTGAAAATCCAAGTATATTATATCCCCTTTCTCACATGCTCATAGACAGCCTCAAATAATTCTAATAAACTGGTGAGGTATGAATTCCCTTTACAAAAGCTATTTTGACTCTTTCCCCATCATGTTTGCCTCTATGTCTGAGAAGTCTTTTCTTTACTGTAGTTTTAACCAATTTGCCTGGTTGAAATTATAGCCTCTGTTCCTCTCAGCCACTTCGCTCCTCTGCTGACCCATTTCTGGACCACAATCTGCCTCTCCAATGCCAATCTTTGCTCTACCCCAACATCCACTGCCTCTGCTTTTTCTTCTAGGCCTCTGAATACCTCTAGACCAGGTATGGGCAATAATTTTTAAAAGGGAGCCACTTCATAAATTTCCAAAGGGGTGGGGCCTCAGGTGGACAGGGTGGGGGCAGGAGACTTCATGTGCTCCCCCACCACAGACCCTGATTGTCCTAGGGGTGGAGAAACACCCCCCAAGACTGTTTTTAACTGTTGGCATTTCTCTCTAGCCACCACATGCCCTTGGCCAGGGAGAGGAGACTTTGCACACTCCCCCATCAATTGGTCTGGGAGTGGGGGGAGTGGCAGGGCGGCCGCGGGCTGGATCCACTGGCTTGGCAGGCCAGATCTGGTCTGAAGAAGCCCCTTTGACCACCCATGCTGTAAACAAAGCTGGGAAATAATGTTGACTCTTCCATCTCTGCCATTTTCCTTGCCATTCCCCCAGTCTCATGTCCCACTACCCTGTCACATTGTCTGTTTGTAGCTATTCATACATACACCTGGATACTTCTTTGCTTCCTCCTTTATCCTCCATGAACTCATTCAGAAGGCCTCAAGGTGTACCTCAACCTTGATGATTGTAAAAATCAACCAGGGTTGAGGACACATGGAGATCATGTGCACTGATTTAAATGTTTATTACTCTCAGAGGAATAAAATTGCAAATTTAAAAAAAAAATTAACCTGATTCCATCCTTTTGCTGTCGGACATTTAGCTTCTTAGGCTGTGTCTAGACTACATGCCTCTGTCGTCAGAGGCATGTAGATTAGACACAGAGGCAAAGGCAAATGAAGCCGCGATTTAAATGATCGCGGCTTCATTTCAATTTACATGGCTGCCGCGCTGAGCGGACAAACAGCTGATCAGCCGTTTGTCCGCTCAGCGCGCTAGTCTGGACGCTCCCCTGCCGACATCAAAGCCCTTTGTCGGCAGCCCCGTTATTCCTCGTGGGATGAGGTTTACCGGGGCTGCCGACAAAGGGCTTTGATGTCGGCAGGGGAGCGTCCAGACTAGCGCGCTGAGCGGACAAACGGCTGATCAGCTGTTTGTCGGCTCAGCGCGGCAGCCATGTAAATTTAAATGAAGCCGCGATCATTTAAATCGCGGCTTCATTTCCCTTTGCCAAAACAACAAATCTACATGGCTCCGTCGACGGAGCCATGTAGTTTAGACGTACCCTTAGAGGCATGGCTTTTGTCTTCATATGGCTTTGCACATAGCCTAGCACAATGAGGCACTGATCCTGAAAAGGAAACTTTGGCTGCTACTATAAAATAAATGAATAAATATCATCAGTTATGAGAGAAAACTGCTCACTGATGCTAACAGGAAACTCTCCAGTCTCTCTATGTTCAATAAGTATTCCAAATTGCTGTCGAGATACCTCAGAACAGGTTATTTCCCCCCCGCCCCATAGTCCCTTTAATGTTGATTTCTGTATCTATATAAATATATAGAGCTTGTCCAGGTGTCATTTGAGGAAGAGTTGAAGAAAAACAAGCAACGTAAAAATCATTCCTTGCTGTGTATCTTACAATCTTGTACAGGAAAAAAACCCAAAAACAACCCTCCCTAAAACTTACATCAACATAAGAATGGACCAATGGATCAGAGCGAAAATATTCCCAAGAGGAAAGCAATTAGTGAATAGTATGTTGTTTCAAATTCATGTAGACTTTAATTTAATAAACACAAATAGATGAATGTGCTTTAGGCTTGAAATTACTGACACAGAAGAACTGTCACACTTCAATGAATTCAGTGGTACTCCATGCACTTTCAAAGCTTAATTATGGCCACAATTAAGCATAAACAGCCCAAATTTAATTTTGTGACTAAATCTTGCTACCTTTATTTGTGTCTGATTCTTTTACCTCAGAATGTGGATTGGGGAAGTTAATGTATTCTGCATAGACCTGCAGTCAGTATGAAGGAAGCCAATTTGGCTAAAAAGAAGTTTGAACCAAACCAGGAACCTTTTGCAAAGTTCAAGAGAATAAGATTAATTTTGGTCCACATTTTGCAACTGACTTCAGGCAGATTGACCTATGTTGAGCCCACGCAAATAAATGCCTACATGGAGCTCGCTGAAAGATCAGGGTCTTGGTTTGTTCATTTATTTTATTATATTGCATTATATCACTAATCTATGGCCTTGCTAACCTGTCTCCTAGGGTATACCTTGCGATGCACACTGGGAAAGGGAGAATAGCGAAACCAGCCAGCTGCACCAAAGTCCAGAGACTTACGTCTACCAGCAGCTTCTCTACAGCAGCAGTTCTCAACCATCATGCCGTGGACCAGTGACAGGCCGTGAATCTATTTTGCCCAGTGCTGAGGCAGCAGCAGGAAGAGGCAGAGCAGGAGGCGCCTCCCTCTCTCTTGACCCTTCCCACCCGGGTAAGATGGCGGCACTGCCAGGGCTCTGTGCTCCTCACCCCATCCATGGGGCCGCAAGATGCATTTGAGGAGGGAGGGGGCGCAAAAGAGGAAGGGACTCACATGCCGCCAACAGCTGCCCCCTTGCCTGCACTGCAGTGACAGCCACGCTCCCTAGAGGGTGCAGCAGGGTGTAGGGATGGGAGTCAAAGGAGGTTAGACACTGGGGAACAAAGGACGGGGTTGGGTTTAGGGATTAAAGGGGAGGACGGGGGCTGAAGGAGGGCAGGGATCAGAGGTCAAAGGGGCAAGGGGAGGTGGGTTGCAGTGGGTCAGTGGTTATGGAGCCAGGTGCAGTACAGCTTGTGCCTCTGTCTAAGGGGGCAGCAGATCTGAGGGTGTCTGAGCAGGGTCAGGGGCCTCAGAACTTGTGGGACAGGCAGTTGCAGGGTCAGTGGGGCAGGATCAGGATTTGGCACAACAGGCAGTCATGGAATTTGTGGAGCAGGGGCACCAAGGATACGGGGGCAGGATCAGGGAGCCCTGGGAATGGTGGGGCAGGATCTGGGAAAATGGGAGATTTAAAATTTAAGTCAGGGGTCGCTGGGACACAACATTCAAGGTGGGCAGTGATAGCGGATGCAGAACAGGCTTCAGGCAAGACAGAGGTGGCTGGCAAAAGCAAGTTGGCAGCAGGGGGTGTTGGGAAGTGGGAGATGGTGGGCACTGAAGTGACAGGCTTGGCGAGACAGACTTGTGAGGTAATGGGGTTAGTGGGATACAGGGCATAGCAGATGATGGGGTTTGCAGGTTTAATAAGACAGACACACAGAGTACCAGGGTTGGCTTGATGGGGTCAGAGGGTTCTGACACTGGAGGTAGAGGGATGTGCAGTAACAAGACGGGGTCAGCAGATGAGTGGGTTCATGGACAGGTAACATTTTATTTGCATATTTGCAGACAGGTAATATTTCATTTGCTTATTTTCATATTAATTTGCATAATACAATGTTGTAGGTCCACCAAACAATTGTGAATGGGTTTGCCAGTCCACAGTGTAAAAAAGTTGGGAACCACTGTTCTACAGCATTTTGGAGTAGCAGAAATCAAATTGCACTCTCATGTGCACAACAGGACATATAAATCTCTGCTAGCAATGAACATATTTTATTAGAATGGCTTAAAAAGAATCACAACAATACAAATGGGTTAAAGCAGCCAAAAAAAGCACACCTGGAGTGTCATGTCATTCTCATACATCCTTGAATATTGAGCCCAGAAAAATAAATTGACTTGAGTCTAATCCAATTGTCAATATAAGATTCTGTTGTGTAGACTATCGACTTAAAGCTCAAGTATAGCCTCGAGCAAGAGAAGTTCAACACAAACAGGCATACTTGCCACAAAGCTGTATTGATGGGTATCACCAGTGTTTGGTCCTTCAATAAAAAACAATTATCAAGAACTGAATTTTGTGGGAACAAGGGTAATCCAGAGATCAATACAGTTAATAAAAGCAAACCAAGATTTTTCAAGGATTTTTATCTGTTATACAGCTCAGCTAACACAGACTGGTTAATTTAGGCTTGGAGTTTCTGAAACAAAGAGGATTATGCTATTATACATGGGACTTTTCCCAAGGAAGTGTTGTTTACCAAATTCACTCAGAAAATCTAAACCTTTGCAAGCACAATGAAGGGTCTCTTCATTAACTCTTCTTTTATCATTCATTAAGCGCTCAATCTTGCAGACTTATTCAGGTAACATTTCCATTGGACTTCACTGGTAACACTTCCTGAGTAAGAACTGTAGGTCAGGTCTCTGATTTAACAGAGCTGAGTCTAACTCTGTAATGCTGTTTATGTAGATCCCTCACTGCAGATAAAGGCCTGCACATTGTCACTTACAATGAATGATCTCAGGATACATAAGCCAAAATGGAACTTAAATCATAGTAAGTTCAATGCTTTAAACATGAAACTGTGCCCCATAGAATTCACAGCAGACTAGCAGAACCATCTCCATGTTTTGCCTCCCTGGGGATTTTGTGGAGGTAGAATCAGGTCGAAGAGGGTAGGACTTTCCAAAGTTATCATAGAATCATAGGACTGGAAGGGACCTCAAGAGGTCATCGAGTCCAGCCCCCCGCCCTCAAGGCAGGACCAAGCTCCACCTACACCATCCCTGACAGATATCTATCTAACCTGTTCTTAAATATCTCCAGAGAGGGAGATTCCATCACCTCCCTTGGCAATTTATTCCAATATTTGACCACCCTGACAGTTAGGAATTTTTTCCTAATGTCCAATCTAAACCTCCCCTGCTGCACTTTAAGCCCATTACTCCTTGTCCTGTCCTCAGAAACCAAGAGGAACAAATTTTCTCCTTCCTCCTTGTGACACCCTTTTAGATATTTGAAAACCGCTATCATGTCCCCCCTTAATCTTCTTTTTTCCAAACTAAACAAGCCCAGTTCATGAAGCCTGGCTTCATAGGTCATGTTCTCTAGACCTTTAATCATTCTTGTCGCTCTTCTCTGTACCCTTTCCAATTTCTCCACATCTTTCTTGAAATGTGGCGCCCAGAACTGGACACAGTACTCCAGCTGAGGCCTAACTAGTGCAGAATAGAGCGGCAGAATGACTTCACGAGTTTTGCTTACAACACACCTGTTGATACAACCTAGAACCATATTTGCTTTTTTTGCAGCAGCATCACACTGTTGACTCATATTCAACTTGTCGTCCACTATGACCCCTAGATCCCTTTCCGCCATGCTCCTTCCTAGACATCTTGTATGTATGGAAATGATTGTTCCTTCCTAAGTGGAGCACTTTGCATTTCTCTTTATTAAACCTCATCCTGTTTACCTCTGACCATTTCTCTAACTTGCTAAGGTCATTTTGAATTATGTCCCTATCCTCCAAAGAAGTCGCAACCCCACCCAGTTTGGTATCATCTGCAAACTTAGTTATACAGTATTGCTTTCTCCTTTTGGAGTGTGGGGGTGCATCTCTGAACCCTGCCTAGAAGTTTAGAATCAACACCATAAATGCCATTTTCTCCATTGCACTGCCACAGATTGCTGATTTTCCACTTGTCTCAGTCCCAGCATCATCTCATGCAATAGCTCAGTACATTAACAGTTTCACTGCTTGCATTTCTTTCTGTTAAAAGAAGAAATGATAAAGGGGATCAGCAGGGCACCTGATGGGACACAAACGCTAAAACCTGCCAGACACATTTCTTGTCTCAAGAGGATCTGGCAACAACAGGCTTGCGTTCCACTAGCTTAGCTCTGCTGAGACAGGAGTGGCAAATCTCCTTGCTTCCTACAAGCTGCTGCAATCAGCCACAGAAGGTAACAGGAGTCGACAGTGGACACCATTACGTGCAATTTCAGAGAAACAGAGAAAAGATTAGCAGGCCAACCAATTAGGTAACCTTTCAACAAAAAGCCTCTTGGCTGATACCACTAATCCACAAACTGCTTAGAGGGATGAAGCTGGTAGGCACTTTGGGTGAAGCTACACAAGGTTTCTTACAAAAACATCTCAAGAAATAGAGAGTCCTCGCTAACCTTGAAATGATGGTGTGCTTTTCTAAAACACATGGTGTCATTCATAATGCCTGAAGTGAGGAGAGGCTAAAGCGACTGGGAATTTTCAGTTTAGAAAAGAGGAGACTGAGGGGGGATATGATAGAGGTCTATAAAATCATGAGTGGTGTGGAGAGGGCCGATAAAGAAAAGTTATTTATTAGTTCCCATAATAGAAGAACTAGAGGACACCAAATGAAATTAATGGGTAGCAGGTTTAAAACTAATAAAAGGAAGTTCTTCTTCGCACAGCGTGTTGTCAACCTGTGGAACTCCTTGCCAGAGGAGGCTGTGAAGGCTAGGACTATAATAGGGTTTAAAGAGAAGCTGGATAAATTCATGGAGGTTAGGTCCATAAAAGGCTATTAGCCAGGGGATAAAATGGTGTCCTTGGCCTCTGTTTGTCAGAGGCTGGAGGGGGATGGCAGGAGACAAATCGCTTGATCATTGTCTTCGGTCAACCCTCTCTGGGGTACCTGGTGCTGGCCACTGTCGGCAGACAGGATACTGGGCTAGATGGACCTTTGGTCTGACCCGGTACGGCCGTTCTTATGTTCTTATGTTATGTTAAGTGGGGGTCCAGAGAGTTTGCATGGTGACCTCGGGCAGGTAGTTGGGGGGAGATGGGCGTGGGGTGCCTGAGGGAGGCTGTGGCTGAGAGGCACTTACCTACATGGCTTTGGGAGGAAGAGAGAGAGGAAAAAAGGAGGCTTCTCTCTGCCCCTGCCTCCAGCAATATTTCTCTGCTCCTCTTGTCTAGAAACTGGCTAAAAGGAGCTGAGGGATTTTGTTGAGGGTGGGGACGGTGCACAAATTCTCCCGTTACTCCCCAGCTTGCAGAGTAATTAGGAAGCAGCTGTTTAAAAGAGCGTAAGCTGTTGTGTAGTAAGGGTGCTGGCATGGTGGCCACGGGTCAGATCTGGCCCTCTAGCTGCCTCTTGCCCACCTGTGCACTAGCATAAGTGATATTTCTATATGTAAATGTTACATGCTTGAATTAATTCCATTTCTACATAGAATCATAACTTTGTCTTCTACAGTTAGACCTCCCTGGTCCAGCACCCTCGGGACCTGACCGATCCCGGATGAGGGATTTTGCTGGAACATGAGAGGTCATCTTTGGATCCCAGCCACTGGCCCCACTGCTGATCTTCTGGCCAGCTTCCCACCTCCTGCTGAGCAGCCATCGATGCCATGGCTCTAGGACTGCTGGGCAGCCGTGCGTACCGCGTGCTGGGGCTTCCTGGACAGCCGCGCACACCACGTGCTGAGGCTCCCAGCCCCACCAGGCAGCCACATGCAGGGTCTCCCTACCCTACTGGGCAGCCCTGCTGCCATGAGATTGGAGGCCCAACCGCCAGCTCCCTGCGGGCACCCCATTACCCTGCCTGTCCAGTAGGGGTCCTTGCCGCTGGCCCTCCAGCGGGACTCTTTGGTCCTGCAAATCTTTTCATTTGGACTCTCTTAGATGTTTGTTATTTTCTTTCTGGGTTTGGTTTCATCTGATACAGTTACCTAGTTAGGATATAATATGGCTTTCAAGCATATATGAATTAATTCAAATCCCTCAGCATGAGCTTCCTGCTGGAAGTAAGAGAACTTTCCAACACGGCACATTAACACATAAAGCCATTTACCTTTCACGTACATGTATTAAAAAGTCTTGGTTTTTTTCAGTTAACAGAAATATTTTCTATTTAGACCAGCACCACCCAGTAGTCTAGGCCTAAGAGATAAGTTATTTATATTAAAAAGGTGGTATTTTAAGAAACCTCAAAACAGAAAAATGCAATTGTGCCATAATGTGACACATGGAGAAAGCAAGGTACAGAGAAGTTAAGTGCCCCATCTAAGAACATCTGTGAGAGAAAAAGGACTAGAACCAGATCTCCAGGTTTGTAAGCCATCTGCTTCAGAAAGATACTTGCCATTATTGCATAAGAACATAAGAACATAAGAACGGCCGTACTGGGTCAGACCAAAGGTCCATCTAGCCCAGTATCCTGTCTGCCGACAGTGGCCAGCACCAGGTGCCCCAGAGAGGGTGGACCAAAGACAATGATCAAGCGATTTGTCTCCTGCCATCCCTCTCCAGCCTCTGACAAACAGAGGCCAAGGACACCATTTTATCCCCTGGCTAATAGCCTTTTATGGACCTAACCTCCATGAATTTATCCAGCTTCTCTTTAAACTCTATTATAGTCCTAGCCTTCACCGCCTCCTCTGGCAAGGAGTTCCACAGGTTGACAACACGCTGTGCGAAGAAGAACTTCCTTTTATTAGTTTTAAACCCGCTACCCATTAATTTCATTTGGTGTCCTCTAGTTCTTCTATTATGGGAACTAATAAATAACTTTTCTTTATCAGCCCTCTCCACACCACTCATGATTTTATAGACCTCTATCATATCCCCCCTCAGTCTCCTCTTTTCTAACCTGAAAAGTCCCAGTCTCTTTAGCCTCTCCTCATATGGGACCCGTTCCAAACCCCTAATCATTTTAGTTGCCCTTTTCTGAACCCTTTCCAAGGCCAATTGCCTCCAAGAACATGTCATAAGAAACAAAGGAAAATACAGTCGTCTTTAGGATTAATTTTCCCTTAAGTAGAATAGTTAACATTATTTTCTTAAAGAAAAAACGTAGATACAACAACTACCGTGTTTCTTTTATAAAGAAACAGCATAAAGATTAATCATATTAGTGAATAGCAAATACCATAGACTATAAAAGTGCATAGTTATTAAAACACCTTTGAAACTCAGAGTCCTGCCCATTCAAATCCATTTTCTGCTTAGCCCAATGCGGTTGAATGAGGCTGAACTAAACAACTTGGGAGTTTAAGGTTTAGGGCTTTGAAAAACCCACCCTGCAATTTACTCACTATGTGGCCACATACTGTTGACTATTTATTGTTACAAGAGAACGTGCTGCTTCCATGAGACAGATTCCGAGTGCAAAACCCCCAAGTGAAAGTGGTAAGAGCTAAGTGCAGTTTGGCAAAGCAGAGCCATTCATTTTACTGATCAGATGCTGCAGTCCGCTCAGCATGTTTACCAATACTCCAAATGGCATGAAGTCAGTAAGTGACAGCTTAGTGTATTAAATGTAGTTGCTCTGTAACACTAAGTCATCTATTTATCCTCTAGCTGTGCTTCTTCAAGCAGCTAGCACCACCGCAAGTGTACTAAGGAGAATTTACACATTGCTACAGTTCAATAAGGTGAACTCTGATGCTATTGGTAAGTTGGCGGCAGTGTCAAGGCACAGTTATATAACTCACTGAGCTATATAAGGAGAGGGAGAGTGCAGAAAGGAAAAACAAAGAAGCGGGAACCCATGTTTCAAAGTCCTGATTAATGTAATACTAGGAATACAGATTTGAAGATTTCTCATCAGTTGTGATTTTGTAAAGGTTTGTTTCTCATTTTCAACCCTGCAAAGCAACCCATTTTGAATTTGTTAGGTGCCCAGAGAAACAAGGGAAATAAGATAATCTCAGCTAATCTCAGCTACTTGCCTGCAGTAGGACATACACCACCAATTTACGATACAGGATAATTCTCTGCATTCAACTAAACCCAACGATTAAGAGTGAGCACACTACCCATCCCAACTCACAGACTCTTACCTTAACTTAAGTCCTGAATAGTATAGGGCACCTGTCAGTCACTTAGCATCTGAGGGACAGGTGCATGAAGATTTATGATACAGTAGGAGCTTCTAGCAACAATTCACCAGGGATTTCAAGAGGGGCAAGGAATAAAACATCACCAATGTCTCTCTTCTGAAGATTCAAAGCTTTGCCCAGAGATACCCTCTAAATTAGATATTATAAAGGGTTAGATTCTGAGCTAGTGTAAATGAACATAACTCTGCTTGCTTCAGTGGATCCTTAAGCACACAATCTTTTTTTTTTTTAAGTTTAATTTCTGACAACTAAAGGCTTGTTTCCCTTGGGACAGTTAATTCAATTTAATAATGAAGTGCATTAGTTAAACCACATTAAGAATGTCCAAACAGGGATTTATTTGGAATTTATGTGACCTTAATTTGGTTTCCAAAGTGAATTGAATTAAACCAAATTAAAGTCACTTTTAATCTGAATAATGGCATCCACAAAGGGGTTTAACTAATCTACTTTAAAATCCACACATTCAGTTAATTTGGATGTTTTTTTCTTGAGTGTCTCTGTGTAGACAAGCCCTAGGACTGCAGTAAGTGGTGGAGGTTTTGATTACGGTTACCTGTCTCTCAAGAATGGGATTAAAACAAGCAATTCATTTCTCACCACTCAACAGAAGTTTGACTGTAACAAATTACTGTCACTGCTAATCTGGGTTGCAGTTTGACTCATTTTGACACATATAAAAGTCTGTCTGCCCATTAACAGCTTTGCACACTGTAGAGTATTAGTTCAATTCCACCCTTAGCAGCTCTGATTTTTGTCTGCATAACTGGTTGAATGGGTACTCCTTCCTTTTGAATCTCTTAGGGTATGTCTACACTACCACCCTAGTTCGAACTAGGGTGGTAATGTAGGCAACCGGAGTTGCAAATGAAGCCCGGGATTTGAATTTCCCAGGCTTCATTTGCATAAAGCCGGGCGCCGCCATTTTTAAATGTCCGCTAGTGAGGACTCCGTGCTGCGCGGCTACACGCGGTACGGACTAGGTAGTTCGGACTAGGCTTCCTAGTCCGAACTACTGTTACTCCTCATGAAACCTCGTGAAACGAGGAGTAACGGTAGATCGGACTAAGAAGCCTAGTCCGAACTACCTAGTCCGTGCCGCGTGTAGCCGCGCGGCACGGAGTCCGCACTAGCGGACATTTAAAAATGGCAGCGCCCAGCTTTATGCAAATGAAGCCCGGGAAATTCAAATCCCGGGCTTCATTTGCAACTCCGGTTGCCTACATTACCACCCTAGTTTGAACTAGGGTGGTAGTGTAGACATACCCTTATATATTTCATGGAAGTTGATGGGGGACAAGATTTGAGGTTCCTCTCTTAGAAAGGGCATTTATACCGCAACTAGAGAGTCTAGTTTATTGGAGAGACCTGCCTGAGGGTAATGGGCTCTGCAGAATACTGCTAGAAGTTAGCACACATTTGTTTCAGGAGTTTAGCACATGGCAAGGATGTGTACAGTTTTGAACAAAGGCAAAATTCTCCACTCACCAATGACTTGGAATATGGTGAGTTGATCAAGTGACATAAACAATAACTCTTAACACTGACTAGTTTATTTGAAGGAGAATCAGGTCTTCCCACTAATTACAAGAAGGTCAAAGCTTTCAGTGTCATGATTCTATTTTTTTGCATGGTGATCTAATCTGCGAATTAGAAAGGGTGTGATCCTGAAAGGTGCTAAGCATCTTCAACTTTCACTGAGGTGAATAAGAATCAAGAGTGCTCAGCACCTCACAGGATGATGTCCATATAACACAGTACACACATTAAAAAATCAGCATTCAGATTTCATTCATTCTGCAAGGTAACTTTAGGCATGGCTAGTGCTTTAGCTAACATCACCTTTGTCCCCTTGCACATCTATTTATGTGGTGGATTTATTTTTTTGGTCTGCCTGGACCCAAGAATTTTCAGTCAACAGTCTGCCTTTAGCTGCATGTGTAAGAGAAATAAATGTTAATATGCATCTCTCTAAAGGATCTATACTTGCTATGACACAAAATTATGACACATTCAGGGAAAAGAGTGTGGGTTTTGAAACCAATACAATCTTTCTGCTTCCTTTATCAAGTCTCAGTTGAATATAGGGTGGGGAATTTCGGTGTTTTTTATTTTGCTAAATATTTTAAATAAATGAGTACATGAATGGAGTAGGGATTCAGATTTTATCTGTAAACTGCTGAAGCATGAAGAGGTCAAAGTAGTACATGCAAGTGTTAAACTATCTCCCCTTCTCCCTTATGCACAGACACACTGTTTCGAATGAAAGGAAGAGCAAAATAGTACTGTATGGACAACACTATAGGATCTCATGTGGACATTTCTTGCTAATACACAGACTCCCTGGACCACTTATCCAGCCTGAGTTGAGCCTACAAGTTGCAGTGAGTGTGTGGTTCACGGATGGAGCAAATAATGGCAGGTGTCAAATTAGCAGCTTAGTGAGCTTTATAGCTTAAGTAATGACCATCTCAAGGGGTTCGGCCATTCTGTTTCACAGTTCCCACACCAACAGTGACTGCCCCCAGTATTTTATCTCGTCAAGTTACTTTCTGAAGTAAAAAACCTGAAGAGTAAAAATATGAGTACAGACATCAAAGTCTGCAGCCTTCAGTAAAGTATTAATTCTAGGTCGCTATTCATAGTTTATGAAAAAAGCTCTGGACTTTAGTGAATAAAGTTTGTTGGTCCTGTTGTGCATTGTTTGGGCACTTGACTTCAGAAAGCTGGATGAAAGTCTTCTAAACCTGACTTATCCACAAGACCCAAACAGAGTTAGTGAATGAGTCTGTTTTGATAGGCCTTCTGCACACAAACAAGATTATGTTGGGTCTCTTTGAAGCTGTACATACATTTACCCATCTGTAAAAAGGGTACAAACACTTACTTCACAGCAGAATGGAGGCTGAATGAATGTTTATGGAGCATGCTGAGTTCCTATGATAAAAGATACCATTGTCAGTGCAAATTATTTTTATTAAAGAACAAAATACAGCATATCACACCACTGCTATGAGGCAGACCAGCCAGGAAGACTAAATTAATGCCTTAAACAACTTCCACTAAAACAACTGTTCTGAACAAAATGTTTTGCGGCTTTACTGTGTTTGGCTTACTGATCATTTAACTGCTTCCAAATTCTGAACTTTAGAAGTGGGGCTGTATAATGACAACAAGGCAGTGCAGACCATGTGTTAATTCTGATTAATACACTTCCCAAGCATGCTGGAAGCACTTGGCTTGCCTTGTACCTTACACTATACACCCAAGGCATGCATTCATCAGCACTCCTGCTCAGTCTGTCATGTCTTATTGCTTAACTAGTGCACCATTCTCAGTGTGTTTGCTCTGAGCCTGCCTCAGTCCATTTACATTATACTGCCCACCCATACCCACAGTTTTGAGGTTTGCCTGGCTTCAGATGATCAGGGCCCTTTATGTTTAATAACATTTTACTCTGCCAGTCTAATTAACTCCGTCACTGTATCTGCAGTCAGATAAAATGCTCATTTCACACCACATTAATTTTTATCAGCAGAACATTAAGTAACACAAAGCTATCTATGCTTGGTTTAATTTACATACTGACAGAGCTACAAAGCATTACTGCAGTGACTGTGAAGCAAATAAGTAGAAGTGGCATCAAACATGGCTCCTTCAAAAGGAAATATTGATTTGCAAGGGTGGCAGTCCAAAGAAAATTTGTAAAAAGAAAGGAAAGGGGGGAAAAAATGAAAGAGAGAATTAGAAAATATTTCCCCCATCTGAGGCCCAGAATACACTTGTATGTTGTAACCAATTGCCTGTTCCGTGCCATAGCTTGAGAGGAGTGCTAAGATAAAAGCTGGTGTTTTGATTGGTTAAAAGGTGTCAGGGACTTTGGTAATATTTCTCATCATAGAGTTTAAAAGAAAAAGGAATAGCCATGTGTCAGAGCATACATCAGAAAAGTCCTCCCCACTTACTGCTTTGCAGCAGGGAGACCTATCTCACTGAATTTCATTCAGCAGCAATGCTGAGAACATTTTCTTTTTGCAGGCTGGCAGACAGAAGGCAAATCTGAAGAGTGGGGAGCAGGATACTAGGATTCTAATAGCTGGATAAAGAAGCAGGAGGAAGACACAGGGGACTCAGTCAGAGTCTAACAAATATCTGGCCACCAGCTTTTTAAAGTAATTGTATCAGTTTAATCAGATAAAGGCTTTGGCTACAAAAGCACTAACCCCTGCCTTCTACTCAATTGTCCAGGATCAAAACCAATGCTAAAACCAGATGGATTATACACAAATTCAGTGCATAGCATAAATCTGCCAAAATTTGCTCAAGAGGTTCATGAATGGTGGCAAGCCCTGGTACAAAAGGAGTTTGCATCTAAACAAAAAAACCAACAGGTGAGTAGGATTGCCAGGTGTCCAGTTTTCACCCGATTTTCACCACCTCTGTCTGGTAAAATATCCCCAGAAAATACCGGACATGTAAAATGTCCAGTATTTTCTGTTTTTCTCGGACGGAATTTCGGTGGGGACATTCTTCCCCTGCCATGTCTGGCTGGGGCAGAGGGGGACTGCAGGGATATTTAAAGGTGCAGTGACCTTTGGGGGGGAGCTCAACAAGTTTGGTCCCCCTTATTTTTTGTTTTTGGTCAACCAATTTTTTTACCGCCATGTTCGGTATTTTTTAAAATAGCTGGCAACCCTACAGGCGAGTAAAATATAATCGTGTTGCAAAGTTTTCTACAACTCCATATCCAGGGGTGCCATGTGTAAACTGCTGTTTATCCACCTTATAGTCATCCTGTGTGTTCAGCATAACATTTTTAATCCACTATTCCAATTTCTTTGGGTCCCTGATTGCTTTTTTTTTTTTTTTGTAACACTGTGTTGTTTTTTTCCAAGTTCCTCAGACATTCGAAACATTTAGGCCTGGTCGATACTAAGGGATAAGTTCAAATTAAGATATGCAACTTCAGCTACGTTAATTGCATAGCTTAAATCAAAGTATCTTAATTTGAATTTTAGCGCTGTGGGTAGTTGAAGGAAGCACACTCTCCCTTTGACTTTCCCTACTCCTTGTAGAAACAGGACCACTGGCATCGACGGGAGCACCCTCTCAGTTCAAATTAGCATGTAAGATTTGAAAGGTTTTCCAGCAATTTGCTAAAGAGATAGAATTTAGACCCAGTTAAATTGCATGGCTCGCTAGCTTCTCTGTCCTTAAAAAGTTGCTACTGGTGTTTTTATAGTAAAAATGCTCTGTGACATTTGAAATTTTGTCCCCTTCCTGCACCACTGCCTTCTGCACTTCCCTGCCCACTAGATCCAAGTGGGCAAAAGAAGGAATCTGCATCTCTCTGGTCAGTCACAGAATTGGTCCCTGAGGAATCTGGCTGCTCCTGCAAAGTCTTCAGTTTCTGTGGTGAAGTCCCCTTTCTGCAGAGACTTTTCCGTCCAATGAGCAGACATAACTAATAACCTACGTTCACCTTGAAAGGCAAGTAAAATTGTTTCAAGCCAGGGCATTTAGACTGTTTCTCTTTTCTCCAGTGCAATTCATTATTGTATTCATTATTATTAAACAGTCATTGAGCATAACTTGGAAACAAGTCAATTTAAAATGTCACATTAATTATTTACAAATACTGACATCAATGAATGAAGATTTGACTGAAATATAACTTAGTTCAGTGCCTACCATATATAATGAACATAACAGGAAAATGCTGAATAATTTTCTGCTTCACTATCACAATCGTCCCTTGTCTGCTACACATACAAACCAGAACCTCTAATCCAAGCTTACTTGAATACTGGCAGTATTAGAAATCACAATTAAATGTGGACCAAAAACTCTACCTTTTCCCAGTGCTACTGAAATGCCCAGTTTATCCATACAGAAATCCTTCAACATATGATACAGTTGGTGACTAAGGGCTGATTCACGTTATTTTTGGCTCCCCTTTTATATACAAGAAGGAAAATAACCCCCAAATCCACCCTATCTAAAATCAGGGATTGTTTTGGAGTAACTGTAATACACAGACTGTTAACTTTTGAGGACACTCTCATTGCACAGATACCAGACAGTATTTTAAGCTATTAAGCCACGAGGAGCTCAAAGGATAGCATGACTTCTAACTCAAGGTAACTGAACGGAAAAAACGGCTGCTACTAATTAGAGCTGTACAGTGAACTAATTTGCATCCCTGTTCTCACTGGTATTGAAAACAATGGATGAGTGGTTTCTTGCTTCACATCTTTTGCTTCATTCCTACACAAAATGGGTAGTTTTGGTGGGTGAAAAAGCCATTTGCTGTACCCAAAAATGCATTGTTTCAACTTTGGTCTGGGCAAAGGAAAATTGTACTTTTGTAGCAAACACTATGTTTGAAGGTAGCAAGGTGTTGCATCATGCAAGCAAGGTACTAACAAACTTCCACAGGACTTTATTTACCAAAAGTGGAGTCTCTTTACAAAGCTGCTGAATCCCTCAGTAGCTCTCACTCAGCCCCTGCCAATCTTCTCCCCACTCCTTCATGTTTCCTGTTTCCTGTGCTTCCAGACTCCCAACAGCCAATGCTCCCCATTCTAATAATTAGAAGCAGCATCTAAAACACCACATTCCCTCCTCTCTTAAGAAGCACTCTCAATTATAAAATAAACATTGTTGTTCTAACCACAGCAACAAATATGGAACAAGCCAATATATTGTGGGCAGAAATATTACACTGTAAATACTACATAACATAGTCTCTAGTACAGACAGGTTGTCGTCTGTGTCTGACAGACCATCTCTCAAACCCTGTTTCTAGTGCAATGTCTTGTTGTGTTGGTACTATAGTGAAGTCATCCAACACGGGCCGGGTGTTGGCCTCATCTCCTCGTGGTGCATAGGCAGGTGCAAGATAAGAAGCATTCGATACACGCCCATCAGAAAGTCGATAGGTGCAAGTTCCCCTCTTCTCAATGATTTTAAGAGGAGATGTGAATTTATGGTCCTCTTTGTGCAGAATTCCAGGTTTTCTTACCTACTGAAGGAACCACACTCAAACTTCGGTTCCTTAGCACCCCGCCATTTGTCTGTGAAAGCCTTATACTTTGCTAGCGTCTGCTCAACTGTTTTTCTCACTTCATCCTCTGTTGGTGCATCAGGTCTGGACTTTAACAATCCAGCAATGTTCAGTTTAGTATTCATTTGTTTTCCATGCAGTAACTCTGCGGGTGATCTTTGCGTTGTGGCATGTCGTGTAGCCTGTATGCTTGCAAGAAATCAGTAGGGAAGGTTATCCATGATTGCCGTTCCAGTTTAGCTATTTGCAAACTCTCTTTCAAGCTTCTGTTAAACCTTTCAATTTCCCCATTGGCTTGAGGGTAATACAGGGATGATCTTCTATGTAAAATGTTCCTCGCTGCTAGAAAAGTTTCACATTCCAGGGACGTAAATTGACTACCATTATCTGAAACCAGTTCTTTGGGGTTACCTTCCATGCTAAAAACTGTAGAGAGGAACTTAATTACTGTAGCAGAAGAGATTTGTGATGTAAATGTTACTGCAGGCCATTTAATGAAATAGTCTATTAAAGTGATGGCATAACGACAGTCAATTGGTGCAGTATCAAAAGGTCCTACAATGTCAATTGCAACTTTTTCCCATGCAGAAGAGGAACAGGCTGTAATGGTGGGGTATATGTCTCTACAGTCTTATCATGCATTTGTCAAGCGACACAGGATTTTATGATTGCTTCAGTTTGGGAGTCCATCTGTGGCCACCAATACAGATCCCGTAGTCGTTGTTTGGTTCTGACAATTCCTTGATGAGTATAATGTGCCAGGTGTATGAGTTTTGACTGTAATTCTTCTGGCACAAGTAGCCAGTGTGTACCTCGTAGCACGCAGCCATCAATTAAAGAAAGTTCATCCCGAATTCTAAAATAAGGCAGCAAAACTGGATCAAGGTTTTTAGGGTTACTGGACCACCTCTTTGTCAGAAATTCCCATAGCTTTTGTTGAATTGGATATGCCAAAAAAGCAGGCTGGAATTGCTCTCTTGTTACTGCAGTAAGAGTGCTTGTAATAAGCGCAACTACTTCATCCTCATCTTCCAGTGAACCATCTGGCGAAGACAAAGGCAGGCAAGAAAGGCAATCAGCTATCACATTTTGGTTTCCAGGCTTATATTCCAGTTCATAACTGAAAGAGAGTAGTTTTGCAGACCATCTAGCAATATGATTTCCTGCTCTTCCTAGTCCTTTCACGGTTAGCAATGTTGTCAAAGGACTGCGGTCTGTGCACAACTTGAGTGTGCAGCCCCACAGGTAAGTTCTCCATTTTTAGTAGCCCAGACACAAGCAAGTGCTTCTTTTTTCAACTGTAGAATATTTTCTCTGAGCATCACTCAGTGTCCTTGAAGCAAATGCAACAGTCCTCTTCATGTCTCGTGTGAGGACAGCTCCAAGTCCATAATCAGAAGCATCAGTAGTCACAATTGTGGGCAATGCAGGACTGAATAGTGCAAGTACTGGACTATGTACAATCAAGTCTTTCATAGTTTCCAAACTAGCTTGTGCATCCGTTGTCCACACCAAGGTCGAACTTCTCTGTAGTAATTCTCGTAATGGTTCAATGACAGAAGCATAACTGGGAATAAATTTTGCATACCAGGTGGTAAGAGCCAAGAAGGAATGCTAGGTTTGCAAATCTGTTGGAGGAAGAGCTTTTGAAATTGCTAGGATATAATCTGGATCAGGTTTTAGTCCAGAGAGTGAAATTGTGTGCCCCAGAAAGGAGAGTTCTGGTTGTCTAAATTTGCAGAACTCTTTCCAAACACAATAACATCATCCAGATAGCACTGAACTCCATGTTGATTCTTCAGAATCAATTACATCATTTTTTGGAAGGCATTTGGGGCAGATGCAAGACTGTATGGAACACGTTTAAAATGAAATAGTCCCTCATGTGTAATAAATGCTGTGAGATCTCTGCTGTCTTCATGCAGCATAACCTGGTGGTATGCACTCTGCAAATCAAAAGTAGAAAACATCTTTGCTCCACGGTGTTCTGCAAATACTTCTTCTATGTGAGGCAGTGGGTGGCAGTCAGTCACAATAGCTTTATTTGGTTCCCTTAAGTCCACACAAAGGCGAATGCCTCCATACTTCTTCTGTGTCACCACTATAGGTGAAACCCATTCAGACGAGACAATCTCTTCAATAATGTCCTTTTGTACAAGTTTTTTAAGTTCCTCTGAAACAGCTTCCCTGACTGAAAATGGTAAGCACTGTAACTTCTGTCAGATAGGCGTCATATTATGTCACATTTTAACTTTGTGCACAAACCCATAAGCACAGCCAAGTTTCTCAACCTGGTCTTGGGTCCCAGCTGAAACTGGTATGTGAATTGCAAGAGTGCTTTGCTGAGGAAGGTCAATTCATCCATTAACTACCGTGAGGTTTAAAGCAGCCAATAAATCTCTGCCAAGGATAGAAGTGCCTTTGTGGACAATGTAGAACTCTGCAGTTACACAGCAATCACCAAAAGTCATCGTTGCTGGCAGGCAGACACGTACTGGAATTTGGTTTTTCAAATAGCACTCCAAGTGAAGTTTGGGTTCAGTAAGAGGCACATCTTTAAAGTAATGCAAATGGATGGAATCAGGTGTCCAACATTAGCTGAATAGGGTGTGATTTTCCTGAAGATGTAGCAGAAACATTTACAGTGCACCTTACCTGTTCTGAAATATGTGCAGTAGTGGTTTTGTCCACACTCAGCACAGGAACATCTGGTATTGTAACTGCACGCACCTGTTGATTAGACTGGCTACTGCGGCATACCTTAGCAAAATGCCCAATCTTTTTGCAGAGATTGCACTGAGCTACTTTTGCAGGATCTGTTGTGTAGCTTGCGAGATGTTGTGGGGATCCACAGCGAAAACATGCTTTTGCTGTGCTTTGAATTTGCTGATTCTGTGGTTTTTCATTAGCTTTCTCCTTGTAATTGTTTGTCTGCAGTGATAGTGGACTTTTCTGCAAAGGAGTCACAGCCTGGACTGGGCCTCCTGTATCCATGCTCATTATTTTGGCTTCTGCTATCGCTGACTCAATTTGAGTAGCAATGGTTATTGCTTTTTCCAGTGTAAGTTATGGTTCTAGAAGCAAGTGTTCTCTTACACGAAGCATGGTTGTTTTCTTAATGACCTGGTCTCTAATCATCTCATCTGCCATATTCCCAAAGTCACAAGTTATAATCAGACTCCTCAGAGAAGCAATATACTGCATTATAGTCTTCCCTGGTTTCTGCTCATCCTGGTGAAATCTGTAGCGATTAGCTATGACATTCACTTTTGGCACAAAAAAGTTCTTTAATGCAGTGAGTGCAGTCTCATATTTATCATCTGCATGGGGAAAAGTGTAAAATATACTCTGCCCTTCTGCTCCAAGGCAGTGGATTAGTAGAGAACGCTTTCTTACTTCAGAAATCTCTGTAGCACTGATTGCAAGCAGATAAGTCTCAAACATGAATCCAGGCAGTAAAAACAATTGGAGGCTCACCTGGGCTTTGCAGAAAGGGTGCAGGTGGGTTCAGAGGCAGAAGATCCATCCTTGTTGCCAAAATGTTGTATCATGCAAGCAAGGTACTAACAAACTTCAACAGGTCTTTATTTACCAAAAGTGGAGCCTCTTTACAAAGCTGCTACATCCCTCAGCAGCTCTGACTCAGCCCCTGCCAAGCTTCTCCCCGCTCATTCCTATTTCCTGTTTCCTGTGCTTCCAGACTCCAAACAGCCAATGCTCCCAGTTCTAATAATTACAAGCAGCATCTAAAACACCACACAAGGATGCAAATCTGCCCCTTGTTTGAATCTGGGAGTTCTTGTACATACACACAAACCCGCCAGTGTTACTGTCACAGAAATTCTGAGAGACGCATCTCAGTCATTTCACCCGCACACTGCCATACGGTAAATGTGCAAGGGAGACATCTGTCCGTTGTGCAGATGGACAGATCAAGCCCTCCACGCTACTTAAATCCCACTTTGGAACCAGGTGGAGCACTCATGAAAAAGATATCCAGACCCTATCCTATTGGGATACAGCCACAGGCCAGGAAGCAAAATAGCCAAAGAATCCTCATTTGCTGGTTCTGTTGCTTCTACCTATAGTATAAGTTGTGTGGAGGAGACATGGCCGGCCAGCTCCCATTTAAGTCAGGGTGACTATGCGGTGGCCTTGAGCCCTCACGCTGTGTTAGGATGCATCTTACCTTCCCAGCGCTCTCATATTTTAGATTCCTGGATAGCAATTATTCTAGCCTTTTGCAAGTGAAGATTCGCTACCAATGCAGCATGGACACCATGAAACTCTCCAAGACAATACTGAAATTCCTTTAAGGGTTCAATACATTTCCTCCCCTTAGTCCCAAAGAAAGAATTTCACTGCATTAGAAACAGACTAGAAGGGGCTCCTCTCCTTTGAATCCAATCTTGCAATCTGGCTTGAAAAAGCTTGCTAACGTGAATGTTAATTTTCATCTGTCCCTTGACTTTGTCTCAGGACGCAGTAGATATAGGTCCACACTATACAGCTCAGATTGAAATTTAGACTGTACTCCAAGTATCCCCAAAGTTTGGGGAAGGGGTGATTCAGATTCAGTACCCACTTCAGGCTCACTTCTACATAGTACTGTACATATCAAAATAAATTAAACCTGTTCACATGACTTCCTGGTTTTATTGACTTAAGGGAATGTAACTGTTTTAGATGAAGTTTGGAAGGGCTCTGAATTTTTGGTGTTTCCCTGAATAAGTCCTCCAAAGAGGTTCATCCATTTCAGAACATCATTCACTAGTCTCTTCCTTCCCTTGGTGGGTGATTTATCTTCAGACATTGAAGCCTTCTAGGCTTCCTCACTTGTCTGTCAGAGAATGTCTTAGATACCAACTGGCACACTTCTCCCATCCCCCACTCCCCACTTCTCCCCCTGAGCTCTGGTTTTGCTAGCTCTTCATCTGGCTTCTGTCTTTTTATTACTAAAATAGGTAGTTTATTGCTATGCAGGCTTCAAGAATGAAACATCACTGGCTGAGAGGGAGCAAGTATTGGTCTTGACAGTTAGGATGCGGCTTCTTTTCTCGGAGATGACTTTTTTGACAGCACCAGAAAGCTTTACTTGCTTTCAAACTCTGAGATGTGACAAGGGCTCAGTGTGGGGGATGAGACAGACTGTGCCAGGTCAGTGTTTTTGACTACACTAGCTTATGGCCTCTTTGAATTTATAAACTAGCTGAGTAAAAGATGTGGTGGAGAAAATAAAATTTCTCACCACAGGTAAGCTTCCCTGATATAGTTGGGGGAACTATATAAACCATGTAGATGGTATGCGTTGGAGGCGGAGGAGGAGCAAGGAAAGAGTTAAAATGGATGTTGTTCTCTTTCTCACCTGTTAACATGTTATTTGGCTCCCTAATCTGTTAGGCTGTGTCTAGACTGGCAAGTTTTTCCGGAAAATCAGCCGCTTTTCCGGAAAAACTTGCCAGCTGTCTACACTGGCTGCTTGAATTTCCGGAAAAGCACTGACTATCTCATGTAAGATCGTCAGTGCTTTTCCGGAAATACTATGCTGCTCCCGTTCGGGCAAAAGTCTTTTTCCGAAAGACTTTTGCGCAAAAGGGCCAGTGTAGACAGCACAGTAGTGTTTTCCGCAAAAAAGCCCCAATCGCAGAAATGGCGATTGGGGCTTTTTTGCGGAAAAGCGCGTCTAGATTGCCCATGGACGCTTTTCCACAAAAAGTGCTTTTGCGGAAAAGCATCCTGCCAATCTAGACGTGCTTTTCCGAAAACTTTTCCATTAAAAGCATTTTCGGAAAATCATGCAGGTCTAGACGTAGCCTTACAGTATTACCTGTTAACCTCCTATCTCTTCCCTGAGTGAGTGCAGAAGAATGTCTGAGGTGGACACAAGAGGAGGGGAAAACTCTGAGGTAAACAGCAGGAGTAAAGAACAGTGCACATGGTCCCCTTCAGGGAGTGCATAGGGCTGGAGAGGCCCAGGGACTCAGAAGCTGCACGTGGCAGATGCCTAAAGGAGAGAGAGACACAGCTCCAGGGGATTGACCATCAAGTGGAGCCTCCCTGAGAACGCCCTCTGCTCCCATGCCCTGGCCAGCAGACCAGCTCAGAAGTCAACATGGGAAGATCAGATAACATGAACTGCTTTCATCTTGCCTTATTATCCCGCCTGGTACTGTTAGTGAGGTTGAGTGTACGAGTGAGATCCCCTTCCCAGTTTTAACTTAATAAACAAACCCTTTACACTCCTATGAGGTGGTCCCCTCTCCTTAGTGTTCAAAGCAGTTGCAATCCACATCCCCTTGCAACAGTATCATGAGCTTTCGTGGGCAAAGCCTGCTTCTTCAGATGCCCACGAAAGCTCATGATACCATCTACATGTTTTGTTAGTCTTTAAGGTGCTCCTAGACTATTTGTTGTTTTTTAAGTGTTTCCTGTTACAGAATAACTCGGCTACCCCTCTGAAGCTATATAAACCATGTGCTTTTTCAAGGCCGTGTTTAATAGAGAAATTATTCTGAGTAAGTCCTTCAGAGCTCTCACACACAAATGGGAAATAATCATATCTCACAGCAACTCGTTACACAGTCTTTTAAATAAGTTATGTAAGTTTTCCACAAATTCCACATGAAGCATTCTTCATGGTCATACGCCAGGCTGCTTAAATTTGAAAATATTCAGGTTGTATATAAAAGAAACATGCCTTTTTAATTTCTCACACACAGCATATAAACGTTTCCATATCTGTGTTTAGCAATGAGGAGTCTCATTGATTCTTTCGATACTCAAATCACTTGCCATGCAACACATGCCTCCAATCTAGTTAAAGCAAGTTTACAGGGTCTATAAACTGGTTCAGCTGAAGGTGCTGGTGCTGACAAGTAAATTGACCCTTCTGTGTAGTACACTGAAAGCTTTTCAAAATACACTAGCTACTTTAAATCATTAACATCTGTTATACCATTACTAGAAACGTCATTGCTTCAGAAACATAGCCCAACAGATGGGTTTGGGTTGGACTTACGTGAGAAGCCCACTTCCTTCCAAAGTTTTAGTCCACTGTAATTAGCAGTAAATTTCTAGCCTCTCTGAAATGGAGTTACTCTTTGAGGGTATGTCTACACTACCACCCTAGTTCGAACTAGGGTGGTAATGTAGTCATACGAACTTGCAAATGAAGCCCGGGATTTGAATTTCCCGGGCTTTATTTGCATGTTGCCGGGCGCCACCATTTTTAAATGTCCGCTAGTGCGGACTCCGTGCCCGCGGCTACACGCGGCATGAACTAGATAGTTCAGATTAGGCTGGAATGAGGTGTACAGATAGTTCGGATTAGGCTTCCTATTCCGAACTATCTAGTTCGTGCCGCGTGTAGCCGCGGGCACGGAGTCCGCACTAGCGGACATTTAAAAATGGCGGCGCCCGGCAATATGCAAATGAAGCCCGGGAAATTCAAATCCCGGGCTTCATTTGCAAGTTCGTATGACTACATTACCACCCTAGTTCGAACTAGGGTGGTAGTGTAGACATACCCTGAGAGAGCAAAAAAATTAGCACATTCACTGTGTGCTAAATGTTGATGTCATCACATGTGTTTATACAAATTTTTGTGGGTGTTTAGCTACAGAACCAGCAATATCTATAAAACAACACAAATACCACATAGTTAATCCTAATCACAATTTATATTCTCATAAGTACAACACAACCTTCCTTTTTTACTTGCAGTGGGGTGGAGGGATGTTTTCAACCCTCTACAACTTCCCCCTCCGTAACTTTCTTTACACTCTCCCTTAAGTAGTACATACCATTCTTATAGAAAAACTGTCGGGACAGATTTTGCTCCAAGGTTCAAAGAGGGACATCTTCCTCCTGTGAAGAATGAATGTGACTGGGGATCAGGGCACAGGAGGGTACACATAAAGTGCATACTTGCAAGCACAGCCTTCTTGAAGAGCAGAGATTGTAGGTACTCTAACAATGGTGTAGGGGCATAAAAATTCACTTGGAACTTCCAGTGAAAGCTCTGGTGTTAAATATATTACATTTCCCTGTAACATATTGAAAAGATTATATATATAAACCTTATCAGTTGCCAAACATTCATCAGTGCAGTAATGCTGAATGAGATAACTTCTGACAACCCCAGAGAAACAAATGTGTTCTTCAAGAAAGGAGTTGCTTTCATTTATTAGTCTGTCACTCAGCTACTGTGATAAATATAAACACACAGAATGGACACCAATACATTGAACAGGTAGATAACGACAGATTAGTTAGATGGAAAGGAAAAGAAAACCCTCTTTGTTACGTAAGAGCTTAAGAACTATGGTTAAAGAGAGGATTAACATATTACCTTCTCCCCTTGAACAGCTCATTTCAATCTCCTCCTTCTAAATGCAAAACATTTTTTCAGGTTTATAAATTTGAGTCATTTCAAGTGGCAAGAAAACTACTTCATCTGTGGATTGAGGAAGAGTACGTAGGTTACTCATTCTATAACTATTAAAAGCAGTCTATAAATGTCTTCTGCTAGCTACATTGTAAGCAATAAAAGGCAGAGCCATCACTCTTTCCAAGGAGCTTAATGGTAAGAATGTTACATCAGTAAAAAAAAAAAAAAAAAAAAAGCCTCATTCATTTGTTTCTAAAAACAAACCAAGGCATTAAGAAAGAAAACAACTTTAGCTGCTTAAATATTTCTGAATGCAAATAGAACCCTGGGGCTCTGAAATACTCTAGTACAGTCTCCAAAAGTCCTTCCCCCCAACTCAAAATTCTGGAAAATTGCTCAGAATACATGCCAAAGGTAAAAATGAAAAACATAAAGGATATTTGGACTGTGTCTGAATTACGGTTGCCTTTAAATCTGATGGCATAAAGATGTGAAGCAGACTGACCTCAAATGCCCCTATTCCCAGTCTGCCGAGCCTGACTTGATTTCTTTTTTTCCCCTTTTCTAACCTGATTGAAAGTGATAATTATGGTATGAATAGTTAAAAATCTCAGAACCTCATATTCATTTGTCCACTTAACAAATCACATGTGCTTCCAAACATACACATTCTTAAAAATGCAAGGCAGAGGCAATGCATGACAATTCACCATTTCAGAAGGGAGAGCTGACCAACAACCATACACAAATCAAAATCCTCTTTGGAACATAGCAAACTGACAAGACATGCCTCTCTCTGCCTCTCCCCCAATCATTCAAATTCTAAGAGCAGTACCATTCACCTGCTGTTGATAAAACCATATTTGTGTTTCTAAAACCCTTCCAGAAAGAAGCTGCAAAGGTAAGTTTGTAGGCTAAATACTGGCATCATTTCTAGAGAAGACAGGAAATCTGTCAAGGTTTCCTTCCTTGTTTTCTTCAGCAGACACTTAACCATGTGAGAGGGCAAATGGAGTGACAATAGAGATTTTCTGTGATGTAATTCAGTTTTACTTTTACAGGACAAAGGAACAGACTGAAAGTCTCTGGAGCTCTCATATGTTACATTTACATCACATTCTAGATTACCCCCTTCCTATTTATTTTAACAATGGTGTTTTTAATTTGATTAATGGCAGGGTTGTCATTGAGTTTAGTAGAGAACCAAGTCAACTGGGCCTTAATGTTTTGAACAACAAATTTGAGAGCTTTAGAATTGTATCATTTTAATATTTGTCTCTCTCTTTTCATCCATCCATACTTCCTTCCTTCCTTCCTATAGAGGACCCATTTTTTCCCTTATGAATAGGGGGATCTGTACTGCTGATCATTTATCATTTTTATTAGGAGTTGGGTCCAAGCCACATAGTTCTCATGCAGTTCCAAAATTCCTTTAAGCCCTATGCAATATCGGAAAGATACACTGCACTTGTGACTTTTAAATGTGCTTAGGTCAGGAACCGCTTTCTACAGGTAACCAAAACTATTTGAGACAAAGGAAATAATAAATCCTGGGAGTGAAAAATAGAAGGAAAGCTGAATACTGCTCAAGTCTGCTTCCTCACTAAGCCCTTCATTTTGGTCTACTGTATTTTCTCTACCAGTGCTGGGCTGAGACTGGAGTGCTATAGGGATGTCCTACACAAACTGTTACACAATAATGCAGGACTTCATGCTTTAAAAAGCCAGCTTTGATCCTCCTTTTGGGAAGCCAGCTTGCTTCATTCAGTCTTGTCAAAAACTGCCTGTTGGCTACCTTGCACATAGCCAATTAAAACTGGACCCAAACCAATACCCAAGAGCCAGACACTTCTTGCATTTTGGACAAGTCCAAAACTGGACTCAAATTTTGCAGCTTGCATCCATCCCTTTACTGGGGAAGTTGTAAAACTGACCCAGTTTCTTTCTGGACTGAGGCCTTGTAAGCCATTTCCTATTTGTGTGTTTGGGAAAGAGGGAGAATGGGACAATTTGCAGTGAAGTCAACGCTTCTGACAAAAAAAAGTACTGGATTTACTTTGGATGCAAAAATTATCACACGGTTCAAGCTGAGACCTATTCCAAAACTCTGAATCATTACGTCAACATAATCCTTTGCCTAATATTCAAGTGAGGCTATCCAGCTCATGAGAGTTGGATCTGCTGATTTCCCCTGACACGGTAATTAAACTCTTCCTCTGGCAGCCAAAGGAACACCCGCCTCCACATGGATTACCTCATCATACACAGTAACTTTGACAACAACCCAAATAAAGATAACTCATCTGAATGAGTAACTTTGGTACAGTTGAAACCCGACACCAATTTCCCACCCCTTGTAGCATCATGGCATACAGAGAAAAAGCAGAGAGGTACTGTTTTAAAAAAACACTCTAGTATGAGCAAAGTACAATATGGAAGATAATGATACTAAGGTGATAGTAGCAGAAAACATAAACCATAATCCCCTTCAGTGAAGAGAGTTAGAAGTGCCTCAACTCCTCTCCTTTCACTTGTGAACAGGATTCCAACCCCCAAGCACAGATTTGAATATTTAGCTCTGTAGCTCATCTCCAAAGAAGCCCAGCTGCAGCCAATGCATCTTTAATAAGCATTTTAGTCAGTGAACTGCTGTTTTGAACATTTCCCTTTTCTTAGAAAGTCAAAACTGTCAGGAGCCTAAATCGTCTGTTCTTGATTTTTTCAGTAAGAAGCAAAATGCAGCTGGAAAATGTATTCTGATCATATAGAATTATGACTTATATTACATGTAAAGCCCCACAACAACTCTATGTTAATAGAACATTATTCAGATTGCAAATTCAAGCACTTAAGAAATGCCAGAATTAAGGATGTCTGGACAACCTTAATTCATTCCACCATGCACATGGATTATGAGCCTGTCTTTAATCACATACTATATATTTCATGAGCCCCCTTCCTTTACCAGAGAGAGAGAGAGAGAGAGAGAGAGAGAGATTTACTTCCTGGCTACGTCTAGACTGGCATGATTTTGCGGAAATACTTTTAACGGAAAAGTTTTTCCGTTAAAAGTATTTCCGCAAAAGAGCGTCTAGATTGGCAAGGATGCTTTTGCGCAAAAGCATCCGTGGCCAGTCTAGACGCGATTTTGCGCAAGAAAGCCCCGATCGCCATTTTAGCCATCGGGGCTTTTTTGCGCAAATCAATTCTTCCCTGTCTACACTGGCCGTCTTGCGCAAGCATTCTTGTGCAAGAGGGCTTTTTCCCAAGCAGGAGTGTGAAAGTATTTGCGCAAGAAGCACTGATTTTGTACATTACAAAGTCAGTGCTCTTGTGCAAATTCAAGCGGCCAGTGTAGATAGCTGGCAAATTTTTGTGCAAAAGCAACTGCTTTTGCGCAAAATCTTGCCAGTCTAGACGTACCCCCTAGGTTTTAAAAAAAACCAAACATACAAACAGAAAAATCCCCAAATCCCGAGAAATTCCTCTTGGCACCCGCATGGTTTATCAGCGGGGCTGGAACCTTTAGATCTCCCACACAAATCTCTGCTACTTGAGCTAATAGGGTACTTGAAAATAATAAAAGGTAGTCATCGTCTATGTAGGAGCAGCACTAAAAATGGATGGGACACTTTGCCAGGGAGTTTCACAAATCATTTCTGATTGCTAAGAAATGGTGAAATTCAAGAAACTTGTTTTCCATTCCAGGCTTTGAAGAAGAGAGTACTCTAGTGGGCACAGACTATTCTACTCAATGGCTAACGCCCTGTCTCCTCCAACACACCACTGTTAAAGTTGTCTCTTTCCAACCTCAGGCTGTGCATTGCAGTCCCATTTTCTTCACCTATCCAGTCTCAGTCTTCACTCTGCAGGCTTCTCATATCAGGCTCCTTGTCCAGTGAGTTCCGGTCACCTCCACCCCCACTTTCCAGTTTCCTTCTTCATGCTGCCAATCTTGAATCCATCATTATAATTTATCATGGAATAAATAATAATGGTGATACTAGCTAACCTGGCAACTCTGAGTATCAGGATAGTGACTTAAGCCAGGCTACACTCTTGTTATTGTCTAGTACACAAGGAAAAGGGGAAAACTGGGACATTGCCCTGACAATGCTAAGCATTAAAACTTCACTTACTATGTATTAGAACAGCCATAATCACTGACATTACAAACAAGCTATTTTTTTACAGTTTAAGGGAGAAAGGTAGAGCTAAATGTAGGAAAATCCATGATTTTCATTTTAATTTAAAACAAGACTGCAAATCTAGTTTTCATGAAGTTTTGCGTGGATGCAACTCTTGGTATTCAACAAGCAGTTAGTTTATGTTGTTTATGAACTGAAACACTTTTATATTAAAATTTAGATTTTTAAAATTTTTAAAATTTTCTTCAGTGATAAGGAAAGACAAACAGACCATTAGCTATTGGGAAATTCTAACGAGAAAGATAATCCATGTAACTTAGCAGATAGCTAACTTGGTCTTGACAACTGGCTTTACTTAGGAATTACTTTTCTAGCACTGTTTGTTTAAGTACCACGTTTGTAATGACAAGCTCATATAATATGTTTATATATGGAGTGATATATAATGTTCATTCGCATCCTCTGGGATGGCAGTGTGCGCCATGGTCATCCTGTGTGTCTGTGTTATGCAAACATGTAGATACTGGTAAAAAATAGAGAATAAAGATTTGATATGCATTTGTGTAATGATAAAGGGGACTCTGATCCTTTGAATTTCTATTTCTTGCCCTATTTTTCTCTACTATTCTTTTTATTTAGTCAGTTGGTCTTTGTGGGAGTCATCTATCTGTTACATCTAGACTGCGTAGGAGGTAAATGACTAGCAGGCTTTATGATACAATTTGCATTCCACTTTAGCTGACTTTCTGGCAAGTCACTTTTGGGAGGCTGGGGTAAACTTTCTGCAATGTGGCTACTTGTCTTTCCAAGCAGTTTTTTTTGCAAAGGACAGAGGTGCCAGGATTTTGACAGCCTGTTCATCAGTCTTCCACATCTGCACGTGTTTTCTTGGGGTTGTATTTACTGGTATGGGCCTGACAGAAAAAAAACTGCATATAAATACATCTGATGGTGCAATAATGACAGTTTAGTTTGGGACAGAGTCTTGTCTTCATTTCTCTGGTGGTGCATATATTACATATTTTTATGTACAGACTTTCCTTATCTTCATTCAAGCCCCTTCTGACATCAATTAATGGGTAGCATACATGCACTACAGCCTTCCCAATGGCCACGTCCTGCAGTGCAGATCATTATCTCATGCCTAAATATACTGGTGGTTTCACACTTCATTTTTCTACCTCTAGATTTCCACTCCCTTGGGGGCATATGATTAAAAAAAAATTACTCCAGCACAGACTATTCCTATACTCCATCCTTGTGATTTATGCTGCTACGTGAACTGTGGTCCTTGAAAGAAATATCATCCCAGCTGTAATGAGGCCGAAGGTTTAGTTAACTAATAAATCCTTCAGGATTTTATTCTGGATGTTGATGAACTTTTCATTAAATTGGGCTGTACTTGGAGAAGTTTCCTAACATAATGTGTTCCAGACATGTATCCTCTATGGAACTGAACAATATACACAACTACTACTTATCAGTGAATAAGATATGCATCAAGAGTAATAGGGCAATAGTAAAAAGTTCCCGGGACTTTCTGGAAAGCTACTTTCTCCTCCTCTATACAAAGTCAGAAGAAAAGCATGATAGTGATTTAATCAGAACATGCAAATGAGGTCAAGTTTCTTGAAGGCTTGTGGGATTTCCCCAGAGAAATTTACAAAATATCCTGGCATAGAGGTGTTTTTTTTTTTTTTTTTTTTTTTTTTTTTTTTTTGAGTCACTGACTTTATTTTTGGTGGTTTTATACCATTGTGTAATGTCTCCGTGTCAGTTTGCACTCACTGCTGAATACAAATGCGCCAAAAGGGTAGGTATAGATTTTAATTTCATTTTGAATGCCTTGGAGTATGTTAAACCCTAGGAAATAATGTAGTTACTGTTTCTTATGTTTAGCCATTATTATTGTACTAGGTGCTATATCCAGAGCAATAATATTCTCACAAACAAAGCCAAATGATAGTGATGACAAATCTTAAAATTGTGGTCAATGGAGCTGTTTTTTCCATTATTATTTAGATTGTGCTTTCTTTCCTTTATTTCAGTCCATGTGGAAATTGCGAACTGTTGCTTTTTACAGACTCCACTGAGAAGTGAACCCAGAGCCTCAGTCCAGTACTGTATACCCTGAACCAAGTTCACTTTGTGTATGCCTGTATATCAGATCCACCTAGAAGCAACTGTTCTTTTTCATTTAAAATGGATTAACTCCTTTCACCCCCCTAAATTTCTTCATTAAATTGTGGTATTTTAATATATTTTAACCATTATTAGCAATCTGCAGTATAACTGAGGCGCAGAATTTTAAGTGCAAAACATTCTTCCACAAACATCATTAGAAAATTAGAAACAACGAGTAATTTGTTTCATTACAAACATCAACATTTTGTCCAGAAGCTTTTGTGAAGATTTTGGTGACAGACTTTGCTGAAAAAATCAACTAATTAATGTGAATGTATCTTCTTGGATGGCTAGAGATATTTAACAGTGACAGACATGGTGGATCAAATTTATCTGAAATCATTGCAGTAATTACATCTGTGAATGACTTAGACCCCATTTTCTCCCTTGTATGTGGGCAGCAGTGGAGTTTCATTATATTAATGAGACAAGGTGGGTGAGGTAGTATCTTGGACCAACTTCTGTTGGGCAGAGACAAGCTTTTGAGTTTATACAGAGCTCTTCTTCAGATCTGGGAAATCTACTCTGAGTGTCACAGCTAAATACACGGTGGGACAGATTGGTTAGCATAAGAACTTCACTCATATTTCAAGGAACTATTCAAGGTGAAGTGGACTGTAAACAATCTTCTAGTCATAGGGGGGAAAGATGGGAAGGGGGAATAAGGCCCTCTGACTGGAGGGCTGTTAATAGGCTACATTAAATTGAATGGTCCCTTGAAATGTGTTAACCACTTATGCTAAACAACCCATTCTACTTTGTATTTAGTGGTGATACTCCAAGTCCATTTCCCAAATTAGCAAAGCTCTGTGCAAACTTGAAAGTTTGGCTGTCTCACCAACATTAATTACTACAATAAAAGTTATTAATACATCCTCCTTGTGTCTCTAGTATCCTGGAATCAAGAGAGCTGCCACAACACTATTTATGTGACATTACTGAGTAATTCGGCAGCCTTAAAAATACTGGTGAACTTTGCAAAATGTGGACTCTTCATCATACCAACCACATAAGGATTCAACAGTCCTGTGCCCATTACTGTAATCTTAACCTTGGGCCTCCTGTCTAAACAGCAAAGGCACATACACATTTTTGTGAGGGCGTCTTTGTATCAAGGGATGCTTTTTTCGCTCCTGAGTAAATCAGGGGAAATTCCATATACATCAGTGGAGCAATACCAGTGTACATGAGTAGAGATGGAAACCCCTAAGGTTGGCATTCCATTGCTCTCATGATGTGCATAAAAGAATACACACAAAATATCCAGTGATCACAACTGTGTCCCTTAAATTCATATCAGATCCAAACAAGAAATGACACATTTCTGTAGAAATCTATTATGGGAGTTAAAACATTAAAAATTGGAAAAATTGACAATAAGTTGAATGGCACAGACCAAATGAAATAATTTTGCTAATTTAGGTAAAATCACAAACAATACATTTGAAAATGTTCAAGGCTTCTGTTCTTACTTAATAAACAGCAGAACAAGTTATTAACAACTAATTTCTTTCATGCTATCCATATGGTTTATCTCTATATTTATTTCTCACTACTTTGGGATAAATACCTGTCTTGGAGAGTGTGTCTGTGAGCATGATAATTAATAATAAATCATATTAGTATAACAAAACCCTTCAACTCAACCCTCTATCCCAAATCTGAACAAGTGGAATTTATCTTACTAAGTCATCCAGTTTCCAACTCTGCTAATGCACAAAAACTTAAGAACCAGAAACATAGGGTTCAAAACAGTGCAACTCAAATAATGTCTGATAGGCAGAAATAACTGCAGAACACTGATCATGACATCACATCTACCTGGAGATTTGCTTAATTTTTTTCCCTAATCTCTCAAGGAGGAAACCTAGGAATGGAATTCCCTCTAGACTCACATTGTGAGGCTGACAAGTACAAACTCTTGATTTCATTAGTTTACCAGGGACAGTGGTATGTTAACTCCTGTTATTCAGATTCTAGGTCTGATCATACCCGTACCCGTGAAAAAGAATACTTCTTATAAGCATTACATTTAAATGAAGAAAGAAATTGGGTTATATTTTTAGCAACTCCTGCACTAAATCTCATTTGACAAAAGTGCCAAAGGGACAATTAATAGGGAATATGACTCCCCTGCCCCCATGGAGAAAGAAAAGGGTATAATTTATCTCAAACTGACTGAAACTTTCCTGGCCTGGGGACCTAATCTTACTTGATACCTTTTAAAGGGACACTGTCATCATTTTCAACTGTAGGTTTTCCTCTTCTTCCTCTAAATATAAGTTATTTGAACTCGTATAACACTACTGATCTGAAATGGGTCTCTAATATTAATTAATTAAAACTTGCAGCACTTTTCTTAACTACTCAAATGAGCCTAACTACCACTGTTATGCTTATTATACAGATGGTCAAACGGAGACCCAAACATGAAGTGATATGCACAATATCACACAGCATGCCAGTGACTAAGCAAGGAACACTATCCATGAGTTCTAATTCCCCATCTTGTAATTACAACAGGCAGGGGCAGATGATCATTATGCAGGGCCCAGGGCAGCCACTCCGCTCGCCCTGCCCTATATCGGCCCCTGACAACAGGTCCAGCCTTACTGCACTTTCATAAATACTCAGTGAATACACTTACTTCACTGAATTACTCCAGACTTGCACAGGAATACATGTAATCAAAATCTGGCACCAAATGTTTAATCAGACTGTCAGTTTTCAGCTAAGAGTGATTTCTTATAGCGGAATCATTAATCCATTAAAATGTTGTTTAAAACAGTAGTGCCGATTGACTAATAGCAGTACATATCTGCAGGCAGATCATTTGCTCCGCAAACAGTTGAGCCTTCTTACATTTGAATCACTCCTGATTTAAACCAGGATAACTGAGAACAAGTTAATGGCATATTAGGTTGCATTAGGAGGAGCATTGCCAGCAGATCCAGAGATGTGATTATTCCCCTTTATTCGGCTCTTGTGAGGCCACATCTGGAGTGTTGTGTCCAGTTCTGGGCCCTCCACTACAAAAAATATTTGGATACATTGGAGAGGGTCCAGCGGAGGGCAACCAAAATGATAAGGGGGCTGGAGCATATGACCTACGAGGAGAGGCTGAGGGAGTTGTGTTTGTTTAGTCTGCAGAAGCTACAAAACATTTTGGGCTCAGAATGTGATTTCAGTGGCGCTACCAACATGCTTAGAATTAAGTAAGCTTATTAAATGCACTGTTGGATTGGGGCCACCCTGCAGAATTGAGCCCTTAGAGTGGACATGCACGTATTTTCTGTGAAGACACAGAGAACGTTCCTATCACTGATAGTGCAGCGATACCTGTGACTGTAGTGTATTGTATTCCATGGACATTCATGTCAAAAGCTTCAGTCTATACACATAGAGGAAGTTGCTTAAAGAATAAAAGTATTTCTGCACCAAATCAACAAGTACAGATTAATAAAAAGCAGTCATCTAAAATGAATGGCCACTAAAGCAAAATACTTCCAAGCCTGAAATTATTGAATTATGAAATTCAATTACGATAAAAAAAACGTTTAGATTAATGTAATTATCCCACTGAAACAATAATTTTTCTGGGCATCAAACTACATTAAGATTAAAGAATATGTGCCTGTGTAACAGCCATTAAAATAAAAAAAAACCCGCTAAAACTGTATAGTTCACATTGTATTTCAGCTATAGACTCACAAATCATAGAATCACAGAATCATAGACTCCTAGGGCTGGAAGAGACCTCAGGAGGTCACTGAGTCCAGCCCCCTGCCCAAAGCAGGACCAATCCCAACTAAATCAACCCAGCCAGGGCTTTGTCAAGCTGAGACTTAAAAATCTCTAGGGATGGAGACTCCACCCCCTCCCTAGGTAACCCATCCCAGTGCTTCACCACTCTCTTAGTGAAATAGTTTTTCCTAATATTGAACGTGGACCTCTCCCACCTCAACTTGAGACCATTGCTCCTTGTTCTGCCATCTGAGAACAGCCTCTCTCCATCCTCTTTGGAACCTCCCTTCAGGAAGTTGAAGGCTGCTATCAAATCCCCCCTCACTCTTAGCTTCTGCAGACTAAACAGACACAACTCCCTCAGCCTCTCCTTGTAGGTCATATGCTCCAGCCCCATAATCATTTTGGTTGCCCTCTGCTGGACCCTCTCCAATGCGTCCACATCCTTTTTGTAGTGGAGGGTCCAGAACTGGACACAATACTCCATATGTGGCCTCACAAGAGCCGAATAAAGGGGAATAATCACATTTCTGGATCTGCTTGCAATGCTCCTCCTAATGCAACCTTAAATGCCATTAGCCTTCTTGGCTACAAGGGCACACTATAACAATGCTTGGGATTCTTCCGTCCCAAGTGCAGGACTCTACAGTTGTCCTTGTTAAACTTCATCAGATTTCTTGTGGCCCAATCCTCCAACTTATCTAAAGTTACCCTGGACTCTTTCCCTGCCCTGCAGTGTATCTACCTCTCCCCCTAGCTTAGTGTCATCCGCAAACTTACTGAGGGTGCAATCCATCCCCTCATCCAGGTCATTAATAAAGATGTTGAACAAAACTGGTCCTAGAACCGAACGTTGGGGCACTCTACTAGAATCCGACTGCCATCCTGACATCGAGCCATTGATCACCACCCACTGGGCCCGGCCTTCTAGCCAGCTTTCTATCCATCTTACCATCCATTTATCCAATCCACATTCCCTTAACTTGCTGGCAAGAATACTGTGGGAGACCGTACCATAGAGTTCAGTAGGGAGGCTCTAGATAAGAGAAGCTGTAAATCCAGTCCAGGATGTAAGACACACACAACTCATTCCTAGAAAGTATTGAGTATTCACTCTATATATGTTATGAGGATTTAGAAGCACATTGCATAAGTGCATAACTGAGGATGGAAGAAGAGCACAAGTATCCTTTCTCAACCTTTATACCGTGAACTGGACGTCATAATAATACGTCTGGAGAACACAGAGCCTGTGCATGGTGATCTCCGTGGGCATATACCTGTAGGGGCCATAAGAATCCTTGAAATTGTCTCTGGTGGATTCAGTAGGCACCAGGAACCAATAAACGAAATGATCCCTTGCTCTTTTCCAGAACCTTGTTGGCCCATTGGAACCAGTATAACTTTTTATATGGAATTTCCAGTAGGACAGCTGGGGCTATACTGGCCTCCTTGAAAGATACAGGAAGGTATGAGACAGGCATGGGCTTCAAGTTCAACCTCTCTGCTCTGTGTCTGCTGGGGACAGACAGGGAGGACGTGCTATATATTCTTTCAAGATGGAGGAGCTCCTACTGGCTGAGTCAGCTAGAACCGTTTCCAGGGACTTCCTCTGCAGAACAAGGCTTTTAAATCCCTTTCCTGAACAGCCCCAATCAAGGCAACTTAGAACCTCAAATGAGAATGGGACTTATACTGTATTGAAGTTGAAAACAGAGAAGTCTCTTTACTTCCTACTTTTCAGCTGTTTTCTTAATCAAACGTGGGATGTACTGTGGGATGATCCATAGTTTAAAATAAATGTTTTTTGACTGTGATTATTGTACAAAAAGGATAAGGGAAAGTACAATCCCTGTTCCAAAGACCTTACAATCTTAAGACAAGATCTCTGAGACTTGTGAAGAAAGTGCTGAACTGTGCAGTAGCATAACTTAACTTCACCTCCTTAGCAGGATTTTGCTATCATTTTAACTTTAGCGAACGCTGCTAACCCCTGGGCAGCACCTGATTCTAAGAACGAAGATAATTATCTTTGCTCTGTCACACCACACGAGAGAAGAGAACACACCCACCTGCCTGTGTAACACCACCAAAAGTTCAAAGAAAATCAAAGACAGTTTAACACCAAAAATATTAGGGGGGAAAGGCGGGGGGGGAAACATAGACTCACCAAATATGAAGTGATTCATTACGATCTTTGTCTCTGCAAACAATAAGGGGGAAATTCATTTCCCAACTTGTTACCCTCTGCAACACTGCAGGTGAAATAAGTTTCAAAATAATTTATTCATTTTGCCACCCCACAAAGGGAGCTGAGCCCTCCTCTAACTGCCATGTAACTGAGGTAATTACAAAATTATCAGCACATAGCACATAGCTGGTGCTGTATTTTAGAGGAGTCTGGGATTGTAAATCAAAAGCTACAAACAGGAAAAAGAGGAGGAAAACAAAAGCAAACAGAAATACAAATCCATAGACACACTCAGAAATAGGCAAACACCTTTTACGTTAGCCAGTAGCATAGCTAGCTGCTGCCCTGGACAGAACACAGCATCTGTATGTAAAATATTTTGGGTTAGAGAATATGGTGGATGGCATTGATGTCAGACTTGATGGTTGGGCAAAGTTTTAACCCTTCCATTCCAATCTTCCTCCTCCACTCCCTGCCATGACTGACCCAGCAAAATCTTTTTCCCATTCTGACCCTTTCTGATGTTGCTTTTCATAAGTTTATTGCAAGTCTCACATTACTTGTTATTTTCATAAGCTCAACTTCTGGAGCTATATTGTGTACCTGTTTTGGTTTTACTTAAAAAACAGTACATTTCTAGCTCTTGTAGTAGCAAAGAAACATTTGCAAATATAAACTCCAAGAGCTCAACACCCAGAAGGCAAATAAAAAGGGCCACACGTTCATTATTATTTTAAAATCTCATGATTTTTGAGCTCTGACACATGATTTTCGAATACTTGATTTGGGAATACTTTTCTCACTCACTTTTTGTCCCTTTCCTCTGTATCAGTTCCTTAGACTGGATGTGGCAGCAGTTTCATCCAGCTCGTTACACCTGGTAAAATTACTCATATTCAAGCAAGTTCAATAAAATCAATTGAACAAATGTTTAAATTAACATCAAGAGAACTGAGCCCCTGTTAAAAAGGAATACTGCATAGCTGGATTCTTTTTATTTAACATCTTTAAGGCTTCAGGGTTCCCACGTGGAAAGGTCTACACCTCTTTCACATAGGGATGGGGATGGAGATTTTGAATGGCTGACCAACTCTCCTGTCTGGTGCTCTCCACCCTTCATACCTGACTGGAATCCCAGGAGAGCGCCATGTCCCCTGATACAGGCAGTCCCCGGGTTACATGGATCCGACTTACAAACGGGGTGAGGCAACCCCGCACTAGCTGCTTCCCCCCAGCAGACCAGGGAGACACGGAGCTAGCGCCCCCCCCCCCAGCAGACCAGGCAGACGCGAAGCTAGCACCCCCCCCCCCCCCCAGCAGACCAGGGAGACGCGAAGCTAGCGCCCCCCCCCCAGCAGACCAGGGAGACGCGAAGCTAGCGCCCCCCCCCCCCAGCAGACCAGGGAGATGCAGAGCGGCTTTTCTCAGCAGACACCTCAGCTTGAGAATAAAGGACTGAGGGAAGTGAGGTGTGGGAGAATAAAACTGAGCTCTGGAGAAATGTTTGGCTAGAGTTTCCCCTACAATATGTACCAGTTCCGACTTACATACAAATTCAACTTAAGAACAAACCTACAGTCCCTATCTTGTATGTAACCCGGGGACTGCTTGTATATGGCACCATATCTCCCAGAGGCACTGTGGAGGGGACATGCTGGGTCACATGCTGCTTCCCAGGGTTCATACCAGAATGTGGCCAGCAGCAAATTTTCAGCAGTGTATGGGAAAGGGACAGGAGCTGCTTGCAGCTGCACAGGTGGGGGAGGGCAGGAAAGACATGACCTGGCTCGTATCTTTGCAGAGCTCATTTCCCCTGTGTGGCTGGAAGCAGTTTGTCCCTTCCAGCTCACACAGTCTCCAAAGGCAGCTAACACCTCTAGCCACTGCTGGCCACTCTAGGCTGCTGCTGACCACCAGCTACCTGCTGTCCGCTGGGTACAGTGTGGGCAGGAAGGAGATAAGAACGCATTGTGCACCAGAGTCCAGGAAACTTGACAGCAGTGGCTCAGCCCCTGAGGGCTGCTATAGAGCCTGCAGGTTCAGGGTGTGAACAAGCTGGAATCACTTCACTGCTAAGCTTAGCTGAGGGTGGAGCAGTTTCCTCCTGCCAGTGTTGTGCAGTGCGGCTCCTCCTGGCCTGCATCCCAGCTGGAGAGTCTTGGGCTTTCCCAGGGTACTGGCCCATCCAGGGGCAGTGGGGGAAGGAAGGAGCCTGCTGGCCAGGCTGTTAGTGAACTGAGCGCTCCCCCCAGGGGCTGGTTCTCCACACAGCACTGGGAGTGGGATCTGCCCGGGGGCAGGGGGAGGGGGCTAGGAATGAGCAGCAGGGCTGGGGAGGGAGGGTCCCTGCCGGCTGAAAGCCAGCACACAGGTGGGGCTGCACTGACGTACCAGCAGGAGAAATGGCCAGTCCTGTGTGCTGGATCCCACCACAGGGTTGGCACACCCACACCCATTGTCGGCTACTGGACACCCCCCACTCACTGTGGATGGCTGGTGAGCAGCGATCTGGCCAGCAGGAGGATCCACCAGTACTGATGATGGGGAGACAGAAAATGTGGGACAATTTGGCTGTTTTAAAGAAAAAGTCAGGACAGCTGGAGGAGGGCTTAAATACCCGACGGTCTCTTTAAAAACTAACTAAACCGTGACATTCAAGGCCAAGCAATCACACATACTATAGCTCCAGCTGGTTACTGAAAAACGGTATATAGAGGGTTCACAAATGATTTCATGGGATACCTGGGCTTATCGGTTAATCTTATTGACTATACGCATTCTCCTCCCCCTTGCTGCCTCTGTATCAATGGGGGATGGAGGCAGGAGATGGTGCCATGGGGAGCAGGCTTTAAGCCTCCTCCCCTCGAGCACTGGATCCGCCTGCCCCTTCCCTTGCGTTGCTGCCCCTGATGGAGAGGCAGTAGCGTGCAGGATGAAGGGGGCAGGTGGGAGCCGATACGAGTGGGGAGCCAGCTTTTAAGTCAGCTGTCAAGCCAGCTCTCCACGCTTGCTGACTCTGCAGACCTGCTCGCCCTCTCCCCCATTGCCTCCTACAAAGGTGGCGGGAAGGGAGCAGAGGTTGTTGCGAAGCAGCCTTTATCCATGGAGGGCCGGGGCTCATCGCACAGAATGGGGCCAGCAGCAGCCTGTTTGTAGGGAGGGGCAGCAGCACGGGGCGGCAGGTAGGAGCTGGTCTGTGCTTGGCGCCAGTTTAAAACCAGCTCTCACCTGCCACCCCACACTGCTGCCTCTGATAAAGAGGCAGCGGCGCTGGATGGCCGGGGTCTCTCCGGGACTGGAGCCAGTAGCACACTGGCTGCTAGCTCTGCCTCCGGGAACTATCTAATAGTTGTATAACCACTCAAATTTGATGCAGTTACACGACTATTCAATTACATCTCACATCCCTAAACTTAAAAAACAACAAACAGTCTGCAGCACCTTCGAGACAAACAAAACATGTAGATGGTAACATGAGCTTTCATGGGCACAGCCCACTTCTTCAGATAACTAGAGTGTCATCTGAAGAAGTGGTCATCTGAAGAAGTGGACGGTGCCCACGAAAGTTCTTTAAAGTACCAATAGACTATTTACAGTTTTTTAAGTTTATTCTGTTCAGACTAACTCAGCTACCCCCTGAAGCTTTTTAACATCCCTAATACATTCATTCCCCACCTGGTTGGCTAGCTTGGGATTATGTATTTGTACCCAGTATAACTCTTTGTATTTGTATTTGTACACAGTATAACTCTAACTGCAATGGTTACACTGCCTATAGACCAAAAGCATCCAAGAGCAATGGAACAAAGGATTCAGCACTTATCAGTTGCAACATGCAAAGAGCTTGGGCACTCGAGAGGGGAGCACTGGATTGTACAACAGAGAGCTACCTCTACAAACCCAGAATCCTATAAGAACACACTGAAATTATGTTACCATGCAACAAAAAACTGGAGTGTATTCAACTTCAGTGCAGCTGACGGTAAACTGAAAGAAAGTACTCTGCTATCTCACAGGACATTTGAAACTGAGGGCAATAATTTGGCAATCATGGATGATCAATATAAGGTCCCACAGTCACCCCTATGCATGCTCAAAATTAAATGTTGCTGTATAAATGTGACTGAAGCAAATGTGTTTACTCAGTTATTTTGGTATGGCTAATCAATGTTAATTTTAACATCCAGAGTTGACTCTACTTTATAATTAAATAAGGCTGATAACTGAAATTTTGGCTCAGATTGTTGCCTTCCTTGGGTTGCAAGGTACTGCTCTGTCCCTGTAACCCACTAAGATATGTCATTCACCAGGCACAGGAGAAACACAGATGGTTTCTTTAAGAACATTTCAATGTTCACAAATTAACCACAAACATTCATGTTTATGTCTCAAAATGGGAATGGAAAGTTGCATTGACTTTTGGGCTATTTTTGTAACAGTTTGCATAATTTGTTATGAACGTAGTGTGATGACACAAGAAGATTTGTTTTTCTCTGCGCAAATATCTACAATAATTTGGGTAAAACATTGTGCCCCTTTTAAAATAAATCAATCACCATTAAAATATCATTGGAAGGGAGAGAGCCCATGACTCAGGAGTTTGCAATGGGAGTAAGGTGCCCTTTAATTTTGGTTTACTTGGTCAAATATATGGCCATCAAATTAAGAGCAGCTAACAACTGATAGGTGGTATGTGATGAAGATGGTCTCAGTCCACTTTCCAATGTCAAAATGTCACAAATGCTGTCATTAATTCACTAGTGGATATGTTCAATACAATTTTACAGAGCTGAAATCACAATGGCGCTTCATTTGTTACTCAAAATACTTTCGAATTTAATAAAATAATATCATTTCTACAACTTTTTAAAATAAACTATTCTACAGAATTCTGTATGGATACAGGGATTATGTATTACGTTAATTGGGGTGGAGTCAGAAAACACACAGAAAAATTATCATTGTCTATTAAATTCCATGAGGTTTTGCCATAAGGTCTGATAGCACAGTTGGAAGGATCAAAAGAGAAGTCACTTACGGTGCATCTATACCACACTGTAGGTTGAAATAAGATACGCAATTTGAGCTACGTAAATTGTGTATCTTATTTCAATGTTATTTTGAAATGGCTTATTCTGAAATGGCGCTGTCTACACAGCACTTATTTTGAAATAAATTGCTCTTCTGAAATGTTCCTTACTCCTCATGGAATGAGGTTTACAGGGACGTTGGAATAGTGAGCCTATTATATTTCGAAATAACAGGCACACTCAAAAGACGCAGAATAGCTGCTGCGGAATAGATACCTCTTGTATCCTGAAATAATGCTGCAGTGTAGACATAGCCTTATTGAATGGGTCTGGAGAATGTATCCCAGCAACGGGGAACCTCGAGTAGTGAGGGGGCCGCACGAGTGGCTCTCCTTGATCTCAGTGGGCTGCAAGATTGACATAACCAAAGACAGTCTCCTGCGATAGGGTAGTTTTGCCAACTGCACCTGTCTGTGCCAAATGAACCATAGCAGCACTTTGATTGGCTGCAGGAGGAATGCACGGCTTTCACAATCCATGTTGTGTGCACTTCATGTCTCCTTGCTATATGTGCATGTCACTTTAGCAATACCAGTTGTGGGAAAACTCTGCGCTGATGGAAATGAATAGCATCTGGCAACCCATGTGCAGGGGTAATGGTAAAAAAGGTCTCACGGGCCACACAGAAACCTGATGGGCTGCATGCAGCCCAGGGGCCACAGATGGTCCAGCATGGATATATCCCCATCTCGTCAGGCAGTGGTCCCTTTGGGTGATGGCGACTCACACTGACAAAGAAGCCTGAAGAATGTTGCCCTGCCAGTGGCCACACTTCACTTTTCCTGTGGCCAAAGAGAATCTCTATAGCTGTCAGTCCATGAATACAAATGACACACACACGAGCGAAGGAGGGGTGTAAAAGCAGTTACACTGGCTCACAAACTTCTGTGCAATTTTATTTTCTTCTCTGTAACTGAAGTCTATGCTTCAGATGGGCTCTTGTGTTTCTTGAAATTCTCCCTCTCTCTAACACACGGGTAGGCAAGAATTTTTTGAAATTTTTGAAGTGGCCCTGGGCCACCCCGGAAGGGGTGAGGCCTCAAGCAAAAGTGGCGGGGCCAGGACACTTCTGTGCTTCCCCGCCCACAGACCCTGATTGGTCTGGGGGTAGGGAACCACATGAAGTCTTTGCCTCCACTGTTCCCCCAGACAGAACAGCTGGCAGTTCCCTCTAGGTGCCCATGTCTCTGATGGTGGGAGGAGACTTCACGCGCTCCCCTCCGCCCCCCAGCCAATCAGGGCTTGGGAGGGGAGCACGCGAAGTCTTCACCCAACCTGTCTCCGTCCTGCAAAAAGCAAGAGGTGCTTAGAAGAGCCATGCCCCTTGCAGGGTGGGAGGAGACTTTGCGCACTTCCCTGTCCCCAGGCCAATCAGGGCTTGGGGGGCAGGGAGAGCATGTGAAATCCTCTTGCTCCCTGTCCTCGGGTGCAAGAGGCTTAGAGTCAACTGCCAGGGTTGACTCTAAGCACCACGTGCTCCCCGGTCCCTAGGCCCTGATTGACCTAGAGGCGGGGAAGCAGCAGAGCTTCTGCAGGCCAGATCAACCCAGTTGGTGGGCTGGATTCGGCTTAAGGAGGCCCTTTTGCCCATCCCTGCTCTAACAGCATTAAGGCCGAAAGATTGGTTTGTAGATCAGGGAACCCACAGGGCTATACAGGCGACCTTACACTTAGAGACTTTGGTTCAGTTCCCAGACTACCAGTGTGCTCTTGATGAAGTCACTTAACCAATTTGTGCCGCGCTTTTTCATCTGTTAAATGGGGATAATAATACCTTCACCCAACCTTTGCCTGACTAGTGTATTTTAATTGTGAGCCTAATTCTGTGTTTGTGGAAAGCCTAACGGTTTGAGGGGCTCTGGACCTTGCTGTAATATAAATAAACGAGACAAAGAACACATTAGCTGGATTCACAATGAGTTTAGGAGAGGTCGATTGTCTGGAATGCTGAGGGCTTAATTATGGCTTTGCTACTGCCTCCCTGTGTAGCCCATAGCAAGTTGCTAATGGTGCCCGTGCTTCATTTTTTCCATACATAAAACAGTGTTAGAAATCGTTACCCTGAAATACCTCTCAATGGTAGTGTGAGGATTAATTAAAGGTTGCACAGTGCTTTTGCTCTTGGTTATATTGATTCATCCACAATGACTCCAGTGGGGCTGGATGGATGTGACAGAGCAGGTTTTGGCTCATCACATGATATAAAAATGCTAGAAGCTGTTATAATGACACACATGTATAATGCTGAAGATTTTCTGGGAAGAGACCTCAGATCATAGACGAGGCTTCAGAATTTTCCAAAAGTGCCATGCATTTTAGTCATATACCTGCATCCTTTAACTTCTGAGCTACTGGTGATTATAAAGTCAATTCCTGCCTCTGACCAACATGTACAATTCAGAGTGTAATAAATTAAGCTACTGCATTAAAATCCCAAAGCAAAATATAAAGTCCCCTTTCAAGTGAAATTTAGAACCTAATTCATCCCTCCTATGACACCATCCTATCACACACCAAATGTCGTTAGTCACAATGACATTAATCAGAAAATGGCGGTTCAGAATGTTTTCTGATAGATCTTCTCAACCAACCTTTCAGCATAATCAGAATGGCATTACTTGCTTCCATTTCATGGAGGACTAAAAATATTACGTTAAGAATAACAAAGATAAAAAAGGCAATATTTTGTAAGCTCTTTCTACAGCACTTAGCAAGGCATAGAGCATCAACATGCTGCATTGATGTGGGTAACCCCATGTATAAATTATAGCCTGAAAATGCTCAGTTTAAATCTAACCATGTTTATATGGTATGAAAAAGATGAGATAATAAAATAAAGATGGCTGGAATCATATCACTGTTCTCTCTGATAAGCTCAAAGATCTGGCTAACCTTTATTGAACCGTTTGTGGCTGAGAGCTAAACAGATAGAGTTGAAGTCGAGTTGCACGAACCATGCAGACTGAGGAAATCATACGGCATCATCTACAACCATCATCACCCGTGGGCAGCAGAGAGCAGCTCACCTCAGCCAAAAATGTTCACAGATTACACTTCTTTGAGAGCTATTATGTTAGATCAGAGACAAGGGGAAGATCATGTCTGTTGCCTGAACTGATTTTAGAATTACACACTTTTCCCCTCAGATAGGCTCAGCTTTTCCATAGGGCTCAGCTCCCATTTCAGCACCAAAGTGTTCAGATTTTCAGAAGTACTGAGCACTCTTCAGAAAATCCGACCATAAGGATCACAATGGTAACTGCTGGGCACCTCTCCAAATCTAGTCCCGATGATGGGTGCCCAGGATTTGACAATCTAAACACAACTCATGCTGTAGCTCTCTCCTCTTCTTACAACTCCCCTTACATGTAAAATCAAGGTTTCCAGAGGAGGGCTGTAAGTGACTAGTTGACTACCCAATAATTATATTCTTATTGGGTAGTCGACTACTGACTCGACTAGTCGCCTCTCCCCCTGCCACCTCTATCAGAGAGAGGCAGCAAGGGAGGACGCAGGAGCCAGTGCTGGTGGGAGCTGGCTTAAAAGCTGGATCCCCCCAGCACCGTCTCCATGGGGGAGGGGATGGGGAAGTAGAGGCATAGCAGGGAAATGGCATGAGCGGGAGCTGAAGCAGTCCAGTATGACTGCTGTGCCTCTCCCTTTGAGATGTAGCAAGAGCCCTACAAGCGCTCTTGCTACATCTCAAAGGGAGAGGCGGAACTCCAAGCGAGCGGAGATTGCTTGAGTCCCCACTGCTCGATTAGTTGATTAATCCCTTTTCCAGAGGTATAGTCTTTACAGTGCTCAAAAAAACACCATTTGCAGCTATTCTGAACTTCAATACAAGCACTCGCATTAGCTCACCTCACTATAATATTTAAAAGATCCAACTGGAGCAGGATGGCACCTAAAATATGGCACCTAAATAGATGGCACCTAAAATATTTAGCTGATTATGATGATGAAGAGAATAGGGCAGCTTCTGAAATGTGTAATGTCTTCTGAGTGTGGAATGAGAAGGTAAGATATGTTTAATGAAAAAGACACATAGAATTGGCTTATATAGATGGACTGAGGAAACCAGATTTAGGTTCAGATTAGGCTTAGACTAAGGACAAAGAGCTAGATTTAGATGTGACCATATCTTAACTGTGCTTGTGCTGTCAAAATATCACAAGCGGTTGTTGTTAAATTTAGGCCCAAATTAGATGAAATAATTTAAATTACTCTCAAGTTATTCAATTTGGGTTGAAACCTCTGAGAGTGACTATTCTTGTGAGATTTCAATTACATCCCTACTAGAATCAGGCCAATGCTACATGAGAAAATTTTGCTGGTACTGATACACCAGCAGGCCTTTGCTAGCATAGACCTGGCCTCAGAATATGCCTTCCTTACATGCTTCAAGATTGCAAGAGAATGCACAGATCCAGGGATTTGCCTTATTACAGCACCAATACTAATTTTAAACATGTTGCAGATGGATCAAGGAAGAACTGAAATGCCTAATCGCATAAAATACTTATAGCATAAAGTAGGCCTAAGAGTGTATACCTTGAGGGCTTTTTTTCCTGGCTAGATCCCTCCTTTGATACTTTTATATGAAGCACAGGGATACCACCATTATGTGAATACAAAAACAACAATGATAATAAAGACAGCTTCCTCTGAAGCAGCAAAAAGGTTCTTTTCTTTCTTTTCTTTTGCTGCCCAAGCATCCAAGCACATTTCATTCATTCTTTTCTTGAGTTAGTGGGTATGAAGGTGTGGTACAAACAACGGAGGTAGCAGAGTGCTATTGTCACATTTATTGTTAAGCCAGGGGAATTTATGAGATACAGATGGAGCTTTCCTGCAAGCTTCGCTACGTGAATCAACAAGAACAAAAGGGTATAATCCTTGACTTGGTTCCATGGCCAACAAGGAGAATCTGGACTTGAGAAGTAAATGGAAAATAAAAGTACATTTCATCCCTAATGGAAAGAGAGCCTCTCCTGGGCCAAAATTTGTGTAGGATGCTTGAGTAGACTGCTCACTATTGTCAAACTTTCTCTTGGCAAATTGTCACTGTAATAAGATACATCAGAGTGCTTATATTGTCAAAATAAAGTCCCCCACATAGACAGGCAAGAGCTAGAAATTAACATTACGGGAAATTTCTGAAGCGGTAGATTTCAAAGGGACAGTAATATTTGACACCAAATTCTGTACAAACTTACATTAGCTCTTTTTAAACTTCATACTGGGTGACACTCAAAAGGTCCGGAGTGTCAGATGACTTTCGATTAACAGGTGAAAATTGTACATGATCTGAATCTTTGGAGTCTGAGGATGGGTATCTGAGAAGACTATAAGTGCTTTCTTATTCCTGCTTGGGAACAATCATGAGAGGAATCTTTATCACGGACCTTTAAACACTTCCATTTTCAGTCACTGCCACAACCAGGAAGTACAAAGATAGCCAAAAAACAGGATGTTTTTTAAAAAAGTAAAATTAATCAGATTCTCTGGTTGTTCCAGAAAGGTATGGTCTGTCTGAATGTTTTAAGAGTTCTCAGATCTTATCGTATTTCAACAACAGGCTGGCAAACTTTGTAGGGTTGCCAGGTGTCCAGTTTTCTACCAGACAGCCCTCTGTCCGGTAGAAAAATTCAGAAAATACTGGACATGTGCAATGTCCAGTATTTTCTGAATTTTCAGCTGGGCGCCAGACGGAAGCCTGGCAGGGGCGGGGGAGCGACTGGGAGGTGGGGCCGCGATTAGTGCTGGGAGCCCTGTGGTTGCGTGCAAAAGCCAGGCGGGCGCAGTGGCTGGGACTCCCAGCCACTCCCCCCGCCCGGTTTCTGCACACAACCAGAGGCTCCCAGAGCCAACCGTGGCCCCGCCTGCCAGCTGGGAGCCTCTGGTTGCGCACAGAAGCTGGGCGGGGGGAATGGCTCCCAGCCACTCCCCCAGCCCCCGCCCATCTTCTACTAGCAACTAGAGGGAGTGTCTGCCGGGGTGTGGCCTGTTGGACTCCGGCTGCAGCCAGTGGCTGCACCTTCCTTCTCCTGCCAGCTCTGCTTCCCATCCCCCTCCCTCCGGGCCCCCCTCCTCCCGTCCAGCCCTCCCCGGCCTCCGATCCTCCCCCCAGCTCTGCTTCCCGCCCCCCCTTCCTCCTGGCCAGCCCCACAGCTCCCACCCCTCTGCCAGCCCAGCCTCCCTTCCTCCCGGCCAGCCCCACGGCCCCGCAGCCCCTCCCCCCACCAGTCCCGCCTCCCGCCCCCCTTCCTCACAGCCAGCCCCGCCCTCCCCGCCCATGATCTAGTGTGTCCGGTATTTTGGGGGGGTACAGATTTCCCCCAGGAGTATGTAATACAAATAATAACAGTAATAATCAATCTATAGTATTAATAAAAGCTAGGTTTAAGTGCTCAGAATGAACACAGTGACCATAGAACACCTAGATAGACACAGTAGGTTAACAGCCTTCCTCTAGACAGATCTGCTTGATGGGTGGAACATCTTCCAGAAATAAATCCCATGACACACTCACCAGTATCTTCCTTTTTTAGTGGCACACCAGCAGTCTGCTCCACATTCTTGCCACTCTTTCACTAAACTAACTTCCAGAATAGCTGAGGTTCACAAGTTACAGTACAGTTAACCTGAGGGGAGCCACTACTAGAAAAGGAGTTTCCTCCACTCACTCCCAATACAATCCTACAATGTGCTCACTGTAGTCGGAATCCTGCATTTGGGCAGAGCCCACTGGCCTCAACAGACCTATACACAAGCCATGCAGTATCAAGGACTAACACAATAGTGTTCTTTCTAGTGAGCAAACTCCAACACTTCATTCAAGCGAGGAGAGGCATGGAAGAGACATTTCTAAACTCTGTTGAAAATCATCTGGTCACCAGTTGTCAGAAATACTGTGTCACCAGTTGGGGGAGATTTGTTCAGCCACAAGTGAGTCTGAAAAACAAGTATGAAGGTCCAGGAAATACGTTACAGCCGAAATGCAGGAAGGACATTAACAGTCACAATGAAAATAGACTCCAGGAGGCCAACAGAGCTAGCCAGGAAAATAGCACCATCTAAAAGCATTTCCTAGTCTAATAGCCTCACACAGGCCCCTGTCATCCACACAGAGAATGCCATTTGGCATCTCTTTTGAAAGACGATGGGAATAAATATCTTCATCTCGCTAGGGTGCCAGGACACATTTTCAGAAATGTAGATTTAATTTTAAGAACGTTAGGTTTGCCACCCTGAAACAAGCCGACAGAGTCAACAACTGGGGCTGCTGTGCACTAGGATAATACAAATTAATAAATAATATTAATAATCTCAACGTTAGTATCAGGTCTCTGACCGTGGCTTGCAGCAGATCCCTCAGAGGAACATTACTTCCTTCCCCCAGCCATAGTAAGTGTTGCATTACTAAATGCACTTGGTCTTCTGACTGACCCCAGGTGGTGTTCACTTATGCTTTGAAGCATGAGGAGGCACGGAGTATGACAAAAATCAAGAAATCCATAAAAGCCTGTTCATTTTTGGTTAATAAAGGTTAGACGTTTGCCCCAAACCCAACTCCAGATCTGAACACTTCCGGAGGTTCTGGAGGGGAAAAGGGTACAGGAGAGAGAGGGTGTTTTTTGCTGCTTAGTAATGTGTGGTTTTAAACATTCAAAGCGCAACAAAATTTAGATAACACATCACAGAAAAGGATCAGACAGACCCTCCAAATCAAAGCTCCTTGATGGAGGACTTACCACATCCTAAGTTCATCCCACATTTCATCTGTGCCTCCATCTCTGTAAAATTCTAAGAAATTTGCTCGATGAGTTGGGCCATTGAAGAATGGACTATTTGTTAAAGCCAGCGTTCATGATTAAGTGAAGCCTTTAATTTTTTATATCTGCAGCAAGGATGATTAGTGCAGACCTGCAGCATGGCCTTGTGAGTGCACTCATTTATAACCGTGGTGCTGCCAGACATTCTCACATTTTAACAGCCACCAGAGTTCGGGGGTGACGCTGACTCACATTGTACATGCTGCCAATTTAAAAAAAAATGGCTAAGAATAAAAAGCCAAAATCATATCTCAGAGAATACACTACTACCACCTACTTCGGACTGAAAGGTCACCATACCACAGCGTTGGCCATTATCTCTAGTTTTAAAGGTCAGGGTGATTGCTTAGCTTTATTGAACAAGGTCTGTAGCTTTTAGTCAACCTCTTAAATGACTGAAACTGTCACACCTAACATAGTTAGGGAGCTCTCAATATAAGAACAAAAATGTTAATACACAGAGTGACCCTGACCTTTTTTTTTCACTTAGTCTCCTTCGTTTCTATAAAGCAACGTCACAAGCTATAAAACAAGAAGGTTCCACATTCTACAACAGACTATAAGGCTTCTGACTTAACTGGGCAAGTTGCAACCAGCTATGCCACCCATCTTCCAGCAAGAAACTAAGCCAACCATTCTGTGAGAAAGTAATGAAGAGAAGCAACGCTCATATCTAGGGTGAAGAAACGAGCTCACGATGAGAGAAACCAGGAATACAATTAAGGGAACTAACCATTCATGTCCTTGACTGGTAGTATCGCTCAGGAGTATCTGTGCCAGTGGGCAGAGATCTTCAGTTGCCTCTGCAGTGTGTTCTGTTTCAGGAAATGACTCTATTATTTGAATGTGAATCCATTTGCTACACTGCAGAGCTCCCCCTCTCTATGAAGGTTCTACTGGGATTCATGTACACAGCATGTTCTATAACAAGGGGTGAGTTCTAGAAATGGCATGACGAACTTAAACGGCGCCATGAGTGGAACCGAGAAAGACGTCTACACCATGATCTGTAAGTAGGCTAGATTTCTTGCTTTCATGCTTCTTCACAAACCTGAAACAAAGGTAAGGTGCACCAACCTGAATGAAGCAGAATTGAGCTCTTAATGACTCTGGTCCAATCAATGGAAATTGTACAAAGTAAGTCAGGTGTGCAGGCATGAAATCATCCAGCAATCAATAGTTTGGGATATGTTTGAGCTTTTACGGTCATTAATCCCAAATCAAAAACTAACAAAGCAAAACTGAGAAATGATTTCCAGGTAGCCCTGAAAACGAAAATCTTTGCACAGTGTTTGCCAGCAATAATCTGAAAGCAGATGGATTTCCAGCTGTCATACCCTTCCCATACATTTCCAATTCATTTCCACAGTAACCATACAAAACACATATAAGTAACATCACTGTGGAGCCACAATAGCTTGTCCTCATAATTTGGATGCACAGCTTTGCTATGCTCTTAATGACCAATATTCACTTTCCTAAAAGCAATTCATAGCATCAGCAATAACAAATATCCATAACCAGGAATTCCAGTACACAATTTACTGGAATCAGATGTTAGAGAGTGTGCTGGAGAAACGGGGAGTCCTGGAGAAACGGGGAGTCAAAGAATAATCAGACTCCTTGGCAGACTCATACAGGATACAATATAGACTCTATCGGTGGTGTTAGCTGCTTCTTGCTTTTTCATGGGTACTTGTTTCCTCTGTTACATGTGGCAGCATATCTTTCAGTGGAGTACTACTGGGTGCTGCTGTTTTGCTTATTGCATGATGGCTGTGGACAAACTGTAGCACGGGCCGCAGTTCATCAGAACATTTATGCACTTGCAGTTCAGCAAAGCACAGGCTTAATGTTATGCATGTGCTTTGCTGAGTAGAGATAGGCTGCTGAATGCGGGCCACAGAAAGAGTAAGCATGCTCCTCCTCTGGCGTCTCGGCACACATTCACTATAACTAGAGCTGGAAACCACAATGGTTTGCATTCTCATCTCCACTACAATGAAATGCACTTGAATCAGATTCCCTGCTACATAAATGACAGGTTATGTCTACCTAAGTTTATTTCTACAAACTCATTGGCTATCATAATTTTTATGCCTAAGCTGGAATGTGGAGATCTTGGTGAAGTCATGTTTATGCATGCTATATTTGTAATATAAATGCAATGAGCACAAGGCTTTAATTTACTTCTCTTCTGGATATTTTGGATTGGAGAACTGCAATGCCAGCACTGCAGCTGAAGAAGGAATGAAGCTCTTCAATTCAAAACGCAGATGAAATTGTTCATTTTATTAGTGACCTGAAAATTAAAGGCAACATTTATTCCACCAAAAGCTCAAAGAATTTCCCCTACAACATCTCTCTCTCTATATGGTATTTCTAAATATTTTCACTGTATATTTCTTTATGTACACTCAGCTTGTAGCAGGGCACACTTAGAACTTCTGTGATTAAGGAAACTATATTCTTCTAGGTTTAGATTTGCAGCCACCCACAAGCAACCCTTTTCTGTTTCAGAATGAGACCAGTTATGGCTATCCAGAGGAACCCACCCTCCCAACCTCTTCTTTGTAATTCATGGAAAATATGCACTAGGACCCTGATGATGGACAGAGCAGCTGAGCAGCCAACTGCCACAATACTATTTGAAATAGGGTTGTTTGTTTTGTACAGAGTGTGTTACATACACTAAATTCATCCAGGGCTGGAAAATTTATCCTTGTTAGAGCAAAAGGGTAAACAAAAAAAGCCCCCTCCCCCAAAAACATATTTGTATCCTGACAAGTTTGGGTTCAGTCTATTTCTACAGTTGTCTTCCTATGTGTAATAATCTTTGAGAGCTAGGTCACTGCTGCACTGGAACTGGTACAACAGGATATAACGAGAACGGTGAAATCTGTGAGACACCTGTTTTCACATTCCTTCCTGCTCCCTGGAGCAAGATGTATCAAAGGAAAACAACAGTGCTTTATGAACTCCTGCCTTCCCTTTCATGTTGTATGAGAAGATAAAGAAGAGCTCCCAAAGCCAATTGTTATTGCACAGGCTCAGTGACTCTATTAACACATGTATTTATATTTTATTCGACATAGGCATCAAATGAAAAGTACAATAATTGAAGAGATTTGGCATTATAAGATGATTACCAGAACCTCCTGCAACAATGTTATAAGGAAATCCAACAGAAATAGATTTTATTTATTCATTTTGTGTGTTTGTTGTCCATTAAAAAAGTCAATTAGGAATACTGTTTGCATGTAAACAATTCCTATACATGCATATTGACAAGTGACAGTCTAATCAACCAAGTATAATCATTTGAATACTTCAAGTGTACTATATGTACTTATGCATCTCATATGTATGTAAGCATGTGACTATCACTTATATAACGTGACATAAGTCAACTCTTAGGGACTCAGTTCTCAGGCCTCTGTAACTTGATGTCCCATAATAATTAGTATTACTAACAGACTTACCTGGCGTTGCCCAGGTCCGTCAGAGCAGAGCCTTGGGGATGAGGGAGAGGGGGCAGATGCAGGTGGCTGGGGACCAGGGGCCTGTTCTCCCTCCCGCCCCAGGCCATCCTCCTAGCCCACATGGGGCCTGTTTGTTTTCTCTCCCATCCTAATCCCTCAACCCACCCAGGGCAGTTCTTTTACTCTTCCCTCATAGGTGCCCCTTGTCCCCCAGCCTGTCCGAGGCCTGTTCTCTCTCTCCTCCCCAGCCATCCCTAAGGTTGCCAGATGGTTTAACCAAAAATACCGACACCCCTCCTCCTCCTCCTCCTCCAAAAAAAAAAACAACCACTGGGAAAAAAATTAATTTTGAGAAAAAAAAAGGGGGGGGGGGACCAAACTTGTTGAGCAAACAAAAAATCAACATGTCCCCTTTAAGAAGAGGCATTTTTGCCAGTGGCCATTTTATTTTTCTGTTCCAGTGACAACACAAGCCCCTGCGGAACCAGGTAAGCGGGGGGGGGGGGGGGGGAGGAGGAGGGAGGCGTCTGGGGGGGGGCTGGCGAAGGGTCCGGGGGGACCCGGAGGGGGATCCGGGAGCTGGGCCAATTGCTGAGTGTGTCCTAGGGTTGCCAGGTGTCCGGTATTTTTGCCTCCTGGCAGGGAAAAAAACCAGAAAATACCCGACGTTTTAGGTGTCCGGTATTTTCTGAATTTTTTATCGCCCAGGAGGAGAAAATACAGGACTGTCTGGGTCAATACCAGACACCTGGCAACCCTAGACTCTCCAGCCCTGCCCAGGGCCTGTTCTCTCTTCCTCCTCCAGCACTGTGGCCAATGGCAGGGGGAGGGGGAAGAGTTGGCAGCAGGAGGGTGGCCGCTTATTAGTGTGCAGTCAGGCAAGATGGCGGAACCCAGCTCCGTCGACCACTCCCTTGGTGGTGTGGCTGCCCCCACTGGACACTCTGCAGGACAGCACTCCCCTGTGGGCTTGCTGCCCCCAGTGGTCACTCTCTTAGCACATCCCCCTGAACAACAGCCCCTCCCTTTGCATTTTATGGAAAACTGTCCCTTTTTCAGGGCTTCCAAACCAACCCTCCCTGGCACAACGAAACCCTGAGCTTGCTTTAAGTTATGAGAAGAGGAAGCTACATACCAAATTTGGTGGTCCTAGCTCTTCTCATTTAGGAGGAGTTCTTGAACAGACACGCACACAGACAGACAGATGGACACACACACACGTATATATATATTAACATAACTTCTGGGAAATAGTACAATGTTACTAAATACATCACATGTGCCTACATATAATTTTTCTTGGAATGAGTAACACATAAATCAGGTGTGCAACATGAATGACACCAAAGATTCAGGGTGAAGTGTGAGGCTAACCCATTTTCAAGCTCAAGATAAATATTCATTCATTTTAGTCACCTATATGATGGAATGTTTTACAGCATATTTCTAAAATAATACATTTAAGAGGGTGCACGAACATGTGTCTACATTATTTAATGACTTGCTTATCTGGTGTAGAAGCAACACCCTTTTAAATATAGCATAGACAGACACAAAGCCGTCAGCCAGAGTGACGCCCGCTACAGCCTTTGAAAGGCTGTTCTCCCACGGCACCAGCCCGTGTGTTCTCCCACGGCACCAGCCCAATTTAGCTAGCTAATGTAGTGAGTGGGCTATAACCCTGCACTCTGGTCTTGGAGCTACCACCATCAGCACTGCATACAATCAATTCTTGTGCTCTCTACAGTGCACCATGTCTGATTAGATCCTGGTCATCGTTGCTGGAACTCTCCTGACCCTAGTCAGAGCCAAGCCCATAGTGTTTAGAAAAATTCATGTTTAATGATATTTTTCTTTTGCTTTAAAAATAAAAAAATCAGGATTTTATGCAGTTAAGCATGTTCTGGGGCTCTTATCAGACTCATCAGATGGTGATATTTGTGTTTCAAGCTTAGTCATGTATGGCAGCTCTGCTGGAATTTCAGCATGAATTGTAGTAATTTTAAAGCGACCCCAACTACAGACTGCACCCCACTCAGTCACTCCCTCTAAACAATTTTCAAAACTTCTACATGTGATTTATTTTTCTCAGTAATAACCTGGTTCCTGGACATTTATCCATCCGTAACTACATTCTATGGCTCTGTAAACCAGACCTGCCTTCTATTATCCCTTAATTTAAGTCCTTTTGACACACACAATAAAGCCTTGCCCAAAACAAGTGGTGATACTGTTATATTCAGCTTGTTTGTAATATGACAGGAAATGCACAGCCTGCTTTGGCACTCGTCCAGACGTGTGTGTCTGTGCAAAATCCACAGTTGCTTCTTTGCCTCCAATTCCTGCCCTACCTATTGCCCACAGAAAAGGGACCCTGGTCTGAGAAGTGCATTCAGAATGCGTAGTTACTCTGCAAGCTTTGAGAACAACAGGTTTATAACAGAGAAGACCAAAGCAAAGTTGATGGCTGTTCCAACTGAGCTAATAGATAACCATTAAGCCAAGGCCAAATAGCTTTTCAATGGGCCATGTCTGTAGACCCACCCAGTTTCTTCCTCTAAAACAAAGTCTGAGAGTTTGCAGTCAGTGCTTAATCCAGAATTGGTGTGAACAAAGACAAGCATTCCTTCCAAATCCTGAACACCATATAACTTAATGTGATACTGAAATCACGTCTAACTAGCAAGGATGGCTGCCAAAAGGATTTTAATTCTGTGCACTACCGAAAATCATGCGCTCTTATGTGTGTCTGTATCCACATCACCTTGAACCACTTTCACAATCTTTTCAAGGACAGGGAGATAAACAGGGACTATCCATTCTGTGAAAAGGTGTACTCTGTGTCTCCATGCTGACTTCTTATAATATTTTTATTTGTTTCCAATAGAAACATCGGTATTATGTTGGCACAAAAACATCCTGCAGTGCAGCCAAATCCCAAACAGATTTGGCCTCTGAAATTGTTCTGAAATTGAAAACAGGTGACGGTGCCCAACTAACAGTTTATTTAACACAAGAGACTGACACAATGACAACCAGACTAAAATTCACTTGCACTTACGCACAGAAAACACAAATGTATAGCATTATAAAGAAGCTGGTGGTGAGTGATTTTGAAGGGAATTGCTTTTACCTGCAGGAGGATAGATTTGAACCTGCATAACGTAACGTACAACAAAGCACTGGCAGTAACTACCCCAGAAGATTAGTTCGAACCCCCAAATGCCACAAATAAGTAAGAAGCTGCCTCACTGCCTGTTCTGCAACTCTGGAAGCCTTAAAGGTTACACTGCTGTGGCTCACATCCCTGACACCAACAGCCAGCAGACAAGTGTGCAGCTCACACCCTGGCCTTTCCCACCAAGTTAGGAGTACAGGAGCTGCCGAAAAAGCTCCCCGCCGTCGGCAGAGCCCTGGCTACACTTTACTTTCACTTTCGAAAGGGCGCAGGATCCGCAAGTGCTGGAATGTGAGTATGCAAATGAAGCCCGGGATATTTAAATCCAGGGCTCATTTGCACTTCTGAAGTGCCTAATCTACATCCCTCTGTCAGGTCAAAGTAATTTGTCAGGCTGCAAGCCCCTATATAAGACAGAATGAGGTGAGGGTGTAAGTGTAATGATATCCAATGATATCCTATGTCAATAACGGGCCATAGAAGCCCCCTCCTTACTCTACTCATCTGCTGCACACCACATGTTTTGCCCTTTTTAAGATTTTGGGGCTATACTCAGAGACGTCTGAAGTCAGTTGCACCTGATTTATTTAATTATAGCAAATAAAAAGGGGAAGAGAAAAGATGATAAAGCAGGACACTCTAGCACGACTGCCATTTGGTGTCTATGTCTACATGTGAATTAATGTCCTCTCTACTTCTACAAACCAACGACCCATTGTTCCACTGCCATCGCGCTGTGTAGTTCTTTTCACCTGCAGGAAATGAGTGTGACATTTTAACTCTCAGATTCTCTATTCATAAACACTGGTGGTAGCATTTCACACCTGCTTACACAGCTGTAAATGACTGGGTGCAAAGTGATGGAGAATCAGGAACTGTGAGCAGTACACACTATAATCATGCTTTATGAATCACCTCTGGGTGACTCATCATGATGTGAGACTAAGTGACTCTGGAACAAATACCTGAGTAAATTAAAATCCTTACTATGAAGTAATAGCCTGCTCCTCCAGCAGAGTATTTACAGTCTGGACCAGCTAGACAGGAACCTCACAATGCTCTACCATTACCATATAATGACACACATGAACAGGAAAGCATTCACTCACACAACACCTAGGAGCCTGACAATCTAGGGGTGGAGGTGAAAGACTTTGTGGCTCCTGTCAGAGAAGGAAAGAGTGTGCAGCCAGCAAGCCTGGGTGTTTGCCAAGAAGAAGGGAACAGTGGGCTCTCCTTCCAGCAATGGGACAACCATCTGAGTTGTCCTCCCATTAGGAGGTTCTAGGATGCCATTCACCGTCCCCCTTCGGGGAGTGCAGAAAACGATGAGAGTGCAGCTTGGCATGAGAACCGAGATTTTGGGTGGGTGCAGAAAAAGGGCAGAGTGTGAAAGGGGAAGCAACTTCAAAGCTGCACAGAAATGGGAGGCCTATTTTGAGGTTGCACGTAGCAAGGGCTCTCCTATCTCATCACACCCCTGCTTAACACAGGAGAACTGCAGAACTCTGGGCAGCCCTGAGCTCTCTGGGCTGGCGAAATTGCACAGAGTCAGAATCAATACACAGCAGCACCTGTTGAATCTTCCCTTTGCTCTTCCGACTCTGGGCTTGTACGCACTGTGACTTATATTGGTATAATGTATGTCACACAGGGATGTGAGCAGGACATTCCCCCAAGTGATGTGCTACACCAACCTAAGCACCAGTGCGGACAGTGCTCTGTTGGTAGCGCCAGCATAGAGCCTGCCTCTCATGGCCATGGAGTTATTATGCCAGCAGGAGAACTGTCTCCCACTGGCAAAAAGTGTCTTCACCAGACACACTAAAATGGCATCAGCACAGCTGCACTAGGGGGTGCTTCTAGTGTAGACTGGCTCCAGGCATCTGATTTCACAAATAAGCACAAAGACGTGGCTGGTAAGACTCCCCTTCTCCCTACAATGTCAGCTAAAATCATTCCACCAATGACAAGTTGGGAATGAAGCAGAAGTTGGGGAGAATGAGACTCTGGGACATGTAACAGTTTGAGAGCTGGGCATAATTTATACTCCCCCTTAGTGTAGGTGCTGTTGCCTAGAGCAGAGTTTCTCAATCTTTTTTTTATAAAGTACCTCTTTTTCAAACCAAAAACTATAAGTACCCCCAGTACTTACAGTTTTCAGACACATACAATTTTTTTCTACCGTTGCAACACATTTGTTTAAACAACTTACCGGTAATCATAGCTGGGCTGGCAATGAAATTTTTGGGTGTAAAAAGTACAAAAATAATAAAATGCAGTAAAACTTAAAACAAAAATTCAGTTTTCTCCAAATTTCAGTTGTGTTCATGTACCCCCCAGACTTCTCTCAAGTACCCCTAAGGGTACTTGTACCACTGGTTAAGAAACACTGGCCTACAGGGTTGATGATACCTGGCTTCTATTCCCAGCTCTGTCACTAGTCTGCTGGGTGACTTTGGGCAAGTCACCTCACCCCTGTGGCCATCTCTGTGCCTGCATGTAAACAGGGGTAAGGATACTGGCCTTTGTAAGGAGGTCTGAGATCTATTGAGGAAAGGCACTAGATTAAGTGTTACTGACAAATCACTTGTCCTCCTCTTAGCAGATTGGCATCATTCTTACACCTGGAGGAAGCAGAATTTATAGCAGCTGTATTAGCTAGGGAAAGAGTCAGAAGGGAAAAATCCCGAGAAACTTGGAAGAGAAGGAGGGGCTTGTTACATGATCTATATATTTGCATGGAGAAATATTTTAATAGAAGAATTAATCTAGATGGGAATGTGATACCATGAAATTAAATATTTCATACAGTGCTTTCTAAAAAAGCTTGTCTTGCCTGTACCAACACAGTAAAATAAACACAGCTTTAGATGTATTGCATAAATAACTTCAGGAAGGAACCTTCTTCACTGCAGGGTGTAATTCTGAGAGTTATAACTAACAACATCTGCACTTTAATGCCTTTAGACCCCTAGTTTTAGACACATGCCTCCAAGAAGATTAAAATGCAGGCCTCTTGGGAGCAGCCACAAGAAAATTGCTTTTGCCAATATGTAATCCAATCCCCATCCACAAAGACAGCAAATGCAGTGCTATAATGAAGGTAGTACATTACAGAGAAACACTAACACAAAAAAGACTATATAGCAGAGAACTTGCAAAAGTACAACTCCTTGACTGAATTTGTTCAGAAGCTATATGATTCTCCATGATTGAATTTCTGCACATAGCAGTTAATCCAATATTTCTAAATGTACCTCTGGTATAAAACATCTAGCTCTTATCTTTAGAATTTCTCTGTCTCAAAAGGGCCAAATAATGAAGTTCTGTGCAAAATGACACTGTTGTGTTATTAGTCAGGTTAAGGACTGAAAGGCATTTTTAAATATTGTCCCAGGGCTGGGCAAGAACAGGGTAAGACTTTTTCAGTAGAATAAAGTATTTTCATTTATTTCTATTTTATTTTTTATTTTTCCAAAATTCAATTGTCTAGCCTTCTGCCCTAGCATATACATATGTGTACACAGACACACACACAGTAACAAATCTCACAAATAAACCTGCAACAGATTATCCTGTTCGATTTATGTTCTTATTCCCCATCCATCTTCATGGCCCTGACATTCTACCTGTTAGGAGTAGCAAATACAACATTCTTACATGCACACTCTGCGCGCGCGCACACACACACACACACTCTCTCTCTCTCTCTCTCTCCCCCTCTCTCCATCCTCCTCTTGAAAGTGTGCAGGTACAGAGCGGGAGCTTGCAATTCCATGGTACTCAGCAGAGTGACCCTGTCAGACCCAGGGAAGAGGGCACTCCATAGACAAGGGAATCTCCTTTGGAAAACCTCTGCCATTAGTCACCCTTCAGGAATCTGCACTTGAATGCCTTAGCTCATCTCAGCGTCAGTACCACATGAGATGAGAAGCCTGTGCGCAGGTCACTGGAAGGCACTCAATTCAGGTAATTACAGATTAAAACCAAATATCCTGAACACTGCCAGAACTAAAACTATCTTGCCTGGCTAGAACACCTGTGGCTGATAGGGACTTCAGTAATAAGCTATTGAACTGCTAGTTACAGAAAGAAAATTTACAGGGATGAAAGGAAGGAAATGGGATAAAGCCTTGAGACCCCTGGCAACACATAGGTCTTGTCTATACTAACCCCCCCCAACTTAACATGGTTTCTTCCATGCGGTAAAGTCGGCAGGGGCTGCTCTTCCCTGGACTCCGACTACTCGTCTCATCCTGGAGTACCAGAGTCGATGGGAGAGCACTCGGAGATCAAAACTGATGTGATAAATAAAGCACTGGTGGATCAGTCGCTGCAGTGTGGATCCACCATGTAGTGAAGACAAACCAATAATTTTGGATGCTCCTAGAATCTTTTCCCACCCAGAATGCTTTTCCCACACAGGAGTCCAATAACTACTTTCCCATTGCCTTGTTTACATGCTGCAGACAATCATTCCAATGCTGTGTTCCCACTCTGCTGGAAAAAACCACAGCTGTACAGTGCAATGCTCAGAGATACCCTTCACAGGTACAATCCTGCTTTACAGTATTAGGCTAGTCTCCTTTTAGACCCCTTATTTATGGTGCTATTGCCTTCCACCGAGTGAGAGGGAGAGAAGGTTGCCAATCCTCCCAGATTTCCCTGGAGTTTCTTAGAATCAGCATCGGGCTTCCAGTGACTATGGAAAGCAATCTGGGAAATTTTAATTGGATATTTTAAGAAAATTGTATTACATCACAGTGGCAAACCTATGGAGAGAGTTGCTGTAAAAGGTCATTCATAGATTCATAGACTTTAAGGTCAGAAGGGACCATTATGATCATCTAGTCTGACCCCCTGCACAGTGCAGGCCACAGAATCTCAACCACCCCTCTTAGAATAATCCTCTCACCTATATCAAAGATATTGAAGCATTCAAATACTTTGAAGGACCCAACATGCAGAGAATCCTCCAGCTGTGATCTGTGCCCCATGCTACAGAGGAAGGCGAAAAACCTCCAGGGCCTCTGCCAATCTACCCTGGAGGAAAATTCCTTCCCGACCCCAAATATGGAGATCAGCTAAACCCTGAGCATATGGGCAAGACTCACCAGCCAGACACCCAGAAAGTTCCCTATAGCAACTCCTCTCATCCCTCCATTGACCTATTCCCACTGATAATGAATGGTCAATTAGTTACCAAGATCATGTTATTTCATCCAAGATCGTGTTATGTCATTGCTGCCATATAGTCAATGACTACGATGTCTATATCCAATACAAGGGGCCCTGCCAAATTTACAGTCCATACTGGTCAATGTCATGGTCATGGGACATGAGTTCAGCTATTTAAAGCTGAATTTTCATGGCGCTGTAATTATAGATTCAAATCTGAAGTCAGACCCACCACCAGAAGCAGTACATGGGTAAAAATGGTGTGGTATGCCATTGCCACCCTTACTTCTGACTGCTGCTGGAAGTGCTGCCATCAGAGTTGGGTACCTAGCCAACATCTGCCACTCCCTGGCCACTGAACTCAGAAGGCAGTGCAGAAGTAATGGCAATCCCATGTCCCTCCTTAAAACAACCTTGTGCCTGCCCCTGCAACTCCCTTTTGGGTCAGGCCCCTCTATATAAGAAACACTAGTCTCCCATGTAAAATCTGTATAGTACATGGTAAAAGCACACAAGACCAGATTTCACGCTGTATGACAGGTTTCTCTTGGCAGCATTTGACCTATGAACTCAGTAATAGATCAATGGAACCTGTGTAAATTGTAAGTCCAGTTAACGAATAAGCCTTCATAAAACTTTCTCTGATATGCATTACACTACTCTAATTACCATTGTCATAAAAACCTAAACCCCACAGTAATCATTTTCATAGCATGTAAACTTTTTTCTCTACAGTAATTTCTAAGTATTTCTAGTGTGCAGGCCTGGCACTCTTGCAAAAAGCTATGAAAATCTATTCCATTAATAATTCCCAGGGTAAACAGCACTCAAGTACCCTTGACATGATGGACGGTAATACTGTCAAAGGAGTCATTAGTGTCTCTCCAAAAATCCATTCTAGAATAAAGTCTTTAGCTGCTGATTTACACATAAGATTACCAATGTATAACAACAAGGAGATGTAGATGTAAATGACTGACAGAGTCTATCCAGTGGAGTACATTAGGAAAGTCATAATACATGCCTGAAAAAAATGCTCCCTAGCTGTTCACTTAAAAGACCTTGTAAATATTTACACAAAAGACCATAGCAGAGGTCTCCACTTCATGTGGGTGTGTGAATCCCTTTCATGTTAACAATGCTCTTGGAGCACAGGGATAAATAATAGGAATTTTCAAATTCTGTGGCTCTCTCTCTTTCTTCTTTATCAGTGCTAAGCAAAACCATGGAAATTCAGACAAACTCCACATTAATCTTGTGCTAAAGGTCCATGAAATTAGGATTCAAAATTGAAGTCTGTACTTAACCAAGCCTGACCTGCCGAAGTAAGAGATTTAGCTGCTGTGATCTTTTACTAGGTACATTTGAACAGTGGGTGATCCTGCGTACCCCACTGATGACACACTTAGGCACAGCAGGATGAATGAAGGTTTGCATTTCTATCTGCCTTAACACTGACTTTTCATGGCTTTTGGCAGTTGAGTCAAACACTTAACTTTGTTCTTATTTTTTTCATCATGGGAAAATACCGTTAAGATGATAAAGAAGCAGAGAAAATTACTGTCTGAGCTACTGAAAGTGACCGTTGAAGCAAAACAATTATTCTATTATAAATTAATAATGCAATTCATTTGTAATCTATTATTGAGTTTTTGAAGAATAGTTTGTGCTCAAATGGACTAAAATTCTCTCTAGAATCCATTTATTGTATAAGATAAATTTAAGGGTAGTGTCACATATTGAAAAATGTTATTTTATTGGCTGTAATTTTTCTTGGTACCTGTGGGGACTGGATGACAGCTCAAAACTGCAATTGTCCTTCACATTGCTATCCTTTTTTTTTTATTTGAAACTGTCCTGGGAATATACTAAATGTGATTTATTTTTCCTTGGGCCAGTAAAATGTTTCAGGCAGGTGAAAATGTACGTATGGAGAGAAATGAGGGATAAGTCCAACAACTTGACTTATTTAGTGGAATCTAATAACCAGTAGGGAATATTTAATCATCCTACATTAAAACCACATAAGACTTGTTATGGATTCTTCCTCTCTGTGTTCCTAGTAAAAAACCTCAACCCTCCCTCCACCCCTCATATAGCAGAAATCAGCATCTGCTTGGCAACGTTCTCGGGAACCAATTGGTACTCTGCATGTGACTATATGGCTAATTTTCCAAATGAAATAACCCAGCCAATGTTTAATTTTACTAATGGGCACTTGCCTTATAAAGTCTCAGTTTGAAAAAATTAAGCTAGCTTTGCGTTACTTTGTGTTTGTTACCACCCATAGCCAAATCCTGCTTAGCTACACCAAGGTCAATCTGGACTGATCCTACCATCTTTACCAGGTTATTTTTAGAGCCCTGCATGGATACAAAATTGGTATTCACAGCTGCATCTGTACCTGCAAAAATGAGTTGCACATGTCCGCATCTATATCTACAGATGCGGATACCTGTGAATATAAAGCAGATATCCACAAATTTGCAGGGCTCTAATTATTTTTTATTTAACTGGTACAGTCAAGATTGGAAACTTGCTCCTTAACACCAGTAGGTAGCAAGGAAACAAAAGGTGTTACATTTGAGTTTGGAAACCATAACATTCTCATTTTATACAATCCTGAGATGAGGGCATTAGTGAAAAAATGTAGATAGATCCCTAATTTACATAGGCTAAGCCTGATCTGATGATACTCCTCCCTTTGATTTGGTTAATTGCCCACATCACAGTATGAAGAGTTTCCTTATGCTCTCGGAATACCCAGCAGACAAGTCAAAAAGCTATTGCTTGTGTGCATGATAGTACAGTGCCCACGAGCAAGGTTCTGTATCCTCTTGCACTCAGACTCTGCAATTTGTTTCATGAGGGCAGACTGCTGAGACAGACTGCTGTGCTCTGGATGGAGTATACCCGCGTTTCCCAAACTATGGGCCGCGACCCGGTACCAGGCTGTGGGAAAAAAATACCAGGCTCAGCATGGCTGCCGGGGTGTTCCGGGCTCCTGGCAGAGGCATAATGAGGGCAGAGCGGGGGGGGGGAGAGGGCGCAATTGCCCCCAGGCACCATGCTAGGGGGGCGCCAGGCTGGGCTTCAAGTGGGGGAGTGGGGGAGGGGGCGGGGAGAGAGGTGTAGAGCTCAGAGTTCAGTTTGGCTGCAGGAGGGAGGTGCAGGGAACCGGGGTAGACTCGAGGGAGGTAGAGAGGGAGGGGCATGAAATCAGAGCTGGGCTCTGCAGTTCTGCTGGGCTTGAGGGGAGGTGCAGGGAAATGGGGCTCAGCTGTGCTGTGGGGGAGGCATGCAGGGAACCAGTGCAGGGCTCAGCTGGGCTGAGGCGGATGGGGGAGGGCATAGGGAGCAGACGGGCAGCTCAGCTGGGCTGTGAGGGGCTGCAGGGAACAGGTGCTGCACTCCCTTGGATTGTGGGGGATGGTTTGGGGGGAGGTGCAGGGAACCAGCAGGAGTGGGCAGCTCAGTTAGGGGAGGGAGGGAACAAGGAGCCCTGAAATGACCTCCCCTGATCCAAAAAAATCCCTCTTCTGGGACCAGTCAGGTCCACAGGGTGCCAGACTAGGGAGGTCCAACTCCTACCCAAGTCCCCTCCTTGTACCTCTCTCCTAGTCAGATACCCTACCCCCAATCTGCTCCTGCTCCTACCTCCCAGAGTGCCCGTGCAGCCCCAAGTCCCCCAAGCCCTGGCCGGGGCTGGGCGGAAGATGCAGCCGGATGTTCCCAGCTCCCGGAGTGCCCGTGCGGCACTGGGTCCCCCAAGCCCTGGCCCAGGCTGGGCAGAGGATGCAGCTGAAAGTGAACATTTATTTATTTTTCATTCTTTTTTTTATATGGGTTTATATTCTTGGGCTGCAAAAAACAGTACTGAAAAAACGGATTCCAACTAAAGTAAAAAGTTTGGGAAACCCTGGTCTAGCCAGCTTTCTATCCATCTTACAGTCCATTTATCCAATCCATATTCCCTTAACTTCCTGGCAAGAATAATGTGGGTGACCGTCTCAAAAGCTTTGCTAAAGCACTGGGGGCTTTGGGAGAACCAGAAACAACTTATTTGCATATTCATCATGTGCTTAATGAATACGCAAATATGCAAATGAATGTTACCGATCCTCCAAAAGCTCGTGAATGGATATACTGGTTCCTGTGTCAAAAAGTTTGGGAACCTCTGGAGTATACCAACCTACAACCAATTGCAGGAACAAGATCTCAATCAACAAAGGGTGTGTAAAACAGCTGATACACTAAATGTGTGTCAGAAAAATCTTCATCCTCTCAAAGCATGAAAAATAAAATGGATTTCCAGAACATTTTCTTCTTTTGTGGGTTATCTTTAATATTGCACCAATATTAAATTGTAGATTGAATTTACTAGGCAGGCAAGGTATAAAACTTACTTTACACCTGCCAGACAGCCACAGTCACTATTGACTGGATTAGTCTTATGCTGGTAAAGCATCTCCAGCCACACTTCCTTTTCAATCTCCGGTTCTCTGACCTCAGGAGGTTTTGAAATACCACTCTCAGGAAAGTATTTCCCAAATGGTGATGTGCACGATGTAAAATGAAGCCAATGTATTTACTACGAAGTGAGTAGGCTTCGGTTTGAAATGGTAAAATCCCAATCTCACACATGCCAGTTTCAGTTGTCATGACCAGTTAAACAGCTTTGCTTTCCTCTGCAGAGGTTTCTGCACTTCAGGAATAGGGGAAGCCCTCCCTAGCTACCATATATTTGAGAGAGTTTGCGTGTCTGTCTGTCTGAGAGTTTGTTTGTTCACAAACTCCTTCTAAGTCGCAAGAGCTAGGTCCACCGAATTTGGTAGGCAGCTTCCCCTTGCCATAACTTGAAGAAGGTCTGGGTTTGGGTGTACCAGGGGGATGGAATGCAAGTGGAATGTGACAGTTTCTCATTAAATGGAAAGGGAGAGCTGTGATGATAGGGACAGTTATACTCCCAAATGATCACAGAGAGGCATCAAGCACAGAGGATAGTTATACACCAGAATGACCATGGGGGCAGTGAGCACCCCAGTCCTGTGGAACAGCTGGCCAGAGCAGTCTTCAATGCCCCAAGGTGACCTCGGGGAGAAGCCAGTCTGCCCTGATCTCCCAACACGCACACCTAAGCGCCCCTCCCCCCACCTCGCAACCCCCTGCCCTGACAGATCTGAGCACTACATTTTCTAGTAAAATATATAGTTTGTAAATCTCTGAGGACAGGGAGAAGCAGCAATGGGCTTAAATAGCAGCAATGGAGGTTTAGATGGGATATTAGGAATGTATCCTATTCTTAAAACCTCCAATGATGGAGATTCCAAAAACTCTCTAGGCAATTTATTCCAATGTTTAGTCACCTGACAGGAAGTTTTTCCTAATAATCTAAACCTCCCTTGCTGCTATTTAAGCTCATTGCTGCTTCTCCCTATCCTCTGAGGTTAATAAAAACAATGCTTCTCCCTTCTCCTTGTAAATAATTGCTAATGTCCTTGAAAACTGTTATCATGTCATCCTGCCCCATCTCCAGATCTTCTCTTCTACTTAAGCAAACTCATTTTTTCAATCTTCCCTGATATGTCATACTTTCTAGACCATGAATCATTTTTTTTTTTTTTTGCTCTCCCCTGGACTTTCTCCAGTTTATTCACATCTTTACTGAACGCACTGATACTCCAGCTGAGACCATATCAGTGCAATGAATTACTTCTTGTGTCTTGCTTGCAATACTCCTGGTAATACATCCTGCAATGATGTTTGCTGTTTTTGCAGAAGTGTCACACTGTTGACTCATATTTAGCTTGTGATCCACTATAACTTCAGATCCCTTTTTGCAGTACTCCTTCTCAAGCAGTCATGTCCCATTTTGCATTGATTGTACCTTTGCATTTGTCCTTATTGAATTTAATCCTGATTATTTCAGATCATTTCTCCAGTTTGCCAATATGATTTAGAATTTTAATCTTATGCTCCAAAGCACTTGCAACCCCTCCCACCTTTATAAGTGTATTTCCATTTCGCATATTATTGATGAAGATAATGAAGAGAACCAGATGCAGAACCCTTCAGACTCCTTCTCATTATGCCCTTCCAATCTGACTGTGAACCACTGATAAGTATTCTCTGGGAAAGATTTTTAAACCAGTTATGTACCCATCTTATAGTAGATCTGTCCTTGTATTTTTCTGGTCTTTTTAATGAGAAAGTCATCAAAAATCGTATTACAGTCAAGATATACCACATGCCACTTGCTCTCATCCATTAGGCTTGTTATTCTATCAAAGAAAGCTATGAGGTTTGTGTGACAAGATGTGTTCTTGACAAATCCATACTTGCTGTTACTTATCACCTTATTATCTTCTGAGTGTTTGCAATTTGATTGCTTAATTGTTCCATTATCCTCCCCGCCCCCCTCCTCCCCCACACCGAAGTTGTCCTTAATCCTCTTCATATACACTAGCATTACCCATCCTGTTGTGATAGTAAGGCTGTGTCTACATTGGCATCCCTTTCCGGAAAAGGGATGCTAATGAGACACATCGCGATTGCAAATTCCGTGGGGGATTTAAATATCCCCCGCGGCAGTTGCATTTACATGGCTGCCGCTTTTTTCCGACTTGGGGATAAGCCGGAGAAAAGCGCCAGTCTAGACGTGATTCTCCGGAAAATAAGCCCTTTTCCGGAGGATCTCTTATTCCTACTTTCAAGGGCTTATTTTCCGGAGAATCCCGTCTAGACTGGTGCTTTTCTCCGGCTTATCCCCAAGCCGGAAAAAAGCGGCAGCCATGTAAATGCAACTGCCGCAGGGGATATTTAAGTCCCCCGCGGAATTTGCAATCGCGATGTGTCTCATTAGCATCCCTTTTCCGGAAAGGGATGCCAATGTAGACAGCCTAAATGTATAGGTGGCCTCCTCCCTCCCCTCCTCCTCCCTCCCATGCAGCCTCTCTTCCCTCCCCACTGCTCTGGGGCTGGAGTCATGTGGCCTCCCACCCCGCTGCTCCTGGAATGCTGGGATGTGCATGTGCTCTTTCCCCTTGCCGGGGGGGACGGGACATACGTAGCCTCCTCCCTCTCTGCTGCTCCCGGGGCTGGAGAGGCTCAGACCATGTAAACTCTTCCCTCCCCACTACTCCGAGGATGCTGGGCCGTACGTGCTCTTCCCCGCCACATGGTGGTGGGGGTGCACGTGTGCTTAGCATGCTGTTCCTCCTTCTCCTCCTTTCTCCCTGTGATAGGGGCAGGGCCTCAGCGGAGAGGGAGGGGCTCGGGCCTGTCTCCCCTTAGAAACTTCTCAAGTCTTCTTAAGCCTTCTCAAATGTTCTCTGTGACGGACAGTGTGATGGACACCTCTCCTTTTATAATAGTATAGTTCAGATTGGCATTATATTTGCCCTGTTTCAGTCCTCTGAAATCTCTCTTCCCTTCTATGAGATTTCAAAATATAATTCTTGTTGTTTTTAATATTGACTCAGATATATCTTCAGTCAGATCCTTGAATATTCTACGATGTATTTCATAAAGCATTGCCAACATAAAAACTTCTAACTTGTCTAAGTAATTTTTAACTTATTTTTTCCATATTTTAGCCTCAGATCCCACTTCATTTTCCCTGGCATTTACTATATTAGATGTCCATCACTACTAACCTTTTTGGTGAAAGCAAACAAAAAATCATTTAGCACGTCTGCCATTTTCACATTTGCTTTTATTATCTTTTCCCCTTCATTATTGGGCCTACCCCAACCTTGGTTTTCCTCTTACATGAATAAATTCACCGGATTTCTATTAGCATAACATGCTATGAGCGTTTTCAGTTTAAGTTGATGTATGCCTTTTATGAACAAAGTTATATGCATTTACCTGCACAGTGTCAAATCTGAAAATTATTGTACCATGCACAATAAGAAAAGAAGGGAGAAACCTATAATGCCTAGAAAAGACTACTTGTTGGTTTATCCAGCTGTGGTATAACTTTGGTAAGCTAATAGCCTGCTTGGAACATACTCCGACAGTTGTTTGTTCAACCTTCTTACTTTGGTTCATCTCCATAATACAACATTCTCCAGACCTAGATGCCATTCTGAAAATACAATTCAGACGCTGAAAGCTCATATTCAGGGGCTGTCAGCTTCATGCTAAATGGTTCAATTATGCTTAATAACATTTTAAAAGTATTTTGATTATGTTGTCTTTCAAAAGTAGCATCTCATTTCTGCAGGGGGAAAACATATTTTGGTTGTAACTATCATGAAATCATTTCCCCTTGGCAACACACTTAGGATATGCCTACACTGCAATTGGGGATGTGACTGCAGCTCTCTATTCTATATAGGTTTTTATAGTACCTGCCTGCTTTCAAGTAGTGTGTTAAGCACCATGACTACACGTATATCACATGCTATTTGTTCTCTTATCTATGGAGTGGAATGTCTTGGTTCGATGGGGGTTTAAATGTACCTGTTTCTTTGCTAAAGTCAAGGTATATCACATCCACTGACTTTCCCATATCCACAGAGCCAGTTACCTCATCATAGAAGCTAATCAGATTGGTCAGGCACGACTTGCCCTTTGTGAATCCATGTTGACTATTCCTGATCACTTTTCCCTCTTCCAAGTGCTTCAAAATGGATTCCTTGAGGATCCCCTCCATGATTTTTCCGGGGACTGAGGTAAGGCTGACTGGTCTGTAGTTCCCTGGATTGTCCTTCTTCTCTGCCCTAGGTCACAATCCAAACTCATGCACTCCAATCCTGTGCCTCAGGTCACAACTGCCTTCTTCACCCAAACACAGTGGCCCCCAAGCCAAAAAAGGTTCCCCATCCCTGCCATAAATAAAAATAACGTGGAAACCTTTTGTGTTTGGACATAATATTTTACTTGATTTAAAAAATGAAGCCTGGCCAACAAGCCCCCAATTGGCGCCCAGCCTCCATCTGGCTGCAGCATCATAACACATCCAGACATCCCAACTTTGAGCCCATCATACAACTGAACCTCCTGCCCTGAGCCACTCATATTCCCACATCCCCAGTTCCCTAATATAACACTCCTGGATGCCCTCCCCCCACCTCAACCCTGTGCCCTGAGGCCATCATACACCCAAACCGCCTGCCCTGAACCACTCATACACCCCGATCCAGACTCCTATAACCCCACATCCCCAGCCCCCTGCCATAAGATTGGCAGAAGGCAGCCTGAAGGCCTGTGTGAAGCTGGATTTGACTAGTTATGATATAAACTTCAAAAAAATGTGCGAAAAGATGCAGCAGCAGAAGTCCTGTTAAATGAAGTCTGTGTGTACATTTCATTTATGCTATTATTAATCATTACATCCGTTATCAATAATATTAAGTTTTCAGTATTAAGTCTATTTTAAATATTAAGTCTATTTTCAGTCACGCAAATGGGCGTTCTTATACAGCTCTTTGTTGACCACTTGTTCTGAATTTTGATGTAGGTTAGCTCTTTGGCTTGAAAAAGTTGCCAACCCCTGATTTAGAAAAACTGTTCTAAGCTACATCAGTATGTACATGGATATTTCCTGCTCTGCTTGGCCACCCTCAAGGCCCTTTCAAATGATAAGCATGTAGTCACTCACTGCACGTTGATTCTATAATAAAATAGAAAACTAGCATTTCTTGTCAAATTAACTCTACAGAAACAATCACTTGCTGCACTCCCAGGTGGTTATGTTATGCTCCTAATGATATTTCCAGAAACCCTCAGTTTCGACTTCTGAGCAGCAGAAATGATGACTTAGTGGCTTGGTTATGATGCTCTCAGAACCAGCAATTTCTAAAGGCAAAACACTCAGGGAACGTGTAACGTTTCACTCTGGTTAATATCTTTACTTATTGGTTTTGTCCAGTTTTCTGAAGCATGGGGCTATTGTAGGAAATAAAGTTTTAAGAAACTAAGAGCTGAGTTTTGAGTCAACATTGTTCAAGGCCACTGAAGTGGATTTCAGGGAGTTTGCTGCTAAGCTTTTGAGTTCAGCTCTCAAGTGCAATGTGCTCTAAATACATGACCCGCATTGAACCATTGCCCTAGCAAGCTGTAGCTATTATTCACTTCACAATACAAAGTCTAGAGTACCAGAAGGCTCGATCTACATGATATATTAACTGCTTTATGAACACTGCTTGCTTTAAGAGACGATGGCCGCATAAGCTATGAACAATACCATTTATCAAGTAAAACTCACAAAGCTGTTTTTTCAAGTCCTCCATCGCTGTTTTCACCCAGCTACATTCCTTAAACAGAACGTGAAGGGAAAAAGGTCTGGTTTGAGACACAACCAACCCTAGGGCATTTTTTGCATAAGGGAACTTTTCCTCAATTCCCACTCCTTCCCAAGCTGTGCCCAATTAAAGTCCCTGCCCGACGCTGTCATCCTCCGTAAGTCCTGTGTAATTAATAGCTTATGGTCTGACTCAATGCACGGGAAAGTAATTAGTGGTAAAGTGAGAAATGTATCTCTAAACAAATGTAACATTACAGCTTTTCTCAAATGTCTTTGCCTTGATCCCAAGCAACCTTTCGGTTACAGTATGAACTAATTGTCTGCCCCATTAGAGATTAAGGATAGATTTTGTGGTTTCCTAAGAGAAGCTATGGTGAAACACAATATAATTAGCTAGATCATATTTTTTCCCCCACTCTTTTTTTTTTTAAACTCATGAGACACTAATGGTCCATTCATTTTACATCCGATGACTGGGCATAGGAGACCATCTTATAATGGAAGGGTATTAAACATTAATCATGTAACAAACACAAAGGAAAAGGGACAGTTTTGATGCACTAGTTTTCTACACAGTCAGTCTTCTGACAGAGTACACAGCAGAGCTATGCTCCAGGAATGAGATGACAGAGTTCTATAAAGACAATATCAAATAAAAGGAAGCTTGTAAAAAGTTGGTCATCACAACTACATGAAGGAATCACCTTAGAAAGGGCAAGGGTGAAAATCATAAACTGAGACAGAAAGCATCCACATATACAGACTTGGAGAACAGGTAATTACTTTTACCTCAGATGCAAGAAAAAATGCAGTTGAGCTCAAAAGCTATTAAATTGACAGCAAATAAAAGAGAAAGGAACCTGAATCTAAATAGCTGATAACTTGACCTAACTTAAAGGAACATTGTGATTTGTTCCGGTCAAGTTAAGACAGTTTCTGGAATATGTAGGACTATATTAGGTTAAAATAAAGAGTGACAAGTGAAGTAATACCAGGATTGGGTTTCATTAGATGTTATAAATGAACCTACAGATGATGGAGCTGCTACCAGATTCAAATGACATTTTTTCTGTCCAAAATGACTTAAGTAAAACAACCAAAAAGAAAAAAAAACAACCTTTAATCAAACAGAGCACAGAGTAACATGAGTGCAAGAAGCCACAGAAAATTTCAGAACAAAATGGCTGCTTGGGTGAGAAGCTCAGCTTTTTTCTTTTTAAAAAATAAATAAAGTTTTAGCCTTCATCATTACAGAGAAAAAAATGTAAAAATGTGACATGAGTGCATTCTAAAGTCTAAAAGCCCAGAAAGCAAATACAAGAACTCGTATTTTGTACAAAGACTCATATTGAAGCCATCTGACTCACGATTTTTGATTGTTTGAGACTGGTGAGACTGGAATTTTTAGCAGCAGAAAGGTTTATTACACTAAAAGCCATAGCATAACTTTAAGCAACATTTATCACTTACTAGCCAGAATTCCAACACAGAAAGAATAAGTGCTATTTATTTTCACACTTCAGTCATAAAATAAAAATGTCAAATATTATTATTATAAAACAATCACAGGAGAATCTGATAAATTTCTACATTACGAGAAAAATTAGAATCACAGTAAGTGTAGCTAGTTGTTGCGGAACTCATGGTATGTAAGATAAAGGGTTAAAATATTTAAAAATTCACAGGATGTATTACAGCTAAATCATCATTATTTCAAACACTTGAAACAGTATTTCAATAGTATCAACACACTGGCATTCCGACTCAGATATTTAGGAGATATATTTCCTCATTAATTATATTTTTAAATGGCCAAATTTAAAAGGTTGGGAGGTGATAGTATGGCGAGAGACCATTTCCGGCTGGGAGGGCGTGTTCTGGGCTTGGAGTTGGGGGGGGCGTGATGCACAGAGTGACATGATGTGGTCCCACAAGACATTTTTTTTCATATATAGAAAGAGATACTTAAAACACTTTCAGGCAAAGAATTTCAAAAGGTTTGGAGTTTAGTCTTGTTTCAGATAAGCATGCAAAAATTTGGATGCTTATGGCTTATATTTCATTTTTTAAAAATTTCAAAAAAAAATCTGCAACAGCAAGTTCTCGTCTCAGTTTTCCTATACTTCCAGTCCTGTTTCTGGAAGTATTGTTAGTACCACGAGAAGAGTATTGTGATATTTCACTATTTGTGGAAATGGAAGACACTCCTATCTGAACTAGTGAGAACCTCCAGAAATTTTTGTGTTAGGCTTTATCCTTAAAATGCGGGCAAAGTTTTAGCTCTGCATAGGAATGGATATTAGTAACAACAGCAATTAGAAATGAAATCTTACGCAGTGTGAACACTATTCCTTATGCAGTCAGAGATTTGAATTTTTTTTATTACCTTGTCTACGTTTCCCAGTATTTTTCTTCCTGAAACCTGCAGTATTTCTGCCTTGTGACAGAGAATCAAAGTGCAAATGTGAAGAACCATGATTTATGGTCTGACTGGAAGCAGGGACATCTGGGAAACAATAGTCTCATCAGATTTGCAATCAGATCTTGTATACCAAAGTAGGTTCGGATAACTACCCAAAATGAACCTACAAGTATTTTTTGGTGTATCCTTCACTGGAAACTTCTTATCAGCCGGGCACTCAGATAGATGCAAGAGACCTTTTCTTTCCTTTAGAATATGTTGCTAAAAGCTATGGTAGTCCAAACAAGTTTCAGAGGATGCAAATATGTCATCTCAAATCTCTTTATTTTCCCTAATAACCTCTGATGGCTCTTATTTCTGTACAAGGGCATCATTTCAAACAGGCTGGCCGTATTCCAGAAAGAGGAATCAGTTTCTCAATATGAGGTGACAATAAAGTACTAAAGTTTATCTAAGAAATGTTACACTTCTACCTACGTGATCCATAAACTAGGGATATATAAGTATCTCAATTTCTAGCTTAAGAGTAATACCCTCAAGTTTTGCAGGTAAGCCATATTCATAAGGTCAGACTTATGTTAGCAAGTACTGTGCACTGAAGAACCAATTAATCAAAAAATACTTAGACCCACATTCATTCTACAAGTCATTATGTTTGCATGTTTGTTTTGGAATGTATATTATAATAGCCAAAGATCCCAAATGAATCAATAGAAATACTGCAAAAGCAGCGAGGAGTCCTGTGGTACCTTATAGACTAACTGAAGTATAAAAGGTGCCACAGGACTCCTCTATAAGGTGCCACAGGACTCCTCACCACTTCTCCAGATTCAGACTAACACAGCTACCCCTCTGATATATAGAAATACTGTTTCTCTAGTTTTCAAAGTAAATCAGAAATACTGTGCAAGAATAACTGGAAATAAGGAATCTCTTGAGCAACAGGCAAGTCAACTTGAGTGTATCATGCCAACCTACAGGCTTCCACATTGTACATAAGGAAAAAGTACAAAGTACATAGTCACAGTGGACAATTTCTTTATCTATTTGCAGATTAGTCTCACATGCCAAGAACCTCACATAAATACAGTATCTTTAACTTAAACAAGAATCTTTCCAAATAAAATGAGTCAGATCTCTTAAAAAGTCATGTTTACTCTTTATGTAGTACATACTGACCTGACTTGCAACATTATTTACAAAGTCTTATTTTGGACTAGATTGAGTCAAGTACACATCTTTCCCTTAAATTTTCACAGTCCACATATTTTTTTCTTTATGTTTCAATCTGTGGCAGCCAGGAGAGGTAGGTATGAAAATAAATCAGTTGAAGTATGGTTTTTACCATATGCACAGGTTTCCCACGTTCTAGTCTTCCCCCAATTTGGAGTGAAAATAAATGGGACCTGTTGCCAAACAGCCTTTGGCAATGGTGAAGGAGATGAGAAGATCTGTCCTAAAGCAAGATTTAAAAGTGACTACAGCTCTTAAATACAGAAAACCCTTTGACAGGCTATACTTCACAATGTGTCTTTTCTGTTCTTATTTGTGTAACTTATGGCTCTCTCTAAAAAGCAGGATACTTCCATTTCTGCGGTGCTGGTTAGAAACAATTTTTCTGAAGGAGTCAGTGATTCTTTTTAATGATATTGGGCACTTTTACAGTCCCCTATTTCTCTACTTCTTAAGACTAATCATTAAGAAGCGTAACACTTGTTCCTTCAAAATGATGCTCTTCAATGATTCATCCGTCAAATGAAAGTGATGCTCATTTACACGGAAGTTCCTGTACACTGCTTCTGCAGTGTAAAGAGCCCTTAAGTTTGGTGTGAATTACAGTTATTACCTGCTTCTGAGCCTCTTCACACTCCCAGGCCAATGGGTAGATGAGAAATCAGGTCCAAATGTGTTTGGTCTAGAAATGCTGGACTTGATTCTTATTTACACTAAGGCCCTACATGCCAGTCCAGCATTGTAAACCAGCCTTGATGTGAGTACAGGCTGCCAAGCACCATAAAGGCTGTTAGTTCAAATGAGACTCAGGCCCTCTCAGGCCAAAGGAGTGAACAGGTCTATGTGGAATGCTGGAAATGACATGCCTCTCCCCCTCAAATGAAGAAGATCTGTCCCAAAGCAAGATTTGATTCAGGGATTTGATACATTTTGATTCGGGGAAACTAGACACATTTTGTGAATAGCCTGAGAAACCCCATACATTTTTATTTGAAAATGGGAATGGGAGATGGCCCAGAAGTCAAGAATTAATAGATGAACTTTCTATTTTCATGTGGGCCAGCTAGTGAAAAAGGGAATAGCTAGAATACCAGTGAGTTTTCATATTCAAAGGAATTATTCAAGGAAGACTCAGTTCCCTGGATTTCCAGTAGAGAGAAAAATGTCAGATGAGAACTCTATGGCTTTAGATGAATTTTGCTGCAGTTGAACCCCAGTTTTTCCTGTGATAATCAAACCTTTTGGGAATTAAACCCTCTCTTTTTTGTAGTTTGCATAGATTTTATCTGAGTACAGAGTAACAAATTATTCTCATTGCAGTCAAGGTTACAGCATATGTAAAAATACCTCTATAAGGTTTTAGGCACAGGCCCTTATATCCGAGTTAAAACACAAATCTTTATTCTTATATTTAGATTAAAAATGTTGATACTGTAATAGTGTCTCTTCTAGGGATGTAAGTGACTAGTTGACTACCCAATAAGCATATGCATATGCTTATTGGGTTGTCAAGGAATGACTGGACTAGTCGCTCCCCCCACCTCCTTACTGCCGCTAATCAAAGAGAGGCAGCAAGGGGAGGAGCAGGAGCCACTGCTGGGGACAGCTGGCTTAAAAGCCAGTCCCCCCCCCACACCGTGTCGGCGGAGGGGAGGAGGATGGAGAGGGGAAGCAGAGGCACAGCCGGGGGGACAAGGTGTGAGCTGGGAATCAGCGGTCCTGGCTCATGCCATCAACTAATCCATTAGCTGATTAAGTGCAATTTAACATCCCTAATCTCTTCATGCTTTTAGTAATGTTGTTCAGTGTTTGCTTTTGCAGGGGGCCTGCAGGAAAAAAATTATGTCTTTCATACAAAGTACATCCCAAAAGGTTTGAGTTAAAAGTTACAAAATAATAGCATATGGAGAGCTAAATTACAATCTGAAGGGAAGTGAGAGAGACATTTGTAGGTGAGACATATGAGAATAGATGGTGAGTTAACATTCAGAGGGAGCATAAGGTAAGCAGCTTCAGATGGCAGGGGCTATGGCATGGAAGGCTTCTTTCAATAGTGTTGAGAGTGTTTACAGGGACAAGAGAGCCTGCCAGTTCCAGTAAATGGAAAGGAAACAACAGAAAAGGGATTAAAACAAGAAGAATTTAAGCTACTGAAAATTAAGATTGTGTAATGTCAGTTCTGTGGCCTCATCTCCCTTCAGTTCTTTATTACATTTAATCACTCATGTCATAAAAATGCAAACCAAAATAAACCAAAACCATATCCCATTTTAAAAAGGTGTTCACAAGTGCCCACTTACACACACAGACTAGGTGGGATGTCCAAGCACGCAGGTGACCATGACCACAGATCTGAGGTGCGCATCATTAGGGGAACTCTGGAAATTTACTCAAAGGCTTTGATCTTACAGACACCAGTGAGAAACTTTACAACTTGAGCAGCTGCATTGAAAGCACACTTGTAAGATGTCTGCATGCTCAGGCCTCATGTAGTCATTCAAACATTGCAGGATCAAGTGCTGTACTGATTATGCATTCCGATTAGGAGAAAGTACAGATGTAGGACACTGGGACAGAGAAAAATTATGTATAAAGAAGGCATTTAAGTATTATAATATTGTTTTATTGTTTTCTCTGATCCTATACTCAATTTCTCCCGAACAGAATAGAGAATCAATAAAGTTTAAGTTGAAATATACATGGCATCCCCTTGACCTTGTTTAGCTTGGGTATTGTGAAAGTATTCTTTTATTCCTCATCAGAAAAACATTAAAATAGTTCAACCAAATATGTTTAGTCCACAAACATGAAAGAACAGCGGCCCTGAAAAATGAAATTATTTTCAGAGTTGGGAGATACTTCAAAGAACTTAGAAAATAATTAGAATGCTATAAATGGCTCTGATATTTATATCTTCTCACCTTAGAGAAATCTGTCCTTCCTTATTTTGATTTTTTATTCCTCCACTAGAAAGACAAGTTCATAACTATGTTATTCATTTCTTTTTAATTCTCATATAATCAATCTTTATTGATTTGCTAGCTAAAAATATCTTAAATGTGTTGAGATGCTTATATACCACAATGATCAACACACTTAAAATGCAGATATATGTGGTTTCATTTTATTTTTACTTAATTATAATCAAAGGGATTAGATACATATTTAAGATGCAATAACACAGTAAGAACTAGTATGAAAAGTCTATTGTTCCTCTTTCTGTTAAAATGCTCCCGAGATTAATTTAAAAACAACTATATTGTGACTGGCAGATAAAAATTATAACGAGAAATTGCTGGACTTTGCAAACTGAAATGAAAAATAAAACTGAAAAGGTAATCTTATTCATCTCATGGTATTTTAGGTAAAGAAGTTAAACTAATGAAATCAAAAACTACTAGTGAAGAATAGCACATTATGTTACAGATGACCACAAATGTGCTTCAGACAAATTAATTACAGTATTAGAAATGTCACCAGACTCTTCAGAATCTCATTTTGTCACCATCATGCTGTGAACACCTGTGACTTACTGACAGCACATTTATTTGCAGTGAGGGAGACTTGCAAGTTCAAAACTAGCTTCTCAACACAGTTTCCCCATGTGGACAAAAAGGGTTTTGGAGAAAACTGATCTAATAAATAAAGCTGCTCTTGAACGTGTCTTTAATGTTAGTGTCTGAATTAGACTATAGCACCAACATTTTCAGATAAGATTCACAGCTGATATGACTTGGGTAGGTTATGTAGACTACACAGCTTTGGATCGCATTTAATCGACATGTGAAGCTTAAGGGACACGTTTTCATGAGGAAATGCAATTAGTGAAAAAATGTGCATGCACTCTCTGACCCTGGAAGTCTCTACTTCATGTCATTCCAGTATGTTCCACAATTCCCCATCTTTATTCAAGTAAAAAAAGAAACCCAAACTTCATCATTAATAATGGCAGCAGTTAGCAGCCTTGCTGACTGTATGCTGAGTTTGAATGAGTATGTTGGTGCAACTACCTTCTCGGCTACAGCGTTGGCTAGTCCAGGCCAGAGCTAATTATTTTTGCCATAGTAATTATGGAAAACCATATGAATATGAACTACAGATTTTTTTTGGCTTACATACCCTGGATCATGGTATCTCTTTCATTATGCAAACCTAACATTTACTTTGTAGCCTCGCTGTCAGTGTTAATTTTATATACTGACCACACCTACAATCAATCACAAACCCTCTTCCATTGAAGAGCTGGACTACTCTCAGTGGTGAAACCTCAAGCAGCCCCAGGCAGACATCTGCCATGGATCCTTGTCACCATCACTGACTTTCATCCTTTAGTTCACCTCCACTATGTTTATTGCTCCTCTTTAGATTTTGAAAAAGAAAATCTACAGGGCTCAATTTTCAAATTGTTCTTCTGCACAAAGAAAGGGAAAAACAGCCCACTGACATGGGGTCTTTATGAGAATAGCCACAGTCAAAATAAGACTTTTCAGTCACCTGGGCAAAAGGAAAGGTAGAGAAACTAGCACGATGCCGATAAAGCAAGCACACTTCACAAGGTTCACAGTGTACAAGAAAATGTCTGTCTAGCTACATGGCAGTTTCTAAACAAAGTATGATCAGTTTCCACAATCAGCCCACATGGTACACAAAATGAAATCCAGACTCCCAATACCCTGAGGGCAAGAAAGAGAACTGAAGATCCAGGAAGATCTAAAAGTTCCTGAAATTTCACAGTAAACAGTTCAGATTGGATTTTCCTTGTATTTCTCCACATACCTGAACTTCATTAAAAATGTGCATCAAAGGGTATGTCTACACAGCAGTGTTATTTCAGAATAACATGCATTATTCCAAAATAACATAGTCCACGTCTACATAACAAGTAGTTATTTTAACATAATGTCAAAATAACGTTGACCTGGAGGACTTCTTACGCTGACTCCTGTAACCCTCTTTTTACAAGGAGTAAGGGAAGTCAGAGGAAGAGTGCTTTTCCTTGGACTTTGTGCTGTGTAGACAGTGCCAAAAGCCCAAAAGCTATTTTGACTTAAGCCACACAACTGATGTAGCTCTAGTTGCATAGCTTATTTCTGTTTTAGCCCTGCTGTGTAGACGTGCCCCAAAAGACACTGGAAGGCAAATCAGTAATTGCTCTTTTACAGCAAATGAGAAGTTACTGAGAAGATCTATAAAAGACTCTGTCAAAACAAGTCACCTATGTATTAGTGGGAGCTAAATCCTCTGGCAGAGAGATTTTTCTCAACAGCTGTAAATGGGTTTTAGTATACTGTACTTCCACTCAGTAGGACCATCTCAATAACACTACATCCTATAGCAGTACAGATGTTTTCCCTTTTCCCTGTTGTTGTATATACTCTGTTATTCATGGGAAATGAAGCAGCTGGCAACTCTTTCAAATGACTGATCTTTTTTTTATTTTTTTTAAACCCACCATGTTGTTTCTACTGCTGGACAGCACCTTTAGGTTCATCAGCCTAGTATTACTTGAAGATAATTACCAAGATTTGAGCTAGTCTAATATAATAGTCTCAATATGATAGCACTCCCTGTGCCAGAAAAACAAATTTGAAGTTATATTCAATATTCCTTTTATGGATGCCGCCTATAGAGTCCTATTTGCTTGACATACAAGGGAATGCTTTTGCTTTCAGTCTCTAGGAAATTTTGTAGGCGATTGGTTTTAAATAGAATCTTGACATATGTCAAAGCCTTTAAAACTCAGAGTTTTAAGAATTAATATTTAACATGCTGTCAATGAGGAGCCATCACATTTATTGTCTTAAAATCATTTGGACAAGGCTTTCATTTTGACTTGTCACTTGAATTTATATCATGAGCAGAATGCAATGTCTGTCTCTGCAGACTGAGCTACTGTGAAGGAAATAACTTTGCAATCAATAAGCATATAGAAACAATTCAGTATTTTCTCCACACTCAGAGGATGCCCCAGTGAGATGTGCCAGCATGATCACATTCACAGCTGCCTCTTGGATTCGAACAATATGCTTGCTTTTCCCAAACATTCTCCTTCCTGGAGTTTGCAAAGCTGCTGTATATTGGACACTTTGCACTGATCAACAAAATAAACGTACATGTTGATTTTATTAATGGATCCCTCACCCCTTATTTGCCAATGTTTATGTTTTTCAAATACCATCTGAACAATTTCAAGCAATCAATGTTCTTTTCATCACAATAATTCGTTTCCAAATATAGATATATGAAATCTTTTGGGTCTGCAAATCATGGAAAACCACAATCATTAATCAATAGTGGCTTGGTTTATATCTCAGAAGTAGGGCCATTAAAAAAGACACATTTACTGAATCACAGCATTTTTATTTATGAAAATATTTATGGCATTCCCCGTGTGCAGAATGGAAAAGACAGCTGATGCAAATTTAGCCATTGAGCACTGTAAGTGTCCATTGTAATTGGCACCCACTGTACTAGAGCATACAATGCTGTATCAGTTGCCTATACAGCATACTACCATATAAAGAAACTGTATAGCTACATGTCCTGTTAAGTTATTTTTGCAGTAATCTATCAATTTACCTATAAATAGATTTATACCCTGGTTCAGCAAACCACACAAACTCATGAGTAGTGGTACTGATGTCACTGGAATTACTCGTGTGTTTAAAGTTAAGCACCTAATATGCTATTTTACCCTAAAATTCTAAAACAAAAATAAAGTTGTCAATTTCCTTCATTAATGTTTCAGAATTCTAAACTATCCCAAATCCCAACAATTATTCAATGCCTCTCCCAAGTAGAGTTCAACGAGTAAATCATTTATCCAACAAATTTAGCTTCTTACTGTTCAAGGAAGATTGTGAGTGCATCAAACTTTATAATCCTAATTATTCAAATTTTCCTTTGTGCAATTTAAAAAAACCCGAGCCACCAACAATGGAGATCACACAGTTCACTGAGATGAGTACTTGAGATTAAAGCTGTGCTGCTTAGCTGGATCTGACTGGTAAATCACATGGTATTATTTCCATTCTTTGATCGAATGAACCAAGGTTGCAAGTTCTTCTGAAGCAAATGCGCAGGGGAGCAGTTCTACAATTTGGTTACCGTGAATCACTAAATTCAAAGTATTGTGCCTTGGTGGCTCACAGATGCAGCATCTGACTTTTAGCATCGTAGCAACAGTGAGCAAACACAAGGCAAACAGTGTCTCTTGAAAATGCCCTACTCCTAGAGTTACAATCACACAAGCTCACAGCAAGAGCATTCCGCTTGTCGCCATGAAAGGCTTCTTTCAGATCAACCAGTTCTAGAGAATCCGTCTTGCTAACAATTAAATAATCATTACACTTACACAGTACGCTGGTGTCCTCCACCATATCACAGTAATGTGATAATTGTGTCTGTTGGCTGCCAGACTGTGTCAACTTCAACAATCTGGATATTGTTTACATTCTAATAATTCTACTGCATTTGCAGTCCTTTCTGTCGAGTCCTTACAGTGAAGATAGTCACTTCCATTGACACAATTGACTTCCTAAATTATGCACTGAACACCTATTGAACCTGAAACACCAGACTTGTGGAGTTTATGCAAATGATGCTATGTCCTAATTAACACATTTATGAATGGACAGTCTCTTACATACAAAATGGCCCAAGTACCAAAACTCGTCACCGAGTCACAATGTGGGACAGGCCCCAGAACGAAGGGAGAGTTGGCTAGAGCACTCCCCAGCGTTGCTCAGACTACCCATAGCACTAAATCTATAGCAGTGGGTAAGTTGGAGAACTCTAAACCATAAAGATCCTGTGCAGAGTAGTTTTAGGTGAGGAACTGTGTGGGGCTGTTATAAACAAGAGCATGCTGACTCAATCAGAAAATGTAGGAGATCTGAACTTACCACAAGGTGCCAAAGCCTTTGCTCATTAGAACAGCTTTATGCAGAGAAAACAGGCCTGTGTATGACAGCTGCTCTGCCCTCATTCCCATGGACATGTCTGATATATAGGCCTGTACTCTTTCACATATCCCACAATGCATTTGTGCAAGTGGAAGCAGGTCTCAGGCAGGGCCTGATGGTCACAAGCAGGCTCTGGAAAGCTGGCAACCACCCTTCCTTTCTTTACAGGAAGGATTTCCCACAACGTTTGTTTGTTGTAATTTCACGTCACAATACAAAAAAGGCCAAGAATCACAACTCTGGGGCCAAGGACAGAGCAAATCTGTCATTTTGATGTACACCTGCAAGAATGAGAAAGATGTGTATCTAGAGTGCCTACAGAGGAGCTGTTCTGTCAGCAAAATTAAGCATGTCTGCTGGCATTTTCACAGCTTTAACAAATCTGCTCAAATTCAACAGTGTAGGTGAGAACTGGTTATTTGTATTTATAGATAGATTTTGCTGGATCCTGACACTGCGCTTATACGTGATTGTAGGAAGTAAACATAACAATTATCAGATGGAATTCCCTTGTTAGTGCTGCACTGGCAAAAAATGATAATTATTTATACATCAATATCTTCTTTTTGGGCATATAAAATGTTTTCATGCAAATGTCAGTGAAACACAAATATTTCAGAAGTATGTCATGAATATGGAAGCAAATAGACACGATTCATTTCCTCTAAAAAGTACTTTTATCCAGGGTCTATATTTTGTTCTGTGAGGATATCAGAATAGGTTGTAAAGATATTGCAGTAGGCTCTCTTGTTTGGTATCTGCCCATATGAAAAATTCTACCATTTCTCTAATAAAAAAATATTTTTACACCCGCAACATTATGCAGTTATTGAGTGAGGGAAGCTGTACTTTTAAAATAAATAATCAATACAGACTGTGCTGGTTAATTCCTTCCTGTAGTGTAAATTATACTGCTGTGATCCCTAGACTTTGAGAATTTTCCCATAGATGCTACAAAATGAACCAGTAAATTCTGAGCTGATGAATTATAAGCATCTTTCTATTCAAGTGTAATCAACAGAAACCCAAAACTGTCAACTGCAAATTGTTGAATGCCAAACCTCAAATGGGGCCCACTTGAAGAAGATCCCCAGCTGTCTTTCGTTTGCGTAATACATTTCAAATGTCACATTCCGCTCCATCCTAAGAAATTCTTCTCTTCAGGCTTCTGTAAACTAAAGGAGATCAACTTAAAGAAAGGAAGAGGTTAAGGAGATTTACTGCATATACTGTTACCCAGTTAAAAGTTCAGACTTTTCTTTGAAAAATCTGTTAATAAAGTGGGCAAATGAGTCCCTAAGCTCTCCATACCTTGTGATGCCTCAAGATATTGCCTCTTCACAGTATGGCAAAGCAGACAAGTTAATAATCCCAAGGTGAGCATTAATCTACACACAAAGTCCAAAAAATGATAGGGTTCTGCAGACAATGGCCATACAGCAACATCACATCCCCAGCCAGCCCTCTCCCACACTGCAGAAGCCAGTCCATATTGTGAGTAGGTGAAGGAGACTATGTTGCAGCTCTGTTAGATTTTGTTCATTCTGTCTGTGTAAACTGAGGTGGAACAGAGGACATGGTGTGGAAATAGATCAGTTATTTGCTATTGTCTCTGCACTACAGTCTCTCAGACACCAGATGCAGAATTTTCCCATATATGCCATTGCTGACTTCTTCATGGAGACCACGATTCCCAACACATGCTATGAAATATATTGTATTGGGAGAGAACCTCTTCAGAATTACCATGGAATTACATTTGTGATTTTTTAAGAAAGATCCATTTATGATCTGGGTTACCGAAGTCCACACAATAATCACATGGCTAACATCCTGGGATAAGAACTGTCTAATTCTTATCTTGAGTCATGTCGTCCCCACCCCAGCCGGGGTGTACCACTGTACCCCACGTACCCTTCCTTTGTAGTCACAGTAATAGTTGCACAAAACACAATATGATTCAGCTAACAGGCCCCCTTCTGGGGCTGGTTTTATTAAAACAGGAAAGAGACTATCTATAGTTTGCTTAGTCTATCAACAAAACTAGGCCGTTCCCTCCCTGATTAGCAGGGCTCCACAGCTCAGTCCACATACCTTCCCAGGACTTATCAGCCCTTCCAACTCCTCAGACTCTCAGATTTCTCTCTTAGAGGGGTAGCACCTTCAGACTAACCAAAATATATAGAATCATGAGCTTTCTTGGGCAAAGCCCACTTCAACAGATGAATTGGAGTGGAACTAACAGAAACCAAGAGATATATATAACAGCAGAAAAAGTATCTGTCAATTGTAGGACCTGTGTTAATAAGGCTAATTAACTGGCTTGATGTGGCCCATACATAGCTTTTGATGTGGAAATGCAGATGTTAAAGGCAGAAGAAATTAGCTTTGTAATGTGCTACCCAGTTAATGTCTTTGTTTAGGCCCAGGGGAAGGGTAGATGAATTCCAGTTCACAGAATCATAGAATCCCACGGCTGGAAGAGACCTCAGGAGGTCATCAAGTCCAGCCCCCTGCCCAAAGCAGGACCAACCCTAACTAAATAATCCCAGTGTAACTGGGTTTTGTCAAGCCAGTATTTGGATGGAGGGGTTGAGATTCTACTGCTTCCCTAGGTAACCCATTCCAGTACTTCACCACCCTCCTAGTGAAATAGTTTTTCCTAATATCCAACCTAAACCTCCTCCATGGTGACTTGAGACCATTGCTCCTTGTTCTTCCATTCGTCACTACTGAGAACAGCCTCTCTCCATCCTCTTTGGAATCTCCCTTCAGGAAGTTGAAGGCTGTTATCAAATCCCCCTCACTCTTCCCTTCTGCAGACTCAATAAACCCAAATCCCTCAGCCTCTCTTCACAGGGCATGAGCTCCAGCCTCCTAGTCTTTTTGGTTGCCGTTTGCTGGACCCTCTCCAATGTGCTCACATGCTTTCTATAGTGGGGGGCCCAGAACTGGATTCAATACTCCAGTTCTGCAGATTCTCTCTCTTTACTAACCAGTTAGTAAAATTCCTTTGTAGAAGAATGGCTACTTTTAAATCCATGATTTAGTGACCAGGCAAGTTAAAATGTTCCCCTACAGGTTTATGTGTGTTATCATTTCTAATGTCTGATATGTGTCCCTTTATCCTTTGTTGCAGAGACTGTCCTGTTTGGCCATTATACATTGCATAGGGGCATTGCTGGCACTTGATTTTTTTTGTATTCACCTCTTTCCACCCCAACATCTTCCAGCAACTGACTTCCTATGGAGTGGTAGGGAGCCATCCCCTTCCTTTCAGCTGTGTCTGCCTCCTCCTGTACGCCTCTGCAATCAGTGCAGACTGCTGTAACCTTTCATGGCTTAACAATTTTCCTACTAGCCCAGGGACTGGGAATCTATACACTCCATAACCCATCTCCATTACAGAAAAGGACAAAATAATGTGAGGATCTAAATTTTGTGAGTTACACCACTCATATAGAATGCTGAGCAAGAACTTGGGAAAAGAGATTCCTAATGTAATACAAAGCTGTTAGTACACAATCAATATGACACAGCACACAAGTTTGACAGCGAATTCATTGATATTTAGCAAATTAAGTTTAGTGCTTGAAAATGCCTTTGTTATTAAGAAGCCACAAAGGACACTGGCTAAGAAGTCAGGCAGATGTGGTGTAGATATACCTTCCAAGACCTATCTGAGCTATGGAGACCTCTCATTAATATTTTCTGAGCTTATAATAATTCCTTTGATATTCAAAAAGTGACATACTGTGACACAAACCAACGAGATCATATGTGACTGTTGGTTAACTCTCCAGAATAAATCAGAGGCTGTAGATGTATTTCTAAATTATCACAAAACCAACAGACATTTCAGAACATTTGATTACTGGAAACCGGAAACCTTGATGTATTGAATGAAATAAACTTGAAAAGAATGGCCCCTCTGATCTAGCTTCAGAATGCAGCCCACAGTGCAAAGACAGTGTCAGACACTTCTGGGGGAATATTGAATAGGTGCAGTAAGTTTAGCCACTCTACTCAGTAATTCTTTCCCAATGAGAATTAGATAATCTGTCTGGCAGGTGGGGGAAAACTGAGAAAGCAGTGGAAGACAATCCGCTCAGATATGATTTAGCTTGCACCCTCTCGGAAAAGTGGGTGGCCGAAAATAAAAGCGGAACCCAGGATCCAGCCTATACCCCAATCTGGGCCAGCCTGCCAGCTTTAAAGCTGTAGGATGTTACCAAGGTCTGTGAACCTAATTATGCTGGTCCCCATCTCAACACATTCAGAATGCTCTGGGTTAAATCACTAAGGGTATGTCTACACTTGCTCCCTAGTTCGAACTAGGGATGCAAATGTAGGCAACCAAAATTGCTAATGAAGCGGGGATTTACATATCCTGCGCTTCATTAGCATGATCTCGCCAGTGTGTTACTCAGCTCAACAGCTGTTCCAAAAGTGAAAGTGTGTGCCGGGACACGTTAGCTCGAACCAAACCCCTTGGAGTAACGTTAGTTCGAACCACTGACACCAGAGATACCACTGACAATCTTTAGCTATTAGGAAAACACATACGGAAAACACCATTATTGCTAGTCAAAAATAATATTTCATAAAACATTTTAAAACCGTGCAAAAAAGTAGCATATAGAACATATAGGACATACATTGTGACAATTTCCTGTGAAGCTGAAATACTACTCTAAGTGTCTCTCTCACCAACAGAAATTGGTCCAATAAGAGATATTACCTCACCTGCCCTGACATTTTTTCAAAGCTCACATTTGAACAGCTGTATTAATTTGTAGTCTACAGACGTAGAATTGATTTGCAAAGGGAAAAAATGAAGTCAGTTTCTTAGCTGCTTACACACACATCATTCACCATACTCATACAAGTACTATATTCATGGCAAGACATCATATATATTATATGTATGTCTGTGGAGCAATATGGATTTTATTTTTGTCAGAAAAACTGTTAACTCCAAAATGGACAGGACCGCATCTGTCATGCGAGTTCTGGAGACTAATCGGAAGAGTACTGAAATATCACCACAGACCTGATTAACCAGGATCCTTGGATTAAGACTGATTAAGATTTGAATATCTCACCTTACCAAGTAACTTCAAATTGCTTGGGCACGTCTCTGCTCTTGGTGACACATAGGTTCAATGTGATAGTGAAATTTAGGAAATAACGAGATACTTGTCCCGTCATTGATGTCAATTGGTAGCTGCCGCAATAACAGAGTTACAAACATGAAAAGAACCAATAGATTGGCTTGGTAATTCTTGGAATGGGAAAGGGTTTCAGTTTGATTTCCAGAGAATACCTGAGCAGTTTCAGATTGTGGATGCCCTAGGCAACTGTTTCTATAAAATCACTGTTCAGTTAATAAAGTCTCCATTAAAACTGTGTTGGTAAAATTCTCAGAAACCACCGAGACAAGACATATCCCCAGAGGCAGAAAATACTGATACCTCAGGGCATGTCTACACAGCAGCGTTATTTCGAAATAATTATCAAGTGTCTACATGCTCCCAGAACTCAGCCAGGGGACGAAAGAGGCACGCACCTTCTTGGTCTGATGCAGAGATCCTGGACCTCATTGAGGTCTGGGGTGAGGAGGCAAAATACAGGATCTCTGCATCAGATGCGGGAATGAGGATGTCTGTGGCTGGATGGCCAAGAGCCTGGGCACGAAGAGCCACATGTGCACCCAGGAGCAGGTGTGCATGAAGGTGAAGGAGCTCAGGTAGACTTATGCTAAGGCCAGGGAGCACAGCTCCCGCTCCGGGCTGGCACCCCAGACATGCCCTTACTATAATGAACTCCACCACATCCTAGGGTGCAGGTTAGTCCCTCCCCCTCCCCCAGGAGTGGACTCAGGGCTGGAAATCCATTGTCACCCTCCCGGGGGGCAGACACAGGGGAGGAGGAGAAGGAAGAGCAGAAGGAGGCCGCAGTGTAACAATACCTACCAGCCAGGAGGCCTTGCTCTCCCTGGATGTCTCCCAAGCATTGCCTCATGCTGGGGAAGGCCCATCAGGTGAGTGCTGTTCGTTTCCATAGACACATATAGGTGGAGGTGTGGGCGGCAAAGGGCTGCTACGTGCTCCTTGTTCGGCCTTCTTGGCCTGGGGTTCATGAGCTGCCTGTGTACATGGGTGCCAGTGGAGCGCCAGTGCGGGGCACACAGCCCCAGGAGGCAGCACCAGAGAACTCTTGTGCTTTGGCTCACTCAGTGCTTGGAGAGGCCTGCCGTACTCTGGCACTGGGGTGGGACACCCTCCCACCACAAGCCACCACTAGAAGGAGGCAGGGGGCATGGAGACACTCACACATGCGCACACACACACACTCAGGAGTGCTGCACATGGCACACGGGCATGCCCACACTCTCAGGGCAGCATCTTTTCCCAGAGACACACCTCACACACACCTCTCCCGACACCCTGCCTCACTCCCCCCAGCAGGCAGGGATACAAGTCCTCACTCTGTGGCAGCAGCCCATCAAGGGCTAACTCTGGCAAACCACATCCAACCTGTGGGTCAAGTTATTGCCCATTGCAGCTATATACATTCATTATAATAACAACGATCAAGAATCCTCAGAGAAATGTTCTGAAATATTCCAGTTGTCAGGAAAATGTTATTGGAAGCCCCTCACACCAAACTGGGTACGAACCGGTATCCATTCAAACACAAGATTGTCCAAAGGCAGCCTAAAGGAAAACTTAAGAACTATAGTGTCCATTATTAAGAGACATGCTCCTAAATATTAAGTGTTAGCCAGATCTTAAAACCCTCGTGCACTTTTGATTAAACTTAGACATGAAACTTCTTCAAACCCGAAAGGACACTTGTTGAAAAAATACTTCCAAATTCATCTCCTTAAGATTTCCTACTGCTTTTGGAAAATGCCCATCATTTAGTGATAAAACATAAAATATATGGCAGGGATCAAGAAAAGTCCTATAGTTTGGACAAATCTAAAACAAAGAAGAAAAAAGGAGTCAGTAAATAAAAAACAGGAAAATTGCATTAACTCTTTTTTAGTGTTAGAATTTCTAATATTCTCCCTTTTAATACAAATACAAGTTTTTATGATACACTCAGATACTTTGACTTGAAATGGAGACTAAGGAACACAAATAAAACTGAACATGGTGAAAAGGGCAATTATTTAAGTGTGAACTATGGACTATTCGTGACCTATGGAAAGTTGTCAGGTCAGACATGATGCTGGTGCTCATTTCCAGCTGTTAACGAATGCTGAATGAAGTTATAAATCTCATATGGTGAAGGCTGTAAATGCATACAGGCCATTGGATGCATCTAACTGACAATGAAGCGATTACTGTGAATTCTAGGAAACCAGATGAACTTCAGCTGGAACCAGTTGCCGTTTTTGTAAAAATTTGCTTTTCAAAGTCTCCCCTGGAGACACAAGGAGAATGAACTCTGACTAGAACAAGCAGCTGAGTTTGTATACCTGTTTGCAAATCCTTATCTTGCCTCATGATGGGATAAGCCTGAGAAACTGGTTGTAGACTGACTCAAAACTTGATAATTACTTTGAGTTGGACTTTAGTGAACCCATTTGTAAAAGCTGACATTGGCCTAGAGCAATTGAAAAATGGCTAACTTTTTCTCTTAAAGTACGGTACCCATGAAAGAGACAGCCACAATTATGAACTTTCCTAACATTACTTTTACAGGTAAGCAACTTTCCACAGGGATGTTATTCATCTACCATTGGGAAAGAAGGTGGGTTCTTATTCATATATGGTCCACACAATACAAAATGTGGAGCTAGATAAATTTTATATGGGACTGAGTCATTAAAAAGGTAAGTCGATATTACTAAAAATTAAAATACAGCAGAGAATCATGCATGAAACAAGCATCCCTAAAGTTTGGTACCACCTTGGTTTTAAAAATAGGCACAATACAATCAGATTCAATATATTCTGGCGACAGCAAGCCACTGGTTTCAGAGCAGAATCCAAAGAATTTTAAGCAAAATACAAGAAGTTAATGCAGACTAGCAAATAAAGCAATAATTTAATTTGTATACTGCCACCTGCTGGGACTTAGTGACACTACTTTCCACGTTTTACAAAACGTGTACAGTCAAGAAAAACTGTAATGCATTTTCCTTTTAATTTAGTGTCCTCGCTCACCTTCCATACTTGGTTAATGTAAGGACTGCTTTCACATGGTGAAGCCATTTTCTGTAATAGATTTGTTTGTAGCTATGGTTACAGGAAGTTTAACAACATTTTTGGAATGTAAGTCCACCATGTTCCAGCAGTTCTTTATCTATTGAGGGCTGATCCCCCTGCTTATCACAGAGCAAGATTAATTGCAACATTAAATGTCTGGCTGATGTAAAGTATTCTTTCACTTTTGCAGTTTGATTGCATTCTGGAGCATGTTGGTCCCAGTCTAGACATGCTATTAAAATTACCTGCTAGTGGACCATTATCTAGCCCTCAGGTTCGTCTTTCTTCTGCTGTTTGTCATATTGAGTGAGAAAGGACCAAATGAGAAAGATCGATGTTCTCACTTTGTCAGTCAGAAAAGAATTACGACAGGGGCGTTCTGCGAAGAGAATAGGTTGAATCTTTGAGAAGGCAGGTTTTCTTTTGTTTGTGACAGGCACCTCTGGTATCCCAGAATGGTCCTCAGTATAAATGCAAAACAATGGGCTCTTTCTGTTACACCTTTGATTTAAAAAATCAGTGATAAAACCCCAGGCACTATTCCACAATGGCAGTGCCACACATATGGACAGAGCATCTGGCAATGATAAAGCACATGATTCAATACACTACTGAGTGGATGGGTTTACGACTAAACAACCAACAAACTTTCCCAGAAGCACGTGTAAGGGAAGAAATAAATTCATAATTAGAAAGTCTAAATTAGACATCTGAAAGAGACACACTTTCCCCCACGTAACTGGCTAGCTTGGCTGGCTACTTGAAAATCTCATATTACTACTAACTAATAAACCATGTAATTCTAATTTGTTATCACAGAGCAGGTACTGTACATGCTTATTTAGGCCATCCACATGACAGGGTAATTTGTAGTTCTATAATTTCATGGTAATTATAGTTGGAATTACCATGTACAAACTGGGCATTTCTGATGTAATTACCAACAATTGGCCACTATACACTTGAACGCTCTTGGCACAATTAGAGGGGCCCTTACAAAACAAAGTAGTATGTAAGGCTGCCCCTTTTTGTTCTTTGCTCTCCCTTTGAGTTGGGGAGCGTGAGATCTCAAGAAACTGGAGATGTAGGGCACAACGTTCACATGTCGGTGGCTGATATTATACACCTAAATCTGTACTTGGGTACCTAAATTAAGTGATTTGATTAGAGATGCTGAGCTCCCGCCGGCTGCCACTGCTGCCAATGAGAACACAAGCTTGAAAATGTTGGCATTATGAGAGGATTTTGTTTCATTTTAGCTTTAATCGATGGATTCCAAAAAGGAAAGGGGACCACCGCTCTTAGGTGCTTTTTGCAGGGGGATGGGGTATATGGACATCCTCTATGCAAGGAACAGGAGGAGCTGTATGTGATCAAGGAAAAGGGAAGCATGACATTTCAGATCATGCACGTGCCTGTGGCTGGGGTCTGGTTAACTAAGCATATATATCAAACAAATAGGATTCTCCTTCTTTGGTGACCTTGGGAAAATTACTTTTCACTGTGAATCATTTTTCCCATCTGTAAAATGGGGATAGTAATACAAACCTTCTTTGTAAAGCCCTTTGAAATCTACTTATATAAAACTATTTAGGAAGGTTTATATCAATTTTACAAGACAAATGAGGAAGCTAATGTACCATTATAGATCTCTTGTTTAAATTACACACCTATTTACTTGCATGGTTCTGAACACTCTTAGAATAAGGCCTCGCAAATGAAAGTGGTGTCAAAATAAAAAGGCAGAGCACCCAACTGTTAGTTTCCATTGTCGAGGAAGATCATGGACAACATTTGAGAAGACTCACCTGCTGAGAAAACCCGCCAGAGCCTATGCACATGCCAGTCAGTGTTATCAGCAGGTGTTGCAGCAAAATAGAGACAGCAAAATAAATATATCGTTTGTATTTATTGATTGATTGCCAATCTGACAGGTTTTCAGGAAACTAGAGAAGAGCAGGAGCCAGACCAGATATGTAGAGAGTTTACAATACTGAAGTTAATTGATATTTCTATTGGGAATAAAAATATATTTTAAAGAAGGTTAAAACCACTTCATTTAAATGAGCTATTGGATTTTCCTGATAAAAATATATAGATACTCTGGGAAGCAGAATAAAGTCTAAGCATATTTACAATAGAGTTTTGGTTAAAAGGGATCAATTTTACTGTATATAGAGCAAATTTTGCTAGAAGATTATCAAGAACAACACTATAAAACCAGAATATTACCAGAGATTCCAAGTTCAGAGTTCTATCCTCTATTAACTCTTTTATTATCAGTTCCCAAAAAATAAATGAGAGCGAATCAGAAAGGGGTCTAATTCTCCTTTGTATGCGGAGTCTGTGTCCCTCGCTCATGTTACCAGGCATTACAAACATCCTCTGAGAGAAGTGTACACTCCACTGCGAATACAAATTCTAACTGTAATTGGGGACAAGATGATAATGGAATACAAACCCTTTCCCCTCTGAGTGAGTCTATAAAGATTAGGGATGTAAATACCCAGTAAAAATGTTAACCGGTTAAACAAGGGGCGGGGAACCTCTTTTGGGCTGGAGGCCACTGACCCACAGAAAAATTATTTGGGGACCACACACAAGTGAAAAAACAAAACAAAACGCCAAACCAAAAACAAACCCTCTCTGACGTGGCCCCAGACTGAGAAAGAGAAAGACACTCCCCTTGCACACCAGAGCCTATAGAGACCCAGGCTAGTAGATTTTGTGTGCTCCAGCCCTGTGGGAGGGTCGGGTGGGGAGAACCCTGAGCCTCCGAGGCTGGATTCAGGCAAGCCTTCACCACCTCCGGGTTAAACAATTTGTTTTTGTTTAACTGGTTAACCATGCAAGTGGTGGGCCCCAGCTGCAAGGGATCCTGCGGCCAGCCCACCGTGGGCAGAGGAGCTGCTTCAGCCTTCTCTGCCTCTGCCATGCCGCAAGTGGTGGGCTGCTCTCGCCCTGCCATGCCTGCTGTGGGTGGGGTCCAGCAAACCGGGCCGCTTTTGGCAACGGTTGGTGGTGCTCCTGCTGGCCTGGCCATTCCTTGAACAGTTACCCCCCATTAAAAATTATTGCCCACCCCTGCTATAATTTCTTCCCAGAGACAGGTCCTGCTGTCTGGCCTTTCCTAAAGCCTCTCCCCTGGTATGGTTTCTATTCCTACTTCCTGCACTTGGGCATGGCTGGTGCAGAGACACATCCAACCAGATGCTTCCCTCACCTTGGTTCTCTCTTGTCGGTTTAGACTGGCTCCCTCTTACCGAAAGCGCTACCTCTGCCCTGCAGTCACGTGATTCTTGGTCATCACACCCAGCTGGCCACAGAACCCTGAAAAGGGCTCTGGGACACACAGTCATGCTTTGAATTAGATATCCCTACGTGAAGAGAAAATAGCCTTGTCTGTCTGTGGGGAAATGTTCAATTTCTTTTGCTTTGATATCACAATTATCTCTCTCCACACATTTTGATGTCAAAATCCCATCTCCTGGTAACAAGTGTGCTGCTGGAGCAGCAGAAAAAGCCAAGAAGGAAAAACCTTAGGGAAATGAACGCTATGTCCATATAAGCCAGTTCCATTGCTCAGTAACACAGTGGGCAATCCACAGGGACATGAGGAGCTAACAGGGGTGAGGTGGGAAACTTCAAAAATACACAGGAGAGCCCCGGACTTGCTTGCCCAACTCTGGACTTTTGCTGCTCTATCACCCCGTTCACTTCCCTCTTAACAGTTCCCAGAGTAGACACAAACACACATTTTCCTTCTCCCTCTCCCCCCTTTTTTGTTCTTTGCTTTGAGCTCCAACCCACTGGAAAACGCATTGTACGGTGCCCCTGCTGCGCCTACAAGTCTCCTTTTCGGTTCAATTAATGAGCCATAAATAACCCGATGAAGGTGTCAACAAAGAGTGTAATTTATCATTACTTGTCAGAGGGGTGATTCTTGGGAGGAGAATGCTCATTCACAGCCTAGTGGAACATGTTAAGATTTATTCCTTGCTTGGTACCGCCTCTCTCCCCCCCGTTCGCCAAAATTTATCTTGTGCCGGAACCCTCACAGGTGTGCTGCTTTGACAAATATGCTGTGAAGTCTGGTATTCATCACAAGCAGGTCTTTGTAGGGAAGGAGGCAGCAAGAAATAAATTTGTTTTAGAAAGAAGGTACTTGTGATTCAGTGTGCTCAGGGGTATAGGGAAAGGCAGACAGACTCATTATTTTTAACCTCCCTGTGTCTGCAAGAGGAGAAAATGAGGTAACACAGCTAATATGACATTACAGTCCCTGACTTCATTACTTACTGCATGGTTAAACAACCATCTAGGTAATTATTACTGCTGCAGTCTTACTTAGCCCCCATTTTAGGCACCTACTCTCACAGTTGCATCCGAAGCATGGGGCCAAACGGAGGCTACTACTGTTTTTTAATAGGAGTTTTTCTTCTCATGGGCAAGCTTCTTAATATAAATTAAATTCCAGCTACTTTGAAGAGCCAACAATAAAACCTTGGCTTTTCACAACAAGGGCTTGTCTCCCTCGGTTCTGCCTGAAGTAGCTCAAGTTTGTGTGACTGCTTTGCAAATTATTCACATTTGCATGAGACAAGTGTCATGATAAAAGATTCTAAATGTTGGTGGTATTAACCCCCCCCCCCTCCTATTGTTACTGATGCTATCACAATAGCCTTTAAAGTGAAAGAGCAATACACGAGAGATGAAAGAATAGCATGGCCATCTCACAGGCTGCCAGAACGTGGCTTCAAAGGAAAACTTGGGGTTCATAACAGTTCAACAACTTGGCACGTTGTCACAGTGGCTAACGGACTTTGTTCCAGAATCTTAACACCCTTTATTTAATATAAGTCCCTAGCATGAATGGCTGCCAAGATAACTTTCAAAATGTATCCTCAGTGGAGACTAATGTAGTAATTGCTGCCTGAGTCTGCACAGAGCCTGAAACAACAGTTCTAGGCCTCTTAATGGAGAGCTGTAAATATCATTTTTATCCACGAGGTGTAAATAATAATCTTTTTTTCCTTGAAGATCAAACTCAACCCCTGCCAAAACTAATTCATATTAGGCCACTGCAGTTTATATTGGGACTCTTAGGCTATGTCTAGACTGCAAGCCTCTTTCGAAAGAGAGCGTCTAGACTGCACGCGGAACTTTCGAAAAAGCGGCTTGCTTTTTCGAAAGAAAGCACCCAGTGAGTCTGGATGCTCTCTTTCGAAGAAGCCCTATTTACATTCAAGAATGCCTTCTTTCGAAAGAGGAACTTTCGAAAAAAGGCGTTCTTCCTCGTGCAATGAGGTTTACCGCCATCGAAAGAAAAGCCGCGTTCTTTCGATTTAATTTCGAAAGAACGCGGCTGCAGTCTAGACGCAGGTCAAGTTTTTTCGAAAAAAGGCTACTTTTTTCGAAAAAACCCCTGAGTCTGGACACAGCCTTAAAGTAATATAGTTAAACACTGAATTGGAGAAAAATAAAAGTTGGCTTTCATAAGCCAGAATATGTACACTATAAAACTCAGTGAATGAATCGAATTCTGCTCTCTCTTACAATGGGGAAAAAATCTGAAATGATTTAACTGCCAGCAGTAGAAGGATTCCAAATATTCACCTGTGCAACTAAGATATTGGTCCATTATCAATTCATATTTCCCCAGGTAAGAGGAAAGTTATAATAATATTTTAGAGAAAGTCTTGGACGAAGACAACTTGCCCAAACACTTGCAGATCTTTGTGGCACCTGGGTCTTCTGGCTATAAAAGACTGACCCAATAGTGAGGATCCAAAACTTCCTAACACTGCCAGGTTTGAAATTCAGACCTGGATCCAAATTGTTAGGCTTGGGCCCAGTTTTATCTGTACAGGGATTGGCATAACTCTGTCTTTTTTTGTTAAGTACATCATAGACTGATTTTTAACAAATGGGCCACTCAGATTTGAGTGGAAATAAACTGACAGTTTCATGTATATGACACAAAAACTCTGATTTTTAGAACACTACAACAAAGATCTCGACTCTGACGTGAGAGAATCATATGCTAGAAAAGGACAAAGATTTTTCAACCTATTCACTGCTTTAAAGATCTATTTTGAGCCACATACGGGTTTTTTTTTTTTGCCAAAGAGAGAAAAATCTATTAACACATGCTCAGCAGTATTCAGATTCAATGATGTTCGCCTATCAACATAGCTAAATATTTGATCTCTCAGGACCATATTGTTAAGGATAGAGCAGAGAGGGTTATTTCAGTTCTACTGAATAAATTACATTCCTAGTTGTTAAGACTAGATAAGTAAATTAAAAATTACAGAGTTTCTGTGTGCACACAATGCTGTCACTTCACAACCGGTGGACTGAGTGATTATCTTGCTAGGATTATCTTACATCAATAAGCCGTAAGAAACCTCTGACAACATCAACACAGCTCCTACTAACTGAAGACAGAAGAAAGCTATTTTGATACACCTGGTTCTGCACAAAGAGACCCCTTGCTCCAGTCCCCAGGGTGTCTGGTGACTAACTGTTCCACTAAGTCTGCTCTAGGAGGTGGCGGACATAGAACCAGCGGATATTGAGAAGTATTTCTCTACATTTTCAGACTGGTAATCTCTTATTTTATGTCAAAATTTGTCATGTCCCACTTCATATTTTTGTCTTTTGTAGCAAAGGTCAGACATATCCAAGGTAACCGTAAGACAGATATGAAATTCGTTTGCATGTGTTTCAAGAAATGGACAGAGACCGTGTGAATGGAACAGGTACGTGGAGAGCAGGTAAGTGAAAACTTCTTTGCTTTGTGTTGTAACAGTTTCAAAAATCCCCGAGCCTCTGATTTGCCTCCCGTGAACCTTTGGTGGCCAGAACCCACTTGCTGAGAAACACCAATACAGAGGACACAAAAGTTAGAGCTGATACTGGACAGAAACAAAACCTGCAGTTCAAGATTTAGAGCAGAGGTAGACAAAGTATGGCTGAATCCAGCCTACCAGACCTTTGGATCTGACACATGGCCCACCAGGACCCTCAGGCAGGCTCCTTGCCTGGCATAGCCTCAAGCTGTTCAAAGCAGCTGGCTGCTAGGGCCATATGACCCTAGGTACCCTGCATCCCTTGTGAGGGGGGGAGATTTTGCACGCTACCCCTGCCCCAGCACAATCATTGCGGCTGGAGGTAGGGGCAGCATGAAGTTTCCCCCCACAGCGGCACACAGTGCAGAGAGACACAAGGCCCTAGCAGCTGGCCTGGAGCCACATAGATAATCACCTCCCAGCCAGAGGCTGCATCTGGAACCCCACCCCATCCCACACCCCAACTCCCTGCTCCAGGTCACCACCCAAACCATCTGTATCCTCCACCCCACCTGACCTAGGTCACAATTCCCTCGCAGACCCCACACCCCTGCCTAAACCTCTCCCCAAAGCCAGAATCCTCTCCTGAACCCATCTCCCCTCACAGACCCCAATCCCATACCCCAAGCTCCATCCTAGCCCCTGCTCCTGCTCCATAGAAAAGTGCGGCCCTTGACCACTTACCAAAATCTTGGAGTGGCCTCCCCATTAAAAATTATTGCCCACCCCTGGTTTAGAATGATATAGTCTATTTTTAGAGTAGCTAGCTTGCATCCCTTTATAGCCATGTACTTATTTGAGGTACATCTTTTTTTAAAGCCATTTATAGTGATGTGAATGGTACTATCTTAAGAAAAGCAACAACTACTAATCCAATATTATGCAGAGAGGAAGAGGAGCTCTGGACATATATAAAACGATGAGTTCTAAGCGTAGGTCTCAAAAACCAGGGATGTTAAATATCATGCAATTGAATAGTTGCATAACTGCATGAAATCTTAGCAGTTGCACAACTATTCAATAGTCCTCAGGGGCGGGGCCCGCATCTTAGGGTATGGGGGTCCCTGCAGACAGAGGTTGCTGCCAGGGACTGAGGCAGCAGCGTAGGGAGGGGGGAGAAAGGAGGGTGCAGGTAAATCCAGTGCTTGTGAATAGCCGGCTTTTAAACCAGCTCCTCCCAGGCACCAGCTCCCACTCCCCCGCTCCTTTGCTGCCTCTGATACAGAGGCTGCAAGAGGGTGGGGGAAATGTGTGAAGCCGACAAGATTAACCAATAAGCCCAGGTTTATTGGTTAATGATGTAGTTGTCTACACAAGGACATCCCTATCAAAAACATCCACATGCTGCATTTCTAAGAAACCCACTCATCCCTGAAATTCAGGGGCTTGAAGAGATGCACAGATCTCCTTATTAGAGAGATGTCAGCAAAAAAAGTCCCTATAATAAATTATAGGGTTAGGACTGATCAGTGCAGTCAGTATCTGCAGGCTCTAACAATCTCTTGCATCCTTTACCCCTCATGATTCTTTTTTTTTTTTAGTTTAGATTATACACAAAGAACCTCTCCTCATCAAAACTGTTGCTTTGCTCTAGAAACCTTAGACCTAATTTTTAATACTGTCTGAATAAGGACTTATGTCTTTCAGATCATTGAGCTGCAGTGGTTCTCAAAAAGAACAAGCACAATCTGTGTACTTCATGCCTACTATAAACACACACACACACAAAGAAAGTCACAGGCGGCTTATAGTTTTACACTTCCAGACAATGTTCATGTCACTTTTCTCCTGAACTTAAGGAAGGCGCATTTGAAACTTGCAGCTGACAGCCTCCCTGCTAAAGAAATGCCTAATTAGCATAACATCACCAACACACTAAACAAATTAACTGCTGTAGGTCATCGTGGTGTCTCCTTGGCACAGATCCAATCAAAGATTTTTGTTTTGCTTTGTTGTTAAAGGCTGCATTGATCTGTTATAACAAGTCTCCACTTGTTATCTACAGGCAGCTACTGCAAAAGCTGCTCCATGCTGAAAGTATCATTTCTAACAGACATCTACAATGTTTGGATGCAGCCTGTGAAACTTACATAATGGTGCCATTTAAGGATCAGCTAGAGGAGAAAGTTTCTAGAGAGAGATTGATCCGTTGCTATATAACTTGCCCTCTTACAGCGCAAGGGTGAAGAAAAAGAACTCAGTGAGGGGGGGAAGTAAGTGGATATAGACAGAGAATCTATATAATTAGCAGTTTGTTATAACTGAGTACTGGTATCTTGAATGGTACAGAAAGCATTTCATTTCTACATGGTAGAATAGCAACTGTGAATCATTACTCATATGTGTGTACAGAAATCCCATTAATACTAATGGCAGCTACAAACACTACATATCCTGCCACAACAAAGAGGAGTATTCCTTGGAATAACTCCCAGGAATTACATTTTTCACTAATGGTTCACTACAGCAACCTGATCCACTACAATAGCATTAATTAATTATAAGCATTCGCTTATATCATGATTAACATAAGAATAAATCCTACTGAACATATGTAGCTCATGTTGAAGGGATTATGTAAGATCTATATAGTATGAGAGTGATAAAACAATAGCTAATAACACTATTCTCGCCATCTAGTAATAAGGTTAATGATCAGGTCAACATACTCCCTATATTTTACTACAACTCAAATTGCAGTAATTAGTCAATGGCTTTATATTATTGTTCATCTCTCTCTCTATATATGAAAAAACTTTTTCCTGTGGGACGACAGAAGGACAAAATCATGTCATTCTGGTGTCCCACAGTCCCTCCATCTGCCCTCAGACCCTACCTCCACCCTCAGCCACCATGCCCAGTACTCAGGCAGGCAGCTGGAGCCAGGTGGCCTACCCCTTCCTAGGGAGCTGGGAACCGGGTGCCCTCCCTTGTGGGGGGGTGGAGTCACATGGCTTTCTCCCCTTGCAGGGGGGCCTCGGACCTACCAGCCGCACAGCCTTCTTCACCCACCCCCCCGGGAGGGGGTGGAGCTGTATGGCCTTGCTCCCCTCATGGGAGGGGGCTGGGAGCTGAATGCAGGGTGGAAGGGCTGGCCAGCTGTGGCCTTGTCCCAGTCCAACCCCCTGGTGATTGAAGGAAGAGAGCCAGGCCAGCCAAGGCCTCAGCCCAGCCCAGCCCTTGGTGTTCGGGGAGGGGAGGAGAGCTGGGGCTATCCCAGCCTTAGAGGGGCCCAGTGGCTAGGGAGAGAGCTCTTGGGCAGGTCAAGTCTCTGCACCTTGGTGTGGTCCTCCCCAGTTGTCAGGGGGTTGGCGAGCAGGAGGCACTTCCCCCCTAGTCATTTCTAAATAGATCATGCTCAGTTCCTTCCATTGCATGGGAAATTTTCGCTCATCTGCTTTTTGTCAACACTTCGCCAAACAGTCAGACATAGCTATTGTTTGGTCCATTCCTGCATGGCCACGAGGGCTTCATGGCCTGGAACAGCCTTGATGATCCCAGGTACATGTCGGCCACTCCAGCCCTCAGAATTTTATAAGGAATGTTACAAGTCACTCAGTGAACAACGTTCACGGGAATGTCTTGCAGCATTCCCACAGAATACCCCAAAAGTATAAAATGCCCCAGTAATCTGTAGACCATAAATGTCTGGATTACACATGAAATCATTTTCCTTTATGCCCTGTACAATATTGGCATTTTGTGTAGAAAGCTGCCAGTTTTGCCCAGTCTGCGCAGCATAATATATGTTTCATAACTGTACAATAGCCTGGTTGTTTTGCTGAGATGATATTGATTCCATATTCAGTGTAAACAATCTATGGCAGATGCTGCAATGCCCATCTGATGGAGAACCTCTGTGTGAGAGGGTCACTCACCACCGTAGCGGAGGTCCGTCGTCTGTCCCCAGAATCAGTCCATTCCGCCCTCATGGGCCTCCGCTCACGTGGGGTTCCCCCTCTGGAATCCTCCGGTCACGTCGCTCTCTTCGCCACACTGCCCTCCGGCAGTGCCCAAGTCACTCGCTCTGAGCCCCCCTTCCGGGGGATTGGTGTCTCTCTGGCAGGCCTTACTTCAGGCCTAGCAGGCTGGCAGTTTGTCTGTCCGAGAGCCCCTGGCCCAGCCTTGACTTTCTAGCCCTGCCCTAGCTCCAGGGAGCGTCCTGCTCCCCCGGCAGCCAGGCTCACACTGCCTTCTCTGAAGCAGCCCTTCCCTTTTATGGCTCCCAGCTGGGCCTTAATTGGCCAACACCGCCCAGCTGTGCTGAACTCCCCGGCCCTGCTCCAGACTGGGGTTTGACTCTTAGAGGGCCAGTACAGGGCAGCTGCCCTGTTACAGAGAGTCAGAGGAACTGGTTAGTGTACAATCTAAATAGCAAAAGATGGAAATTGTAAAGGTGCTGACATCAGATTTCCCTGATGTACACAGGCAGTGTTACTATTATGTACCTCACTAATCAGAGTGCTTGGAAAACCTGTACCCCTTATGTTCCATAGCACAGCTGAATCAAACACAGCCTTAAGATCAACATCCACCACATGCAAGGGCTTCTGAAACTCCTGGTGTCTCCCCAACAACAAAGGGAGGACCAAAATGCATCTCATGTGGACCCATAAAGCCTGAGTATTGGGGGCAATGTTTCTGATGTTGGCTCCAAATGTGCCAACGGACCATGCACAAACACCTTGCTTGGCATGGACAACAAGGTGATTGGCCTGTCACTGTTACATTCACTGTGCAGTCCCTTGGCCTTATAAAGTCAGATCACAAGACCATCCTTCCAGGCAGTTGGCAAGGTTCTAGTTCCCCAAACCAGAGAGAAGATGGCCAGAAGTGATTCCACTACAGGGTGAACAGCACATTTTAGCAGCTCTAAGGAATGCCATCAGTGCTGGCAGCATGTCTATTTTACCGTTTGCAGATGGTGCTCTTCAATTAACAACCATCAGTACAATGTCTGGGTTTGAAGCCCAAGCTCTGAACAAGTAGCAGCTGGTAGGTGGTTCCGGACACTGTGATAATGTTCTATCCAGCATCAGAAGATATTTGTCATTCAGTGTTCATGGACAGCCTTGGCTATCACTCGGGATGCCATTTGTAGTGACTGCCTCTGGCTGGCTGAGGTGACGGATCACATCGAATGATGGTTTTAAGTCTCCCTTGGTGAAGCCAAATTCAACATCATCTGCCTCTTGGTTCCAATATTAGGAAGGAACCAACTTGGTCTCCACTTAGGAAGGAACAATCAGTTCCATACATACAAGATGGGAAGCGACTGTCTAGGAAGGAGCATGGCGGAAAGGGATCTAGGGGTCATAGTGGACGACAAGTTGAATATGAGTCAACAGTGTGACGCTGTTGCAAAAAAAGCAAATATGATTTTAGGTTGTATCAACAGGTGTGTTGTAAGCAAAACTCGTGAAGTCATTCTGCCGCTCTACTCTGCACTAGTTAGGCCTCAGCTGGAGTACTGTGTCCAGTTCTGGGCGCCACATTTCAAGAAAGATGTGGAGAAATTGGAAAGGGTACAGAGAAGAGCGACAAGAATGATTAAAGGTCTAGAGAACATGACCTATGAAGCCAGGCTTCATGAACTGGGCTTGTTTAGTTTGGAAAAAAGAAGATTAAGGGGGGACATGATAGCGGTTTTCAAATATCTAAAAGGGTGTCACAAGGAGGAAGGCGAAAATTTGTTACTCTTGGTTTCTGAGGACAGGACAAGGAGTAATGGGCTTAAAGTGCAGCAGGGGAGGTTTAGATTGGACATTAGGAAAAAATTCCTAACTGTCAGGGTGGTCAAATATTGGAATAAATTGCCAAGGGAGGTGGTGGAATCTCCCTCTCTGGAGATATTTAAAAACAGGTTAGATAGACATCTGTCAGGGATGGTGTAGACGGAGCTTGATCCTGCCTTGAGGGCGGGGGGCTGGACTCGATGACCTCTCGAGGTCCCTTCCAGTCCTATTATTCTATGATTCTATGATATGCCTCAGAATTGCGGAGTGCCACGGTGTTGAACTTTTGCTTCAGTGGATTATGAGTGCGCTTATCACCTTGCTGATAGGCATCAATAGCTGACTGTCTGCTTGGTGGATTGGTGCAGGATGGAGATGCATAGAGACCAGGCAACCTCAGCATCATCTGGCAGACTATCTAGAGCCAAGAATCTACTGCTGATGTCCATACCGCATGCCTGCTAAACACAGCATACAGAGAAGTGTACTGATGTCAAAACTTCATCGTCGCAGAAGGCTTACTAGCTTGCCAGAATCAATGATATGTGGGCAACCCGAAGGTGGTGTCTGTGTCCCTGACACACGGTGCTCCACGGTTGCTCTACAGGAGGCGAAGAGACAGCTGTCATGTGTGATGATGTGGTCCAACTCCTTCTGAGTGATGCTATCATAACAGATCCATGACATCTAGTGTACACACTGCTGCTTGAAATATGACCTGAGAATGGAAAGATTCTGAGAGGTACAGAATGGGAGCAAGCTGTATGAATTTTCATTGCATATATCTGAATGTCATGGCCAATGACCTGTTCAAGCCCAATGTATACTTCATGCTTCTGAATCTAAGTTTTCTTTCTTAAATGTGGTACTTTTTAGTTGTCTTCATTGAATTTCATCTTGTTGATTTCAGACCAATTTGTCAAGGTCATTTTGAATTTTAATCCTGTTCTCCAAAGCACTTGCAATCCCTGCCAGCTTGGTGTCATCTGCAAATTACCAACTCCATCGTCCAAGTCATTAATTAATATGTTGAATAGTTTTGGATTTAAACCAGACCCCTGTGGATTCCCAATAAGATATACCCTCCCAGTTTGAACCATTGATAATTATTTTTGAGCATGGTCCTTCAACCAGATATGTAACTACTGTATAATAATGTCATCTGAACTACATATCTCAAATTTGCTTGTGAGAATATCATATAGTACTGTGTCAATAGCATACTAAAATCAATCTGTATCACATCACTACTTCCCTCTATCCACTAAGGATATTAAGTAACTGTTAATTGACTAGTTGAGTAGTCGATGGAATTTCCATTGACTACTCGACTAGTTGATGGGCATTTCCGCATTCCTCTTTTAAAATGTACAAGAGCCTCAGTGGGGAAGTCCCGCTGACTCCTGGCTGCACGCGGTGTGCCAGCTCCTAGCGGGAGCTCTTGTACATTTGAAAGTGGCAGTACAGTATAGAGCCCGGAGTCAAAGGGGCACCCCCCGGAGTCAGCAGGGGACTCCATGCTGTGTTGCCGCTATGAAATGCCACACAGAGCCAGGGTCAGCTGAGAACGTGCAGCATTTAAGTGGAACCCAGGTTCAGCTGAGGAGTCCCCAGCTGACGGTGGCTTCCGCGCAGAACTTGGGGTCAGCTGGAGAGTCCACACAGTGCCACATAGCTGATCCTGGGCTCAGCTGTGCGACGCTGCCCCTTTGAATGCTGCCTTACATTCTGAAACCTTGTCTCCCTTAACTCTAACTCTTCTCCACATGGTGGGTTAGTAGAAATGGGTGGAGTAGGAAATTGCCCTGTAGAGCAAAATATGGTGGCAAGATTTGCTCTCCATGCGCCTATGAAAGCCCTGAAGGCCTAGAGGGATTCAGTCCAAAATACCCTAGCTAGCAAGGCTCCAGCCGTGTGGACTCCTCTTACACCTGCATGTGGTTTATCTGTATTTGAAGGGCTAAATAGTATTTTCTATCAGCTGCTGTTTTGTCAGACCACAGGCTGTCTCTTAGAACACATTTGCTTAACAAAACCTATTAACCTAGAATTTCTTTAAATGAAGGAGGTGTAGAAAAGATATCCTAGGCACTTGATGGCACAGACTGGCACACACACAAAGCTTCTGAAAGAAATGTCAGAACAAATTTGGTCAGCATAAGCAGATTTAGATCAGTTTTGCAAACATTTGCCTTGGATAAGCACTCCCCTTGATCAGGAGAGAAGAGGTTCTAGTGGCCTTCACAACAGAATTTCTGTTACCAAGAGATGGGAGAAAATGTGTGTGTTTGTATAGCTAATTGTGCAAAGGCAAAGACAATCTCTCACACACATGACTATCATCTTCCTTTTGAACTCACTGCATTCGAACTGATCAGCTGTCTTTAACACAGCAGGGACAAATGCATTTACTTGTAAAACAAAGCAGGGCCTTTCAGAGGGGGAACGACAATCAATCCAGTTGCAGCAGAGGCAGTAAGTGTTCATTTACCATTAGGTGACCTGTAGCAATAATATATTATGTCTTTTGCCAGCAGGAGCCTAGCCAGCTGCAGGACACCGCGACTTTGTCAGCAATCAGTCACAAACGTCCTTTACAACCTTTTGTTCGCTACTCATTAAGGTGAATTATAACAGTGGGATGGAAAATTTTTCTAGCGAGCCTCCTTCAACTTTAAGAGTTAACACACTCCACGTTGCACCCAACACACCTATTCCTCTTCAACTCTGCAACTGCCCTATGTATTTCACCTCCTGCACTTTCAGACCCAATACAACTTTGTGCACACTTTTGTCTGAGCAGGAAGGAATCCCGCTCAGCTCTGTTTAAAATAAACATTAGTGCCTGCATTGTGCATAGTCCTGTCATCATGTCCATAAAGGCCTTTAGAGAACAATAGACCGTATTATAGTACAGTGAGAGGGCCTGCACATTAGCTTTGTGAAAGTACTTTGTACTTGCGTTCGTTAGTGGCACTGAGAATAGGGGTCAGTTTGGAAGACACTAAATTGATTCTGTGGGATGAGTTATTTTCAGCAAACTCAGATTCTTCATTACAGCTCTTGTGAGCCTAGTTTCCATGCTCTTTGCTGACAGCCCCTCCAGATATTTATAATAAATAATGTAACAACTTCATCCCCATTTGGTTATTAATAGAATTATAATATTAGAATGTGCTATTTGCTCTTACAGTCATGCTCACTTTTCACTGTAACAATAACCCTATCAACAGTTGGCAAGATGACATTTTTAGTAAATATATGGACAAGGCAGGCAGAAAAAATTATCTGTGTCTCCATACAACAACCCCTGCTAGAGAATTACAAATTAAAACTATATACATGAGCAGAGCGGTTGCTACCTGCAACTCAGATGACATAGTTCCACCAAATCATTGGCTAATGAACAGTCTCCCTTCATGATAGCAAAGATCCAGAAAACATCAGGACAGCTGGAGCTCACACAAAGTTAATGTAACTAAGTTGCCTAGAAAGCAATAGCAAGCAGATAAAATAAATAAATAAAAACAAAATGAATATTATTCTAAAGGCTTACACAAAGCACTACAACTGGTGACATTGAACTTGGAATAGCTTGAGCAATTTCAACCCATTACACCATCTTTTACTGAATTTCAAAATAAATTAATAAAGATTTCACTGTTTTAAACTGATTTTAAGATTTAAACAGATTTCTCTAGAAGCCCTGTCTATATAAGCAAATTACATCCTGTTATCCCTAGTACTGGAATTGAAAGGAAATCTACAATGAATTATCTTTGTTTCAGTTCCTGTCAAATATATATTTCAATATAAAGCTTACCGGAATTAGTCACACCAGGTAGGTGATTTTGCTTTGTCTTATACTTATTGAGTGAACAGATCAATATCTAACTTCAACCCAAGCTTTCTCCCATCTCTCCCGTCACAAGACAACCTCAAAGTATCTGCTTTGGGGTATTTTCATTCTCAAAGTTTGTAGCTAATTAGTCATGGTCAAGTTGGCCAGTTGGGCTCAGGGAGGGATTTGGCAAGCATGGCTCTCCATCCCTAGAGACACCCTAATCTTCCTTCCTTTCCTTGGCATAAGTGATTCCTTTTTAGGGAGCTAGGTTGAGGAAAGACAGCCAAGAGAACCATGCCAGTGTTGGTAGCAGCTAATACTACTCTTCCTTCACTCCACAGCAGATTGATCATGAGAGTGTTCCCCCCCCTTGTTACTTCAATCAACCCCAACTCACCCACATACTTATGAAATGGACTTAACTGAATTCAACATTGTCTTTTTAAGAACCATATGCTGTTACCACACAATCTTCAGGAGACTATATAGGAGATTCCTACAGAAATATGACAAAGAGGATGGAGAAAGGCTGTTCTCAGTAGTGACAGATGGTAGAACAAGGAGCAATGGTCTCAAGTCACCGTGGGGGAGGTCTAGCTTGGATATTAGGAAAAACTATTTCACTAGGAAGGTGGTGAAGTACTGGACTGGGCTACTTAGGAAAGTGGTGGAATCTCCATCCCTAAAGGTTTTTAAGTCTTGTCTTGACAAAGCCCTAGGTGGGATGATTTTGTTAGGATTTATCCTGCTTTGGGCAATGGGGCTGGACTCGATGATCTCCTGAGGTCTCTTCCAGCTCTGTGATTCAATGAAATTCTTAAAGTTAATGCTTTACAGATCAAACATCCATACGTTAGTCTAGTACAATGTCATCAAAATCACTTTACCCCACTACACCCTGTCTGATACCCCCATAATCTCAACTTTAAAAAAAAACAATAAAAGAACCAAAAAATGCCAGTATGGCGAAAGAGCAGAGTAAAAAAGGCAGTGAGATGCAAACAGGCATCCTTTCAAAATTGGAAGTGAAATCCTAGTGAGGAAATAGAAAGGAGTATAAACTCTGGCAAGTCGCACAGAAGTCTAAGAAAGAATTTGAAGAGAAAGTAGATAAGGACACAAAATCTAACAGCACATTTTAAGTACTTCAAAAGCAGGAAACCTGCCCATATCAGTCAGTGGTGGCGCTGCATGACCAAATTGCTAAAGGAGCACTAAAGAAAGACAAGATCAGCGTGGAGAAGCTAAATGAGTTCTTTGCATTGGTCTTCACAGCAGAGAATACGTGACCGTTCCCAAGCCCTGAGCCATTTTTCTCAGGTGAGAAATCTAAGGAACTGTCCCAGATTGAGGTGTTAGCAAGTTTTAGAATTAACAATACTACGTCACCAGGACCCAGATGGCATTCACTACCAGATGGTAGTGGAGTTCTGAAAGAGGTATAATCCCTTATTTAAGAGGAAACAATCACGACTTACAAGCAGAGTTGTAACTAGCTAATTTGGCGCCTGAGGCAAGACCGTCCTCGGCGCGGGAGGGGGTGCTGATGTGGTGCAAGGCACGAGTGAAGATAGCATAGTAGCTGTCTTTTTTTGCACACCCTCAACTATGCGCCCGAGGCAAGTGCCTCACTCGCCTCGCCCTTGTTACAGCCCTGCTTACAAGACACGCGTGAGTTGTAAGTCACTGCAAACATTCATGAATTACAAGCCAATCCTGCAAATACGTACACAGGTGCTTAAGTTTACGTGTTGAAACAGTCACCAGTGGGACTACTTATACATGTGACGCTAAGCACAGGGATGTCTGCAGAATCAGGGCTACAGTTCTTAGCTAGTAGAGTCTGCATAGATTGCAAGGACTATGTGTCTCCAAGAAAGAAGAAAAAGAAGTTGGCATTGGATGCAACAGTGGTTTCCTATTGGCTCTGGCTCAAGATACAATCACTCACCCTCCAGTACCTCACATTAAAGTAAACAAAGTATTGTGGTGGCCAATGTTCTCTCTCACATTATAGCCAGAGCACCACTTATCAGGAAAGGAACATGCTTAGGAACTATTTTAGGGATGAAAACAAACCAACCTGTCAACCACAGACAATTCAAACTAAAACAAAGAGAGCTGCTGCTGTGTTTTGGAAATAATGTATTTAATTAAGACTGTGGTCTTCCAACTATATTCAAGAAACACATTCAAGATCAATTGTTAACTAACTACATTTTCCCGTCTTTTTATAGGAAATATCTCAGACTTTATTTGTTTAAAGCTTATTTGTTAGCTGCGTCTTCCTTTCCCCCCCCCCCTTGCAGTGATGGTAGCGCCGCAAATTTCAACACCATGGATCTCCCCATACAAAGATTAGGATCCCACTAAAATAATTGTTAAAAGAAACAATAGTGAAAAAGTATCAGTGGGGTAGACGTGTTAGTCTGGATCTGCAAAAGCAACAAGGAGTCCTGTAGCACCTCTTAGACTAACAGATGTATTGGAGCATGAGCTTTCATGGGCAAAGTCCCACTTCATCAGAAATGCATCTGACGAAGTGGGTCTTTGCCCACAAAAGCTTATGCTCCAATACATCTGTTAGTCTAGAAGGTGCTACAGGACTCCTAATAATGAAAAAGTAATTTTCATACTTTCCTAAAACCATGTCCACATACAGCAGATAGGACATCTCTCTAGGAGATGGGAAATTTATTTTCAGTTGAGAAGTGCCAGCACCACAAGTGAGTTATACAATTCACTTTTCTCAAGCAAGATAAATTCCGCAGCCCATACTCCAGCTCATCATTTATTCTGTTACAATCAGGGGAGTGGATAGGAAATGTATTTTTACTGATGCAGTTTGAGGTCAGCTCCATTTAATAGCAGAATGCAGAACACTACTTTGCCGATGTCACAAAGCTCTCAGAAAGCTGATGTGCTACATGTTGAGAACTGCCATGAGAAAGCAGCCCAGGATTTCATGACTATAAAGTAGCCCGTAATGACTGTTGTTTATACGCAGAAATCTATTTTGCTCTATCTGTGGTATAAATAAACCAGAATTCAGCTAATGCTTAAAAGCATTGAGAATAGGAATGCAATACTGAGGGCTCCACCAAATACATTTATATCATATAGATGAGGTAGCATATACTATGATATGAGGGAGATCTAGTTCAGTGCTCTTTGGCTTCATGAAGTTTTAAGTGATCATCATATGCCCTATAACAAACATAGAAAATTAGCTGTGGATTTGTTACAATGTTTCCCAACTGTTTGTGGAGTGCTTTAAAGATGGAAAATACAATAGCAGGCAACATTTTCAAAAGCACCATTGTCCCATTTACAAAATTTCCTAAACTACTTAGAAGCCTGGTCTTGACATAGGTCAACTTAGCTGCATTGCTCAGGACTATGAACAATCCTGTGCCACGTCCAATCTACTTCCACAGCTGTGCCATTTTAGAGTAGACATAACCTAAGTCCTGGTGAAAGTCAGTGAAACTGAGGGCATATCTACACAGGATACTCAGGAAGATCAGCCAAATTGACTACAGGTGTGAATTTAAAATCCATTGGTCAGAATACTTTAACCCCATGCGTGGCTTCTCATTTAGCAGCAAAGTGGTCTTTGTTCACTTTAGCTTAAATCACAAAGTGAATTTTAACAAAAGTTGGGTAGGAGGAAGATGCCGTCTTGAATAAATCACCATAAAAATAAACAGTTTTTAATTTATTATAATTTTATAAACCAATTGAAATGATTGCTTTAAATAGCATTGAGTATAACAGGTGCCAAAAAAGAGCTAGGTGAAACTACAGGCAGTCCCCGGGTTACGTACAAGATAGGGACTATAGGTTTGTTCTTAAGTTGAATTTTTATGTAAGTCGGAACTGGCTCCAGATTCAGCTGCTGCCACTGAAACTGACCAGGGGCTGACTACAGGAAGCCCAGGCAGAGTTGCTCTGCCCCCAGCTTCCTGGAATCAGCCTGATCAGTTTCAACAGCTGCTGAATCTGGAGCCTGGGACAGAACAGCTGGGGCGCTGCCGGGTAGGTTCCGACAGGACCAACCCGGCAGCACCCCAGCTGCTCTACCCGAGGCGTCCCGCAACAAAAGCCTGGTCTGCTGGGGGGGGGGGGCGCACTAGCTGCGCCCCCTCCCCCCCCAGCAGACCAGGGAGACCCGAGCAAAGCCGCACAGGCGGAGGGACCCCGCCACCCGTGTGGCTTTGCTCCTTTGCCCCCAAGCAAAGCCGCACAGGCGACGGGATGCCGCCTGGGCGGCTTTGCTCCTGTCTCCCTGGTCTGCTGGGGGGGTCCAGCAAAGCCGCTGGACCCCCCCAGCAGACCAGGGGGACAGGAGCAAAGCCGCCTAGGCAGTGGCTTTGCTCGGGTGTCCCTGGTCTGCTGGGGGGGGTCCAGCGGCTTTGCTGGACCCCCCCCCCAGCAGACCAGGGAGACCAGGAGAAGCTTTTCTCGCCCCGGAGGACACGAAAAGCCCTGTTTGTAATTGCGGATCTGACATAAGTCGGATCCGCGTAAGTCGGGGACTGCCTGTATTCATTTTACTAGAAGCTCAGGATATTTCCAAGGATTCTTTAGTTTGAGCGAGTTCTTTTTATTTATTCCAGCAAAAACATAAGCCTTCAGACAGTCTGTCTCAAATGCACAAGGATTTAGATTAAAACCAAAAGAAATCAGAACAAAGACTGACAAAGCTTTTATGGAAAGCAACTGAATACTGAAATCACAGATTTAATCAAAACGAGCATGGTAATTACTGGCACTGCCAGACAGTTTGGAAACAAGATTTTTTTGCCTCTGCCTGACCTCCTCCCCACCTCTTAAAAGAAAATTATTTCACCCACTGTAAGTGGGGAATAAAGTAAATAGCACATTTCACTCACTGTTTATTTCCAGAATTAAACCATTCCCAAGTGTAATTATTATTAATATTGCTGTGCCAAACTGTAGACCCAAGAACTATGTGCAGAAGGCTGGGTCTTCTGCCATCTTCATAGCAATGGCTCCTCCTGTTAAGACTTCCACAGGGCTCTCTGTGGGCCTAGGACAAAGAGGAAGGGAGGGCAGCAAGGAGTGAACAGACTGTGGGAGGAACGATGGAAGTAGTGGTCCCAGAGCACATTGTCTTCCTCTTTGCAGGCTATGGAAACTCCCTAGAAAGTTAATACAAGGAGGCATTGTCTTTCTCTTAGGGTACGTCTAGACTACAGGGTTTTGTCAACAGAAGTTTTGTCGACAGGTACTGTCGACAAAGCTTCTGTCGCCAAAGAGCGTCTAGACTACATTCAGTTCTGTCGACAAAGCAAGCTGCTTTGTCGACAAAACCCTGTAGTCTAGACACAACCCTACATGCAACAACACCTTCTGTCGACAGAACTCTGTCGACAGAAGGCGTTATGCCTCGTAAAATGAGGTTTACCAGCGTCGACAAAACTGCTGAGTTCCGTCGACGTTATGTCGACAGAACTCAACGGTAGTGAAGACGCAGGTATAGTTTTGTCGACAAAAGTCCACTTTTGTCGACAAAACTCTGTAGTCTAGACACACCCTTACATGTGATAGCAATTGTTACTTGTGGGGGAGGGGGACGGGATCCTACCAGAGATGCTCAGTTGGAGCGGGACTGTCAGGAAGTGGAGAAACACGTAGGCGAGAACTAGTGTGAAGGGCTAGGGCTTGTGTGCAGGAGGCTCTAGCTACGGGTGGAACATAGTCAATGCATAGAGTGTAGAGTAGGACTCTCCATAACTCAACTCATGGAGCCACCTCTGCTCCCAGCAAAATGACCAGGGATGAGATCCAACAGGGGATTCCCATTGAGTTTGTCTCCCACTTGATCCCCTCCCCAAGGGTGTAGTCATCGAAGGGCATAATGCAGGCAAACCTTTAGGATGGGGGGAAAGGGGACTTGTTTTGTTTTTTGAGATCACCATGTTGTCTAAAAACATAGGAGTGAATAAATAAACAAATTATTAACATTACACGGGGATTTCTTTATGGGGAAGGTGTATGTCTTGTGTTATACAGGAGGTCTCAGAATATATAAACACAACAGTCCATTCTGGCCTTGGAATCTATCATGTGTTGCAGCAGTGCCCACAGGTTCCAATCAGATTTGGGGTCCCATTGTGGGCGGCACTACGCAAACAAATAGAAAAGCATAATCCCTGCCTCAAAGAGTTTACAACCCAACTACCATTGCACTCACGTCCAGCATCCTTCCTTCCCCACTGAAGGGAAGGGAACAGTTCACCTTTTTCTTAATATGACCAAAACAAAAATGTAAAATCAAGATATTAAATCTTGCTCGGAGGGAAACAGTGCACCTTAACACTCCAAGACCTAAATACTCAGGTGGGGCAGTTAAGATCAATTTTGGTAGCAGCTGGTTTATTAAGAAGTGGATAATTTTACATCCACTAAGAACTTTTATATACTCTCTCTCCCACACAAAGTAGTGGGAAACAAGACCAGGAGGAAATATATCCATCAACTGCTTTCACAATGCTAAAAGGACTTAAATAGCATGGAGTTAAGCAAAATAAAAATAACCACAAACTTTAAGACAGTGGTTATATCAGGTAAAAAACAATGCTAATAAACTCATGTTACCAAGAAGGGACCAGGAAGGAAGTTTTCCTTGATGGATCCAATGTTCTAGCATCTCAACACTGATGCCATAGTAAATCCAAAAATACATAGGTAGTGTAAAATGGTCTCAGCTGTTATCATTTCTTTAAGAAAAGAACCCATGAAGCATTGGTGGCCATTGTCAAGGGTACACTAGACTGCCTGATTTGGCATGGCACAATATCTATTCAGGGTTCTTTTTCTATTAGGAAATAAATACATCTCTTTGACTAGCAGACACTACATGTCACAAATAAATTCAATAATCAGTGCACCTGGGTATAAAGTGTTGGCTCCCTAGACTTCTTGCCCTATTTGCTGCAGTTCTCATCATAGTAACAGCCAAAGCCTATGGGAATCAACAATGAACAGTATGTAACCCCATACTGTGTGTCACCTATTACAAAGATTTTCATGGTGTCAGACTCCCCCTAGCCAAAACAAATGTTGTTAAATGTATCTTACCTTGAAGACTGCAGCTCAGCTAAGTAACACAAAGAAGCTGAGTTTCCAAATGTGACTTCTAGATCTATGCCCAGAGTTTGGAATAGCAGTAGAAGCACAAACTCACATTCACATCACTTGCACGGGTTAGAGGCTACCCAGAAAGTTAGGCAACTCATTGAAATGGAAAAAAGGAAGAGGCAAATATGGCTATTTGCCTGTCATCTTGAGTGAAAACCAATATACAATAAAAATGTGACTGCAAATGGCCCATTCTGCTTTTGCATACCCATATTATGGCTCATCCTTATGCTGATGATTTACTGCTTTACTGCCTCTGTATGAATACACAAACATATCAGCATGTCACTGCACTACTGCATTAAACTCTACTGATTATTCATTTTATAATTGTTATGGATGGGGGACATCATTTTACCTAATATTAAAATCAAATACCTATTACAAAGATTTTCATGGTGTCAGACTCCCCCTAGCCAAAACAAATGTGAGCCTTCAAACCTCCCTCCAAGAGTATTGTTTGCATTTCATTCAGAGAAAGGAGGAGGAGGAGGAAAGAAAAATCCATTGGGAGAATAACATGAGAAATACAATCTAGAAGAAGCAGAGAGGAAAGAATGAGTAAAAAAAGCAAAGATGGAAAGACAGAAAACATTCAAATACAAATAAAACATAAAATATTCATTATGTAGCAGCTATGGATTTATACCAATTGTTTTTTGGGGGGGTGGAGAAGAGAGAAAACCTGTGTGGGTCCTTGTTTCTCTATTGCCAAATCCTAGCACAAGCTTTCCTTCAAGTAGAAAAGTATGACGATATTTTTTATTAAATAGTGCTTGGGTAAAGGAGAGGGAATGATGAAACTCCAGAAAGTTTGCCCAAAATCTCTCTTTTGCTTTCAGTACATTTATAAAAGGTTATTTTCTAAACACTATTCGTTTTTCAAAGAGTTTCTAAATTGAAAGATGCAGTCTAGCAAGCATTTTCATCCTTCTGTATATGCTTGGGACATTGCAGGGAGAGCTGTGCAGAACATAAGCAGTCACTAATTTGGTAGCATAACAAAATATAAATGACAAACAGCAGAAAATCACAAGGCACTTTTTATCCTGAATTTAAAAACATTAATTGATCCTTTTTCCATTCATACATGTACATATAGGTCTGTTTATGGAGACAATCAATTATGTTCAGATATAACATGCTGCTTTTGCTGTTCTGCTGTTTTTCACCCCAACCAGACTTGAAGTCTGTTACTTACAGGGTTTTTAAAATATTTATTTATTTTGTAAAACAATCTGCAAGCGTCACTGTTCAAATGATTAAAATCCCAGTTCCTCTACCATAAATGCATAAGTCTGGCACTTCCTTTGCTGGCTGCAGAAAGACCAAGCAAAGCTAAAGCTTAAGCCAAGCTTTTAAGATTTTTCTGATTCTACCCTTTCATTTTCTCTTCCTCTCTCTAAATCTTGGAGTAAAAAAGATTAGTGCAGATGAATGAAAATATTCTTCCACTTCAGCATTTGCTGTCACTATGAAGCACTAAGCAGGTTCTCATACGGTTTCATTGGAAAGATGGAAATTCCTGCACTTTACTTAAGTATAATCACCTTGCAACAAAGGGAAGGGGAAAACACCCCTGGCTGCTTATTTTGGCCTAGCTTTCTTATGATTTATCCAGCGTGAAGTCCTGTAAACACAGTAACCTCTCAAATTGATGCTTTGCCTTGTACTAAAGTTCAGCTGGCTTCTGATGCTGCACACGACACCAGTCAGTTTCTGGCTCAATGCACCTAACAAATAAATTGACCTGGACTGAGGAAAGCCAAAAATATGAAGACAAAGTGATTCGCCTTGCTGAGCACTCAGGCATACAGCTGGATTAATGGCTGGGAATGGGGGCACTAGAGCAGTGAGGTATCTTAGCTCTACCAGCAGAGGTCACTATCTGTAACAAGGGAATCACAATGGATGGGAAACAGGACACACACACACACACACACACACACACACACACACTCTCTCTCTCTCTCTCTCTCTCTCTCTCTCTCTCTCCCTCTCTCTCCCCCCCCCCCCCCCCTTAAGGCCACCTTCAGAATCTGATTCACCATTTTGTTACTCCAGTGTTAAACCTGGGTAATGCCACAAAGTTATGTCACTATAAAAAGAGAGTCGCATTGTAGTGAATCAGGCTCTTTCAATCCCAAATCTGCCCAAATGTAACTCTCCAAAGTTCAACAGGACTTCATACATAGCAGACCCTCCAGTTTTAGATGTGGGAGCCTAAACTGAGCACGGAAGCGTTGCCTAGTGATTAGAGCGCTGGACTGGGATTCTATTTCTGGCTCTGCCTCCAGCCTGGAAGATGGCTGCATCCCCTCTCTGGGCCTCAGCTTTTCTATTGGGAAAATGGAAATAACAATACTGCCCTTTTTGCAAAGTACTTTGAGATCTGCTGATGAACATTATCATATTGTGCTCAAGTCCTATATTAGACACTTAGATTAGCACTTACCTGGATAAAAGCCTTTTTAACATAGCTAACTGCATGTTGTGTTTGTCCTGTGTAGAGCACAATTTAGCCCACCATTTTTTTCACTGCTGCAAAACAGCACAAAAGCATGTAAGTATAAAATGGGAGCTCATGCAAACATTACATTGAGCCTCACAGGGCTGACTTCAGAGAAGACTCTATTGCAAACTGCTTGTCAATGTGATTTCTTTTCTAATAAATATTCAGATTACAACTGGGCTCAGCCATAAGCGAACATGTATCTTTATACAATAATAAACAGAGAAGACATTGCATCTTTAGAATTGGATGTATCTGAGTTAAACGCCATAAAATCACCCTGCTTGTTTCCTGCGGGAAAAATAAAAATAGCTACCAGGTATTCATAGAGCACCAAACACTACAGCATTTAGCAGCTGATCAGTCAAGCGTGCCAATCTGCGTCCAGGCTATTTCCACGTCAAGAAGACTTCCTTTTAAAAATAACCATTTTGATTAAGAAATGATTCCCTGAGTTTTTAAGTAAGTTTTACATGTGCCATGTTTCATACCCTTCCACTTGGAACGCCAAGACTTCCTTAATTCCCATGAGTCTATGTGATTAAGCTGATTAAGAAGTTGAATGAGACAGAGAAATTGTAACAAGTCCACTTCAGAAATCTCTAAATCTCCAAATCTGTTCAACCAACATCACATTGCGCTGGACCCTTTGCGTCAACTGAGTAAAAGCATTTAATTCTTCATGGGAGGTATTCAGCACTCTGCAGAATTAGGCCCTTACCATGATAACAAAATAGCCTGTAGTCATAACCTTCCTTTATTGGCAACAGAGTTACTCAAACCAGTGGCTTTTTCTGGCATTTTTTTCCGTCTCCACTGTAATGTCATTATATGAGTCAGGTTAAGGTTCTTGAACTGTATAGCTTTTACACAGAAAACAAGAACCCAAACTTGCTCCATGTTCCTCTGCCCTTTCTATTCACAGGATAAAGCTGAAATCAGGAAAGTCATTCTGGCTTGCAATCTAAAATAATTTCTGATAACCTTCTACACCCTTGTTGTACTTGTAGAAATAGAACTAGCAGAATCTTGTTAGGGGGATAAGGAAATATACCACATTTCTCGTGAAGGCAGAATTCATTTACTATCCCTTGCTATTAAAATTACCCACCACACATACACTCATATACACAGTTCTAGAGAAGGAATAGAATTATCAGCCTCAGTTGCTCATGATCTTCCACTGGTCAGGCAGTGCACACATGAGGAGGGGAGCCGGACTGCGTCAGTGAGCACTGATGCTCCTGGTGGGTGACTGTAGAACCAAAAGAACCAATTCTATAGTTTTGCACCCATCTTTTTATGTGTGTTAGTCCATAGAGCTTGTGCTGTCCCACTGCCCCAGGACACTGCGTGACCTTTGATCTTCTTTTCTTTTTCTCTTTCTTGGGTGGGTTCGTTTGCAGGGCTCACAAACATTGTTCTTCAGCCATCAAGGTGGGTGCTGGCAGCTGGTCTCCAGACAGGCTGGATTCAGGGACTGATTCTTGTGTGTACGTACTCGTACACACACATACACACACACACACTTTTACATAGACACACAACTAACTTTAAACAGAGTTAAGACAGTACAAACTTTAAAACGGGATTTCAGTTACAATGCTGTATGGTTAAAATGGTTTCACTTTATATATATAAAGTGGGGTGGGCAATAATCTTTGAAGTGGCCCCGGGCCGCCCCAGAAGGGGCAGGGCCTAAAATGAAAGGGGCGGGGCCAGAATACTTCCGGGCTTCCTCACCCACAGACCATGATTGGTCTGGGATGGGGGAGCCCCTTTGCTCTCCCCTTCCCACTACGCACCCATGCCCCTGGCAGAGCAGGAGGAGGCATCGCATGCTCCCCTGCTCCCAGGCCAATCAGAGGTTTGGGGCGGGGGAGCGCATGAAGCCCCCTCCGCCCTGCCCCCACCCTGCGAAGAGCATGCAGCACCTAGAAAAGCGCCGCATGATCCTAGCAGGGCGGAGGAAACTTCGCGCATTCCCCCGTCCCATGGAAGTGTGAAGCTTCCTCCCGCCCTGCCAGGAACACGCTGCACTTCAAAGTGCTCAATTAGGGCCTGGGGGGCAGTAGGACCTCTGGGGGCTGGATCAACCCGATTGGCAGGCCATATCTGGCCCGTGGAGGCCGTTTCGCCCACCTCTGATATAAAAATTTAAGAAGTTACAATAACAGATTCTCCAAAGGCAATGCTTAAAAGATTACTAGCAAATTAATCCAAATCCCATTCATACAAATAGGGCTGCAATTCAAGAGGTTACATACATACTATCACATTTCATTTATTAAAAGGGCGAGTTCATGCTGCAGCCCTGAATCCTTAAACTGAAATGAACTTGAGGTACTCAATTCAGCAGGAAATATGGTCAACAGACACCTCAGAGATTCATCCATAACTGTATAATAGTATCTGAACTGACGGGTCAGAGCTGAAGTTAACCATCACTCCAAACGATAGAGAAAATCCGCATACCACTATGAATAACACCAACGGGTGAAGTTTCAAAGCAGTGCTTGTGGAGGCATGAGCAAAGATCCCTTTAACAAATAGCAGGGATTAACAAACACTTCCCAAAATTCTATTGGAAACGGTACTGAGTCTCTTAGACATCAGCCTTGAGGACGAGGGCTCCACTGAACCTTATCTCTCACCTTCTGCTAAAAATTTTCACTTAAGAACTAGTTTTAAAATAAAGAATGAACTCTAACAGACTGGGAGGCACGTCCTCAACTTTAGCATTATTTTACTTACAACCAAAGCTGTTGCCTGTGGTCCTGGAGGCCAGATGAAGGAGGGAATGTTTATATGGAATGGCATCTTGTGGTACTAGATTCTCCAGATGAACAGTAGGAAGGTATCCTTCATAGTTTGGCTTATGATCTAAGCTGCAAGCTCAGTTGTACTGGTTGGGATTTTTACATATTCTGTGTATGACAATTGTGATGGATTCAGTCACAGAGATCCCCTTGAGACTATCACTTGATATGCTGAAAATACTATTGAGCCTCCCTGCCTGCTCTCTGGGGCACCCCACCACTCAGTCCTGCTGAATCAGAAGCTCTAGTCTCCCCCAGTGATGGCACAGAGATCGGGTTGCAGCCCATATCAGAGCAACACAGACACTGAGATCCACTCAGCACTGGGAAGGCTCAATCAAAGGGGCTTGACACAGCACCTCAATGGGACCAAACCCCACTGATAAATCCATTGTATTCTGCATAAAGTTTATAAAGGGTAAGCTCATAAACTGTTTGACTCCTTTATCAATGAAAGAGAGATACATACAACTGTTATCCCGAGGAAACAATTATTTATACTGGATTTATTAATAAATCAATGAATTTATTAAGCGTAAACAGTAGGATTTAATTGGTTGCAAGAGATGACAGACAGATCAAAGTAAGTTACTAAGCAAAATAAAACAAATCATGCCAGCAGAGTTTAATATAGTAAGATAAGTTGTTCCAAATAGTAATTTCTCCCCCAAAGTTCTTATTTCAGTTTCTCAGGGCAGAGATGTCCTTTTTGACCTGGGGCCAGCAGTTCTTCTCCAGCCCTATCCTCAGAGTTCTTTTGTTTCCTGGTGTTTTCATGTATCCTCGGAGAAGCAGATCATTCACCCAAATACCGGGCCATTAAGTTCTTTAAGTACCACTGATGGCCCTCTTTTAGTAAGTCTAGATCAATAAGCAGGTTTATGCTTCATTTTCTAATTTCAAATACAGGAGTGATACATGCATACCAATAGAAGATACTCATTCAGGGGATTACAAGCGTTCCAATGAAAGGTTACATGCAATGTTTTGCATAAAGAATATTTGAGTTAGGCACATTCCTATTCATAGATATATTTCCATAAAGATATGGGGTGTCATGTCACAACAATATCCATTTGTTTTATCAATTAGGATCCAGCTATGGCAAATTAATTCCTCAATAACAAAATTACATATACCAACCATCTCTTCCAGAACAGCTAACTCTGTAATAAATGTTTCTAGACAGTTCACAGTAGTCACACTGGATTTTTTTTATTAGAATTAAATGTTTATCTCTTCGTATACATTTTTCTAATCCCTAAACTCAAAAATCCAGCAAAGTATTCATGGAAACAAACTGCTCTACAAATCAACTCCATTGTTAAGTTACATTCAAGTTGGAAAACTGACAGAGCATTTACCATTAGATCAGAGGGCATGTCTACTCTGAGGAATTATTTTGAAATAACTCTCATTGGATATGTCTACACTGCATTCCTCTTTTGAGAGATGAATGCAAATGTAGCTGAGCAAAATTGCAAATGAAGTGCGGATTTGAATTTCCCGCTCTTTATTTGCATAATCGCGTCCGGACACTTTTTCTAAATACCCTATTTCGAAAAAAGAAATGCTGTCTAGATACAGTTATTTCAAAAGAAAACCCTTCTTTTGAAATAACTCTTATTCTTATAAAATAAGGATTAAGGGTAATTTCGAAAGAAGGATTTTTTTTGAAATAACCGTGTCTAGACAGCGTTCCTTTTTTCGAAATAGGGTACTTAGAAATAGCGTCTGGATGCGATTATGCAAATGAAGCACAGGAAATTCAAATCTGCACTTCATTTGCAATTTAGTTCGTCTCTATTTGCATTCCTTTCTCGAAAGAGGAATGCAGTGTAGAAATACCCTTTATTTTGAAATAACAAGGCATACGTCCACACTACCAAGTCTGGGTTTTTTAAAAAAAAAAATAATGGGCTTGTTATTTTGAAATAACTCTTGCTTGTGAAGAGGAATAAGCTTATTTTAAATAGTTATTTTGGGAATTATTATTTTGAAATTACCTGGTAGTGTAGACATAGCCAGAGATACTAATCCACAAGGTGATACCATCTGCATCAACGTTAGAAAGTCCTGCTAGATGTATGTTCATCTTCAAACACCTTAGAGAACTCCAAGTTACATCATGTGTCAAAAATCTTTCAGGCAGTGATGAGTGTTTTTTAAAAAATCCCACACTTTGTATTCAAAAGTCCTACAAAAAACCTTTGATGCAGGCAGTTATTCGATAGCAACTTGACTACTGAATCACAACAACATGGCTAAAACGTATCATGTTACTTAAAGGGATTAGTCAATCACCATACAAAGACTTCTACCTTATTTTTATCACACCTCTGATTTTGGTCATTTGGACATACCCCATCTGACTTCAGTAGACTGTGAAGCATAACTAGATTCAGTGAGCTGTGAAGGTTGTAGGTTGTACTATAGCTGAGTCCTGCCGAAGTTCAGTTATAATTTCTCATTAGGATGTCATACCTTTCAACTGTGATTTTCAGCGGCTTTCAAGAGACACAGTCCAGTACTTGGATTTTTAAAGGTCAGCATGGATTACACCAAAAGGAGAGACTATAATATTTCCTATGGTAATTAAAAAAGGTACTAGTTTCTAGTATGAGGCTGTCACTTATGAAATATATTCAGTAAATAACCTAATTAAGCATTAAAAACATAGCTAGATGAGAGACCAGAAGTGTCAATATTGACAACATTCAGATTTTACATATTCTGCAAAACTTTCCAAATATGTAATATGCTAAACCAGATTGTACAAAACCCATATGGTATTATTTTTCTTTTACATTACAGATACTGTTAGACCAACACATTAAGATAGATTAATTACAATGACTTTTCCATGGCTGCATATTACAGTCACCTTGAAAACAAGAGTTCATCATGATGGATATTATTACAGTTACTATAAAAAAACTTGTATAACTGTTACAGAATTAATATTTATATATAATCACATCTGAACATAGTCGATTGGAATCTACCGGTAGATCTTGGAGCCTCTGACAGGTGATCCTGACAGGTTTGGCTGGGAGGCTGTCAAGTGCCTGAACATCACCTGCCCTTCCCCTCCTGCTCCGCTGCCCCTGCCCAGAGCCTCAGAGCTGCCCCCTGGGAGCTTCCTGCTTGTTGTGCAGAGTGGGGGAGACAGAGGCAGGGGGGCATTGATGTCACTGTCCCCTTCCCTGTACCTCATCTTCACAGAGTGGAGAGTGGGGCCTTGTCAAAGAGGTGGAGCAAGGCCTCAGAGAAGGGGCAGGGCAGGGGTATCTGGGTTTGAGGTAGATCCTGGACTGACAAATTCAAAAGTGATCTTCTGCTTAGAAAGGTTGGAGACCACTGCTATAAGTGGTAGGTTAACTGAGATTTGTTTAATTCTTAAAAATGCAGATGAGCCCAGTTGCATTCTTTTGTCCAGATTTGAAAGGTCTCAATTTCCAATTAAATGAAGCCTGCTGGAGTATTTAGAATGAAAAACAATGATAGAAATGTAAGGTTTTGTTTGTTTGACATTTTAAACATTTTTAGTGCGTGATGTCTCAGTTGACCAAACAAATTAAATCGGTGTTATTTATCTGTCTAAATGTGTAAATTAGAGTTAAGGCTAGACTTTTTTGGTTGGAAACTTTAAATACAGTGCTTCCAAGAAGTTATTAATATTTTTATGAAAGTGTGTCACTTATTGTATTATAAAATATTTCTCTTTTTTCAGTCTGCTTTTATTTTTGGAAATAAAATCCACTTATTTAAAAGGCTGTCAGCTACCCATCTGAACAATTTAAACCATCTTTTTGGTTTGAAAGTGCCCAATAACCCTTCAGTGCATACTAGGGTTAAAATAAATGGTTAGTAAATCAGTCACAGAAACGTATGTGGAGCGCAGAGCAGGGAAAATTCATATCCTTTTTCAAAAAGATTCTCTGGCAAGCAAAGTTAAGCCATTAAAAATTCCTTTTCTACTATCATTCCAATTGCAATTCCTACCACAGAAAGATGGGATACTAGTCTGTTGTTGCATGTTATTTGGCAGCACCTATTTCTGGAAATGACAGGAAAGACAGAAATATTCACTGTTCTCACCTGCTATTATAAATGTTTATCTCCCACATATTTTGGGAAGACAACCCATGAGCTAGAATGATGACTTGAACCACTGAACTACAATATGGCTCTATTCTACAGATCCATTTTCAGAGACAGCTAAAAGAGAGACAGTTACCTGATAAATGTGACAGCCTCAATGACACTTCAAGGTTACCCGTCCAATGTTATATTTACTAGCACATGGTTTCATAGTGTTTTACATAACTTTGTATTCACGCTATTAATAGGCTATTTCATAAACACATACAATTAATATTATATAATAAATATACTAGAACAATACTATTAATAAATAATAGTATTTACAGGACTTGATATCTTCAATGGCTCTGTAAATATAAATAAATCCTAACCAACATCCTCTGAGATAAAGGGGGATTCTTATACATTCAACCATTTATTCATTCTATATGGTAAAATTTAGTTTCTTAATGTTTCTATTATAGAGCAGCTTCCTTTCTTTCCTTAGTTACAGTGAATAATATTATAGAAGTTATTATATTATATTAATATAATATTATAGAAGTTATTATTATAGAATAATATTGAGCAGTTGCTTTAAAGACATAGTGTTCATCCTGTGTTATGACTGGCTAGTAAGTCAATCTTTAATGGCAAACAATGAGCAATTATCCACCGTTGCAGTGTTCTAGCAACAAGTTAGGAAAACAAAATTGAAAATACAACATAAATTAGACTGCTACATATATATTTTAAGAGCTAGTATTATTTATTCATAACTAGATCACTACCCGGTAATAAATGGTAATTTAGAAAATTAAAATTGATCAGTTCCATCTTAGTTGTGAACAAGAAGAAAATGGCTTACTTTCAAGTATTATTTTATATAGAAATGTACTGCTTCACTGCAAGAGGTCTGAATATTTTTGAAATCTTTATTTTCATCACTCACCTCTTGAATATATACAGTCAATTCGAATTTTAGGTTTAAAAGCTATGCAGCAGGAACACCTCATTAATGATTTAACCACTTGCAGCTAAAATCATAAAATATTTCCCATTACTCAACAGCAAAACTTGATGGAAAACTATTGACTAGCCACCATTGCCTCCAGCAATACTGAGCAGTACTTCACAGCTCCAGAACTCTCTGGGCTGAGACATTATGCTTCTCCCACTTCCTCCTCCCCTGGCCACCCCAAACAATTTCACAACTCTAAGTCTCTTTCTCTCTCAAAAAGTGAACTATTGTGTTAAAATTACAGTCAAAGAAAATATGTGAACTGTGATTCCTCATTAATTTACTGGCAGAAGATATTTGTTAAAATGGTTTTTCATACCTATTAACATCGATAGCAGGTTTTATTTTTGCTTCGTAAAAGAAATCGGTATCATGTATCTATTGTTTATTGGTAAGATATTCAGAGAATGTTTGATTTACAGATACGATTGCGGTGGCTACTGAAATTAAATAGCCATTAGAATTCTAAATGAAAAGGGAGGCACGATAGGGGCTTTTTAGGTCATGATCATGGTATCTGCACCATACCGTATGCTCTTCATGCAGAAATATCTAAGAAATGGATTGTGGTGATGGAAAGAATATACAAAATCCAAAACAACAGAGTTCTCTACAATTGGTCTTGTCTAGTTTGATTCCCTTCTTTACCAATAAATGTCAAAGCTGTTGGTACCAATATTTACAGTACTTGCCACATGAGGGAACTCTTGTTATCAACCCTTCTCACTGTAACACCATTTTTTAAGATAATTCAATGTGATATTAAAATGAGATTGTAGATGTGGTTGCAGATGTGAGTGACACTTAAACTATGTTACCAGCAACAAATAATATGTACACGATAAATCTTGCTTTGCAAAAACTCACATGCTTATGAATTGCCTTTCTTCTACAAATGATAAGTTGTTCTAGCAATTTTTACTACTGAGGAGTTGCTTGTAGACAAAAAAGATCAGCACTGGCATTTTGTCTGTTATGCTGCTAGTTAGCAAGTTAACAGTGTCAGGGGTTTCAGTGCTTTTAAAGAAAAGTGTTTCTTTTCTAAAGACCCATTACAGATTACCATAGTAATCTGAGAACATGTTTAAAAAGTACAGAGACAGATCCTTTCCCCCTCAATGTTAAAAGGGGTATGTCTCCTTTCTGGTGTTGTTGATACAAGTTTGGCAAACATTAATAACTTCTTTTCAGGTCATCAGAATTTGAATAGGATTTGTGTGTGTTTAGAATTTTCTTCCCTGGATACAAATATGTGAATCATTGAAACTGTTCCTTGCAACATGCATTAAATTTCCCTTCTCTTTTCATCCAACAAGAACATCTCCAGTAGCATATGGGTCCTTAATTCCTTGTGGGGATATTGATTCATTAGTGATTCAGTGGAAATAATCTACTATAATAAACAGCACTACTTGCTTCTTGCAGGTGGTGTAAGACTTCCATCCAAGCAGAGACCCAGCCAAATATTCTCATTTTCTGACAGATAGCAGCAGAAGATGGCATGACCGGTATATGTACAAAGGTTTTGTGAGATATTTCTATTAATACAGGCAGTCCCCGGGTTATGTACAAGATAGGGACTGTAGGTTTGTTCTTAAGTTGAATTTGTATGTAAGTCGGAACTGGTACATATTGTAGGGGAAACTCTAGCCAAACATTTCTCCAGAGCTCAGTTTTATTCTCCCACACCTCACTTCCCTCAGTCCTTTATTCTCAGGCTGAGGTGTCTGATGAGAAAAGTCGCTCCGCGTCTCCCTGGTCTGCTGGGGGGAAGCACCTAGTGCGGGGTTGCCTCACCCCCTTTGTAAGTAGGGATCCGATGTAAGTCGGATCCATGTAACCCGGGGACTGCCTGTACTGCAAAAACTAATAAAATCTGCCTTCTTGGGTATATCTGTATGATCTGCACTACCTTTCAGAATTTGTGTACTGAAAAAAAACTTCTTCCTCTGCTTAAAATATTCAAAATAGCATCATTGAAACCAATGTAAAATGTCAATCGATATGTCAACTCCATCTGAAATTTGACCTTGTACATATGGTTGAATGTGTTCAACAATCCAAGCAAAGATGGGTAAGGTCTCTATATTACATAAATAAGTGATTAAGAATCACTCCTCTCCTAACTGTAGCAAGAGTATAGTACTTTACCTCTTCAAATCACTGCAGAAAGCCAACAAACTAATACATTAGCCAGAAAAACTTTTGCATTTTTCAGGCCACCCTTCCTGGTCACTGCTGTTGTTAACACTAGCTGAAGAGCCCAAAATACCTGAGCATGCCAACTGGGAAATTGCAGGCAAGTGCCCTCTGAAGAGGTAAATAAAATTCTCACCATATCGTCTCATTGCTTCCCTCAGTACGTCAGCCTAATCCCCATTTTAGCCACCACTTTCTTCAGCTACCTAATCAATATCTCTCAAATGGAACCAGTCACTAGAAAAGGCACTAAGCAGCAGTGGATGGGTTGGATGATGATACAGAGACATGGAGCTGGACAGTGTCACTGTTGAAAACATTGTGACCTGTGATGTCTAATAAGCAGCCGTCCCAACATCACACAAATACTTAGACAGGAGGAAACATGAGACGGAATTGTGTGGTGCCCCACACTTCTCAAAGGCAAGGCAACGTGGCCCAGTAGATAGAGGACTCAACTGGACTCGGGCAACTCAGATTCTATTCCTAGCTCTGCCACTGGCCTGATGAGTAACCCGAGCAACTGACTTGACCTTTATATGCCTCAGTCTTCTCATCTCTAAAATGGAGGGCAACAATGTTGACCTCCTTTGTCAAGTGCTTTGAGATCTACTGATGAAAAGTCAGAATTAGTTATTTTATTATTATTATTGCGCCAAGTGGTTTTCCAGGAAAGAAAGTCAACCACTCAAGAGCATCGCTATGCACTCCCACTACAGCTCATGCATGAGTCGGCTGCCCCTCACAACTTCTAGCAATGAACAGAGACAAACACACTGCAGCTAGCAGCTGGTGTAGCTTCCATGTTGGTCGATTCACCGCATATTATTTCATTCCCACCTGGTTGTGGTTCTAGTTGATCCCAGCACTTGCAACTCAGCTTTTCTGGTGCTGTAATATCGATTCCTGGAAGAACTTCTGGGGGTGGCCTTTACAGGAATAGTTTGGGAGTGAGAGGAGCAGGAGAGAACAGAATGGCACTTCAGAAACTTCAGATCACAAAGACATCAAAAGTTCCCAACATGTAGCAATGCACCAGCTACCTCAGGGTCTTCTCTGCCATATATATGGGTGTGGTATTGAAATAATGCAATACCTTATAATACCAATGTGCTGGGGTGTTTATCCCACACAAGGCCAGAACGGGTTAAAAGGGATAGTTAATCCTATGACAGGTTGCACCCGGAAGAGACTCAGGGCCGAGAAGCTGACTGATGATTAAGACAGCTGGGCAGAGGCAGACTGAACTAGCATAAAACCAGGAAGTGGACCACAAGAAGGAACTGTGCAGTCGCTCCTTAAAGAGGAAGGGAGTTGGTGGAGGTCTAGAGAGAAAACCAAGTCTGGGATCCTGCATTGGGCTATAGATTCTGGCAAGAGTCCGAGAAGGATGAAATATCCATATGCAACAGAGGAAGCTGCAGTTGCGGGCGGGGGGGGGGGGGGAGGGGAGGGAAAGTGAGTTGGGGGAGAGATAGGCAAGAAAGATAAGAAGCAGGCCAGTGAAACAGCAAGGCTGTGTCTACATTGGCACCTCTTTCCGGAAAAGGGATGCTAATGAGACACTTCGGAATTGCAAATTCCGCGGAGGATTTAAATATCCCCCGCGGCATTTGCATGAACATGGCTGCCGCTTTTTTCCAGCTCGGGGTTTTGCCGGAGAAAAGCGCCAGTCTAGACGGGATCTTGCGGAAAATAAGCCCTTTTCCGGAAGATCCCTTATTCCTACTCAACTCTAATCCCAGATACTACTGGGCTGTGTCTACATTGGCACCCCTTTCCGGAAAAGGGATGCTAACGAGACACTTCGGAATTGCAAATTCCGTGGGGGATTTAAATATCCCCCACGGCATTTGCATGAACATGGCTGCCGCTTTTTTCCGGCTCGGGGTTTTGCCGGAGAAAAGCGCCAGCCTACTTATTCAAGTAGGAATAAGGGATCTTCCGGAAAAGGGCTTATTTTCCGCACGATCCCGTCTAGACTGGCACTTTTCTCCGGCAAAACCCCGAGCCGGAAAAAAGCGGCAGCCATGTTCATTCAAATGCCGCGGGGGATATTTAAATCCCCCGTGGAATTTGCAATTCCGAAGTGTCTCATTAGCATCCCTTTTCCAGAAAGGGGTGCCAATGTAGACACAGCCCAATAGTATCTGGGATTAGAGTTGCTAGACATAAGGTCCCTGGCATGGATGGATCCCATGGCCCCAGTTCCTTGACCAGTTCCTTGGCAGTCTGGGAAGCAGATCAGAAGACTGAGACCATGAGTTCAAAGACACCCAGATACTCTAGAAATTGAAAACTGTAGTGCCAAGCCACAAAGAGCAAGCACCCTGTGCTATGCAGAAGGAGTAACCTGACTCCATAGAGGGAGCAAGACCACAAGTGATTATCCCAAGGAGGCGGCATCAGACTGGTTGGGAGCTAACCCCCCAACATGGCCACAAGGAGGCACAACAGCAATGAGGAGTGAACCCTATGACAGCCACTTTTGAGGACAGTCAAGCCTTTACAGTGCTATAAAGACATTATGTTATCGAGGCTGTGTTATCTGAGAGCAAAGGGACAACAGCCTTTCACCATCCAGGGCTATAGTAAAAGTCGTCCAATCCAGGTGGAATATCTTTTTGCAAAGAAATTGATTGACAACATTCCAAGACTTCCAAACAACAAAGGACAACTTGATACCAACAGAGTTTTCAACAACAACAAAATCAAGAGGAGACAAGTGCAGAGAGGAGAAATGAATAAGAATAATGATTTAAAAACTTCTTGTGGTTCCGTACTTCCTTCTTTGTAGAGGCACAGCTGAGCCAATGCAGCTGGCTCCTTGACAAATGGGAAAAAATAAGCCAATTTGAGCTGGCTGTTAGCAGTCAGAGCGCAGTGTCTCAGATAAATGAGTGTCTGCCTCAGGTATGGCAGCAGATCTTCCTGAACCGCTCCTGAGAGACTTGCCAGCACTGAAGCAGCCCTCAGCCATCAAAACAGTCTGAGAGCTCTCTTCCATCTCTCATCCCCAACTTTGGTAAAAGGTGACCTTGGAAGAAGCTTTCTTCCTAAGACTCTCCCCTCTTCCTCCTATTCCATCCTTTTCTCTATCTGACAGCTACATCGTTTCTAGTAGATATTCCCTTCAGCACATCTCTCAAGCTGCTCTGCGTGGGATGTCACCCAGTTAATAAGGTGACCCTAGCCATACCTATGAGCATTATTTTGAGGCTGCTGAGTACTGCTGCCAAGAGCACCATTTTGGCTTGCAGGATGTCGATCTTCTGGCCTATCTTCAGCTGCTGCCTCTTTGCCATGGCAAGAAGACACTGAGCAGCATTTTCGTGACCACTCTCCTAGTCAGATGAATTTTTAATGCCCCACTTATTGAAGTTGCTCCATTCCTTACATTTCCACATCTGTGACAGGAGGTGGTATCTGGACCCAGTAACTGACAACCACCAAAAGCCTTACTCACCAGCCATCAACGGCTTCTTCAGGCTCCCGTGGGCTAAAGCAGGAGAGGAGTTGAATGGGATGACCCTACCCAAGGATGGAAGGAGACCCCATAAGGCAAATGGAGAAGGGGTCCAGGTTCAGAGGGGAATGAAAGGGGAAAGCTTAGGGAAAAGATGGGCCAAAAAAGAGAAAATATATGACCCACAAAGGCAATGGGGAAAGCATAGACCTGCTATTTCCTCGCTAGAAGATACAGGAGGGGGCATGGGTCTGCTAGTGGATAGGAGTAGTAGGCTTCCTTTCTGAACCCAGGACCTCACTAGGGATTAAATGTGCCTGTATGTGAGAGTCACAGGGACAGACAGGTGATCTCCACATATCAGTAGGCATCCACACTTGAATATCCTTCTTGAAACTGCTCCCCAGTGCCAAACATTTAAAGGTTCTCCTGTGGTTTTATAGCCAGTAGTTTAATAATGTTTCATCACTGCAATACAAATTTCATTTTGATGCTTTATATGGCAACAATTGAGGATTTGGTAAGATTGAGGCTAGTGAGAAAGAAGAATATTCAAGGAAGCTTGAAAATCACATTCATTGTGAGTCGATAATTACAATATTTTTATGGAGTCCTACTTGAAGAGTTTATAATCCAAGAACTTGTCTACCCACAAAACGCGAACAGTACAACTGAACTGTTTTTAAAACGTCATTAAATCAGTGCCAGCACCTGGGTGGACAGCTCTAATAATCAGTTTTAAACTGGTTATCTTGGTTTAGCTTGTGAATTTACTAATGCAAGTGCTATCAGTATAATCCAAGTACAAGCCGCTATAGGCATCAGCTGTCTAGAGACAGCCAAAGGCCTGAAAATAAGTTTATAATGAGATTTCTGAAGACGTTTTCTTTTCTAAATACACAGTTGCTGCTTTTCCATTTGCTGGTAGCTTCCAAGTAGACTTCTGCAAATCTCATGCTTCTGGGGCAGGATTTGGCTTGTGGTCATGGATTTCACACTTGGCTTCATGAGCAAATCTAAACAGGTCTAGAATGCTAAGAAAGTTTGGAGCAGCTAAGCTGCAGATGGATCGATCTTTCTTTCTTTCTTTCTTTCTTTCTTTCTTTCTTTCTTTCTTTCTTTCTTTCTTTCTTTCTTTCTTTCTTTCTTTCTTTCTTTCTTTCTTTCTTTCTTTCTTTCTTTCTTTCTTTCTTTCTTTCTTTCTTTCTTTCTTTCTTTCAGCAAATAAAAAAATCAAAACATTTAGAACCACTTAGAAGCTGAAAAAGCAACTTCCTGTAAAATGTTTAATGTTTTGAGCAGTTTACCAGCTGGAATAACAACCTTTCTGGTGTTAATGATTAAGAGTTTGAGCCACTCGACAGATGGAAAAGTACAGAATATATTTAATATGTTGAGGTTCTTCACTGGGTAGAACTTATAAAATACATTAGTCATCTGGAACCATTCAGAGGTGCAAGGAAGATTTTTTTTTAAATAAAGACTGAAAAAATGGTATTGATGTTATGAAACTAATCTGTAGCTAGTGTTAAATAAATACTCATCTAACAGACTGAGGGGAATATTAGAAATGAGTTACTGAGCAGTTTTGTTTCATAAGGAGTTGTGCAAGCATCTTTGGTTTTGATCCACATGGGGCTATGTCCCACAAGTTTCCCTTTGTCAAGCTCACATCTCAGTTAATTGTAGACTAAATCACAAGAGTTTTCAACTGGTCAAAGTCAGAAACATAATGAGCTAGTTGGTGGTGAGATGAAATCAAAGCCCCGGAGGTAAATACTCAAGCTTTGTGGAAATCTACATCCACAAATGGCCTTTTATCATTTTGTGTTCACCACAAAATACGAGAGACAATGAGTTTCAATTAGAACTCAAAGCCACACTTGTACAAAGTATGCCTTATAAAGGTAACATTTGAAAATTAATAATTTGCCAGTCAATAATGTCCTGATAAAATATTTGGAGCAATAATTCATGAGGTTGATGTTATGATGTTAGTAACACATGTTCCACAGCCCTATCCAGGCAAAGTCAGGTTTGTCCCAAACAAACGAAGGAATGTGTCCTTCCCTTAATTTGCATTTAAGTAATAAACAGTCACCAAGCAAGGAAGGAAAACAAAGGAAGTTAAAGCGACAAGGAGTTCTGTGGCACCTTATAGGCTAACAGATGTATTGGAGCATAAGCTTTCGTGGCAAAGACCCACTTCTTCAGATGCATGTAGTGGAAATTTCCAGAGGCAGGTATAAATATGCAGATCAGAATAAGGCTAGAGATAACGAGGTTAATTCAGTCAGGGAAAGTGAAGCCCACTTCTAGCAGCTGACCTGGAGGTGTGAACACCAAGGCTATGTCTAGACTCCAAGCCTCTTTCGAAAGAGCACTTTCGAAAGAAGGCGTTCTTCCTTGTGGAATTAGGTTTACCACCGTCGAAAGAAAAGCCGCATTCTTTCGATTTAATTTCGAAAGAACGTGGCTGCAGTCTAGATGCAGGTGAAGTTTTTTCGAAAAAAGGCTACTTTTTTCGAAAAAAACCCTGAGTCTGGACACAGCCCAAGAGAAGAGAAACTGCTTTTGTAGTTGACTAGCCATTCACAGTCTTTGTTTAATCCTAACATGATGGTGTCAAATTTGCAGATGAACTGTAGCTCAGAAGTTTCTCGTTGATGGCTACCTTTAAATCTGCTACTGTGTGTCCAGGGAGACTGAAGTGTTCCCCTACAGGTTTTTGTATGTTGCCATTCCTAATATCTGATTTGTGTCCATTTATTCTTTTACGTAGGGACTGTCCAGTTTGGCCGATGTATATAGCCGAGGGGCATTGTTGGCACATGATGGTGTATATTACATTGGTAGATGTGCAGGTGAATGAGCCAGTGGTGCTGTGGCTGATTGGTTAGGTCCTGTGATGGTGTCGCTGGTGTAGATATGTGGGCAGAGTTGGCACTGAGGTTTATTGCATGGATTGGTTCCTGAGTTAGAGTTATTGTGGTGCGGTATATAGTTGCTGGTGAGAATTTGCTTCAGGTTGGCGGGTTGTCTGTGGGCAAGGAATGGCCTGTCTCCCACGGCCTGTGAAAGCGAGGGATCCTTGTCCAGGATGGGTTGTAGATCACTAATGATGCATTGGAGAGGTTTTAGCTGAAGACTGTAGGTGATGGCCAGTGGTGTTCTGTTGGTTTCTTTCTTGGGCTTGTCTTGTAGGAAGAGGCTTCTGGGTACATGCCTGGCTCTGTTTCCTCACTTCCTCGTGTGGGTATTGTAGTTTCAAGAATGCTTAGTGAAGATCTTGTAGGAGTTGGTCTCTGTCTGAGGGGTTGGAGCAAATGCGGTTGTACCTTAGTGCTTGGCTGTAGACAATGGGCCATGTTGTGTGTCTGGGATGAAAGCTGGAGGCATGAAGGTAGACATAGTGGTCAGTAGGGTTGCGGTATAGGGTAGTGTTTATGTGATCGTCACTTATTTGCACCGTGGTGTCCAGGAACTGGATCTCTTGTGTAGATTGGTCCAGGCTTATTTGCACCGTGGTGTCCAAGAAGTGGCTCTCCTGTGTAGACTGGTCTTGTATAGATGATGGGGTGGAAGCTGTTGAAATCATGGCGGAATTCTTCCAGAGTCTCCTTCCCATGGGTCCAGATGAAGAAGATGTCATCAATGTAGCATAGGTAGAGAAGGGGCGTTAGTGAACGAGAGCCGAGGAAGCGTTGTTCCATGTCAGCCATAAAAATGTTGGCATATTGTGGGGCCCTGCGGGTGCCACTGGTTTGAAGGTATATATTGTCACTGAATCTGAAATAGCGTGTGAGGATAAAATCACAGAGCTCAGCCACCAGTTGTGCTGTGGCATTATCAGGGACACTGTTCCTGACAGCCTGTATTCCATCTATGTGGGGGATCTCTGTGTAGATAGCTTCTACAACCATGGTGGCTAGGATGGTATTTTCTGGAAGATCACCAATGCACTGTAGTTTTCTCAGGAAATCAGTGGTGTCACGGAGATAGCTGGGAGTGCTGGAAGCGTAAGGTCTGAGCAGAGAGTCCACATCTCCAGACAGTCCTTCAATAAGAGTGCCAATGCCCAAGATGATGGGGCGTCCAGGATTTCCAGGTTTGTGGATCATGGGTCGTAGATAGAATAACCCCGGTCGGGGCTATAAGGGTGTGTTGATTTGTTCCTGTGCTTGTGTAGGGAGTGTCCTGAGCAGATGGTGCAGTTTCTTAATGTATTCCTTAGTGGAACCTGAGGAAAATGGGCTGTAGAATCAAAGAGGCTGATAAAGGAGGTTCTGTTGTCATCATGAACAGGTCTGACTACCAAAAGGAGGCTGCCAGACAGCTCTCCAATACCAAATTCTACAGGCCACTTTCCTCAGATCCCATCAGGGACAGCCTTTGTCTTCACAGGCAGCCGGTGCATGGAATCATTCCCTCAGACTGACTGTATGAGACATACTCTTATTGCTGGGCTTATGGTATGGGAGCAGAAAAAAAGACAACCACTCTTTTGAAGAACCTGGCCCTAGAACCCAAGTGCTAACTGAAAACGGCAGCAGTATAAAATGGTATCCTGCAGCCACTCAGGGGTCTCTCTTTTACAGCCAATAGTGGTGCTGATTCTTCCAGACCAATGAAGGCTGCTCCTCAAACTGAAGCCTTCATAGCTCCTGCAGGCTGCACCTTAGGGCTAGGCCCCAGTCTCCACCTTGGGAGGGATTATTAGAGCGAAGTGATATTTTCTACTCAGAGTGTGTATGCAGAAGGTAGGATAAATACATGTGTGGCTGAGGGTGGCATGGAACATTCAGGTGAGAAGTGAGGGCAGCCAAGTGGGGATGAGCACTGGGGAGAGTGGAGGAAAGGACAGACAAGATGATCCAATGGTTAGTGCATGAACCTAAAATTTGAGAGAAAATTTCAGTGTCACCTTATGCAAGTGATTTTGCCTCTCTGTACCTTAGTTCCATTGGTAAAACAGGACAGAAGCTCTTTCCTGTCTCACAATCTGAAAGACTGAGGTGCTCAGATACTATGGTGAGGGGAGCGATACAAGCATCATTGTGATATAGAAGAGTGGGTTCCAAAGAAAAGGGGAGGGGGGAGGAATAAGCAAAGGGAAAGAGAGGAGACAAGCATTGGAAAATTCGACTATAAAAGCCAGGAAGTTTAGAGAGCAAAGGCAGTTAATAGGGAGAAACAATTTAGCAGCATGGAGAAGATAAATAAGATGAGGCTGGGACTAGAGCTAGCAGGGACCTAAGGCCCAGGTGCCAGATGCGGTCTCTGGCTTGCTTGGATCTGGCCCCTGGGGCTTAGAGCTCCTTCCTCCCAGCATTGGGAGCCTGTGGTGGCACTCCCGCCCCACGGCCCCGCACCTAACTGATTTTTCTGTGGGTCAGCAGCCCACAACCCAAAAATCACCCCTGGACTAGAGGGAAACAATGTGTGTTTGCACATTCTTTAAACAGTGATGAAAACAGAATATGAGAATTATGTCCCTGCAAATGAATGGTAGTCCCTCACCTTGAACAGTCCAATCATAAAACAGGTTACAAGCAGACAACAAACATGTTTATAGACACATCTCTCTCCATATGACTGCAAAGATTGGGATTCTTTTGTTTATAGAACACATGAACAAGAGGGTAGAAAACAGAGGTATATAAAACAATGAATAGTATTTTAAAGGTAAATCATGCATTCCTGTTTACCCTCTCACATAGGGAAAGAAAAAGTACATTCAACGGAACTGAAAGAGAACAAATTTAAAAATGATTGTACAAAATATATTGTTACATAATTAACATGGGGACCTCATTGCCATAAGATATGAGCATTAAAAAGATTCAAAATGGGAGATTTTGACATGGATACATTCATTCATACTTGAGAGAGGATAAAAAAGTAAGAGGCATAACCACTCATGCTTAAGGGCATAAACCAAATGCCTGTGTTTGGCAAGTAACTTCCTATGTTCAATTAGTCCATAACTGTCAACTATAGCAGGTTTTGGGGGAGATGGAAGGGGAACTGATTCATTCTCGGAAGCATCTGCTATTGGCTGCATCTGAGACAGAGCATTGGACTAGAAGGACTACTGACCCAATTTGGTGTGGTAATTTGTACATTCCAATAATATAAAGAAGGAAGCAATGGCTGGTTAAAGAGAAAAAATAGACATATTTTCCTGTTATTGACCAGAATGGATTTACTGTGCACTTTCTGACACTTTACTCCCACCAAATATTTTAAACCACATAACCTCCCCATTATTTATTTGAGCTCCACTCATGTTGGTTAAAGGTGAGTAGTAGGTCCTTTCTAAAAGGATGTGGGCCATATACTATCTTCCTGCATTACAGAACTCCAATAAAATCCTTCATCTTGCTAGATCTCTCCTCACAGATGTCACAAGCATGGTGGTAAGAAAATTTTCTACTTTAAAAACCTTCTCAGCCAGGCACTTTGCAACACAGAAGAATTCTATTTTTTCTATTTTTGACATATTCTTCCATGATTTAAATTACTTGTTATGCTCCTGTTCTCTTATTGACAGTGCTTCTTGACAGGAGAAAGATTAATTTGCCTTTAAAACATGGAAGATATAAAAACACCCACTAACAGTAAGAAATGATGTAGCAAGAAGATTCCACTCTTTGGGGGCATGCGTGATTTTTTAAATTTTATTTCTGGAGTAAGCCTGTGACTCTTTTCTCCTCCTCAAGCTCATTTGTGCTTCAGCCAAGTCTGGGTCCCAACAAATGCGTCAATCAGCATGATAGCTGGACATGGACATTTTTCTCAAATAGCTCCCAAATAGCAGTGAAAAGTGCAAGGATACACCAGAGATCTTTAAAGCCAACTCCCTTGTATGTTCTTCTCCTGGTCATTGTTTAACAATACTGACACTTGCCCCACTAGCCCTTTCAAAAACAAAGTAAATTATCTGTCTTTCCATAAACTTTGCGCCACGGACCTCGGGCAACATCACACAAAAATTCTTCATTTTCTAGAAACCAAGAAAAAGTCGATTAGATCCAGGAGAGTGGCTCTCATGGTTACGTGAGGACCTAATCTCAATGAGACTAATGGAATGCCAAAATCTCATTAGCAGAAATAGATATTGAAAAGAACCCTGTCCTTTGTACACCTCTCTGGCTTAACTGTACTGATTTCACTGGCCTTCTACTAGCACCAAATATGGCCCATCATCATTATGTAGAAAAAATTCAATTAAAGAGAGTTACTTTGCACTGGTTACCTGTTAATAATTCCTTTATAGCCATGCCCTTTCCCCATGGGTCTAAGGCAGACTACTGAAAGCCAGCCAATAACTCTATTGCCAATTTGTGTTTTAGGTTTGCTTGGCTACACATGCTGAAAATCCTGGATAGCTAAGGCTGCATCAGGCTGTGACGAAGAGTCCACGGTTCCTAGGTGATACTTTACATCCCATGAAGAAAGTAATGGAAATAAATCCATGTAGATTAACAAAAGGATTCACTACAGGAGACTAATTTATCTCCAGAAAATTTAACAGTTATCTAAAGTGTTACAGCAAAACACAAGGTACACTATTTTCAGATTCTTTCTCAAAGATCAATAAATGCAATAAACCTACAACTCCATCTCATTTCCTGAATTCAGTTTTAGAAGTCATTTTCTCTTGCTGTTAAATTTTAGAACAATTCACTTTTGAAATATAATTTAAAAACCCCTGAGGATATCACAATTCAGACCACTAAGTGGCTAAAAAAATCTCAGTAAAAAAACCACACATTTAATTATCTTATAAAATACACTGCTTAACTCACAGTGTGCAGGCTGGAAAGTATTTTACACTGCTCCATGCCTAAGCTGCCTTTTATCACGTCAGAGCGTGAATTTAACAGCAAAGCACTTTTGAGCATTCTCTAACTTTCCATTAAAGCTGTATTGTATTTCCTTCGACTAAAGCTCTGCAAACCCAGTCTAGCGGTTCCCTCCATGCATGTAAATCCCAATGAATTCAATGGCGTTCTACATGTCGTGGGGATTGCAGTCTGTACATGGAATCTTTCTGCTGAGGCTGAACATGCATCAGGCTACATTGCAGACTATGTGCTAAATATTTGTGAATATACGGTCAACCAGAACATCTCAGGGCTAGGATTTTAAGGGCGAAGGACAAGAGTTGGGCAAATCAATGAAAAATGTGATTTCGGTCAATCTGTAACTACAGTATTTGTAAATTTGACATGAATAGGTTCAGCCATTCCTAAAGTGGCCAGAGGAAGAGAAATAGGTATTGGTGATAGTGCTGTTTCACCCATTATACTCTTCAGTCCAGCTGTTGGGGCACTCACCTGACATGTAGAAAACCTAGATTCAAAGTCCGCATCTAGAACAGCCACAAAATGGTCTTTTTGATTCATAAAAAATTCTGAAAAATTTTAGATTCAGCCAAATCCAAACCTAAAGGGTTTTAGTTTTGTTTTCCTCCATCTAACTTTTCAGAACTGCCCCCAAACTGAAAAATAAGTTATTTCCTCCACTCTACTCAGCTCCCACAACTGGCGCCAGATACTCAAAATACCTCAGATCCCATTAACAATAAAAGCTAGATTTTCTAAACGATCCATCATGCCACAAGTTGAGTTCCTCTGCAAACCTGACCATATATTTGGTGGCTACATGGGAGATGTTCTATTCTGAAAATCTGGCTTTGTACGTATAAATGAATATCAGGCAACAATAAAGTGAGACAACTATTTGCGCACCCCTAGTTTAGTGGCAACTATAAATAAAATACACTCTAAAAATTGGACTTAAGCTCAAATTATGTGTAAAGGTCACAGTTATATACCTAATAATGTTAAACACAGCTAATCATTTAAGACAAATTATATCCACCAAAAGCAACACACATTTCATTATATTCATGGACCCACATGAATTCTGGGGAATTCACCAACTGGTGCTAAATTATCAGAATCAGAGTTTTATTTTAAAAGAATTATGTTTTTTAACCTCCTGGCTGAAACTATAATCGTGAAAATGTGAATTAACAAACCCATACACTGCCATCTACCTGAGCTTGCAGCAGTCTTAAACAATATTGGAATAGTGTAACCCAGTGGTCCCCAACCTTTTGGGGCTGCTGGGAGCCCGGGGGCGGGGCCACTCATGCACCGTGCACCTGGGGGCAGGGCCGCGCATAAGACACACGCCTGCGGCCCGGGGTGCAAGAATGGCTTGGGCTGGCCCTGATCACTCGGTGGATGCACATAAATGCCCCGGCAGGCACCACTTTGGGGGCCACTGGTGTAACCAGTACCATTTATTTCAATGGACTGAAACTCTGGTATTTAAAGATGACAATTAAATGTTAAAATAATTAACTATTTCACTGCTGATCCTTTTGCTAACTGTTCAACCCAAAGTTACCTCCTCTCACCTCTCCAGGTGAGAGAAGCCCCAACAATTTCCAAGTCTCCTTCTAAATCCTCCCACATTATTGATACACAAACAGTCCCACCAGATATCAGAAGTGACTTCTGAAAATGTAGACCCGGCCTCAATATCTAAATTACTTCTCGCCTAGTGCCACCAGCATTGGGTGAGGTTACATGCAGTTCTCTGGCATACAGTACCACCATAGAATCATGGAAGAGACCTTAGAAAGCCATCCAGTCCAGCTCCCTGCACAAGGCAGGACCAATCCCAATTAAATCAACCCAGCATGAGACTTAAACACCTCTAGGGATGGAGACGCCACTACTTCGCAAGGTAACCCATTCCAGTGCTTCACCACCCTCTTAGTGAAATAGCTTTTCCTAATATCCAACCTGGACCTCTCCCTCCACAACTTGAGACCATTGTTCCTTGTTCTGCCATCCATCACTACTGTGAACAGCTTTTCTCCAGCCTCTTTGGAACCTCCCTCAAGGAAGTTGAAGGCTGCTATCAAATCCCCCCTCACTCTTCTCTTCTGCAGACTAAATAGACCCAAGTCCCTCAGCCTCTCCTCGTAGGTCATAAGCCCCCTAATCATTTTGGTTGCCCTCCGCTGGACCCTCTCCAATGCGTCCACATCCTTTCTGTAATTGGGGGCCCAGAACTGGACACAACACTCCAGATGTGGCCTCACCAGAGCCGAGTAAAGAGAAATAATCACATCTCTGGATCGACTGGCAATGCTCCTCTCAATGCAACCTAATACGCCATGAGCCTTCTTGGCTACAAGGGCACACTGTTGACTCATGTCCAGCTTCTCATCCAATGTAACCCCCAGGTCCTTTTCTATAGAACTACTACTTAGCCAGTTGGTCCCAAGCCTGTGACAATGCTTGGGATTCTTCTGTCCCAAATGCAGGACTCTACACTTGTCCTTGTTGAACTTCATCAGATTTCTTGTGGCCCAATCCTCCACCTTATCTAAGTCACTCTGGACTCTATCCCTGCCCTCCAGCATATCTACCTCTCCCCCTAGCTTAGTGTCATCTGCAAACGTGCTGAGGGTGCAACCCATCCCCTCCTCCAGGTCATTAATAAAGATGTTGAACAAAACCGGTCCCAGAACCAAACCTTGGGGCACTCTGCTAGAAACCGACCGCCATCCTGACATCAAGCCGTTGATCACTACCCACTGGGCCCGGCCTTCCAGCCAGCTTTCTATCCATCTTACCGTCCATTTATCCAATCCATATTCCCTTAACTTGCTGGCAAGAATATTGTGGGAGACCGTACCAAAAGCCTTGCTAAAGTCAAGGTATATCACATCCACTGACCTCCCCATATCCACAGAGCCAGTTACCTCATCAAAGAAGCTAATCCGATTGGTCAGGCACGACTTGGCACCTCCTCAGTTCATATGGAATCTGTATGCACAAAGTTGGCACTTGTACTGCTATTGGAGTCAAGACATCACTTCTGTGATACCATGTTCTCCCCCCCGCCCCCATTTCTAGGCAATACAAATCAATATCTGATTATATGACAGCTCAGAAACATCAGGGAAAGGGAAAAGTAACATTCTGGGAATTGGACTTATCACAAAACAGACTCAGTGACAGCAAATGTCTAGGTCACAGTATTTGAAGGTAGTGATCCTTGTTTCAAACCGATTCTTTGCCCGCAGCAGCAGCCATCTACTTTCTGCAGAAGACCAAGTTTGGTTTTGCAATTAATGAACTCATGAGCTCCCAACTTGGAAAATCCTCTTTTAAGGTAAAATTTCTGCTATAATATTTACAGATAGGCACACTAATTCTCCTGATGATGGTAATTAATGTGCTGCTTATATCCTATTATGTGGGAGTTTAACAAGCTGGAGGGTAGCTAATGAATCCTGCACTTGTCTTAAATACAGAGAAACTAAAACATGACAGAAGAATGCAGAAAATAGAGCATAAAAATTAATGATTTACTAATGAGAATCTTTCAGATTAAAAAACCCTTATCCTAAACATGTTATTGAAAAGTAACAGAGAGGTTCGAATCCATCAGCATGCTGTTTGGAAATGATTATTAGAATTTCTTTTGGTGCTGATGCACTCAAGATGCTGATGCTGATGTTCTTTGTGACCTTTTCTTAATTCCACATTGTTCATTTTTGGGGTCCTGATTCAGCAGAGTACTTCAGTACAAATTTAAATTTTTAATACATACTTAAGGACTTGGTCGAATAGGGCGGAGTTAAGCAAGCGGCCAGGTGCTTCACTGAATTATGGCTTGAGTGACTAATTACCTCTCCTGTTCTGCAAATAGCATAAAACGTATATTCATGCGCACACAGCCTTCACTAAAGCTCCATCCAGCTCAAAATCACAGCAGCCTCCAAGAGTATGCATGACCTAAAAGAACATAAAAATTGATTCTTGTATAGTCTGGCACAGGCAGAAGAAACAATCCTTAAAAAGGAATAGGTCTACACAGTAGGGATTGTGGAAATGCTCAGAGGGCAAGAGAGAAAAGGGAGAGCTCTTCTCCAATGGTCCTTAAATGCTACTGATAACGGGTCTGTAATTTATTAATATTATTTACTGTTTATATTGCAGTAGCACCAAGAGGTCTTAGTCATGTATCACGGGCCCATTGCGCTAGATCAGCGTTTCTTAAACTTTTTAAGACCGAGGAACACCAAACAATAATTTTTCTTATGAGGAACACCAAGGATTTTTTGTTCAGAAGAAAAAAAAAGGCGTCGGGGGAAAGTTATTGAGGGGAAAAAAAAAAGGCCGACTGCCTCTTTAAGGGCGGCCATTTTTAACTTTGTTGTTCTCCTTAGCACACCTCCAACTGCCTTGCAGCACACCGGTGTGCCACGGAACACAGTTTAAGAAACACTGCACTAGGCACTCTTTGAACGCAGAACCGAACGATGGTCCTGGCTCCAAAGAGCTTACAATCCAAGTAAATTCCTGGCTGTATGTTGGGTCCACTTTCCAAAACTTTCCAAAACTTTCATAATGCTGGGAGTTAGGGGGACAATTCTGTTTCTTATGTCCATTAATGGACGGTGGGTGTATACTACAAGTAAGTTGGAGGGGTCGCCATCTCCTTTCTCTTACCTTTTCATGACAGAAAGGAGATGGGCAACCTTTCCAAAATTAATCCATAACTGGCTGATGAAATGTCAGTTGGATTAAGAAGTTGTCCTTGTAGTGGGATATTGGCAGATATAATATGACTTGGCATATTCAATTCAGTGACTCTTCCTGGGAGTGACTGATAAGATGCTACATAAGAAAGTAGGGATGTAAAATTGCAACCATGTAAATTCCTAAAAATCACAGTGGTTACACATGCTGTGGGAAAAACGCAGCGTGTAACCTGCAGTGGGAGAGATAGCTGAGCCACTGGCTGAGGCCAAGCCACTCCTGCCCCTACTGGTTAACTGGCACCCGTAAGCCTAACTTGTTAAGGGCAAGGCTTACTGGTTCACCTTTTATATCCCTAGTGCAGAAACATACAACTCATTTCAGACATTAATTTTAACAACTGACACAATGTAAAAATGCACTGAAACAGAAATACAAGGCAGATGGAGTAATATCTTATCTCAGAACTTGTTTTGGCTAGAAATGGTGTCCCTAGCCTCTGTTTGTCAAAGGCTGGAAATGGGTAATGTGGGAGGGATCACTTGATAATTACCCGTTCTGTTCATTCCTTCTGGTGCACCTGGCACTGGCCACTGTCAGAAGACAGGATCCTGGACTAGATGAACTTTGGACTGACCCAGTGTGGTTGTTCCTATGTTCTCTCACCAACAGAAGCTGGTCCAATGAAATATTACTGTGCCTCACTTTGTCTCTATTTAACAGAAAAGTTGATGTGCTATAAAATGACTTTTGACTAGAAAAAAACTCCTGGGTTCAATTTCAACCTCCATTAAATATTTCTTAGACAACTGCACTCCTGACAACAGTCACTTCTCCTCTGTGTGATTCAGTTTATCTAACTGCACAATGAATACAATAGTAATAGTCAACTACCACAGAGAGGTGTTAGAAACATATTAATGTTTTGGAAAAAGCTCCTTGGTAGTGTTGGATAAAAAAAAGGGTTATTGTGATGGGGTGAAGCAACCCCATCACCAGTTGCATCCCGGGGTGCCGGCTGCGGGCGGGAAAGCCGTGGGGTTGGCCGCGGCAACACCGGGGCGTTGGCTGCCGCGTAACGCAGGGGCAGGGATGCGAGCGGGGATCGGAGCAGCCGGAAAGCCGGAGGGCAGGAGTGGCGGTGGTCAGCTACGCACGCCGGTGACGTTGGCTGATGTCATCAGTGCAACAGGGGCAAGGCAGGCGGGGCACCCGGAAGCAGAGGGGGAAGGGCGGTGTGTAGGGGATAAAGACACGGCCAGAGGGGACGGGGAGGAGGAGACGCCGAGGGAAGAAAGAAGGTAGCTGAGTCACCGGGGGAAGGGAGAGAAGGGCTGGAGATAACCCCGGATGGGGACAAAGGAGGGTGGGAGAACAGCGACGGCCGTAGGCGGGGTTGGTTAGGCCTAGGGAGGGTTGCGGAGCCCGTGAGCAGGCGAGTTTAGGGCTAAGCCCCTACCTGCTTCCATCAGGAGCCGAGCTCCTGGTGTTAGGGCCCTTGGCTGGGGTCCGGGAGTGAGGGAGGGCCAGACCCCCACCCCGTCAGCAGGGAACCGTGGCCGTGCAACAAGTGGCACCGGAGCACTACGGTTAAAGGCATGCGGGACAAACAGAGGCCCTTGTGACAGTTATATAAACATATTGTTACTACTCCGAAACAGAAAGAAACCTACTTACTCACAACAAAGTGATCATAATCAGAGCATAATCAGAGCTCTTTTCGGTCAAAGGCTACATCTACACTGGCAGCTTCGGAAGAACAGCTGTTGTTTGAACCTGCCCCCATTCAAATGAATGGGATCAACTAGAATAACTGAATGGTGCAGGGTGAAGTTCACACTCATCAGAATGTAGGAGTCCAAGTAAACCTCAGATCAGTAAGTCTGTGACAACTGTATATGGAAAACAGGAAATATCGAAGTAGGTAAATGGAGAGAGTCCCTATTATCCATCGGTTTACCGTAGGGAAACTGTAAAAATGTTATTCAATATTCTTAAGATTTCCTGTTACTTAACAGCAGACACATGAATTAATATTTCATTCTGTTGGTCTATGTAACTCATCTAGAATATGAAAGTCACTTTCTAGTTCCAGGCTGTGATAGAATCAGATCTGAAGTCTGTCTAAAAAGAATCTGCCTGTGTGTGATCTTTACTACCCTAATCACTAGCTGAGTCCAAGCTGTTTTCATGCCTTTTTTATGACAGTCTGAGAAAGCTGATATCATCGTAATCATAAAATAAAAAATGTTGATCCCTTAAGCAAGAAAACACAGACATAGTTTTGCTGGGTAAAATATGGGCACTTCTGCCTTTAAATAAACTATTCAAGATGTAAATCTGCATTTCTTGGATTGTGTGGCTTTGCATAAACCTAGAAATACAATGATACTTTGTCCTTTTAGGTAATTTGTTCTGTTTCTTTCTCTGGCTTCTTGACATTTGTACAATTTTCTATTGATTTAAGGTAGATATTTTTAAAAAATATTACAAAGAAATACAGGCAGTCCCTGGGTTACATGGATCCAACTCACATCGGATCCCTACTTACAAACGGGCAACCCCGTACTAGCTGCTTCCTCCCAGCAGACCAGGGAGACGCGAAGCTAGTGCCCCCCTACCCCAGCAGACCAGGGAGACGCGGAGCGGCTTTTCTCAGCAGACACCTCAGCTTGAGAATAAAGGACTGAGGGAAGTGAGGTGTGGAGGAATAAAACTGAGCTCTTGAGAAATGTTTGGCTAGAGTTTCCCCTACAATATGTACCAATTCCAACTTACATACAAATTCAACTTAAGAACAAACCTACAGTCCCTATCTTGTACGTAACCCGGGGACTGCCTGTACCGTGAATTTAAATTTTCCTATTTCTAACAATTAGCAGCAACAAATTCTTTGATACTTATAAAAAGCCCAGACAAAAATCTCACACACAAAGAGTAACCAGTACCCCAAACCCTCAAATGAGCTTGTTTCTCACTGAAGTTTACAATCAAACCAAAATGCTGAACCAAAGTTTAAATCCAGATTGGAATTTCACGACCTGTAACAGGTTGAACACCTTCAAATTTGGGGAAAATGTTCATCTGCTTCCAAACTTTTTGACCATCTCCATTCAGTTCGGCCTGTAAGCAATAAGCCTTTAAACTGTTGTTACTGCTTTGTTAGATTAACAACAATGGCTGTCATGAAATAACCTAACAAATTTATAGCACTAAAAAAACCCCCCAAAACCCAAATTTCTTAGGAAGGAACACCACATGCATTATGAGTGACACGTATTTTCTATGCTTATTCACAATATTGGCTATATCGGTGGTACTCAGTTAAAATGATTATTGCACGCAGTATGGCTACCTTTTTAATGTAAATTGCATGCAAATGTATGCAACACTATATTTAATGCAGATGTAGCAAAAAGTATTAAGATGTGCAGGGCCTAATTAGGTCCTACATCAAAAACTATATATAAAACTTGACTCCAGAGTCTCAGCAAAACAAATTTAAGCTAGAAATCCCAGTATACATTTTTAAGAAGAAAAATACCTAATTCTTTCCCCTCTGACTTCTGCCAAGCTGAGGAATGCATAGTATTGAAAATGAGTATCTTGTTTAATTATTTCTCCTGTAAAACATAGTATCTTCCTTTTTAATAAAGACCAGAATATGAATAATTGCAAAGCTGTCTTATTCTCTTCAGTCCCTTAAGATTTGAAATGAGAGATGGCCACATCATAATACGTGCCAATATCTGAAAGCTAGAAATAAGGACAGATCATTTAACTTCACTGAAATGTGCTGGACTGGGTGAAAAAGTAGACTAAGAAATAGAAAGGTTGGCTTTTTGCAATAAGTTCACTGCAAGTTTGGCCACTGAGTTCGTGGAGCAGGGCTGGATTGTAAAAGAGAGAGGTATCCTTTCCTGTGAGGTGCTAAGCACCTCCTCCAAGGGGCTGAGTGCTTTCAATTCCCATCAGTCTCAAAGGGAAGTAAGGATGCTCATCAGCTTTCAGGTGGGGACTAAGCACTTATCTCAAGTGGGTTCTTTATAAGTGCTAAGTATACTTCAGTGGGAACTGCACTGATTAGGAATGGCAGAGTTTGGCCCACACCGTTATAACCACAAAGGGGTCATTTATACGAGTGGCATTAGTGTATGGCTGTGTCTAGACTGGCAAGTTTTTCCGCAAAATCACATGATTTTGCGGAAAAACTTGCCAGTTGTCTACACTGGCCGCTTGAATTTCCGGAAAAGCACTGATAATCTCATGTAAGATCGTCAGTGATTTTCCAGAAATACTATGCTGCTTCCGTTTGGGCAAAAGTCTTTTTCTGAAAGACTTTTGTGCAGAAGGGCCAGTGTAAACAGCACAGTAGTGTTTTCCGCAAAAAAGCCCTGATCGCAAAAATGGCGATCGGGGCTTTTTTACGGAAAACCATGTCTAGATTGGCCACTGACGTTTTTCTGCAAAAAGTGCTTTTGCGGAAAAGCATCCTGCCAATCTAGACGTGCTTTTCCGAAAATGCTTTTGATGGAAAACGTTTCCGTTAAAAGCATTTACGGAAAATCATGCCAGTGTTGACATAGCCTATGTGTAAGCAGGGTCAGGATAAGTTCTACCCTGGCATCTGGTGGTGAATTGTGGCAAGTGATGCAAAAAGACTTCAGGGGCTGATCTCATTTGCATAGACACACCCACCCCACCTAATATGTGCTCACAGCAGCCCATATGGTCACTCTGGCCACTGTGAGATCTGCAGTCTCTTTGTAATTGAGGCAGGGGGGATAAAGTGTTGTTACCCTGATTATGTGAATCAAGGACAGTGGAATAGTGGAACTGTTTTATGACAGAGGCATTGCCATAAATTAAGTAGCACTCGCTAAACAAGGGGCATGGGTTCCAAACCTAGTCAAGCTCAAGGAGGCTGGGGACAGGTATCTGTACCTGGTGGTGGGGCCCTATCCAAGGGCCTAAAAAGCACCAATTACACCCTCTCCACTGTGGAATATCAGAGCTAATTTGGATTCCATTAGGAGTCTAGTTGCAAGCTGCTGAGCTGACTTCATTGTGGGTCAATGGTGCAATAGCACTGAGGCTCCTCTACTATGAGCTGAAATCACTGTGTGCTGTGGGGAGCCTGAAGCTATACTGCTGAGCTACTAGCAGAGCAGTTCGTGGGGCGGCTAGCAGAGCAGTCTGTGGGAACGACTGGCGGGCGCAGGCGGCCAGCAGAGCGGCTGGCAGGGATGACCAGCAGGTAGCCGGTAGGAGTGGCAGCAGGCAGCCAGTGGAGCAGCTGCAGGAACAACCAGCTGGCGGCCAGGGGCATGGACCGAGATGACTGGTGGAGCAGGGCAGTTTGTGAGATGGCTGGAGCGGCTCACGGGACAGCAGGTAGAGTGTGGTGGAGTGACTTGCGTTAACGGTGGCAACAGAAACCTATGGAGAGGTGGAGCCATTGGTGGACCACATAAGGTGTATCACCCCGCCCCTTCCCTTCCACCCAGGTGGGGATGGTGAAACCCTGCCGGTGAACTTTTGAACACTTACCCGGGACAGAGACTTTTGGGGTTTCGGACTTTGGGTGATTTTGGGGGGTTGCTGGACTCGAGACTCTTGGGGTATTGGACTTTTAGGGACTTTGGGTGATTCTTGGCTGGGTGTGGGTCTTTGCTCATATTTGGTCTATGAATCCGAGTTGTGGTGTTTTCCCAATTTAATGCTGATGTCAGTTACCTCATGTTATTAAAGATTTGCTGCTATACCGAGGCTCTGTGCTTGAAAGAGGGGAAGAATTGCCTCTTTGAGGCACCCAGGGGTGTGTGTGAGATTTCCCAGGTCACTGGGGCTTGAGCCGGTGTTGTATTACATTGTTGGGAGGAGACCCCTAGATACTGAACCCGGCCCTTGCTGCTATTAACTCGGCCTGGCAGAAGGGTTACATATGTGTTTGTATCCCCAATCACATCAACCTTCTTTCTCTATTATTCAGAGGGCTCACAATTAGCAGTTGTGCAGGAGCGAGTACAATTAATTTGCTTGAAAACTTTATATTCATGAGAATTGGTGAACCAAAAATTATACAAAAACCCCGGCGAGACAGAAAGAAACTCCACTCACTCTCCCTCATCTCTGGAGAAAAGCTGAAATTCTCTGTTCCCAGAGAAGGGGTGGGTAAATACTGGTCTGCTGGGTGAGCTCCTGGTGGGCTCCCACTGCTATCTTTACCTGCATGGCCGTAGGGGCCGGCAATCACAGCTCCCATTGGCCACTGATCACCGTTCCCCGCCAATGGGAGCTGCAGGAAGTTGTTGTGTTATTGCCCAACCAGTCCCAGTCCTTTAGAACCTGTAGGAGGAAAATGAAGGCTTACAGGATCTGCCGACAAAGGGTTCTTGCGTCGGCAGATCCCCGTCTAGACTGCCGCGCTGTGCTGACAAACAGCTGATCGGCACAGGGCGGCGGCCATTTTGATTTAAATGAAGTGGTGATTATTTAAATCGCAGCTTCATTTCCCTTTGTCGTCCTGCCTCATCTACATGTCTCCATTGACGGAGCCATGTAGTCTAGACACACCCTAACAGGAACATGATTACATGAAAATCCACCCCTTCTGCACCATGTCTTAAAAGGAGTAAAAGGAGATGGAGCTCATGGAATTGGTGCTAATGCACTCTGGAGTGAAATCTTCCCTCTCCTCTTTGGTGTTTACCATCCCAGTGAGGCCTGGAGGATGCTGCGTCTTGGTCACCTCTGCCTAAAAGCTCCTCCTCTTTGCCCCTCCCCACTGTTATCTGAAACTCTCTTCTGAATGGGCTTCCCTGACCAGCAGCTGACTTCAAATACTCCCTTTCCTAAATTATGGCAGACATCTGTAATAACCTGGGCATTCATTAGTATTTGTGCTCTTCAGAAAATTTCACACTCAGCTCCCCCTGTCTTCAGTGACTGCCCAATTTCTCTGAACAAAAGTGCTGATGAACTCCACACCCTACAATCTAAAAATTATTTTCAATTTCTAGTTCCCTCTCCATCTTGGTCTGTAGTTCTATGAGAAAAAAATTGACATCACCATATTATCCCAGTACAAACATATGTTGTGCAGGATATTTAAAAAAAAAAAAAAAAAAAGGAGGCCTTTCATTTCTCTGCCCAGTTCACAGCTTCACAGAGGCAAACAAAATTTACATCTCCAATAAATGGTGGAAGAGCAAAAATGCTCAACAGGGATGAATAAAAAATTACTGGGTAAATTTCAGGTGCTTCTTCTATAGCTCAAGAAATACTAGAGGATTTACCCAGCATTGTTCAGGTCCTTGTGGGGGCACAAAAGGGAAGGGGGGAAGAGGGCAGGGAACTGAAAGGTGTATGTGGGAAGCTCAGGACAAGGTGTGGGGGATCAGGAATCAAGGGCAAGAAACTGGGAGGTGTGGGGTGGCCTTGGAGCAGGAAGTGCAAGAGTCAGGGCAGGAGACTGGTGTGCGGGAGGCTCAGGGCAGGGATCTGGGTGTACGTGGGGGGTCACCAACAAGCTGGCTGGGGATAACTTCCCAGGGGTAACCAGGAGGGGGCACTCTGTATGGTGGTTAGCAACAGCTAGAGCCCCTGCCACTCTGTTCCTGGTGCAACCGTGCCCCTGTGGTCATTCGACAGCATGACACTTGCAGCTAGCAAACCACTTCCTTTCCATTTGATTAGAAACAATCAAATACAATCCTAATACATCCCATGGTCCTGGCACAACCCTCACCTTGCTTAAGTTATGAAAAGAGGGAATGGCTAATCAAATGTGGTGAACTTAGGAGGAGTTCTTGAACAGACAGACACACAGACAGACACACATACACAAACTCTCTCAGATAAATAGTAGATATCATGCACACTTGTGCTTCACCATCAGGTCAAAAGAGGCATATTCATCTATCATCTGTACCACTGCTCTGGACAAAAGAATGCTTGTGAAATGGGGACCACTAATTCCAAGGGACTAATATAGAGGGTTCTGAGAATTAATATAGGAAAAAATGAGTACAGTAGATGCAGAAAAGAAATAAAACCAACACCTTTCGCTAAACACATCATAGAAAAACTGGTCATCAATTGCTTTTGTGCATATAATTTGCCATCCCTGCATTCTTTAAAGCACCAAAGCAATGTTCATAGCCTTGTATTTGAATTAACCAGGCCCAGAGGATAAAACTTTCAAATTAAACACATTCCTACAGGATTTGGGGCTCATTGTGTATGCACCAAGGAAACATAACATCCTAAAAATAATGCATGTACAGAAAGAAGCACATTTTCCAGGCACATTAAAGTGGAATATGAATTATGACTGAGCTCACGGGAATAGACATCTGATTACATGCAAAATGGAGCTTTTGTAAATAACATCATTCTTTGTAAGCTACCACAATTATTATCAGCCATTTAATTTTTCTCCATAGCAACACATCCATCATTGTTTCAAATGTCCACTTTTACTTGTCCCTCCTGAATCATTAGGCTCCAGATTTTATAAAGTTTAAGGGAGCAGCTACATCGATTGCAAATCCAAAACCTAGAGCTCAAAGGATTTTAAGTCTCCAAATATATACTATCTTCTAAGTTTGCTGTATCCTACAAGCAAATTGCAATAACTGGAATTTCGATAAAATTATATTCTGTATTTTTTTAGACTTTATGTAAGATTGAATTGATGTCCACTCTGAAAACTTGTATGTCAGGATATGAAGAGTAAGAAATTTACCATCCCAAATATTCCATCTTCCTATCCTTACACAAACAAGAACTAAGGTATTATTAGGTATTAAAACTCCAGTAAGTTTGACATAATTCTAATATTTAGGAATATTAATGTAAAATATTAAGTATTTTTGTGGAGAGTTTTTTGCCTTTTAGATATACTTCTATAAGGTTCCTACACTTCAAATAGCTAATGATGACAGAATATTTAAGGGCTTTGTACATTAAGCCCAACCATAAATTCAAAATCCTTGCCTGACATTAATTATTTAGCCTTAAGCTAATTAGATATGTTATTTCAGTAAAACCAAAGTCTTTCATTGGCCCTCAGCTTAATTTTACTGATTAAAAAATTATTAGAAGTCATTTTGCTTTGATACAGTTCCTTTCCTACAAGCTAGCTGAATTGGCAGAGAAAAACTTTGATACAAACCAAATGAACTGTGACGTTCAGAAAGGACCATTTTCCCTTCCTTATTATCATAGCTTATCGCTGAACTTCTGGGCTTGGGCCTGGGAAGTGGGGAGGAATTTGGGGTGATCTTGTGCTGTATATATTGTACTGAAGGATACAGGAGCCCCGTTCCCTGTTCTACTACATTTCTCTTTGAATTAGGGCAAGTCACTTAAGCCCACATTTTGTATTTGGGTGTTTAAAGTTAGACACCTAAATAACTGTTTTGATTTTCAGAAGTGTTGAATGGGAATCAATCATATACTAAAGTGAGATTATAAATAATGTTGCAAAATACTGCAAGAAAGCCTAGTCAAGTCAAATTTAGCTGCCAAAGTGTTTCAGACAATAATCAAGATCCAAACCAAATTCAAGCTCAACATTTTTCATTACAAAGAAAGGTTGGAAACTTAGGGTGAGAAATGCAAAGATTTTCCAATCTGAAGAGCTGGTGCTTTGAACAGAATCCTCAGAACAGACCATGATTACTCCATCCGACTCTCAGTTAAAATGATATTCTGTCAAAGCTGAAGTTGGCGTTGTTGGACCCAATCTCCCTCAAAATGAAATTAACAAGAGTTTTACCATGCAACGCCAATCCTAGATTTTCCCACCACTGCTGACAGGAAGAGCATTAGTGACATGTCACATCTCAATATTATTAATTAGTTCACTGATGATCAGAAGCTCGAGGGAAAGAAGAGGGCATTACGAAGAGCTTGTGAAAGTACCTTTTATTTTTTTTTTTTGTCCAGATCAATTCATGGGGATGGATATCATAAGAACACCAGAAGACAATTAAAAGAAATATTAGAATTTATGCTAAATCCTGCATAGTCTGTCTATGCACAGTATAGCTTTTCATATGCGACAAAAGTCTCTAGCTTCAATTAATGACCAACATTTTGTACTTCTCCCAGGTACTATAAATATTCTTTGTAGATTTTTTATCTTCGCTATCAGATCTGATTTAGCTGGTTTTAGCTGTTGTAGAAAGAAGCATTTATCTATAAGTGGAGAGTTACTCAAGGAAAGTGATTTTCTGGCTGAATGCTTGGAAAGCTTTGCCTTTACCTCAAGCACTGTCCTTTTTGTGCCATGAGAAAAGGACACCACTTCAGGTAAGATATATGACATCGGTCTTATCATACTTCATATCCAGGAAGAGCATTTTAAGTTAATGGAGAGGATAACAAAAACAACAACATCTGTAACAGTACAGCATTCAGAAGACTGTCCCTTCAGTGCTTCACACATACCTATAACGAGTTGTGACTACCCGTTCTAGCTAGGACTAACAAAGAGGCTGGAAATTCTGATTGTATAGCGCAGGCTAATAAGAGCATTTTATATGCCTTGTATCTTGCAAACCTTGGAATAACAATAAACACTGAATCCCCCAAAGGACCCCATGCCCTTGAAGTAAGACCATACACCATTTATAAAAACACTACCTAGCCTGTCTACAACAGGCACTCAGCCATGCCCTCCAGAACAAATTGAAGGAACATAAACTTCTATTACAGCTGTTGCCTAGCATATTAAATTCTGTTCCACATACAGCCTCATTTGGGTGGTTTCTATATGAAACAGTCTTCCCATTTCCTCCCAGAGACATCAGAGAAGTACACTGGTTGACACCAGGATTTGGTTTTAATGAAAGAAAACAGTGGTAGGAGTCTCCTTGAGGCTTGTAGCAAATAAAGCAATAATCTAAGAATTATACCTACTCTTACCTTGCTCTTTTCATTAGCAGATCTCAGAGTGCTTTCCAAAAGAGGTAAGAGAATCATCCCCATTTTACAAATGGGGGAACTGAGGCACAGAAAGACAAAATGACTTGTCCCAAAGAGGACAGAATAAAAGCTCTTCTGAGCCCCATTCTCCTGGGCTATCTGCTGGAACACATTGTCTATTTCTCCTTACAAATTTATTACTCAAACAAATATCCAAATATACTATTCATAAAAGACTTTGGCATATTAACTGAGCCTTATAGTAAAGCCATTTAGATGTGAAATTATTTAAATTCTGAAATACAATATTTCGAAATAACATTGTCGTAATAACCGCTTGTAGTGTAGACTATGTCAAAGTAATGTCAAGCTGGAGGATTTCTAACTCCAACTCTTCCATTTTATGAGGAGTAAGGGAAGTCAAAGGAAGAGTACTGTTATGTAGATAGCGCCAAAAGCCAAAATAAGCTATTTTGACTTAAGCTACGCAATTGATGTAGCTCAAGTAGCATGGCTTATTTTGGCTTTAACCCTGCAGTGTAGACGTATCCATATTGTGGCTTTTCTATGTGAAATACGAAAATTTTCTATAATACAATATATTGCACTACAGTATATTTAGTACATACCTAGAGCTATATATTTCATTTCTCTTTGACTTTTCTATGGCATCATGGGCTCAGATTTAGACACCATGTAGCATTTCATTAGCATAAACAGTTTACACTTTTAGTCAAAAAGATTTAATGGAATATATATTTGTTCTCTTCTTGGCTTTTAGGAGAAAACAATACTAGGGAGAGATTTAAATGTACACTCTAAAAAGCAATATTGTTAACGGTCACTTTTTAAAGGAGAGGGGTAACAGCTATCACACTCGTGTCAATATCTGCAATCATGTACATACCATAGATCAATCGGATAGAAATCGTATGCATTGCCCGAGTCTGCATTTATACACATGCATATACATCTTTCATACAGAGAAGGAAATATTGAATAACTCAAATTTTTCTTACGAAAACAAACTTCTTAAATTTCTCATGCCTTGACTGAGCAACCAGAACATCAACGAAGTGGAATAGCTCTAATTCCAATTTCAGATTACGCCAATGTAATTTCAGGCAGAATATAGCCCCATATATGTAGAAGTCTTCATATCAACACTATAATCAGAATATAGAGTTGTTACTGAAAATGTGCCAAAGAGACACTGTTCAGATAAATTCAAAATTCCCTAATCCCTGAGGGTGCTCAGATCTAGAGCTTGGATTGGGCCCATCTTTGGTTTTTTAATGACATGGATTTGCAAATATTCTGTAATTAAATCAACTGGTTATTAGAACTGCACATGGTAGAGAGCCCTATAAATAACGATGTGGAACAACATGTTAGTCAAGAAAAAAAAATAAAGTTGTTAAACTATGACTTAGAAATTTCCTTCTGGAGATTTCACTTCTATGTGAAGTATAAACAAAGATAAGCCCAGAAAGTAATATCCAGATCTGAAGACTGTTGGGGATAGTTGAAAATACTATTTTATTAACAGCTAATTTTTTCCACTTCCTTCTCTCACAGAGAGCATGCCTGCATACTTAATTGCATTTATTTCTCATTTAATGACCATTGTTCTTGTCTGTCAGTACAACTACTAGCATACAAATCTGTAGGCAAATATTTTGACAATGTCGTATGTCTCATTTTTTGAAAGAGAATGAAAAGGATTTTCACTTTTCAAATAACTTCACTCAAGTTCTTAATTACAGTGCTACAAAGAACCCAATGACAGATTGAATGTCATTTTCCTGGCACAATATAGCATGTTTCAGATAGTTTGCTAATTGTTTATCCATTGCCATCACAGGCACTTAAAGACAGTATAAGGAAAACAACCTGCATATCAAACTGAAGCTGGTTTTAGACAGAGATACTGCTATGTCCAAGCAGAATGTTGAGATGGGCTGTTAAAAAAAATAAAACTAAAAAAAAAAAAAAAAATTAGATAGGCCCAAGCAACAAAATTAATTTTGCAGTAAAAACCTCTAACGATTCATGGTGTTCCGAGCTGGAATTTTCGTTTGGCAAGCACAACAATGAACTCCTATAAAATATCAATCTGGATTAAGATTCTAAACCCCAACTCTAACTCCAAATTTCCAAGTATTCGACTCCACTGTTTTGGTTTGGGATTCTCTCTTTAGAAGCGGAATTAAACAGCTTCCAGGCAAAGTCTTCAGCTCCAGTAAGCGAATGTAATACCACAGACACCACATAAGGATTTAGACAACAGAAATTAAATACAAAAAGCCAAGAATATTAATTTATTTTGGAAAGAAAGCGTCTGGATTCTTCCACTCTACTTTGTATTTTATCTTTCAGTGGCAGAAATGCAAACCATCAACTGAAATTTATGTGACCTTCTGTGTTAGACATTATTGCCAAAACTGTTACAAGAACTTGATGATTTGGGAGGTTTTCACAGTTCACGTGCTCTATTTCAAATGCTCTGTTGCTCCTTCACAACTTCACTCCTTCCACTTGCACTCAGGACTTACCTTCCAATAAATGTATCCCAACTCTCCTTTTTGAAGACATTCCTGGAGTCCCACCTGTAGCATTCCAGCTGCAAGAGCCTAATTTGCATATACTATTGCTTAGTTCTGTAGACCACCTACTCACACCTTAGACTATATGCTTCTAAGGCAAACACTAAGTTTTTGCACCTTTACACAACACCACGTACTTACCGCAATAAATGCCTTGCAACGAAAGCATCTTGCATGGTATTTAAGTATTTCTCTTCTGAGCTCCTGTACGAACCAGGAAAGCACAAAGGTTTTTAAACAGAAAAGTTAACCTTGCATTTTGATACTTATAGCTTGGATCATATTCTGGACAAAGATCCAGGTCAGATCTTTCTTTATATAGACTATTTGTCTATCTGTCATCATTGTACAAATCCTTTTGCAACTTGTACTCCCACAACCTCTAGTACAACTGTCATAAGGTACAGAAATGCCTGTTCAAGGAAAGAAAGGTCTTAACACACTATCAGTTCTGAGCAAGCCAGATGCCTTAACAGAAAGACTAACTTTCCAAGGAAAAAAAATTAAAGAAAAAACACTGAGATAACGTGAGTTATTCTATCAAAAAGCTTCAGGAACAGATTATAATTCTTTGATTTCTGAAGCTGAATTTATTGATACAACACTGTATATCTCTAAGGTCTATAGATTAGGTACTGGTTGTTTAATAAAATGCTATTTTTTATTCAGATGACAGCTGCTCTAATATGCTCATCCATTTTTTTAATTTTAGGTGAGCAGAGTTAGCTTACTATGGGGCACATGCAGTCAAAGATCTTTACAGAATCGAAATTATACATTAAAAACTCGATTGTCTTGAAAATTCACTTACTGCTTTTTTATGGGAAAATGGCAGGTATTAATTGAAGGGAAGAGGGTCTTGATACTCTATACTACATTTGCAGAAGGGGAGTCTCCTTATAAAAACCTCACTCAACAACTTTGAACCTCATTTTACTCTTCAGTGATATGGGTATAATAATCTGCACCTTACAGGAATTCTTCTGAGGAATAATCAACTAATAATTGTCAAGCACTTTGAAATCCTTGGCAGAAATTTAGGTAGATAAAAATTCAAATACATTACTGTAACTTGATCATTTTGTATTAGCAACATATAAATATTCCTTAAAGACAAGTTACACACATTGACTTCTAATAGATCGCTCGGACTCATGGAGGAGTCTAAAAAATTGATTTAAAATTATGAACATCCCTTTGACTTTATCATATGGTTAAACCATAGAAGATTAAACACATATAGAAGATGACATCCTTTGTATCAAATCCTATTGACTTTTTGTGTAAATACTGTGTTCGCCTATGAAATTTCCATATGCCCTCTTCATTTTAACCCCATTAAGTTCTACTCAAAGTTTTTAGTCACAAATCAAACTTTGTGAAAGTCTCCATTTTCAATGCTTGGCACGAAGGCAAAAATCATAATGAATGTAAAAATAATAAACTTTTTTTTCTCACCTAACCACAATTTTTAATAGCATCTCCAGACCAGCACAGGAAGTAGGTATTGATCACAGTGCACAATCGAGCTACAATCACCTGCTACAGCAGGTGGCCATCTCCATGGTAACACTATGACAGAACCAATCTGAATTCAATTTCAGGAGTAACGAGAACAGATAATTTTGCACTCAATCAATCACTGTCAACATCTGTTATCAGCCAATCAGTCATTATGTCAGTCAGTCACACTTCCAAAAACTTCTTCTATTGAATGGTTAGGTCGGAAGACAACACTGACATCTAGAAACAAGATCTATCCAACTTGCCTTGCAGGTCTAAGATTTAAAGGTGCGGCATTCACATTGCTTTCCTGTGGGCAGTGTAAAAGAGAGAAGACACACAATCTGGAGTGAGAAGCCACAAAAGCAGTTGTTATCACCTACGAATTATGAGAAATAGTTGGCACTGCCACTGACAGCAACATGAAGAGTTTAGAAACCATGCATATACCGATATAAAATAAGATAGCTGTTAAGGTCCAGTAAGCCTTGCTAAATTCCACTAGGCCACTCTCAGGGAGAGTCATCTCGGGAGGGACGGATAGCTCAGTGGTTTGAGCATTGGCCTGCTAAGCCCAGGGTTGTGAATTCACTCCTTGAGGGGGCCATTTAGGGATCTGGGGCAAATCTGTTCAGGAGGGTATTTGGTCCTGCCATGAGGGCAGGGGACTGGACTTGAAGACCTCTCAAGGTCCCTTCCAGTTCTATGAAATAGATAGATAGATATCTTTGACAAGTGACCAAAGAATCTTTGGGGTTTCTTTATTATAAAAGGGGCAGACTAGTTAATTGTGGCAGCACTAATGATTTCCTATCTGCTCTCTGCCGCCTTCTCCTTGTTCCCTCTTGCTTTCTTCCACTGATATGGCTGTTGTTATGCATGGAGGAGACTGATGCTGTTGTCTCTCACTCCCATCACAAGGTCCACCCTGCCAAACCCCTGCTTCAGCTAACACCAAAATCTGTTTCTACCACTCATGTTATCCTACTCTGGAGCATCTTCAGCCGAAATCCTGTGACCAGGCAGACTTCCTCCATTATAAATTCATGTTCTCTTCTAAATCTGTCATTTTCCAAGCTAAAGAACTTTACTTATCTCACTTAACTGAAGCCTGTGCCCACCTCTTTGCCACCTTCGGTTCACTCCTCAATTCTGACCCTCCACTTCTCTCTCTGCACAGGATCTTGCTAATTTCTTTCAAGAGAAAATTGACAAAATATGATATGACCCTTCCCTTGCCTCCCTTCTCTTTTCCCACATTATGGACTGCAGTCATTTATCCTCTGTTTGTCTAACCCAGTGTTTCTTAGAGTGTGTTCTTGGCACACCAGTGTGCCGTGAGGAAGGCGATGGTGTGCCATGGAGAGCAGAGTTCAAAATGGCTGCCCTTAAAAGGACAATGCCTGCCCACCTGTTAAAAGGGTAATGGGTTTTTTTCCCCCCCTCAACAAAAAACCCTTGGTGTTCCACATAAAAAAAATTGTTCGGTGTTCCTTGGACTTAAAAAGTTTAAGAAACACTGGTCTAACCCCTTTATTTGCCCCAGTAACTCCATCCCATCCCTTAATCTCTGTTGTGTGGAATCTCATCCTCTCCCTTACTGTTCTCCTTGCCAGCGCACTCTCTCTTCTCTGGCTCCTTCACCTCACTATACTAGCATGCTTTCTTCTTTCTCATCTTAGAAAACCCAACCTTGGCCCCCACTTCCCTCTCCAATTACCACCCTCTCTTCTTCTCCCTGTCATTTCTATGTTCATTCAAAGTTCTGTTTAAATTCATCCACCGCGGTTCCTCTCTTCCACTGCCATCCCAGACCCTCTCTACTGCTTGCAGTCCACTAAAACCATTCTCATCAAAACCTCTGATGACTTATTCCAAGCCAAAAACTCAGAACCGGTACTCCATCCTCATCACCCTTGACCTGTCAGCTGGCTGTGATTCCACCAACCAGGCTCCTCTACTTGATATTTTGTCCTCTTGGCTTCCATGCCTCATTCACAAACCACAGTGCAGCTACCATGTCTACGTTAATGACTCACACATCTGCTTGGGTACTCCAAAACTGTCTCCTTCCGCTCAAGGTAAAATCCCAGCTTCTGTCTCTAACATCTTCCCTTGGATGTTTAGCTGACAGTTCCAGCTCAACATGGCTTTTAATATTAGTCCCTCTCTGCTACCTTTTTTCTTGATCACTGTGACCCGCCCCCCATTCTGCTTGCCACTGAGACCTGTAACTTGGATGTTATCTTCAACTCTTGCTCCCTCTAATACCTTACATCTAGCCTATGTTTAAATCCTGCAGATTTTTTCTGCACAACATTTCTTATGATATATCCATTCTATCCATCTACACAGCTCAGCTTCTCTGGAGTCAGTATCGGAAGTTTGAAGTACATGACCTCAAATTGTATTTTCCAGACTGGGATTATCATCTTTACATACATTCTTCTCCTCTCCACTTGGCATTATACTTATATTTTAACCTAAAAAATCCTAATTCCCTTTCTCAGCTCAAACCAGAAACCCAGATTCAAATGCCCCCAAACCTTGAATAGGTTTATATCCAGAACTAAACTCTATAACACAGGTTCACTTCTAAAAAACAACATTGATGAGCTGGCAGAGATTTATAAAGTACGTGGAGTCATTCGCTTTTTATGGTGATTTTTTCGGTTCTGTTTCACTCCCAATGCCAGCAAGAAACCTATATAAAAGCACGAACCTGAATGCTCTCTATTCAAAGGCATTGGTAAGATTAAGGATATTAAATTGCGGTTAATTTACTAGTCGAGTAGTCAATGGAAATTCTATCGACGAGTAGTTGAGTTGAGAGGCACTTCCGCATTCCTCCTTGGGGTTCTTGGAGCTCCACTGGGGTTCTTGTACATTTCAAAGGAGGAATGCGTGAAGCCAGGGGCCAGCGGGAAGTCCTGATGACTCTGGGCTGCAGTGGGCATGCCAGCTTTGAAATGTACAAGAGTCCCCAGTGGGGACTCTTGTGCATTTCTAAGCGAAGTGAAAACACGAGTTTCAAAGCAGTAGTGCTGCCAGGAGCCCGGGATAAGCTGGGAAGTCCCCAGCTGACCCTGGGTTCTGGGGAAATGCCGTGTGGAATCCGCAGTCAGCAGGGGAGTCCCCTACTGATCCTGGGCTCCATGTTGCACTGCTGATTTGAAATGCCACAGAGAGCCCTGGGTCAGCAGGGGATTCCCTAGCTGACCCCAGGCTCCAGGCAGTGCTGCTGCTTTGAAACGCCGCCTCAGCATTTCAAAGGGGAAACACTGCACAGCTGAGCCGGTGCTGCCCCATCTCGGCATTTCAAAGGGGCAGCACCTCACAGCTGAGCCAGGGATCAGTTGTGAGGCGCTGCCCCTTTGAACGACACCTCGGCATTTCAAAGGTATAGTGCTGCACAGCTGAGCTGGGCTCAGCTGTGCAACACTGCCCTTTGAAGTACCCTCTCTTGCCACCCCATTTGCTGCCTCTGATAGAGGCAGCAAGGGGGGGGGGATAGAAATCGACTAGTCAACTAGTCAACTGACTATCCGATAAGCGTTTGCTTATCAGATAGTCAACTAGTCTTTAACATCCTTAGTAAGCATGAGCAAAGATTTAGCCATCAACAGAATGACTACAGAAATTATTTAGTGTTAGAAAGTGTGATTTTCAACTATGCAGGATGGAATCTTAGCAGTAGACTTGCAGCTTTAAATATCAATACAAAACTGTGCAAGTGTCAAAGCACATTACAAATCTGGGTAAAAATTATTATCCTCATATTATGAACAAGTTGCCTGAAGCATAAAGAAGTTAAATGACTTACACAGAGGCACACAAAGCGAGTGGCTGAGTTGGAAAGAAAATTCAGTCTCTGGACCCCCAGTCCTGTGGTCAATGTACTACGTAGGTATTTAGACCCCAAACCTCCCAATCTGCACACCGAGGTGCCTTGCAAATAGAAATCCAGAATTATTCATGCCAAATATGACTGTTGCAATTATAAAAGGCAAGCTGAGGATACTTCCTGTTGAAAAGAAATACCAATATAAGAACATCACTATCACCCTCAGACTGTTTTCCAATACTGACGCAAGATAATCTGTTTCAACTGAAAATATTAAAGATGTTTTTGAAAGGTTCTTTATTTTTAGGCTTTGGCATAGGGCTGGTGTGAAGGCTGCTCCCCACTCTGGCACTCCGAGTGCAGAAGGTGAGGGCCCGCAAGAGACTTTAAAAATACCGTGCCTCTCTAGGCTTCTGCTTAAAAGCTCCCCAAGGTCACTGATTCCCGGCCTTGGAAGATAGGCTGCCACCATCAGGTGTAAAAAACTCTTCTTCTTGGACCCAGGAAGAAGCACTTGAACTTCTTCCAGAGGGGTACCCCCAAGCTCTTTTTTCACAAGAGTGCTTGGGGGGGGAGGGAAGAAAAACTGCAGTCACTGATAGCTGACCTCTCAATCTTAAGCATGCCTACATAGACTTCCTGTTACCTTTCAGGACACAAGAATCAAATCATTGCCTTAAAAGGGGTGATTTTATTAACAAAACAAAAAGATAAACTTGGTAAAGCATACTTGCTTGCTAGGTGTTACAGAGCAACTGAGAAAAGAACAGATTAAAACACAGAGAAATGGTATGTCTGGGCTACAGTTTAAAAACACAGTATATGGGGGAGCAGGAGAGGAGGCATGGACTTAGTCCAGAGAAGTTCAACCAAACAACAAAGAAAATAACCTGATCATGACTCAACAGACATTTTCCTATCTACTTAAAATCTATGCTTCAAGGTCCAGTCCATTTCCACGCCCAGTATTCTTTGTACACATGGTAGTACTGCCTGGTTCAATTCATTTTGTTTCCCACAGCTCCTAACTTAAAACTTCCACAAATTAAACAGCAGGCAGGTATATCTTTCCATTCAAATTTCAACACCCTCTCCCATTGGCCCTCCTGGCTCCCTGCCAACTTGAGTTTAACCCATTAGTCACCGAATGTTGGCCAGCACTCCTCCTCCTATCCATCACAGGTGGTCATATTAGGAAGGTTTCTGATCAAGTCAACTGAGTTACAGATGCCAACAGCTATCAAGCTTTGCTGCAATGAGAAAGAGGAAAGGAAGTGCTGCTGGCAGTCCCAAATAATTTATTTCTCAGAACTTCTTTTGTACAAAAGAATGTGTGTAATTGGTCAGCCACAGGAAATTAATTTGTATCTCTCTGCCTGCCTGGGAAGAGATGGTTATAGCTCAGGAATTGGGGATGGAGGCATATAACAGAGCCATTACTGTTTTTCCTCTCCTCTGTTCTCCTCTCTTACATGGACTTTTTACTGAACTAGCTGTTAAATATTCCTCCCCCCCCCCCCGCCTTGATAGATTTTAAAAGGCATTCTGAATGAAAGGTTTCAATAATACTGCACTGAAAGATTTCATTTAGTGATGATCACGCATGCTAAAAATAGGACTTGGTATTAAGTTCCACACTCGGATGGTTTGATGAGTAGACGACACTTTTCATAATTCTGGTTAACTTATTATGAGGGAAATACCCAGGGCTATGTCTAGACTGCAAGCCTCTTTCGAAAGAGCGCGTCTAGACTGCATGCGGAACTTTCGAAAAAGCAAGCCGCTTTTTCGAAAGAAAGCACCCAGTGAGTCTGGATGCTCTCTTTCTAAAAAGCCTGTTTGCTTTCAAGAACGCCTTCTTTCGAAAGAGCACTTTCGAAAGAAGGCGTTCTTCCTCGTGGAATTAGGTTTACCACCGTCGAAAGAAAAGCCGCATTCTTTCGATTTAATTTCGAAAGAATGCGGCTGCAGTCTAGACGCAGGTGAAGCTTTTTCGAAAAAAGGCTACTTTTTTCGAAAAAACCCCTGAGTCTGGACACAGCCTAGGTGAGCTCACTAGTACAGAGTACACCTTCTCGTTGTTTCTCTGAGAGCACACCAAAGCAAGAGGCGACAGTTAAGAGCAAGAAGAGAATTAAACTTCTAAAATACAGAGTAAGAAGATGGGACTGTAAATACAGTATGCTGCACGTATCACTCATTTGGCTTCACACCATTCATTTGGATCTATTTACCTTCATATCTCTTTAATGACATCATACAATAAAGTTATAGCTGGTTTGACTTTTCTTAATTCATACTCTGCAAAGGGTCCCCATGACACCAACCAAGAACTGGTTCCAACAAGTCTAAAGTTTGTGCACATTCCTTGACAATAAAAGCTACCTCAAAAAAAAAGTTGTTTTCTCATACAGCTCTGAGTTGCTTTACATGGAGGAGTAACTTGCAGGGTTAACAATGAAACCGTTGGCGAATGACAGAATGTGAATGGATGTATGAAGAAGTGGTGATCGTGGACAGCTAGTTGGCACCCTTTCCTCTGAGTCACATTTAGCTGAACTTTAGCAAACCTCACAGGATTGTGATAAGCCAAAGTAACAACTACTGGACTCAGGACAGGTGCTAATGCTGAATTTATGTACTTGCTTATATGTAATTCTGCTTCTCAAATGAGAATTGTCATGGGGAACACAGAACTGCTTTTGCACATTTTCACTCCAAGAATTCCTCCAGCTGGGTTTTGCAATGTGCTACACGGCACGGCCCACTAATTTTTAAGGCAAGAAGTGGAAGCAGATGGCTCACCTAAACCTGATCACTTCAGTGCAGAGAGGAAAGAAGAAAGACTGCTTCATCTGGAATAACCCCCCATTTTCCCCTTCACCCACCCAGGGATGCTCTAACAAAACATTAAGGATGATTGGGATCGTCTTTTTACCAGCAGCTATCTGACAACACTGAACTGTCAGTCCAAGTGCATCTCTATTCCAGCAGGATCCTTTCTAAAGAATTTTTAACATTTGGATTGTCTGGTGAGCACCACAAAATAAATTCCTTTGTCTGTTTCTTAATTTTCCATTACAGAGAGCTAGACAGAGCGAGACAGACAAGTCGAGTGAACTAGTATCTTCTATTACAGTGTTTCTCAACTAGTGGTACCCTTAGGTGTACTCGAGAGAAGTCTGGGGGGTACCGTCAACACAACTGAAATTTGGAGAAAACTGAATCTTTGTTTTAAGTTTTAAAGTGCTTTATTATTTTTGTACTTTTTACACCCAAAAATTTAATTGCCTGCCCAGCTATGATAAACAAATGTGTGTCTGAAAACTGTAGGTACTTATATATTTTTTAAAAAGAGGGGTACTTTATAAAAAAAAGGTTGAGAAACACTGTTCTGTTAGACCAACTTCTGTTGGTGAGAGACACAAGCTTTTAAACAAAAATAGAGCTCTTCTTCCACTCTCTGTAATTTTTCCTTCTAATTGTGGAAGGTACTAAGCTTTAATGTAGAAACTGTGCTGCCAGAATTGCACCTTCTTAGAGCAGCATTTCTTAAACTGGGTTCCGCGGCACACCTGTGTGCCGTGAGGCAGTCGGAGGTGTGCTGTGGAGAAAACAGACAAAATTCTGCTCCCCCGCCCTCTGTAGAGCCCGTAGACAGCAGCTGTCCCCCGTTCCCCCCTCCCAGCCCGCAGGACAGCCCCGTCCCATGGGGCTTCCACTGCTGCACAGCCTCTTCCTCCTCCACATGTGCAGGCAGCAGCTTTTACAGTGGCCGCTGCTGCTGGGAGGGGGAGGGATGGCCGGAGCTGAGAAGCCGGTCCCGGACCTCAGCGTTTTAAAACTGCCGCCTGTGGGGAACCCGGCTGCTGCTCTCTCTCCCATGAGCCCCTCCCCAGCCTGCTGGGGAAGTGGCAGAGTTTAATCTGGTGGGGACGGTTGGGGTTTCTGCTCCCCCCCGCCCCCGCCAGCGGGAAGCCTGGCCTGGTGCTGCAATGGCCCTGGGTTCCCCGCTGCATGGGCGGAGTGGGGGGATGGGACTGAGCTCTTCCCACCCCTCCCCCAAGGAACAAGAGCATGCTCTCTGGAGGCTTTCCCTGCTGCAGCAGGGTGCCAAGGCAGGTCAGCATCCCCCCTCATGCCCAGACCCCACACCCAAACCCCTCTCGCTCCCCTCCCCCTGCCAAGACCCCACATTCCCAGCTTACTCTGACACCCTGTCTCAAGTCCCCTCCTCTACCCTCTCTCCTGGTCCGGTGGAATATACAAACCCCTGGGGGCTGCTTTTTGTGTGCTGCCCATTAAAAAAAATATTGTTTGGTGTTCCTCAGTCTTAAGAAGTTTAAGAAACACTGTCTTAGAGACTACAACAAGGTCCATGGTTAGTACTGGAGACTGTAATCTGAAATCCTGGCCTGTATTTCTCAGCTCCCACTGGCTTATTACTTTACTTGGGGTGTGTCTAGACTACCTAGTTTTGTCGACAAAAGTCCACATAACGTCGACAGAACTCAGCAGTTTTGTCGACGCTGGTATACCTCATTTTACGAGGCATAACACCTTCTGTCGACAGAACTCTGTCAACAGAAGGTGTTATTGCCTGTAACACTGCGTCCAGACTACGGAGTTCTGTCAACATAGCAGCTTGCTTTGTCGACAGAACTCAATGTGTCTGGACGCTCTTTGTCGACGGAAGTTTTGTCGACAGCATCTGTCGACAAAACTTCCGTCGACAAAACGCGGTAGTCTAGACGTACCCTTGGGCAAACCACTTGGAGGATAGAAGAAGAATTAAGGAAAAAGACAGAAAGTAAGACTGGGTCTGGTCAGAAAGAGAGGAGCAAAAGAACACCCTCTTTTCTCGCAGAGGGAGAAAGAGAGAGAGAGAGAGTGCGTGCGCACACCCTACAGGGAAAGCACAATCAGGGACTGAAAGGAATTGGGGCGGGGAAACGGGACAGAACACAGGTGAGACAAAGGCAGCTTTCTAAACATGTTTAAAAGGGGCACACGTGAGATAGGAAAAAGGACCATGAGGTGGTCAATATACCACCAGTGGATGCACCAACAGAAAAACCCCAGCAAGTAAGGGGTTCACTATATTGCATGGGCATAGCTGGTCTGAAGACAATTTTCCCTAAGGATGTCTTCATTTTCACTCATCGATTTCAGCAAAGCTCTGCTTACACAGACCTCCTGCTCTGCTTACACAAGCCAAGGAGTCCAGCCTACTTCTGATCAGTGTGCACGTGCAATGCTCAGTATTTCTTCAATTCTGTGCTATGGCTGACTGTGATATCGGTCCCAACACGAGCCACAGAAACATTTAAACTTCCTCTACCCATGAAGCCCATGGAAGCCCTAGAACTTATGATGAACATGAGAAGTCTGGTCTTCATATTCATTACAGATGGGTCTGAACCCCACAATCTTATTTGGAGCCAATGTTAACTGAACTCAGAGGTGTTCAGATTGGGGTTTTTCACTTGGGCAGTTTAGTTAAGAAACAGCTCTTTAAAGGACATTAATGATTAGCTAGGTGTCCTGAAAGTTTGTTGCAGACCCAAGACAGTTATTAATACCATTGTCCCCAATAGCATTAATGCTATTTTAATTGTCTTATAGAAATCACAAGTAATATATGTATGTATATAAAGTTATATGAATTAAACGTTCAGTCCTTTACTAGCTGCAGATAGAAAGATCTCCAGTGTCTGAGCCACCACCATGGGACCTTTCATGGTCCCCAGATTCACACATATCCATTTAGTTCTTAAGTGATTTACGAAATATACATAAAATACATTTCTGTGCCAAAGTCCCAATATAAAACTGTATTCCTATGGAGATAAATTTCACAAAAATACTACAAAGAAGTAGAAACAAATATAGTATGAAATAGAAATATTAAATGTAAGTTCAAATATGTATTTCAGATCATCTTAAATGTCTCCGCCTGACCTCCAAACCGATTAATAATACATTCTAAGAACATTAAAGTATTCAGATCCCTAATCTATTCTGACACCATAAGAACACATTCTGTTGTCCAGAATCTCATTACAAATGTTCCTGCTACTGACAATGATATTTCCACCCTTTTCTTTTGAAGGATCTTATATTAAAGAGCTTTTAAACTATTTTAAAAGCATACATCTGGACAGAAGAAACTGTTATGTCGTGGGGAGTTTCACAGCATAGGAATAAATCAGTGGAAAGGCAGAGAGCTGAAGTAGTTGCTAGTGTCCATTTTATTGCATAGCACAAAACACACTAGAACAGTGGTCCCCAACCTTTCGAGGTTGTCGGGCGCCAGGGGGCGTGGCCGTTCGCCCGCCGGACGCGGACACTTGCGCCCCGGGGGCGGCACCCCCCATAGCCGCAGGCCCGGGGGCGCTCCCCCCCCATAGCTGCATGCCCGGGGCCGGCGCTCCCCCCGCCAAGCGCCGCGCGCCCGGCGCTCCCCCCGCCATGCGCCCGGTGCCAGGCCAGCCCCGAGCACCTGGCGGGCGCATGGAAATGCCCCCACGGGCGCCATGGCACCCGCGGGCACCGTGTTGGGGACCACGGCACTAGAACAAGCCCAGACTAGCTGGGCTGACCCCAGTGACCTACTCAGTTACCATAACAACAAGATCTATATCTACAACCCCAATATACAACAGAAACCAAAAGCACTTGGAACACCTCTCATATGCTCTATATCTGATAAGCAGTCAGATCTATTTTTTCATTTCCAATGACACTTTTGTTGGAGGTTTGGCAGCCAGTTCTGCAGAAGAATTAGAAAACTACCTTCACTGGCTTTTATTTCAAAAGTTTGTTGTAACATCCATTTTCCTTCTCAACATGAGGCTGCCATCATTGATCTTTGGTTCAGATACCTTCATTAATTACTGCTATTAATCATAACTCCAGGTTGAACCTCCCTGATCTGGCACCCTTGGGATCTCAAGGGTCCTGAAGCAGGGAACTGGCCAGGCCAGGGGAGGTCAATGCTGACCTCTCAGCTCTTGGTTGCTGGGGCATCGGCCCTTTCTCTCCCCAAGAGTGCTGGAGTTCCTCTCCGCTGGCCAGCTGGCTACGGCTCCTCTCTGCTCTGCCAGCCAGCCAGACCTCCCCTGCCAGCTCCCAGGGAAGTCTGGATTAGAGAGCCCCAGGGACTGATAGTGGAGCCATACTATCTTTGTTTCTATTTCTTTGTAGTATTTTTGTGAAATTTATCTCCATAGGAATACGGTTTTATATTGGCACTTTGGCACAGAAATGTATTTTATGCATATTTTGTAAATCACTTAAGAACTAAATGGATATGTGTGAATCTAGGGACCATGAAAGGTCCCATGGTGGTGGCTCAGACTCTGGAGATCTTTCTATCCACAGCTAGTAAAGGACTGAAAGTTTAATTCATATAATTCAACCTGTATTGCATAGGGTATGATCAAGACCGGGACTGCATTTTGCCAGACATGGTACAAACAGGCAGTGAACAATCCCTGCCACAAAGAGCTTACATACTTTTCCAGTATGTTTGTGTCTTTAAAATATACTCACTCTTATCTACAGCATAACAATTCTCTCTCAAAAATGTTGTGTGTTTCATATTCTGAGATTACTGGCAAAATACTTTTCCACTTGGTAGACTTGAAAGGACTAAATTCTTAATTATGTGGGCAGTGCAGGATTTATAAAATCCTTAACTATTCATTTCCTTTTAATCACATGGGCTTTGTAAAGGAAGTGACAGAAAAATACTTTATTGTCCCCTAGCAATATTACTATGTATAAAAAGCAACATTTTTTCATCTGGGATTTCCCTGTTTCCTTTCACATTTTTTTTTATTTAATCACATTTTTTCTTGATATAGTCCAATGAAGATACCATTCTAATAATTCAAACAAATTGGACAGAACGTGACAGTGGGTTATAAAACAAATGAAGCAGTGTCTGGTGCCGCCCGAGCAAATCATTGTTCCCAGAGTAGCGCACACCTGCCAACACAGTGAACACGCAGGAGTTAGCAACGCACAAATGGGATGTGCAGTCTTTCCTTTCTCAGCAAATTAATGCCCCAATTCTGAAAGTGCACACGTGTTGAACTTAACACACACTAGCAATCCCACTGACTTGCATAAAGATGAGCACACGTGAATATTTACATGATCAGGGCTTAAGTCTCAAACGCAAGACTAGAATGCACAGTTCTTCATTCCAGGGCCATGCCTAGCTCAGGCTGCAGGCCTCCTCACCAAGTCACTGACCTTCCCCAAGAGGGGCTTATATATATAGGTGCCAACTCCGTGAGTGCTCTGGGGCCTCCTGTGCCACAAAAGCCCTACTGACCAACTCCTCCCCTCATTCCCAGCCCTTCCAGAGAGCCACACACAGCTGATTCAGATGGTCACGCTCCAGGAGGAAGGGGTGGAGAAGAGGGAGGGTTGGGGTTGCCATCAAGGCACCTCAGGAATAGAGGACAACTGCATTTCATGCATAGAGGGGCCCAGGGCTGGGGGATGGATGGAGGGGGACAAGGGCACCATTTTGGAAAGGAGGGAAGGGGCTGCAGCCACACAAACCGGTCGCTGCTGCACTTCTTCCTCTTCCTCAGACTCGCAGGGAGCGAGAGGAAAATACACAGCGTCCCACATTTCTCCTCTGCCCTCCCCTCAGCAGCCAGGATCAAGAGGAAGCACAAGATGCGCATTTCCCCCTCACTCCCTGATAGTCAGGAGAAGAGGAAGAAGACCTGGTATGTGTGGCTACAGCCTCCACTCTGCCCCCCAAAAGGATGCTGGTGGGATGGCTAGAGACTGGGCAGCCCTGGATGGGGGGCACACACATCCTCAGCCAGCCGCTTTCACCTGTCCAGCTACCTGCTGCTTAGTAAGGCAGCCTGCAGGAGCACCCTGGAGCCCAGCCCAGCTAGAAACAGCTATAGACGAGTTCCCCAGCCAGCCAGCTTCTTCTTGCTGGTGTGCCGCTCCAGGGCTCGCTGGCTCACTTCCACCTCAAGAGAAAAACAGAGGACAGAAAGGCGGCCTGTTTCATATCAACAGAGGACGGGTAGCAAAAAACAGGGCTGTCCTCTCTAAAAGAGGACAGCCACCCTAAGGGTGGAGCAGAGATGGGGCAGTGGTTTGGGGAAGGGATGGAGTAGGGGAAGGGGGCGGAGAACACAGATGGAGAAGGAGTTTGGGCACCCCCAGCAAGATGACAATTTGGTGCCTATGGTTGTATCATTGGGGGAAAAAGACTAGCAATAATGACCTGCACTTTGCTGTCACTTTCCCATCTGTAGGTCTGAAAGCACTAAACCAAGAATAGTGAGTATCAGGATATTAAAATCACGATTTGAACCCACTTGAATGTGAGGTACTGGGCTCTATTAGCGAAGCTATGTATCTACTACATTGTATAGCAGGATTGTGTTTCCAGCTGTCAAATGATTCCTATGTAACCCGCGGCAAGTTATCAGCTCTGTTCCTCTACTCCCAATCTAAAAAATGCCACGCCAAAAAGGAGCATTTTGATGAAGCATGCTGAAACCAAGAGCCATTTTATCTGATCCCAGAATTTTCTTTCTCTTTTGAAAGGTAGTTGAAATGGGCTCTGAACTCCACAGTGAAAATATTCTCCCTCACTGATGTTTCCTCTTTGTTATTACAGTTGCCCGAGAACCATAGCGAATTTTCAAATGTCAATCTCTCAAATATCTTATCACTACTCTCGAAAGTGCACCATCCAACACTGTGAGGGACTCAACCCACTACAGCAAAGCCCTTACGCACATGCTTTAGTATGAGATCAAAGTTCTGTTACCTTATCTGAATGGATTTTGTTTAGCATACTTAAGGACACAGAGAAACATGAGACACTGCACATATTGCAAAAAAGAGATTAAGAAGCATTTACTCAAATGTAATGAAAACATTCAGAAAATGTTCCAGTTATCTATGAGCCTTGAATGCTATGTGTTTGAACAGTACGAGGATTTCTCCCTCCCCATACTTTTTAGCGTTACAAGGGGGAATAAGTTCAACCTGATGATAGACTGTGGCTGGAACCTTAGATACAAAGAAGAGGTTATCCTCTCTCCCCATGTACCTTCACCCATCTGCTGAATTGAGCTTGCAACCCGTGCCTTCACCTCCATCACTTCCTCATAATTAGCCAATCAGATCCTGCAAACAGCATTCAGCTGATAGCGTCAGGATGGTAAAGCTTGTCATGTAACATGACAACATCCATTGAGAATGACTGAAACTGAGTAAATGAAAACAGCTACTGTATTTGCTGGAACTACATCGCTGTCTTGCATCTCAAGGATAATTTTTGTTCTTGTTCTCTAAAAAAAAAAAAAAATTAAGTATTTCCCCTGATGGAAGGCACTATGCCAATAGAACCACTTCAACAGCTCAAGGGGATTCTAGCAGATTTAAATCCTTAGTTGAGTTTTATTTTTCAATATCAAGAAAAGAGTTGCAAATGCATTTGCTAGTTATAATGTCAACCCTAGCAGTGTTGGTGCCCTACGCAGCCCAGCTCTGGTACCTCCCCGATGGGGGCTGAAGCTGTGGGGAAAAGGTGTTGCCAATTCTCCTGGGCAGAACAGAGCAGATGCCATTTACTGTAGTGACATCTGGGAGAGTTGGCAACCTGGAGCAGGGCTGGGAGGGAGGTCTGGGCTGGAGGAGCAGCAGGAGCCCATGCAGACAGCAAGAGGGAAGTGGCACTTTTAAGAGGAGAACGCTACTTCTCTCTAGCCGGCCACTGCACGGCTGCCGCTGCTCAGTTCTCCAGCCCGCAAGGGCTGCTCGCCTCTGCTTGGTGAACCGGGGCTGGGCACCGAGCTCTGGAGGGACTGCTGGGGGATGGATTGGGGGGTGGCCAGCCAGGGGTTGGTGCTGGGGGCGGCCGGAGCCCATAGGCAGCACATAGCTGCAGAGGGCTTATGAAATTTGGGGCAGTTCAGTATGTGGCTGCATATTTTGCCTATTGATAGGGACAGTCCTGAATATCTGTCACTCATTTGTGAACGAATACTACAAAACCTCTCTCGTAAACTCCAGGCCAAAACTGTGCTCTTATTCACAATTATGTAACTCCAAATAAGTCAATGGGAGAGGAGTGCACATAGCCAAAAACTGGAACTTAGTTGCATTTGTTCAGTGAACTACAGTCTGTCTATGGTGCAAAGAGACTTGCAATATGCATCATGTTTTAGAGGAACTATTTTAAACGGTAGAAATGCCTTATTTTATTCAAGTCTATATTTCTGAATAAAGTACTATTTTAGAATTAAAATGTAAATCCTATACATTTCGCATATCATACAGGCGGCTGGGAAAGCGTCACAAGTCGGGGGCGCTGTAACTCGAACCCTCATTTACGATAGGCGCCGTGTGCCATCGTAAATGTGGGGCCGAGGAGGTAAGTCAGGGATTTTCGGCCCCTTCTGCACTTACAAAAGTCGTTGTAAGTGTGGGGGATCGTAACTTGGGCAGTTGGAAGTCGGGGGTTTCCTGTACATCATACATTATATTTTTTACCTCTCCTCAGGTTTCAGAAAGGTGGATTTCCTGCCATAATCAGTACAGAAACCATACCTTATGTCTACACGGAGAATTTTTTCAATATGATTTTCATGATAAATACATTTTCACTAAGCCCCTAAGTAAGAAAACAGTTCAGTTCATGCTTTAAGTTGAGGGATGAACTTAAGTATCTTTTTAGAGCTCAGAGCACTTAAGCATGTGCTTAAAACTTCAGTGATTTGCTGGATGAGTTTATGTGCTAATTCACTCTTATGAATTTCTGTCATAGCCAGCTTGCAATTTACAAGACTTTCCCTAATAATTTTAAAGAAAGAATAAAATTTACTTTTGGTAGAAACATCTTTTCAATAACTTGTTGGAGAATGGTTTTTCAAGCATGCAAGAAAAGGAAAGAAAATATGTTCTATTAGCTTGTGATATATTAATCGAAATATGTTCTCCTCATAGGACTAGATCTAACTTTTGTATGACTGCATACACTAGCCTAGGGATGTTAAATATCGGTTAATTGAATAGTCGATTAACCTCATGAATTCTTATCAGTTACGCAACTAGTCTATAGTCCCCAAGGTGGCGCCAACAGCCAGTGTGCTCCAGCCCCACTCCCGAGTAGCCCCCTGCCACTCCACACTGCTCCCTCTGAAACAGAGGCAGCAGTGCGGGGTGCCAAAAGGCAGTTGGTCCACAAGGAGAGGCCGTTTAAAAACCAGCTCTCCTCACAGACTGGCTGCCTGTTGCCCCGTGCTAAGCTCCCAGACCCGGTGCGAACCAGGACTGAGCTGGCCAGCCTGCTAAAAATGTACTGGGGGAGGGGGGAAAATATATATAGTCTATAGCATTAAACAATAAGCTTTTGCGTATCAGTTAATCAACTACACTATTACATCTCTATACTAGCCTACTTGTTTTTTCCATTCTAGAATCAGTCCACCGATTCTGTTAAGAGTTTTACAAAAGACCAGCACATACTATCTTTTGAACAGAAATAATTTTAGACTATAATCAAAGACACAGACAATTGCTAGAAGAGCAGTTTAACCAGGGTGGTACACCAGGGTGGTTATGCCACCTAGTGATATTTGTTATGTATTGTTCTAATCCCAAAATGAGAACTCGTAAGTCTGCAGTGCTGAACCTGGTTAGCATATCTGACACACATTTAGAATTTAGAAGTTCTCAGCCCTGGAGCAGTGGCAGTGTTTACTATTCCCAGCAGGGATCATCCAGGCTTATTCTATGGGGAAATTATATTTTGGAAGAAAGAGGTTTTTAGGGACACTGTGAAATAAGCCTCTGGAAAAAAGAAAGACTGTAGCTCAAGAAAGGTGTCAGCAAAAGACAATTCTCAAAAGCTTTTATTTACATATTACACAGTCACATCCATAATCTTCTAAACAAACAGCCGCAATACAGGTAGCAAGGATCTACCATCACTCCCCAACAGGAGGGGATCTTTGCAGCCGTAGGAAAAGCCTTTGAGCTTCACATAAGTCAAAGGTAGGGCTAAGGCAGATATGGAGGGCAAATCACAGTCACACAAATAAGAACAAGGCAACATCAAGCTAAAACCACCAGAGCAGTTGCTCTATCTACTTCAAAAAGGGGGATATTTCCCCATAAGTCAGTCACCTATTTATGACTTTGATTTATTCTCTTTACACACGGCAAAGATTCTGTCTCATTATTTTCTCTGTGCATATCAAAAATGGCCCCATTACAAAAGATCCTAATGAGCTTTACAGGGAGATACAGTGTAAAAACTATATTAAAGATGTACCCAAAATAAATACAAAGGATCTGAAAACATCCTTTCATAGCTGGGCCAAAGGCTCTAAATGACCAAGTAAACCAAAATCCCACAAAATCTGGATTCTACCTTACTAGCTGAGGCACGTGTCTAAATTATTTATGAACAGGAATTACTTCAGCCAGCACTGGGGCAGAACACGGTAACTGTTTAACAGTGCACGGAGCCATGACATGACAGTGTGAAGACAGGAGGAGAAAAATGACTTTTCCTACACTTGAACCTTAATGGGAGATTTTCAGGCAAGCAGAAGGATGCTACACAAACAGCTTACTGCGATCAAGAAACCAAACGCTTGTGAAAAGGGACATCGTTTTGGGGGGTGAGCGGGAGGAAGAGAGGGTTAGTGGCCAGAACTGGTTAGGACTTTGGTTTTAATTATTTAAAAGAAACCCAACTAGTGCTACTGTGTCTCCAGGCAACATACCGGAGCATTCATCACTAGTTTACAAAAAAGAACGCCATTTGTTGATTCATTAGCATTACACTTCCTACAGCAACTTGGTATTCCCTTGAGGTCTTCCATCCAAATACTGACCCATCTGATGAGAGCTCAAAATAAAAGGTGGTACGATGGCAAGGAAAAGGCAAAAATAAAAGTTGGCAGGACAGAACTTTTTCATGGGTGGTCTAAATAGAAAGTTTCTTGCTGTTCCAAATGCTCAGAATCTTTCCTACTCACTCTCTAAGCACTCAGTGAGCTTCTTGCAGGATGGGCACTGGACCAATAGGACTTAATTTTCTCCTCAACAGAAACTGCAATAGCATTAGGCTAATACTCTGCCAACAGCTTCACTGAGCAATCTGCAAATAATTCAAAAGCAAGATGGCTAGTTAGGCATGATGTTGTCAGTCCTAAATTACAGAAGCGTACATACAATAATAGTACTGTTTGCACTGTTACCATCAAAGTTTATATCAGTGCAATTAACCCTGTTAGTATTACAACACTGAAAAGATCAGACATTACTCTATATGCCACAATAAATGTGACAGATAGGACCATTAATTTTCAGAATTAGAACTTGCAAGTATTTTATTAACTTTCAAATGAAGAGTAAAATAGCAAAGATATCCTACTGTACATATTTTATATCTTCCTACAAAACCTAAATCATTTTTATTAAACAGAAGTGGTAAAAATATTTTTTAGATTGATGAGCTTCATCATCTATTGCGCATGACAACTGCTATCATTTGAACAAAAAATTTGCTCTTTTGCTGATTTCAATTCCTTTATTAGACTAGTTATTTTAAAATAGCATTAGAGAGTATTCAAAGCACACCTACCTCCTGGAATACCATTACATTTTCCAGATACAGCTAGACAAAACTGCCCATTTAGGTATCTGAATGGCCCAAACAGAATACACCCCTTTGTTCAGCTGATTTCAGTGGAATACTGTAGGCTAAGCTGACCAGCAGTGGAATCTATCACATAGTGTACTCGATACTGGAAAACACAGGAGCCCAAATTTTCAAAAATGCATGACTTAGGCACTAAGGGGAATCCAAATCTAAGTCAAACTGAGACCAAGAGTTCAAGCCCTATCACTTTGCAACATAGATTCACCCCCACTTGCTTCATGTTCTGGAATCTGCCAGAAGTATTCCACAATCCTACAGGATGACTTTCTTTGTCCTCTGGACAAGTTTTCACACAGTCTGGGATGTGGTTGGTTAGTTTTAGGTGGGTCTGTGTATTCTATCATGGACTCAGAGCCCTGGGTTTCGAACCAGATTAGAAAATTCTTAACCTAGGGTTGACAATCAGTGCAGACACTCTGGCTACGTCTATACTGCACTCTTCTTCCGCAAAAGCTTATGCAAATGAAGCTCAGAGTAGAATATCGCTGCACTTCATTTGCATAATTAATTAGGGGCCGTTTTTGTGCAAAAAGGAGCCCTCTACACAGCTCCTTTTTGCACAAAAGCCTCTTGGGCAAAAACGGCCACTAGTTATGTAAATGAAGCTTCTACTCCATGCTTCATTTGCATAAGCTTTTGCAGAAGGATGCAGTATAGATTTAGCCCCAAGCCCTGAGTTCTCTAACCCAAAGTCCACTGCCCTGAGTTTCACTAACTCTCAGTTTACTAGTGTAGACCTGCCATGTCTTACCTCAGAAGCCTAAATCCAAATGACATGCAATGAGACTTAGACTCATAGGTCGCTTTTGAAAATGGGCTTTATGCTACTAAGTCACTGGGATGTCTGAGAACTTTGTCACAGAGCTTTTCTAACCCATCCCAGTAAAAATCTGATTTTTTCTCTTGCTCTGATTCAAATACAGCCTGCTTTCAAGCTGACCTAAACCACCCAACTGTTCACTCCATCCTCCAGCTTCATACCACAATTAAATTACAAGATGTCTCTACTGTGTACCTTCTGTTTTCACAGGGGAAAGCACAACAGCTTGATGATAGAAACACAAAATATTAAAACCAAAGGAAATATGGTATATTCATAAGAACATAGCTTGATGAATCAGGTAACTCCTGCCCCCTGTGACATACCTGTGATGACACTCATCCAAATCACTTGATTTTTTGCTCTTCTTTTAGAGAATGACTTTGTACAGAAAAGAGCAAGAGAAGACAAGAGATCAATTCAGAAAAATATATACTCAGATGTTTTTTTGGGTGGAAAAAGAACACTGTCCGTTTGTAAGTGCCTTGAATTGCACTTTTTATATTAATATGAGAAAATGTATAAATGCATTTATCTTTTTTAGCAAGAGTTAAAATAAAACAGGGTATAACTTCAGTGCATTTTTCATGGGATGTGCACATTATGCTTTTAACAGGCATTCATTCGGAGCACTCCATTAAGTATATATTACACTGTCTGCTTGACAGAAAATGTATTTTTGCAGTAAATTAAATTTGCTTTTGTAGTTTAGTTTTTGCATTCTCAGTGCATATATGTTTTGAAAAGGCATTGTTTCCCTAGCAAAATCTATTGTATTCCACTTGCTCATGAAAACTATAGAGTAGTTTGTGTGTGAAAAATGTAGGCTTTCTTCACAACAAATCTTCTCAGATTGAATTTAACAGAAAAGAAACTAGAATAGCAAAAATGTTTACATTATTTTATTCCCCATATTTGTAATAACTTTTTAAAAGCAGGATAGATTTTCAAAACTGTCCCTGTCCCCACATCCTTCTTCCCTATTAAATCTATCCTGCTTTTCTCTGACACTCGTTGTTTGTATGTTTTTTCTTTTCTGATGACCAAATGGCACTTCACATGGCTTTGTCTGTGAAACCAGCAACTTCGTTACAGGTTTCTTAGTATAGCAGTTCTCCAACCTAATCATTCCAAAGGTCGTGCCTTTTAAAAATAATCATCTAACAGAGAAAGCTTTTTTCCTACTCTCTCATAACCTGGCTAATTCTCAAGGGTATGTCTACACTACCCCGCTAGTTCGAACTAGCGGGGTAATGTAGGCATACCGCACTTGCAACTGAAGCCCGGGATTTGAATTTCCCGGGCTTCATTTGCATAAACTGGGCGTTGCCATTTTTAAATCCCTGCTCGTTCGAACCCCGTGCCGCGCGGCTACACGCGGCACGAACTAGGTAGTTCGGACTAGGCTTCGGGGTTCGAACGAGCAGGGATTTAAAAATGGCGGCGCCCAGTTTATGCAAATGAAGCCCGGGAAATTCAAATCCCGGGCTTCATTTGCAAGTGCGGTATGCCTACATTACCCTCCTAGTTCGAACTAGGAGGGTAGTGTAGACATACCCCAAAGTACTTCATGAGAAGCCATTAATGGTTCATAAACCGTAAATGCATGGTATTAGTTTGTGCAATATCTGCTAGTTTTAACAGGAGAAACCAAAATATTTTTTGTCTTGGTCCTAAAAACAGTTTTTTAAAAAAAACCCTAATTGATTAAGAGTGTAGTAGACATTTTTAATAAGCCTACTTGCAATCCAGATATCATATTGAGTGAGTGAGAGAAGTACAGTGCAAAAGGGGTTTGTGGGTATTTCAAGGCCAAACCAATTTCTGTGGCGAAAGAGGATTTGAAGAAGCAAAAGATGTACCAGGCCACGTTACTGTAATACTGTATTGATTGGTTCAGTCCAATTGCCACAAAGTTCTGTTCAGCCTCATAAATGAATGTTCCTGTAAAGGCTCTCTAATCCTCCCTTCAATATAGAATCCAACATGAGTGGTATGGGGGGAGGGAGGGATGGCGTGAGGCTGTGGTGACAAGGGTAAGCAATTCCATGCACTTAGAGCACAGGGGTGTTCGGGGTGAGAAGAATGTGATGATGGGTGGTGTGCTCTTGAGTTCTGTTGGGGAGGCTGTAATGTCGGTATGTGAATTCCTAGGGTGGCAAAGGCATGGCACTGATCCTGAGCACACTTTGGGGGGGGGGGGGTATGATAGAACTGTCAGCATGCTGGTGAGGTGGTGGCAGCGGTTAAGAGTATGCATTTATTGATCGTGTAGGGCAATAGGGTAGCATGCACCTGCTGGCCAAGGGGCGGTAAGTCACACATGCTGGCCATACTGGCAGTGGGGGAGATTTAGGGAGCTGTTTGTGAGTTCCTCTATTGAGTAGGACAGAATTTGAACATATTGGTGGCCAGGGTTTGTGTGAGCATGTGAGTGTCATGTGAGTCTATGTATACAAAGCGGGAACTTAAAACTAGCCCCTCCTCTCTTTCATCCAATAAATTTCTGAGTTGAAAAGGCATCAACTTTAATGCAATAAAACTCAACAGGACTTGAAATTAACCTTTTAGTGAATCTTGCAAATTCAATGTGAAATTACAGCGCTGGCTGTTGTGTGACATTTTTGTAGGTGAAAACATCAAAGGCAGCCCTGACACAGACTGATCTACCTTTGAACACCCAAGGGTACCTAAAACTGCCACGTCTCTGCAGACTAGACAGATAGAGAGGAAAAAGAAAAAGAGATCTGAGATATTCCATTATTTAAAGCAAAGTCATTCTAACTAGGATTTAATTCAATCTTTTACACTTTGGTATTGCTGGGCTGGAGGTTAATACGTAAGTCGAAAGAGAAGTTCAGGATAAAAGTGAAAGAATATTATCTCTCATTGGCAGGCCATAATAATGGCTAAATACATTACATTTTCACTGTTAACATTTAGTCTCTCTCTTCGGCTACAATGCCTTAGACATACCTTTCTTTGGAGTTATGCAATAAACAAAAAAATAAAAATAAAAAACCAAGATACCCTTCTTTGAAGAGGAGAAAGCTGCAGTGCAACAATGATACAAAGTTTCTCCCCAGTAGTCTAACAATTTGGAGTATTCTCAATTTACTTTCAGACACTGACCTTGTCTACACTTTTATTTTGTTTCCTTAACTGTTACTGGCTCAGATGGAAAGCACATTATTGTAAGAGAGCTGCACATAAAGATAGGAGTCTGGATACAAATTCAGCTTTCACACAGTTCAGGGCAGATCCATTCTGATGTTCTGATTTAGATTGATCTATACTTCAGTTGCAAACCTTTTGTCTGTGCAAATCAGACACAGGACATCACTATTGCACTTGTAAACATTTCCAAGCACAGTTAGGTCATTTTCATTTATGTATAATACTTTTAGGTCCATGGCCTCCTTCTTGCACTGGACTGTCATTAATATTTCCCCTTAGGTACCAAATACCATGCTAAATAGAACAGTACAGTTGTAAAATCAGGTCTAGAACAGATGCTAGTTTTCTTATTTCTTCCCCTCCGCTGCCCCTTTGCTTTTCTGTTACTTAGTCTTTTTTCCATTTTCCCCCTTTATCTATATTATCTTTTCCAAAGGATGCCCTGCTTTGCAGTACCAGAATGGATCTAAGACAGATATCCAGACAGATGGAGTTTCCAAGCTAACCAATTTTTCTGACTTTTACCAAATCAGAAACATCAACTCAAACTGGAGACTGCTTGCATGCAATTTTATAAAGACATTTAAAAAGCTATATTTTTCATATGTCATGATGTAATGTCATCACACACGGTAAGTTCACAAGGACACTGTTGTAATTAAGTAACACCATGACAAAACACGGCCATGCAACATGCAACAGAATGTGACCAAACACAAGAACATAATAAAAAGACTAACAAATCTACTTCAACGATACATGCACAAGATCACTGCAGAAGGTCAAGCAAAATGACTCGGAAAGATTAATTACAGAGATCACCATAAAATACATCAATATTTCCTTGTCTTCAATACTGCCCATCTCATTTTCTAAAATCATTACTCACCTCACGCTGTACTGAACTCTTGGGTTTTCCAGTGGCCAGACTGCCGAGTCCCACATGTCCCACCTGGGAGCAAGCCGTTGAGATGCAGATTGTTAAGAGCACTGATTTGGCTCTGCCCTCACCCAGGCTGGCTTAGGAGCAGGTGGGAACAGTGGTTTGGTCCATTCACAACAGACCGTTGCCCTTGCAGAGGGAAACTGGGCCCAACTGAGACACACCCATTTTACTACTGCTGTTTCCTCTAGCCTATACACCGATCTAGCTTTCCTCAAGAGACACTGGTGTTAGTAACATACATAAACTAATAATATTTATGATCTGCTACTAAACACATGAACAAAATTTCCAGGGAAAGGGACAGAGTACACTTGCTACCTTCAAATTATGCATAGCTTCTTTCACAGAGAAAATCCAGTTTCCACCACATCTGAACTTCCTTCATGAAACAAAATCTTACATAGTCTGCCAAGAATCTCCACAGGGAGCAATCTCACCTTCTCAAATCCAGAGCATGAGAAATTAAGTGAAGCACTTGAAAAAGGAAAGAATTTTTAACTGGCCTCTCTTCTGATTCAACTCAATTTCTCAAGTTTCCTTTGCAGCTACTAACAATAGACACAGAGAAAGCTCAGAACTTAGCCAATGCTAGTCCTTTTAGATGAAGTTGCTAATTCTTACCTCACTTTCTCCCACCAACAGCGATTCTCCTACTTTGATCTTCATTTATCTGGATCAAAAAGAACCAGCTTCAATGAAACAAGAAAGATTTGCGGAGGCCCAGCTATCTCACAGTTTGTGGCAGTAGCAGATATGAGGTATGCATATCTTCTTTTTCATCCTCCAAAAGAAGAGATTTGAACCATTCTGCATAGGAAGAACATGGTTGGTTGATACCTGCTATAAATTAAAAACCTCTACATCAAGGATGGGGACCTTTTTTTGGGTTGGGGGCCCCTGACCCACAGAAAAATCAATTGGGCGGGGGGCAGCGGAGACTGGCATGCCAGTCTCCCCAGTGCTGTGGGAGAGGAGCCCTGAGCCCCAGAGACCTGATCCAAGCAAGCCAGGGACTGCATCTGGCCCCCTGGGTCTAAGGTTCCCCACTTGAACTCTACATCAACAAACAGAAAATCTCTTCATTTTTGATTTTCAGAGTTATAAGACAAAAGGGGGAAGGAAACTGCTAAACTTGATAGTAAGTTCATTAACACAGACCCAAAGAAGATAAATATTGTCTATCTTCTCTTCTTAAAATCTTATGCCATATCTACTCTACAGAGACTTACAAACCAGCATAATTTGCCTCTGTAGCTATCCTGGCATAATCCCCTAATGCAGATGCAGCCTAAACCAACAAAATGACACCAGCTTCATTGATGGAAGCATTCTTCTATCAACACAGTTGTGTTCTACACTGGGGATTAGGCTTGGCATCACTATGTGGATTTTTCATACCTGTGACTAACACAGTGATGTTGACCTACCGTTTAAGTATCCATCAAGCTTTAGGGTATGTGTACAATATTAAAAAAAACGACAGCAGCACTGTTGTGGTGCTGCATCTGCAGTACTGTGGTGCTGTAGTACTGACACTTAGGCTGCGTCTAGACTGGCATGATTTTGCGCAAATACTTTTAACGGAAAAGATTTGCTTTTGCGCAAAAGCATCCGTGCCAGTGTAGACGCTCTCTTGCGCAAGAAAGCTCCAGTGGCCGTTTTAGCCATCAGGCTTTCTTGCGCAAGAAATTAACGTGGCTGTCTACACTGGCCCTCTTGTGCAAGAATACTTATCCCTGAGTGGGAGCATCGGAGTATTTGCGCAAGAACCACTGATTTTGTACATTACAAAGTCAGTGTTCTTGCACAAATACTCGCGGCCAGTGTAGACAACTGCTTTTGTGCAAAATCATGCCAGTCGAGACGCACCCTTATTGCAGCACCAGAAAGCATTCTTCCATCACTGTAGTCAATTCACTTTTGCAACAGACCTGAGCAATGAAGTTACCTCAATAAAGTTGTACACAAGCTCTTTGTTTCCACACCAGCCAGAGAAACACCTTCCTCCACCCCGGCAATAAAAAAAGTGCTAACAGCTTGCACATTACAGACCACTGTAATATATAAAGACTGAGGGTGAAACTCAAACTCTCAAGAGAAAGAGCTCAATATGCCATGCAGTAACTGTGCACAGAGTCATTAAGGAGCACTGTGGTGTGGCTTAAGGTCTTTGCCAGGAGTCCTTGTTGAACTTCCTTTGCAGGGTAAAGCAGCTGCACAAAAGGAGGGTAGGTTCACGCTTCCAGGCCGTGTAGCCTCTGTGAGCAGCCCTGGACTAGGAGTTCTCCAAGTGAAATGTGAAAGGGCTGAGGAAGGAAATCATCACAGAATTCATTAAGCAATTAGGTTTAGGTGAAGTGGGAGGGGGTGGGGAAGGAGCACAAGATAGCTGATTCTGGAGACAGAGCAGTTCAAGGGAACAGATATTGGGTAGTGATAGAAATGTAGCCGTGTTAGTCTGGGGTAGCTGAAGCAAAATGCAGGACAATGTAGCACTTTAAAGACTAACAAGATGGTTTATTAGATGATGAGCTTTCGTGGGCCAGACCCACTTCCTCAGATCAAATAGTGGAAGAAAATAGTCACAACCATATATACCAAAGGATACAATTAAAAAAACTGAACACATATGAAAAGGACAAATCACATTTCAGAACAGGAGGGGGATGCAGGGCGGGGGGGGGGAGGAAGGAAGGTAAGTGTCTGTGAATTGATGATATTAGAGGTGGGGAGAGTGGGATGTTTGTGAGCTAATGGTATTAGAGGTGATAATTGGGGAAGCTATCTTGGTAATAGGTAAGATAGTTTGAGTGTTTGTTCATTCCTTCTCCGAGAGTGTCGAATTTTAACATGAATGTCCTCTGAACTGTCTCACCTGAAGGCTACACTAACCATGCAGAGTCCAACAGCACAGATGGCACCAGGTCAGCACAGGGCTCAAGTAACACTGGGAAATGGGAAGAGAGGACCATATGGCCTAGTAGTGACAGCACAACTAACTCACAGAATAACAGTCTACTAAAAATCAACGCAGTGTGCACTGAATAAGCACTAACAGCATTATTAGGAACCCTTTCCTCACCAAAACACCAATATTCCACAGCGGGAACTTTAGTTGTAGCTGTGTTGGTCCCCAACACTAGAGAGATATAAGGTGAGTGAGGTAGTAACTTTTTAGCTGGTCCAATAAAACATATTTCCTCACCTACCTTGTTTCTTGAATAATTCATGATGCACACACCGGGAGCTAATGACCTTTCTGATGATGTGGATCAAATATTCTGGAGATTGCTAATAGCTGTTTCTGGTATTTTTGTCTGGGTTTTTTTTAACGCTGATGCAGTGTGAGCGGGGCATGAAAAAAGTCTTTCCTCAAGTATTAAAAGGGGCACAATACATGGTGCGACAGACGGCTGGCTATACATTAGAAGCAAGAGGAAGACCAAGGAGAGGGAAGGCCCACTGGTCAATGAGGAGAGAGAAACAGTAACAGGAAACTTGGAAACGGCAGATATGCTCAATGACTTTTTTGTTTCGGTCTTCACCGAGAAGTCTGTAGGAATGCCTAACATAGTGAATGCTAGTGGGAAGGGGGTAGTTTTAGAAGGTAAAATAAAAAAAGAACAAGTTAAAAATCACCTAGAAAAGTTGGATGCCTGCAAGTCACCAGGGCCTGATGAAAGGCATCCTAGAATACTCAAGGAGCTGATAGAGGAGGTATCTGAGCCTCTAGCTATCATCTTTGGAAAATCATGGGAGACAGAAGAAATTCCAGAGGACTGGAAAAGGGCAATTATAGTGCCCATCTATAAAAAGGGAAATAAGAACAACCCAGGAAACTACAGACCAGTTAGTTTAACTTCTGTGCCAGGGAAGATAATGGAGCAAGTAATTAAGCAAATCATCTGTAAACACTTGGAAAGTGGCAAGGTGATAGGGAACAGCCAGCATGGATTTGTAAAGAACAAATCATGTCAAACCAATCTGATAGCTTTCTTTGATAGGATAACGAGTCTTGTGGATAAGGGAGAAGCGGTGGATGTGGTATACCTAGACTTTAGTAAGGCATTTGATATGGTCTCTCATGATATTCTTATCAATAAACTAGGTAAATACAACTTAGATGGGGCTACTATACTGGAAAGGCATAACAAGTGGGGTTCCGCAGGGGTCTGTTTTGGGACCGCCTCTGTTCAATATCTTCATCAACGATTTAGATATTGGTATAGAAAGTACGGTTATTAAGTTTGCAGATGATACCAAGCTGAGAGGGGTTGCAACTAATCTGGAGGATAGGGTCAAAATTCAAAATGACCTGGACAAATTGGAGAAATGGTCTGAGGAAAACAGGATGAAGTTTAATAAAGAAAAATGCAAAGTGCTCCACTTAGGAAGGAACAATCAGTTTCACACATACAGAATGGGAAGCGACGGTTTGGGAAGGAGTATGGCAGAAAGGGATCTAGGGGTTATAGTGGACTACAAGTTGAATATGAGTCAGCAGTGTGATGCTGTTGCAAAGAAAGCAAACGTGATTCTGGGATGCATTAACAGGTGTGTTGTGAGCAAGACACGAGAAATCATTCTTCCGCTCTACTCTGCACTGGTTAGGCCTCAGTTGGAGTATTGTGTTCAGTTCTGGGCACCGCATTTCAAGAAAGATGTGGAGAAATTGGAGAGGGTCCAGAGAAGAGCAACAAGAATGATTAAATGTCTAGAGAACATGACCTATGAGGGAAGGCTGAAGGAACTGGGTTTGTTTAGTTTAGAAAAGAGAAGATTGAGGGGGGACATGATAGCAGTTTTCAGATATCTAAAAGGGTGTCATAAAGAGGAGGGAGAAAAGTTGTTCATCTTGGCCTCTGAGGATAGAACAAGAAGCAATGGGCTTAAACTGCAGCAAGGGAGGTTTACGTTGGACATTAGGCAAAAGTTCTTAACTGTCAGGGTAGTCAAACACTGGAATAAATTGCCCAGGGAGGTTGTGGAATCTCCATCTGTGGAGATATTTAAGAGTAGGTTAGATAAATGTCTATCAGGGATGGTCTAGACAGTATTTGGTCCTGCCATGAGGGCAGGGGACTGGACTTGATGACCTCTCGAGGTCCCTTCCAGTCCTAGTATTCTATGACTCTATGAAAGTACATCCCTTGGAACATATACACAAGTGAAAAACAACTCTCTAATTTCATTATTTAAAATACTATTCACGAGGCATATTAAAACATGGGTGGACTAGGAAACTAAAGAAGGTCCTTATGCACTAATGCACTAATTTTTTAAAGGTCAACCACAATCATGCTGCGGAACCTAAGAGTACAAGAACATAAGAATGGCCATATTTGGTCAGAACATAGATCCATCTAGCTCAGTATCCTGTCTGTCGACAGTGGCCAGTACCAGATGTCCCAGAGGGAGGGAACACAACAGATACACCTCACATGATCCCTCCCCTGTCATTCACCTCCAGAGAAACAGAGGGCTAGGGACATCATTCCTACCCATTCTTGCTAATAGCCATTGATTGACCTAACCTCCATGAATCTATCTAGCTCTGTTTGAATTCTGTTAAAGTCCTAGTCTTCACCACATCCTCTGGCAAGGAGTTCCACAGGTTGATTGTGTGCTGAGTGAAGAAAAACTTCCTTTGGTTTGTTTTAAACCTGCTGCCCATTAATTTCATTTGATGACTCCTAGTTCTAATATTGTGGGAATAAAAATTTAAAAAATTAAATTAAATTTAATAAAATAAAATTAAAATAAATGAAAATAAAAATTTCACTTGATGACCCCCAGTTCTAATATTGTGGGAATAAATAAATAACTTTTCCTTATTCACTTTTTCCACACCAATCATGATTTTATAAACCTCTATCTTATCCCCCATGAGTCTCCTCTTTTCTAAACTAAAAAGTCCAAATCTTTTTAATCTCTCTTCGTGTGGGACCCGTTCCAAACCCCTAATCATTTTTGTTGCTCTTTTCTAAATCTGAACCTTATGTTCTTATGCTATATTCACTACGTTCTTCAGTACTTGGGATGAATCATGAAATACCTGCTCACAAAAGAATTAGGATTGCTTCCTTCTAATTCTCTGTTTACCATTACTCTTTTTAGATCACTTTATAAACTGTACAGCTGCAGGCTACGTTGCATTAGGTAACCTGAGATGGCTAATCCTTTTTATTTATGCAATAAGAAAGATGCCTGAACACATAACCTGGCATCATTTTCTTTGCAGTTAACAGACTGTCATTTCATCACCTTCTAATCATTAAAATTATACTTGTAAATCTGCCATTTTCAAATGTAAAAGTGCTAAAATGCACATGTATGATATTTCTGCAAGGTAGTGTGGTAACCCCAATAACCATGAGCCTGTTACTGATAACACACAAGCCAGGACAGGAACATTTGCTCTCACATCCAAACAGATGCAGATGTGATGCAAAAATTGTACATAAATTTATGTATCCACATGGAAATCTTATGCAATCCATGTCATCAACAAAGATACAAGTATTAATGTTAGCAGTAACAGCTCCATTGTAAACTATAGGGACATTTTGCTTTACAAAAAGTGATATAAATTATTGAAATGAGGTGCATGACAGCACAAAACATCTTATTTAATATGCATAAGGTTCCTTCTAGTTTATTTTGAAACGCTCATATATTGTGATTAAAACTGCCTGCAAAATAAAAATAAATGTAAATCTATAGGTATAGATATAGCATAAAAGTATAACAGTCCAACAGTCTTCACTCAGACAAAACTCATGGGGAGACAGAAAGTAAAAGTAACGTTTTATGTACATGAGTAAATGGTGTGCAAATGTGTGATTAGTCAGGCAATGAATTACCTCCAAATACCATTCCAGATGCTTCAACACACACTTTCATATTTAAAATACCAAGAATTTTTACTAATCTGTACACAGCCATTATTGATGTTCTCAAACAGTGCTGGATAAAAAAAACAATCCATTTAATTCTATTTAAACTAAATACAAATTTTAAAGAAATAAACCTATTTAAAATGGTTGTGTTATGGTCTAAATTTACTATAATGTATTAAACTAACTTAAATTCAGTGCAAAAATAATATTAAGCATTACATATTTGTTGCCAAGTTCTAAATATAATCAAGCTACTGAACTGGTGGAAATCATTGATTAAAGCATGGGGAAGAGAGTTGTCGAAGTGCTAAACTAGCTTTTCATAGCAGAAGCCTCTTCTGAAGGTGCAGGGAGCCTGTTTTCTTCATTTCAGTTCCTCCAAATAGTTCAGTTAAATGACTAGCTCACTCAAAGTTAGAAAATCAGTTGGAAGTTGAATAAAAACCAGTTGTGTGAGGATAAGTTCCACTGGTTCAAAAATCTTCATGACCAGAAATAAATAAGAAACAAAACAATTAATTAAATACAGATAATATGTCCTCTTTTAGTAAATAGTTTGTTTTAAATGCAAAACATGTTATGATAAACGTGTATCCAGGACATTTGAGTTATTTTTATTTAACAAATATATTTAAAAGGCTGATTTGTATATTTTAATTGTATTTTCATCCAATAAAGCAAGTTAAAAAGTGTTGTAAATAAGAAATGCATTATGCACCATTTTAAAAAAATAATAAAAAATGTAACCAGCAAATAAAAATGGTTACCAATCACTGGAAATCAACCTCTCTTTAGGAACCTAACCAAAGTACAAATGAAAAACAAGATTTAAATTCATGGTTGAAAACAAGTTTTCCTTCTTGCTGATTTAAATTATGATTAAAATCAGTGATTTAAATTGGATTTAAATAACTCCACCATGTCTCAACTCTCTGCCCCTCTCATCCTATATTATTAAAACTCTGATAGTGCCCAAAGGAACCTTACTCCGAATCAAGGTGCCTTTAGAGTAGGTGACATAAAAATACATACAAAGATGCAGTAGCAACCCCCAAGAGTATAGAGTCCAAGGACCTGATACATAAGAACAGCCACACTGGGTCAGATCAAAGATCCATTTAGCCCAGTACCCTATCTTTTAACAGTGGTCAATGCCAGATCAGCTGTGCAGCAGCCGCCTTGGGGTTTCCAAGTGGCAACTGATCTGGCATTGACCACTGTTAAAAGAAGGTGGGATTATTACAGCAGGTGATGTGCACAGAAAGACTTCTGGCTTTCATTTCCTTTAATGCTTTTGGTTTCTACACTTTTGAATGTGTAGCTTGAGAAACTCTGAATGGAATCTGAATGAGAAAGCTGTGAGCATCTGCTCTCTGAAAAATATATCCCTTTGAGAACTTGCCATGTTGGGCAACCAACACATCTACTGAAAAGTTTGGCCTATTGTGTCTGCAACAAGCCCCACTTGTTCTTATGAGGCTCCAGCAGAGCACAAAGGTCCTTTCCTACCCCACAGAGTGAGCAGTGGAGTCTGAGTGTGGAAGACTGACCAAGAGGTCAGGAAGACAACGTACAAAAGCATCACATTTGTGGTTGGCAAATGTCCCAAGAGTTGCTTTTGGTTGTATTTGTTTTGTTTGATGTATCAGAGTTCTCAAAGCTTCAATGGCAGAGTGTTACGGTGGAACATCAGGTTATACTTGCAGAAAATGCTACAGAATGCGGTGAATCATCATAAATAATTTAAAACGACAGAGGTTAAAATAAATTGACCAAGTATGTGGTGATGCATTATCCTGGCCTTGGAATGGATTGTTCATTGACTGAATTCGTAATTCACAAGGCAATAATAATTCACAATGATGCATATGCCACAGGTGTAACTGATGGCAATATGTGAGGTTAGGAAGGAATTTTCCCCCAGGTCAGATTGGCAGTGACCTTGGGGGTTCTGAACTTCACCTGCAGCTTCACCATATTGCTTAATCGGATTATTGGGATATGTCTCAATCAAATCCCTGCCATTGCAGTACACCTCTGTCCCTCCTGTACAAGAGTTTGCCTTACAGCATCTGGTGGTCTCGTCCAACCTAACTTTTTATGCCTTTGATTCACTGAGGGAAAAAGCCAAGGCTACGCTGTGTTAAGAGGATGAGAGCATATATTTCTTCATCTGTTCAAAGGACTGAGCACTTTCAGCAGGCACTTTAGCTGGTATTACTTTTCACTCAGCATTCAAGAGAATGCAATATGAGACCAAGTGCATGGTAAACTTAGCTTTCAGCTGAATTTAACAAATGACATCACTATGGCCAAGCTAGACACTTGACAATATCGTGTGCACCACACTGAAGGTACAGCTACACAGCAGCTTTTTTCGATCCTTTTGTTGGAAGAGGCTTTTCCATTATTTGGCCCACGTAGACTGGAAAAAACCCTCTTTCGGAAGCCCCCTTATTCCTCGTGGAATGGGGAACACAGGGGCTTCCAAAAGTGTGTTTGCTGTTCCAGAAAAAAAAGCGGTCTCTTGTAGTCTAGCCGTACCCTTTTAAGAGTCTGCTTCTCTCTCCCTCTTCCGCTGTGTGTGTGTGTATGTGTACCTGAAGTTAATCATGAAATAGCTAGTAATGAAATTAATTGGGCTAAGAAAGAAAAATAGTAGGACATTTGTTAAAATACTATAAACAAAGATTATAAACCACTTGGCAAAGTAAAAAGATATTCATTTTGCTATATAATAGAGTAGAATGGAACCTCCTGCCACTTAATGCTTGCCTGCACTCTATTTCTGCACCTCCACAGCTCCAATTCTATGGATGACTTGGTATGATAGAGCTGTATACATAAGGCAGAACAGAGGGGGAATATGTTAAGAACTAACAGGAACCATTTATGGATAATCTGAGATGAAAATAGTATATAGAAAGGGCATGACGTATGTTCTCGTTACATTTATTTTTGTTTAATCATAAACAACACTACCGACTCTCCTTCCGATTTAGCTTAGGCATTAATCTTCAGCTCTCTTCTCCCAACTTTCTGATTTTGTGGAAGCAAAATAAGGATACAGAATTGAATCCTGGTGTGACTGAGGGGTAGGAAAAGAAAATGTATGTACAATATTTGTTAAAATAGTTTGGAATATAGTGTGTGTAAAATCCATAATTAAGTTCACAAACTGACAGGACAGATAAGAAGTTATGTGCACATAACTGATGTGCATTTAGGCCTTCATCAGCTGTCTACATCTAGCTCATTTTAAATATTACAAAAAAAAAAAAAGGATATATTTACAGGATTTTTGCTATAGCTTCTTACAGACCAGTTCAACTGTGATGTTATCAAACCACCCTGTCATGCATTTTCCATATATAATAAGTCATGTCACTTCCTGCTCAGTCAGTGAAGAGTTTTAAAACCTGTTAGTGAGATCCTTAGGGCAGGAACTACTGATCTAGTCCAAGCTGATAAAAGATAGGGAACTATGTGCAGAGAGGTGTAGTGTCTAGTTCCAAAGTCACCCAAGAAGGCTGGACCAGGAATTGAACCCAAACCTCCTGAGTCCTTGTGTCTAATCCAAAGACCATCCTTCCACCTCAGCATTGGTGTTTTGTACAGAAAGACATTCCTACAGAATGTTCTGAAAGAATACAAGTGAAAAGGGAAATGATATCATCAATGTACAATTTTGTACATTTCTTGGTCTGTGGTCCTCAGATTTACATATTCCTGTATATGCTATAAAAACACTAAGGCTATGTCTAGACTGCATCCCTTTTCCGTAAAAGGGATGCAAATTAGACATATCGCAATTGCAAATGAAGCGGGGATTTAAATCCCCCCCGTTTCATTTGCATAAACATGGCTGCTGCTTTTTTCCGGCTCGGAGCTTTGCCGGAAAAAAGCGCCAGTCTAGATGCGGATCTTTCGGAAAATAAAGCCTTTTCCAAAGATCCCTTATTCCTTATTTTAAAAGGAATAAGGGTTCTTTCGGAAAAGGCTTTATTTTCCGAAAGATCCGCGTGTAAACTGGCACTTTTTTCCGGCAAAGCTCCAAGCTGGAAAAAAGCGGTAGCTATTTTATGCAAATGAAGTGGGGGGGATTTAAATCCCCGCTTCATTTGCAATTGCGATGTGTCTAATTTGCATCCCTTTTACGGAAAAGGGATGCAGTCTAGACACAGCCAAGATGTTGTATTATTCTTATCACATGCATCATTCTAAGTCCCTAAAAAACCATTTGAATAGTCCAATGGTACTTAAGTTTTCCTCCTGGGATGTGCAATATAGTGTATGTTTCCATAAATTAATATTTACACGCATATACACACACAGACATTTATACCAACTCACCTTTCCATTTATAGGCTTTCAATATTGTTCATTTCCCACAGAACTCTGTTCTTGGTAGCCTGTTAAATGATCCTATTCTCAGGTAGAGTTTCATAAGGTTGCAGTAATGGTGCAGAACCCATGTAGGGATGCTAATTTATCAGTCATTACATTACTTACTGCTCTATCCTGTATTATATGCAGCTTACCAAGTTTCACTGTTATATTTGAAACTGTTATATTTGAAGCCCTTTGCTACTTCAATAATGTAGTTGAGCTAAATCCTGTCAGAAGATAGATTTTGGAATTTTTTAATTTAAGTTTTACATTAGAACAATCTGCTATTGGAAGGAGAGGAGAGGGAGAGCACCTTCCCTTTCTTTAGAGGTTTCTGACTTTGTGTCGCTGAAATAATGAAAGAAATTGGCATCACTGCAGCCATTAATGAAACCATGAGCATATTAAAATTCCTATTGCTCCCAACCCACCCTGCCATCCAAGTCCCGGTTCAAGAGACTCCAGAATACAAAGAAAGCTGCTGGCAGCCGGATCAAACATATAACCCAGCAAAACGCCACATCTACCCATCCTCAAAGGATCTAGTTAAAAACTGCAGGAATTCCTTCTCTTAAAAATGTCTACTAACCTACCTCACACACCTTGCCCTCCCCTCTATTTTCCCACACAACTCTGGCCCCAAACGATATGGACTCTATTGGTGCAAGTACCTTCCCCCATGCAGTTGTTGAAGTGTGACATAGGCTTCACTGCTCTGCTTTATCAATTCTTTAAATCACTTCACATCTTAACTGAAGACTATCTTCCTCTCTTTGAAAACCCAGTACTGGAAGAGGGGGTAGGACTGCACATCTGGGGTTAATATCACCTATGTATGTCATGGAGCAAGAGAGTGGAGTTAAAAATAAAGAGTTCTATCATTGAAAACCCAGTAAAGCTATTTATGACTCTCACCCTCAAAAGTGTATCAACCCCTAATACTCTAGCACTCAAGGTTCGTTCTTTCTACTAATCACACAACTCTCATGCAACAAGACTGACACCTGACAGAACCATGTCTGCTGCTACTTCAAATAAAAGATAACAGCAAAGCCTTGAATGCAGCAATAAAATACCTGTACAGTATGTTTCCCTCCATTTCTTCCATCTTACACCTTCAATTTAAAAAAATACCTGAAGTACAAAAATGCCTGCCACCAAACTCTCAGAGATCTAATTGTATTCCTTCCAACAAAGCAACTAGTCAACTGCTGTAAAACAAAACGAAGATTAAAATGATAAAGGTGGATGTCAGAAAACATTCCTGGAATCATGGATATCTGAAAGCATGCTGGGAAGAGAAGGGAAACCAAAGAAGAGAAAAATGCCAGAAAGGAAGACACATTTGTTTAGCAAAGTCACAATGAGAAAAGAGAGATGAGAGAGGAAAAAGGATATAGCATCCAGGGAGGGAAGAAGGGGCGAGTGGAAACAGCTGGAATTGTTCAGCTGTGTCAACATTCGACTGTTTCACAGATTGACTAGCAAAGTGTCATCTGAAACCAATTACATTCCCAAAACCCCATGGACCCAGTTCATAACATTGATTAATCCACATTGTGAAAATGTCCCCAAGCAAAACTAGAACAGCTGTCAGCTCAGAAACCACATTTGACTTAAAAAGCAACTTCTTATACCAATTTTTATAATTTACAGAAGACTTTCTTAAGTGTTAAAAAACCCCACAACAAAAACTCCATTGCTAGGAAAAGTAGACCCAGGACAGCACAAATCCCCCAGGACTGAACACCTGCTTCAGAGCCAATAATACCTAAGATCACCTTCCTTACCCTCAGCCTATGGACTGCAATTTAGTTTGTGAAGAAAATAAACATTTTTGTCCCCATTTCATGTGCACTGAACAATCCCCCTCAGGCACCTCAGTAGGACTATTCAGAAATAATTGATTTTCCTTACAAGGCAAAATAATTTATCTAGTTGTAGGTATTTATACATTATACATTCATTTATAAGACAAGTGGCAAGTCAACCCAGTACCAAACACCAATTCCTTTTCTGCATTTCTTGACTTCCAACGAGATGAATTAACATTAAAGCAATATCTGTACTTTAGGACACCAACACATTAGCAGTCTAACAAATGAATTTATCTTCAGAATACGCTATGTTTTGTACAATAATATAAATTCCAGGCTCAAGTAACTGAGCCATATAGAGAATTGTTTGTTTTTCACTGTAGGCCATGAAGATAGTCAACCTGACTCATGATGTTGACTTACAATCTCTGTAGAAATGGGACAACTATTGCTAACCTTCACAAGCAGATTTAAAGCCTCCTCCCCTGCTACCACCATAAGGGTACTCAAATGTGTCCAAGGGTATGTCTACACAGCAACATTATTTTGGAATAACTAGCATTATTTCGAAATAACTTAGTCCGTGTCTACACTGCAGGTAGTTATTTCGAAATAATGTTGAAATACTGTCAAGCTGGAGGACTTCTTACTCTGAATCCTGTAACCCTCACTGTATGAGGACTAAGGGAAGTCGGAGAAAGAGTGCTCTATTTCAAAATAAGTGCTGTCTAGATGCTCCCTATTTTGAAATAAGCTACACAATTGACTTCCCTACAAGCTGGATCCGGGGCAGAGCCTTTGGGCAGGAAGCTGACACTGGCTCCATGCAGAAGGTGTGTGGGTTACACAGGCACATCCCATTTTCCTGGCACAACTAACCCCTTACCTTGCTTTAAGTTAGGATAAGAGGAAGCTGTATACAGGGCCGGCTTTAGGCCAATTTGGCCGATTCCCCGGAATGGGGCCCCACGCCTAAGGGGGCCCCGCTTCCAGGTGCGCAACGCACGCCCAGTGCCCCAGGCGCACGAGGCATGCACAGGGCCCCGGGTGCACAACACATATAAAGTGCCATCCCAGGCGCCCAGCACATGCGTAGTGTCCTGGGTGTGCGGCATATGTGCAGTGCCGCACCCGGGGCTCCGCGCATGCACGGCCCCGCCCCCAGAATCGGGTCCTGCGCTCATTAAAGCCAGCCGTGGCTGTATGCCAAATGTGGTGATCACAGTTCTTATCGTTTAGGCAGACAGATTCTCTCAAATATATAGTAAATATGAAAGAGAGAGAGAGAGAGAGAGAGAGAGAGAGAGATTAAAGTGGGCACATTCTGATTAAATCTTTCTGGTCTGCAGAAACAGATCAGAACAAACGGAAAGCAACGAGTAATTAATGTGAGGATAACAAAAGAGAAAGCGCGAGGGACAATTTTTCCGGCTTTTATAACTCTGCAAAGCACAAAACAGGAAAAGAAGAAGGGGGGAAAAAAAGGAAAATATCTTTCATTATTATATTTATCAATATATCAATAATTAGATAAGAACATAAGAACGGCCATACTATGTCAGACCAAAGGTCCATCTATCCCAGTATCCTGTCTGCCAACAGTGGCCAATACCAGATGCCTCAGAGGGAGGGATCACAACAGGTAATCTTCATGTTATCCCTCTTCTGTCACGGAGAGAAACAGAGGGCTAGGGACACCATTCCTACTCATCCTGGCTAATAGCCATTGATGGACCTAACATCCATGAATCTATCTAGCTCTTTTTTGAATCCTGTTAAAGTTCTAGCCTTCACTCTGGCAAGGAATTTTCATGTGAAGATATAATCTATTGTCCGTTCACAAATGAAAACTGTTCTAAAATAGTTTTAATGAATACGAAGGCTCTTTCAGCTATTCTCAGTGACCTTGGACTTCAGCTGCAATAGTCCTGCATTTCAATCAGCAGAAGTTGCTGTTGGTATGTAACACTAGGAGAAATTTTGTGCCATGCTTTTATTTTGGTTAGTAAACTTTGGAACTAGAAACAGCAAGAGTGAAATATGAGCTTCAGAGCAGCAGTCAACATGAGCAACACAGTTCAATCAAGTTGCCATAGTCTCTACTATCCCAAGATTCTGTTTAAGTGACAAGCCGTATTCCCAATGAAACACCTTGAATTTATGTAACTCACTTATGCATCTTTTGGACAAAAGACAGCTCATAGATTTAACTAGAGATGCAAAGAACTTTGCTTTGCCCCACAGCCCACTACTAGAATTTACAGGCATTTATAAATATATACTCAATATTTACTTGGAAATTAAGTTATCAGAATCCTTATCATTTACCCTAGAAGAGACAGTTACCTTTACCAGGCAGAAGAGACTGAGGGGTGGACATTAAATATATCATTTATTCATTAGTTACCTCATTCCCTGTTTCTTTCCTGTTTGCTACTGGAGATGTTAATTATCATAATTTATTTTAAAATAATAAAACTGCCCCAGGCCCCTTTTGAACATGAATATTTTATTGAGTTTTCACAACTGGAGCAAAAACCCCCTCCCTGCATGTTTATGATGTGCATGACCAACAGCATCCATTCAACATTCAGATACGGCTGTGGTCAACTAATGAGTTACCCCACTCTCCTAAAATAAGTCGGAAGCACTAATCCATCACATTATACAGTCACCAGACTGAACTCATTTTCCAAAGGGAAGGGACGAATGCACTCTTCCAATTCAAGTGGGTGACAACATTTCCTTTGGACTCTTCACAAAACATTCCAGCAATAATTCCTACATTATAAAAACTGGATACTTCAAGAATAACACCATCATTTATTATTTGTATTGCAGTAGACCCCAAAGACAGCTACCAGTTTCAGCACCCCCATTGTGCGAGGGGCTGCACAGATACTAATTACAATCTGAACACCAGATTTGCTTGATACTTGCGGAGTGCCAAAAATAAATCACGACAATCCAATACTATCAAAAGACACAAAATCCAATCGCTCTTGCACGTGTGCTTAGTGTTCAGTTTGAACATGCACGGATGTCAGTAATAAGGTTATGGTGCCTTCTAAGCTGCACAGCAGTGCAGTTTTCCTTTAAGCCCCATGCAGGGGCTTAGGGCTGCAAAAGGGAGTGATTTCTTTCCCCAAGCCCTGAAGCTGCCAGGGACGGCAGCAAGTGGAAAGGAGCCCCTCTTTGCCATCCATAGAAGAGAGCTGCCCAGATAGGCCTGAATCCCAACCTCCTGCCCCATCCTGAGCCCCCCTCCTCCCAGCCTTGGTCACCTACCTGCACCCCAAAGTTCTCCATCTCTAGCCCCATCCCAAAGGCCACACCCCGCCCAGAGCCTGCACCCCTCTTGCACTCCAAAGCTTTCACCCCCAGTCTCACCCCACAGCTTGAATCCAAATCTACTGCCTCGGCCCTGAGCCTCCTCCCACACTCAGAATCCCTCAGCCCCGTGCCCACCACATAGAATCATAGAATAATAGGACTGGAAGGGACCTCAAGAAGTCATCGAGTCCAGCCCCCCGCCCTCAAGGCAGGACCACGCTCCGTCTACACCATCCCTGACAGATGTCTATCTAACCTGTTCTTAAATATCTCCAGAGAGGGAGATTCCACCACCTCCCTTGGCAATTTATTCCAATATTTGACCACCCTGACAGTTAGGAATTTTTTCCTAATGTCCAATCTAAACCTCCCCTGCTGCACTTTAAGCCCATTACTCCTTGTCCTGTCCTCAGAAACCAAGAGGAACAAATTTTCGCCTTCCTCCTTGTGACACCCTTTTAGATATTTGAAAACCGCTATCATGTCCCCCCTTAATCTTCTTTTTTCCAAACTAAACAAGCCCAGTTCATGAAGCCTGGCTTCATAGGTCATGTTCTCTAGACCTTTAATCATTCTTGTCGCTCTTCTCTGTACCCTTTCCAATTTCTCCACATCTTTCTTGAAATGTGGCGCCCAGAACTGGACACAGTACTCCAGCTGAGGCCTAACTAGTGCAGAGTAGAGCGGCAGAATGACTTCACGAGTTTTGCTTACAACACACCTGTTAATACAACCTAGAATCATATTTGCTTTTTTTGCAACAGCATCACACTGTTGACTCATATTCAACATGAATGTTAAGTACACCAATCTGAAGTAGGATGTAAGCGAGTAGTCGAGTAGTATTCACATCTCTCCCCCCACCCCTGCCTCTGTATCACGAAGCAGCAGCCAGTTCTCCCCAGCACTGTCTCTGTGGTGCTGTCTGGCCCTTCCCCCCCCCCCACTGGGACCCCCAGTGGACAGGGGCTGCTGGCTCATGGATTTACCCCCGCTGCAGCCCTGGCTCATGCTGGCTCTTGGATTTACCCCCGCTGCAGCCCTGAAGTTTAAGTGTAGGAGGAGCCAGGCTGCCTGCTCACGCGGCTCTTACTGCACTTAAACTGCAGAGCCACAGTGGAGATAACTTCTGGACCCGGCACAAGCTGGGACTGAGCGCCTTCCCTCATCGACTAATCACATAGTCAATAAAAATTCTATCGACTACGCGATTAGTGAAATACCCGCTTCTTAGCATCCCTAATATGAAGGTGATGTATTGCTCATCACCTCCGTGTCACAACACATAAGAAAATACATTCCATTCAGGAGTGGGGAAAGTACTTCACATATAAGAATTTTGTACCATTTACACGCTGTTGTCGTTCCTCAGAAATATCAGAACTGAAAAATTGCCACTGGACTGAACAGTTAATATTTTGAATTGGGAAAGAAAAAAAATCAAGTAAATACAATGCAAAAAGTCATAAATAGGAATAATTGTACTGGATACAATCAATGGTCCATCAAGCAAAATATCCTGCTTGTAGGAGAGGCCAACACCTTCAAAGCAAAGTGGATGAAAGGGCATCATACACATGAGTTACTGGGTAGTGTGGATGTGTTGGCATTGAAACATCTTCCTTGACTTCTGCAGCACGTGATCTTATTTTTATAATGTCCTCACGTGAGCCTAGATTATTGTTAACTTTTTCTTTTAGGTGTATCAAGGTAAACATAAAAAATACTTTTTTCATTAAAATCCAGCCACGGAATTGAAGTCTTTCAATCTGTTAAACACTTAGTAGTGCCTAACACTGAGAGTCCGGTATGACACTGTGCCCCCATATTTGTATAGATCTGTTTTTGAATATGCTTTATGCAAAAAACGGCAAGTAATCCCCTGAATGTATATATTCTATTTGTGAGCACGTTTCTTTCTTGTGTGTGAAGTTAAAAATATGACACGTAAATCAGGGATGTTAATGTGCACCTGTGTACACGGTTAACCGATAAACCTGGGCTCATTGGTTAACCCTCCCTATTACACGCATGCACACCCCTGCTGCCTCTGTATCAGAGACAGCGGGGGAAGGGAGGGGCAGGAGCCAGTGGGAGCCACCTGCCTCCCTCTCCCCCCCCGTGCTGCTGCCTCTCATAGAGAAGCAGCAGCGCGGAGACTGAGGTGGGGACAGTCAGGAACCCTACCCCTTTCAAGATGCATATCGGCTCCCTGGGAGTCACCTGAACCTCCCCCCATGCTGCTATCAGAGGCAGCAGCGCAGGGGGATGGGGCAGGTGGGAGCCAGCTTAAAAGCTGATATGCATGGGGAGCAAGCTTAAAAATTTTTATGTGGGGGACAGGAGGGAGCTGGCGCTTGAGGGGAGCCAGCTTTTAAGATGGCTCCCCTCGAGCGCCAGCTCCTGCCTGCCCCTCCCCTCATAAAATTTTCAGAGGTTACACATTTACAAAAATAAACATATTTTAACCTGTTTATTAATTGTAGTGAAAGGCATTAGTGGTCCTTTAGAAACTTAATGGCCTTATGCAGCAAATGCGGGAGGCGACGGTTGTGGGTAATCGTTTGGATTAAGTGGTAAGCTTAGGCTTTTCAGTTAATCGTTTAAATGGCTGTATGCTAACATCCCTACTAAAAAGTTGGCTGAGGAAATCTCTGGCCCATTGATGTTAATTTGTAATACATCTGAGAATAAGCGGGAAGTTTTAGAAGACTAGTAGAGTTGCTAATATTATGTCAGTATTTGAAAAGGGCAAGTCAGTTATGTGGGTAACTATAGGAGAGTTAGCCTGATATCCGTCCCAGGCAAAATAAAAGCCGATTATGGATTGAACTGTTAAAGAATTAACGGATAGGCTTTTTTTTGAAAATAGATCTTGTCAAATGACCATGATTTAATTCTTTGTTGAGATTACATGTTTGGTTGATAAAGGTAATTGGAAGAATATGATATTTTGACTTGTACCACGTGGCATTCTGGTTAAAAATCATCATTACATGATGTTGGTACATCAGAGGGGGGCAAACTACATTCTGCCCATTGGAGTCTTCAATCTGGCCCCCAAACTCCCACTGTGGAATGGGGGTGGAAACAAAGTGCAAGGATGTTCAGATCCAGGGGCTTGGTCTAACTCAACTCTGGCCTAGAGATGAAGATATTGCTATACAGCAGAGGCTTTTAACTTTTTTTTCCCATTTGCAGACCCTTAAACAATTTCACATGGAAGCGTGGATCCCTTTGGAAATTCAGCCTGTGGTCCAGGCTCCCTATGAAACAAATCTTATACCGAAAAGTGAGCGAACAGAATACAGCTACAAATGTTGCATGTGGTTGGCAAGGCATTTGATGAAGCATGAGAAAAGGTGCTAAACTGTGAGATGCTATGGTAATGACACCACTTCCTGGTTTTGACCCCTAGGTGGGGATACTTGTGATTGATCTAAAGCTTTATTTTCATAGTTACCTTTTGCAGAACTCTTAGAACTAGTCTGCGCACCCCGAGGAAGGTTGAAGCCACTGATATACAAGTAATTATTAACAGGATCCAGGAATTCATAAGAAAACAAGAATGGCCAAATTGGGTCATCTAGCCCAACATCTTGTCATCCAACAACGGTCAGGGTCAGATGCTTCAGCGGGAAGACAGGACATTGAGCTAGATGGACCATTGCCCTGTCCCATTATGGCTGTTCTTATAACAATCTCTATTGTGGTACTTCAGTACCACGTTGTTGAGGGCTTTGTTGTTGTTTTTGGGCATCTGATTTTGATTTTGATTTTTTTTTTTGGTGTGCCAACACCTCTCAAAAATATGCAACAGCACAACAGATTGAACTTTAAGGTTCAAGTGCTAAAAAGGAGGTATGAAGGAGAGGACAAAAATAAGCAATGAAGCATTACAAAAGGGAGAGAAATGTTCCCTGTAAACAGTGATGACCATATATAGTATATTTTTTCACAGCTGATGAGTGTTAGATACCTGTGGCACTTTCATCAACTCTGTCATCAGAAAATATTTCTCAAGCAAAGATCTGGTGCTGTACCAATCCCACCAACTGTTTATTTGAACTGCCATCGCATCACTACCTGATTTGTCCCTGTAGTGACTGAGATGTGAAAATACCATAAATTAGCTACATCCTGTATTACTGAAAAATGCTGCATGATATGGAACATAAACTGCATGGTGACCATGAGAAACCAGGGTAATTACATGGAAGCATACATCGCTGTCATGTTATCTCCAGTTAAATGTTTAACCTATGCTCCTATTGTCCTAAGCGTATATCCAGAGCTAAGAAAAGAAGCTGTGACAGGCTACATCTAGACAGCGGGGCTATTTCGGGATAGCGGAACTATCTCGAAATACCAATTCTGCATCTTTTAAAGTGCCCGTTACTTCGAAATATATTTCGAAATAATGGGTGTGCTATTCCGATGTCCCTGTAACTCTCATTCAATGAGGGTTAAGGGACTTGTTGGAATAGCACTTTATTTTGAAATTTGGCGTGGTGTAGACAGCACCTAATTTCAAAATAAGCTATTTCAAAATTACCTTGAAATAAGCTATGCAATTTGCATAGCGCAAATTGAGTAGCTTATGCCAAGGTAAGGGTGCTGTGTAGATGCATCCACAATGTCATGCTTCTCGAGGGCAATCTTATATGCATCTGCTTGCAGGCACATTTATGTATAACAAATAGGACCGCTTACGTACTTTGCCCAGCTCTGAAAACATGACTATTAATCAGTGATGGACTGAAAGGCATCTGCACTATAGCTCCATGGGTGGCAGTCAGTCACAATAATATAGAGATCCAAAGCTACTATATAGAGACACAGTTTGGTAGATAGCCCCAGTGACAGTCAACTGTAATTATAAACAGGGAAAAACCTGTATGGAAGACTCTGGTGTGTATTGAAACCCCCAAGTCACCTACATGATAGGTCTTATCTTTTTCAATCTAGAAAATCTCTCTTGACTTTATTTTATTGCATGCTGAGCTGTACAAGTGTTATCCTTCTCTCTACAAGTTGCCATGGAATATAGATCTTTTATTCTAACTCAACCTTTTAAGACAAAGCAAAAGCAAACAAACTGATGTAAGTTGTCTGCAGACCACTGACATCTGTCCCCTTTGCCACACATCAACCACCAACTTTTATCAACCTCCAAGAATTTTCATATATACCAAACTGCAAAGGAACAGCCAGCTACAAACGGCCCCATCAAGTTCATTTCTTTTATGTTCTGCCCTCCCTTCCCCACAGAAAAGGAATGAGCCTGAATGCAGGAAACAACTGTTGGGAAAACTTCTGCTTCACCCCCCAATCCTTTTTAATTGGTACCACAATTGGCACTAGAGTTACCTAACAAAATTGGAAATGGCTCACAGCCAGCCCACAGCCTGGACCAATATTTTTAGACAGTAAAAATTGAACAGGCTGGCAATGGTCAAACAGGTGAGAGGCAAGGAGGAAGTGTGAACACCATCGATTCATTTTTCGTTTTATTTGCTATTTAGGAACAATTCCAAGCCTGCTTGCAAAGACTCAGATGCAGAAATTACTCATCAAGGATTAAGCAGAGTAAAAATGTTGCTGACGTGAAAAAATAAATGATAGCAAAGCTACTTCTGTTGTGAAGCAGAGAATCTCCAGCCTCAGCATATACAAATTCTACAATGACCCTCCCAGGGCAGTGCCTGTGGATTTAGCCTTGCAATATCTATTAAAGTCACTGAGAGCCAGACTTCTGTGCAAGGCTCAGTAACCCCATGACTGAGATGGGATTGGAGCTTTGGGGAAAGCACTCCCAGGACCAGCATGCACCGTGATGCAAACTGCACATCCCCATGTCAGATTTCTTCCAAGGACAAAGACATTTTTTTAGGCATTGCTGACCCCGTTCTGGCCATTTTTAAGTGAGATATTGCAGCCACCTTCCAACACTGCAACATTTACTTTACGGCTTTGCTGCTACCTGATGTCCTTGACCACAGTTTCTGTGCTTCTATCTCAGCTTTTTATTTAGCCAGTGTGTGCAAGCCAGGTTAAGAAAGGGGCTTTAGGGGCTGCTGCCCAGGGCCCCTGGGCTAAAGAGCGCCCTGCAAAAAAAGATTTTTGGGATGCCAAATGTGCAGATCTTCTTGCAAGGTCCCCTTAACCTGGGGTCTCAGGCTACAGCCATTAAAGCCCCTGAGCATTATCCAACCCTACCTAGCTGGGGCTGAGGGGCAGCTCAGCACACTGACCTTCTTGACCCTGCACCCAACTCCTGTCCTGGCTTTGAGCCCCCTCTTACAACCTAAGTTCCAAATTCGCTCCTAGACCCTACAGCCTAACTCTGAGCTCACTACAGCACCAGTGTTCCCCCTCATTTTTTCCATCCATGTGCAGAATAAATTTAGTTATGTGCACTAAGGCATGAGCAGATGTGTACCTCTTGTAGAAACATATGCTGCCTGCTCTGGCCGCTTTGGCCACTCTGCTAATCATAGAATCATAGAGCACTAGAACTGGAAGGGACCTTGAGAGGTCATCAAGTCCAGTCCCCTGCCCTCACGGCAAGACCAAGCACCATCTAGATCGGCCCTGACAGGTGTTTGTCTAACCTGCTCTTAAATATCTCCAGTGACGGAGAGTCCACAACTTCCCTAGGAAATTCATGACATTGTTTAACCACCCTGACAGGTAGGAATCAGCTGAGCGGCATTTGAATCTCACCTGGGGAGCTGCCCAAGCGCTCCGCTTACAGAGAATACTATCTAGCACCCAAATGCCTACCCAGGCCCCACACTCCCACCTAACTTCCTGTCCTGAGCCCCCTCCTGCATCCCAAACCTCTTGCCCTCAGCCTGGAGCCCTCTTCTGCACCCCAAGCACCTCATCCATGATTCTATGATCCACAGCCTAACGCCGGCACCCCGAGTCTGAACCCGCACCTCGCCTCCTGCCTCAATCTGCAGCCCTCTCCCGCAATCTGAAGCCCTCATTTTGGCCCCACACTGGAGAATAAGGTGGGAGGGGGGAGAAATAATATCTAATAGCCCCAAGCCACAGAAGAATGTGAAATATCATACTAACTGATCGATGAAATATTGTGGATGGAGAAGCAAACTATATGATGCATATCTTTGGCCATTCTAGCCTCTCTCTTGGTCTTAGCTGGTTGGAACAAGGCATTTCACATGAAAAAGTAAGCAATTTGCAGGAATCCTCAAGCAATCCTGAAGTGCCAACATGAAACCACACTCCTAAGTAGAGCAAGGTCTATTTGTTTGTTGAGCTTTCAAACCAGGCTGGCTTCCTAGTTTACATTTCAATACAAGCCAGCAGCATACAACATATACAGGTTTTCCAGAACAAGTGTTATTAAACACAGAACTCACATGAGGACTCCAGACTTTGCAATGGTTGGAAAAAAATCTGTTCATCTCATTTTAGATTTAACAGCACCAGAAAACAACAACACCATTCAGCTACCCAATTTCTCCCTACCCTGGACTCACACAGATAACTGTCATTTGTTAACCCATTTTTAGTTGCAGTACTTTGGATTTCTCCATGTTAAAAGTTTGTTTCAAAACACACTTAACACAGAGAAATGCCAAACGTAAGGGCTTATTTGGACTTGTGTAACACTGAAATATACACTCACATTTAACTACAGTTTTTGCTCATTAAGCTAGGCTGCCTTCTAATGGGAATATTTTCTGGGAAATGAGAATAAAAGATCCCTCAAGAAGTTTTTAAAGCTCTGAAGGTTAAAAAAATCCAGCTGTATTATTCACTATAAAATCAGCACATAAATGCCGCTTTTTTCAGTACTGATGGAAAATGTATTTTTACCAACACTTTTAATCACTACACCTGTAATACAAAGATACTGCCCATAGACTTTTTATTTTAACCTAACAAACTCTTGAGTAAGTCCTACAAAAGAAAAGAATCTATTAATGTCAAGATGCCCATGTGAAATGCGTTCAAAGTAGCTGAATTAACTTTTCACCCTGATATAAATCATTCTTCTCTTACGAGTTTTCTTCTTTTGCATCTCTTATGAATTTCTCTCATCTTCATCTGACTGGTTTTTTTTTAAATCAAGGTTTCATTATATAATATGCATATTTGTTGAGCCCTGCAAATCCACAGATATTTGCTTTATATCTGCACGTATCTGCATCGCAGATGTAGACGTGAATATCCGTGGCTCATTTTTGCAGATACAAATGCAGATACAAATTTTGTAACTGCTCAGGGTTCCGCATTTTTGAGCTGAAATCCTAGCTCCATCCATATCAAGGGCACAGCTCCTATTGAGCCAGGATTTCATTTTTGATAACTTGTACATCACTGATATACTCTTAGGCCATATAAATAAATACCCATACGCTATAACAGACGACACCACAGATTTTGCACTGCAACATCACACCTTGCTATTAAGCCTTTGCCAGCTGTTTCAGAGCACAAATCTCTCCCACTATACCTCTATAACTGTGACTGCTTCCAAGCATGTTATTTCATGGCGTGGTTTGATACAAGTGGAGTGGTTTGATACAAGCGAATATGCAGCGTGTGCTTTTCTGGGGAAAGAGATTGAGACATTTGCCAATATTTGTTCACTAATCCCACATTATGTCACCAAGGCAGAGCAAATTTGTTCTGTCTTTGAACCATGCCTTTCATTCTTGCTTCAATGGATAGCATTATACTGCCAACTTATCATACAACTAAAGGAATGTTTACCAGCCTGAGGAATGGAACTACTGGAAGAAGTCTGGCTTGCTCTCCCGGACAGATGTCCATAGCAGAACTGTTACATTTCAATGAGTTTACACCTTCATGAACAAAATCCCGAATCTTGCAAAATTAACAAATGTATTTCAGCAACTGACCTTTCTGAAACTGACACTACCTATTCAGCGCTGGCAGCCTTGGAGTGTGCTTCTTGCTTGTGGTGGAATTACAAGTGCTGGGTTCCAGGGAACCCTAAAATAAAAAGCTACAGGGTTGATGCAGGAATTACTGATTGCAATTTTATGGCTGGCATTATGCATGAACTCATAAAGAAAATCACAATATTCCCTTCTGGCTTTAAACCCTAAGACATGTCAATCTAGTCACAGATTAAAGCACTTTCTCTTCCACAGACAACATTCTCTCTCTTTTTTTTTTTTTTTGCATTGTTTGTTTGTCTTCTGCCAATAGTTTTAACAATCTGTTTATGGGATTTTTTTTATTCCTGGCTGGCTGAATTATCCCCAAGCATCTCTAAACCCTCAGCAGTAATTCCCAGCGATTGCACTGACATGATGATAATGGTGGAGCTGCGGCTCCCCAGCTGCTCAATTCAGACAGAGATCCTCTGGGGCACTACCTTTTAAAAACACAGTTATTTATTTATTTATTTTATCTCAGCCAATCCACTACACAGGAAGGCCAGTCAGATTTTCCAGCAGGCAAGGAAGGCGTTGAAAGGACAGAGGTAGCAGTAGGCAAACTGGTTTTTTCGTCCATTCCATTCCGTCACCCCACCAGCGCTTAATTTGTAATGAAAGAGGCAGAGCTGTCCCGTCCAGGGGATGGGACTAGTGGGACGACCGGGCGACCTGGCGCAAAGCTGCAGCGGGGTTGCTCCCCCAGCGCCCTGCGCCGGCAGGAGTAAGAGCAATCTGGCAGCCTGCTCCACTCTGCCACACCGCCCCCTCCCGGCCAGCTGCGCTCTGTTCCACCACAGCTGCAGAAAGCAGAGCGCCCTGGCCCCGGCGCGCTCCACTTCCCGCTGCCGCGGTGAAGCAGAGCACAGAGGGCTGAGAGGGGGCAGCTGCTGCAGTTAGTCCGGGAGGCAGGGGGCTGACCATTGATCCCACCCTGCACCAGGCCCCCAGGCAATCCCTGGCTGATGTGGCTCAGGGGAGGAAACAAGGGGGGAGAGCAGGGCCTGAGGAAGGGCAGGATTGGGGATGGAGTGGAGCCTCTGACAGGGGAGACACCAGGGGTCTGGAGAAAGGGTTGCCCCAGGACTTGCACCCCAGGAACAGTCCTGGAAAGAGGTGCTAGGGCTCAAACAATTAGCTGACAGGGCTCAAACAGTTTTTTACATTCATAATTGATGCAGCAAACCAAGAGGAGCCAGGGCCATGAACTGCCATACCTAGAGATGCCAGGGCTCAGCTCTGGCAAAACTTAAACCTATAACACACATTTCTTAAGAGACATTTGTTTCAGCAGCCCCATGCACTGATGCCACCAGTTACAGCACTGAACAATGACTGCCAGAAGCAAGGATTTCTATTCATTGCTCAACAGGTGCTGCTTCTGGGAAGTGCCAGTACAGCATTGGCTGGGACAGGCAAAGTAACTTTTCTCGTCACCTTTCCTTGGTAATACATTAGGCTGAATTCTTTAAAAAAAACACTTAAAGAACATTACATGGTTATTTTTAATCTGTGATCTTGATTCTCAACTCTTCTACGCTGAACATGCAAACTTGACACAGCTATGAAATATAAATGATAAAAATGAAGAGATAAGCCACTGTTTGGAGACATGCAAGAGATCCCTTCTTTTGGCAGCAGTAGGTGGCAAAGTTCTCAAGGCAATTCTGGTCCATTTAATGAAACAGGGAAACAAATACAGCACCATATAAACACAGCAGAAAGCATTGAGACATCAGCACTAATCTTACTTGAAGTACATGAAAATATGTCCTGCGCCCCTTCATGGACCAGCTGAAAAAGGTGACAAATTGTATGTTCTTTTTTTCATGAAATAGGTGTGCTGTTTTGCAACTCTTTTATAGCAAGAGGGGACCAACCTGCTGTGCGTCTCCCTTTGAAATGTACAAGAGCTGCCTGTGGCTCTTGTACATTTCAAAGGAAGAGGTGCAGCTGGGAACTCACAGCTCTTGTACATTTCAAAGGGAGAGGCACAGCAGTTGGGACCCATACAAACAAAGACTGCTTCAGTCCCTGCGTGTGCTATTTCCCCGCTGTGCCTCTGCCTCCCCTGCCATCCTTCCACCCGTGGAGACGGTGCTCGGAAGAACTGGCTTTTAAGCCGGCTCCCCCCAGCACCGGCTCCTGCTCCCTCCCCTTGCTGCCTTTCTCTGATAGAAGCAGCAGGGTGAGGGGGGAAGTGACTAGTCGAGACACTACTCAACTGCCCGATAAGCATATGCTTATTGGGCAGTCGACTAGTCGCTTACGTCCCTATACCAGACTAGCTCAGATGTGCACAGTCACACTGCAAAGCCCTAATGAAGTTACTGAATTCTCTTGATACTGTGTTCTCCTAGTGTCCCCCCCACAGCCTATCATAAGTTGCAACATTCGGAGTTCTTTCTGAGTGAATTGCAGGAGTACTTTTTTACTGGGGAAATTGTGGGAGGCCTGGGAGAATAGGGATGTAAAGTCCCGGTTAATCAGTTAACTGGTTAAACAATGTTTAACCAGTTACCTGTTTAAAAGCAGGCAGGCAGAGTAGTGGGCCAGCCTGGCCGGAGCAGCCCTTACACCCCCGATTGTCACACCATGGGTGGGGTTGCTCCAGCCAAGCCAGGCCTGCCGCGAATCGGGGTTTCGATGACTGGGCTGGAGCAACCCCGCCCCTACCTGTGATGGGCCCCACAGGGCTGGAGCAGCCTTGTGCCTGCAGCAGGGGGGCTGTTCCATCAACCGGTGAACCATTCATATTTAGCCTGCACCCTCACTGGAAAGAGGGTGGGTCACCAGGCTAATGGAAAGCCGAACCCACAGCCCCTCCATTTCAGGTAGGACATTTGTGGACAGGAGAGGGATTAAGAAGGAACACTGAGCTAGGAGCCCAGCGTCTCTCTGAAGTAAAGATAGACCCTCACATATAAAGCAACTGTGTATTGCTCTAGCCACGCAAAAGGGTCTTAATTCAACTGTAATATACTTTTATCATTCAGAGGTGCTAACGCTCCCCGTCCCCCGTCCCCCCCCCAAGGACAAAAGTTTCATTGCACCAAGTGTCACTCTGAACAGCATGTTGTTGGCAAGAGCACTCTCCTGTCAACAACTCATATGCTAGAAGTGTTTTGTCAGTAAAAGTGCCGACAAACAGCAATTACACTGCTTGACTTTTAGTGACCCAGCTGTGTTGACACGGCCATATCATAAAACGCTGTGTAGTGTAGACAAAGCCTAACTGAGATTAGGACCCAGATGTTTATGACAAAACACTGTTTTGCTCATCAACGCTTTCTGGCTGACAGATCGCTATTAGCAATGTAAAATTCCAGTTAACTGGTAAAAACGTTAGGTTTAACCGTTTAACCCCTTAACCAGGATCGCATGGGCGGGCCTTGCAGGCTGGAGTGGTCCCCCTGACCACTGTGGCACACCCGGCCGTGCAATAGGCTGCTCTGGCCAGGCTGGACTGGGCCAGCCTTGGGCAGAGATTCCTTGAGCTGGGCTGGGCCCGCTGCACCATGCCGTGGGAGGGAGCTGCTCTGGTCAGGCTGAGCCGGGCCCACTATGTCATGGGCAGAGGGGTTGCTCCGGCCCAGCTAGCTATTCCCTAGCATCTATTTTATTTATTAACACTTTAATAATGTCCTTGATAAGCAAACCATGCCAATTACTGCTCTATGTCCAATTCATATCATGCGGCCAGGACTAAATGAAAGAACTTCAGAATGATTACGGAATCTACCTGGACAGCCTCGTGCTGTGCTTCTGCCACTCCCTTATTGGACAGTCCAACCCAAACAACAACATTAGATGCAAAAAGAAACAGTATGTTACTTGCCTGCACACACGTGAGCATAAACAGATGTATAAATGCACAACTGTCACCTGGCACCTGGATCTCAAATAATAAAAAAACTAGGCATAAACAAGAATAATTGTCACAAGTAGATCCAAGTGATATCATTTTTTATTTATCCTGATCTATGTAAATAATGTGAATCTAAACAATATTTATTGATGTCAAACATGCCAGTCGGGAGATGCCTACTTTCCCAGCCAAACAAGCTGCCTGAGAACCACTATTGTACTTGAGAAAAAATCTCTTTGAAATTGATTTTTTAGAGATGTAGCTAATGTTTAAATGATGCAATGTCCCAACGCTCAAAGAGACTTGGACTTCAACCCAACCACAAAGCAGGCTCTGCCCAAATAGATATGACACACTGAGGGCTATGACTGAGATTTTTCTGGGGGACAGTTTTTCAATCCATGAGAGGGAAAGAATACTTTGTGCTTTGGGAGGCTCCATTTAACATTTCAGCCTTCTGTCACTAAGATGATGGCTGTTGTATTGGTACATTGGTGCAATATCTCTAGATCAGGAAGCCACTATCTTTTATTCTTCGAGGAGTGTGTCTCTCTGCAGCTGCACAAATGAATATAAAATATCATCTTGTCTATGACAAATGCATTTCTATTTGGAGCCTTATTTGGGGCGGTATGTGGCTGGAACACCAGAGTGAGCAAAGTAGTCTTGCCTCTAAAGGAAGCAGTGAATGGGATGGGTAGCTGCTTACATACTTGGGCACAGACATGGAGAAGGCTTCTGCCTTCTTCCTCAAGCATGCTACAGGAGGGCTTGCAAAAACCACCTCTATGGTCACTGAGAACACCAACAACCCAGTCCTATGCACTTTTAGACACGAGTAACACAGTGCATGCAAGTATTTGCACTGAGCTCAATGGCGCTATCCCCATGCATGTTTGCAAGCGTGCAAATAGCCATAATACTTTTATAGTAACAATTATATGGCATTAGGAGCTGGGTGGTGGCCATGGAAACAGCACAGGCATTAAGCTGGAAGAGATAGTTACATACGAAAGAAAGCAGGACAGAGGGCTGGAGATCAATAAAATGAAATAGCAGAGCTGGGCCAAAAGGTCTCTCTCTGTTCCTGAAGTATCTTATGTTCTATTAATACTCTGTCTTTGACACTGTTTCTCCTCCTTAGGTTCTTTATTCCTAATTGCTATGTTAGAGTCAATGGATTTGTGTTGCAGTTGTGATAACCAACTGACTGCTACAAGTTTATTTATTAATGACCTAATAACAGCAACGACTAATGACTCCCCCTGCCTGCCAAAAGGTAGCTATAAAAGTGTCTCCATTGTTCTGTACTTTCAAAAAAAAATCTCTGGGGAGCTGAAAGAAATAAATTCTCCAGAGAGCTCAGACCAAGAGAAATGCATTGTCTGGAATGTGAAAAAAACGCGGCTTAATAAATCATCATCTGAAGTTGCCATGGCAATGGTAAATGTATAGTCACCTATATTGTTTAGCTCCATACATCCATTCCTGCAGGACTAGGATAATGCTGACTCTCAACGCTTATTAAACCGAACCTGAAATTCCTATTTAACAGGACTAACAGCTCTACCCAAGTGTTAGGACAGAGCGTACAGCTCATGGAAATCAGACTCAGAACCTGCAGGGCTACTTGAGGTGAGGGAACATTTTCTTCATGCAAGTCAGCTATACGCATCCACTCAGTATGCTTTTTGCAGAATTTGCTTTCTGCTTCAGACACCTCTTTAAAGAAAGCTGCCAGAGAGCTGTGCTTGCTTTCTGAAAGTGTAAACAGCATAGTGGTCAAGTGAAGAATCAAATCTCACCTGGAATGCCATATGGTAAATTATTATAGCTATAAGTAAATACACACACACACACACACACGATATAACTACTTATATCTATCTATCTATTTATTTATTTCTCTTTGGGCATGTCTATACAGTCACGTGCAGCTCAAAATAAGCTACACAATTTGAGCTATGCAAATTGCGTATCTTATTTCGAGAGAGCCTATTTAGAAAGTTGGTGCTGTTCAAAATACAGCACTATTCCAGCATCTTTTTTATTTCTCCTGCAACGAGGTTTACAGGAAGCTGGAATAAGAAGCCCGTTATTTCGAATCTATTTCAAAATAACGGGTGTGCTGTTAAGGCGCACACAATGCTACTTCAGGATAATGCATATTATCCTGAAATAGCGCCGCTGTGTAAACGTACACTTTGAGTGAGATAAGAGAGAGCGTGATACAAAAGGAAGAGAGAACATGATAAAAAACGGTATTTGTTTCTATCCGCCAGCTTTGTTAGTAGATCTCCCACAAATTTCCTTGGCCCAGTTGCGTCAGACTATTGCATCTCAGTTTCCCGACCTACAACATGGGATTATTGCTTCCCTGGCTTACCAGAAAAGCAATTCCATAGCTTGTGTGGGGAGGTTTGAGACCCTAAGGCTGAGGGCGCTATAAAAGAGAATGCAGTATTAGCTTTAAAAACTCACTATTCCCAAAAAGCATTTGGGAGCATAGACCTGATGGAAATCTCCAGTGCTAAAGAACACAGTCAGTGTTTATAAAACAAAGACAAAGCATTTCCACTTCTTGCAGGGAAAGAAATCTCCTAGTCATAATTCAAGTACCATAATAAGACAGATGTGTAAATAGACAGTCAAGAAATAAACAAAACTGACAGAAGAACTAGCTGCAGTTGCTTACTAGAGACGAACAGCTGAAATGCCATGTGAATAGGAAAGGCCATTTGGCTTTCTGGTGAAGGGGAACAGCAGTGAAGCTGAAGGGAGATTTCAATACTCTGAAAATGAATGGTGATTTCTTGACAGTTGTTAGAAATGTTAATGGTCCCATCTCAAATCAATGCTTGTCACTTACATGCCAAATGGGAAAATATGGCTTTTCCTAAACTGCCTGATTTCCTTGTGGGGCAACGTACCTAAATGGGCTAGTTCTTCCAAAGACATTTTAATCAATGATTAATTTTAATATTTCTGTCTTTGCCAAATGTTCACACAATGGAATATTAAAAACTATTATTTCCAAACATTTTCTGTTTTGATGTATTTCATTTTTTTAATACACAGTGCTCAGGAAGGGTGTCAGAATGAGGATGCCAGACACTGAAGTCTGCTTATTCACCAAGTGCTTACAGCATGAGTAATGGCAGTGCAAGATTCTCCTCTACTCTTCCAATGGCATGCTTCAACCCTGACTTAGCAGAGCCACAATTGGGAATGGAAAGGGCAGTCCATTCTATATACCTTTGGATCCTCTGTTGGGGCAGCCAACAGGGCTCTGTGTAATACCCAGCTATGATTATGGCTCTTGTGATGCAAACACCTGTCTGCTAAGAACTGAAGAAAGATAAGGAGCTCATTTCACATAGGGTCTGAACAGCTATTCGTGAATTATGAATTTTCATGCATAGCCTAACGGGGAAAGATTTTACACTGATACATCTACGCTTTTGATACATTGTCTGTGGTCTCTGATTACCAACCATCTGTACCATTCAGTTCCCACATTGCTTATCTTTTTATAATAAAAATTTGCAGGTAAGTAGCCCATAATGGAAATATTTGCTATCAATACTTTTAAATCAGTCAAAACCATCCCACGTGGGTGACTGATTTGCATATACTGATTATGAAACCATAATTCCAAAGGTAAAGTAAAATCCCTGAGGAATATAATCTGAAAACATACTGTACATATTTTTTGTTAAAAGGATGATCAGAATGCAGTGCAACAGCCCCAAAAAGAGCATTAAGCATAATGCATAACAATTCTCATCTTTACTTTAGTCCCTCGAACGTCTGCTACACTATATGCTGTAAAATTTATATGAAAGGAATATGATATAAAGGTGGTCTTAACACTTTTCTTCTTTTGTAGATGTTATGTAAAGTAGGTGGCAATGCACTTGGAGTAAGCATGAAGCCTTTTCAGTGGTACATGGTAGGCCCTGGGTATTTTGTGTCTTATCTTTGCTTACAATGGAGGTTGCCACTAAAATCTTCAGTTTTCTCTTTGCACATGGAAGGATTTACCTTCCCAAGGGCAATATTACTAACTCAAAAGAGCAGTTAGGATGATTTTAATAGTGGCCTATGCAAATTAACTTTCAAATGTACAGGAAAAGCATTGGAAGACAGGTGGTTTCATGGGATTAAAAGACCCTGGCAGTGGGAAACCCATATTACAATATATTTCCCACTCTCATGTGGGAAGGGTCGTTTACGTGAAGTTTTTAAACATCATTAATGTCTTGGAAGACACCTCAATGGAGACTGCAACGGTATCTGGTTATTTCTCATTGCTACTGCACCAATCCCCCAACTCGCAGAAGTGACAGAATGCAGAATTCCAGAGAAAGTCTAATTCCTGCTGTCAACGAGATTGTGACATACCATGAGCATAAAACCTGGCAGAAATGGAGCCACTCTCTCTGTAAAGCTAGAGCTGTACTGTTCCAGAAGAGAGCAATCCTGCAGAGAGAGTCAGAGCAGAGGGAGATGAATGTAATATGGTATGTCACAAAGTCACAGGTGAAAGCCTCAAGCCAGGGATGCTGGAAAAATTTTTAGAGTGGGGTTGTTGAGAGTCGCTGAACCAAAACTCTGTAGATGCTGGAAATCACGTCAAGCCAGGGAATGCGGCAGCATCGCGAGCACCCTTTGTTGCAGCCTCAAGCTCCCATTTGTCAGAAACCAGACTGTTTCCTACCAGGTTCTCCTTCCACTTGAGCGATTAAAACCACAGGAGGGAGCCACGTGGCAATTGAGTCAGAGGAGATTTGGGTGGGAGCCTCTACAAACAGGGCTGTGCACAAGGTAATCAGAGATGAAGCTAGCCATTTTCAATAGTGACCGTTTTTCACTTGCACACTACACACACGTACTTAAGTATTCATCTTGAAGGAGAGCAAAAGTTGGATCATTTCGTGGAGCCTTAAATGTTTGAGTTTTCATTCTTAACCTTTCAACTCTGGTTTCGCTTCTTTCTGGTATATAATTCATCTCCCTGTGGCACACGCCATAGGTCAAAGCTCAAAAGTACACACTTAAAGCTCTGAACTATGACTTACTTGGGACAGGTGGACAATCAACACCACCAGGTAAGTCTATATGATTCAATGGCCCATCCATTTCTTTGATCAGACAACTAAAGGACGGCTACTGCTTGATGGAACCGGAACAGAACACAGCCTTGGCAGCCTAACATTGCAAGTCTGAGCTCCAGATGGTAATATAAATTCATAATAGGTTTAGGGCAGGCATCCAATGTGCCATCCCACCACGGTTGCATCACAGTGGAAGCAATTTGCAACCTCACTGGAAATATGGTGTAAGGAATCAGAGCGATCCTCTGAGGACAAAAGGAAGACCAATATTTTGTCTTGTCTGCTCAAAGCACTCCATAACATTATATTAAATATGCAAAAAGGTCAGAGCCGGGACAGTTGCCTTTGAAACCCTGTCATGCTCTCACTTGCTGAGCTCTTATCTTTCTCTGTATAGAGACCAACACACCAGAAGTCATTTAGATCTCCTACCTGTCCACACAGTATTTTTCTTTGGAGTCAGTTTTTCAGCAAAATGCATGGGTCAAAGGTGAGCCTCTTGCACAAAGGATAAAATAAAATGTTAAGACTTCTCTTTGCCAGTCAATTAAATGCTGCAAAACATGCCTTCTGAAAGGTTCCTAACTCCCTGCAAAGTAAACAGGTGTACACACACAATGAGCACATTGAAATGCTGGGTTAAAGACAACTGAAAATTTAAGCCTGGGTGAGCCTTTTTAACATAGAGACTGTTCAGGAAAACAATCCTGAACAGTAAAGTATGTGTTAGTCACTAGAGCTTTCTAGATAATGGCAAAAGGAAGTAGAGTCTGCTAAAAAGTAATATAGTTAGAGAATTATATTCAGAGAGGAATCTTTCTGCACCCCTGAACAAGAGTCCTTTGAAGATTTTTGAAGTTATATACAATAAATGTTTGTAAAATTCTATATACAGGCAGTCCCCGGGTTATGTACAAGATAGGGACTGTAGGTTTGTTCTTAAGTTGAATTTGTATGTAAGTCGGAACTGGTACATATTGTAGGGGAAACTCTAGTCAAACATTTCTCCAGAGCTCAGTTTTATTCTCCCACACCTCACTTCCCTCAGTCCTTTATTCTCAAGCTGAGGTGTCTGCTGAGAAAAGCTGCTCCGCGTCTCCCTGGTCTGCTGGGAGGGGAGGGGCGCTAGCTTTGCGTCTCCCTGGTCTGCTGGGGGAAGCGCTGGCTTCGCGTCTCCCTGGTTTGCTGGGGGGAAGCAGCTAGTGCGGGGTTGCCTCACCCCGTTTGTAAGTAGGGATCCGATGTAAGTCGGATCCATGTAACCCGGGGACTGCCTGTACCTCAAACAAGATATATCCAAAGCTTAACACCCCATGGAACAGATTATATTCACCAATGTGAACTTATTTTTGTTAGGAACAGGAATATTTCCGTGTCAGCAAGGTGGCACCAATAAAGAGCACTGTATCTCCAGAAAGCAGTTATACTCTGCTATAATTCACAGTTCCTTTCTTCACCAACCTACAGCTAGTCTCCCTTTTGTATGTTCTTCACTGTGCTGTGTTGCACAGATGCAGAACATTACAACTCAAAGCGCTGACTTGCTGACTGGATGGTTTATTACAAGACAGAATAAATTAACAGGATGTAAAAGGATCTTTTTTTCTTTTGAAGCATGTGTGTTTGAAGGGAAATCCCACACCCTGTGCAAGGCAGGCCCTCATACTATCAGAAATCACCAGGATCTACCCCAGCCAGTCACCACCCAGTTTCTCAAGCATTCAAATCTCTCACGTCAGCTCGCAAGTGAGAGTTCCTAACATGGGTAAGAGGTTTCTTCCTGGTGAAATGTCCTCGTAATGCGTCAGTTCTATTGGCAAAAACTAAAACATAAAAGCTTCTGCATAGCTTTCATCTTTGAAATTTACACAAACATAGAAAAAACCTGGAAAGGCGTACAGTATTTCTGACATGCCACTGGGGGCACCTTATCTGACCAAGCTGCCCTCTGTCACAATATGCATTTCAGAGATCTCCATTAAGCTGAACTCCTACCACAAAAACAACGAGGAGTCTTGTGGCTAACAGGGTTATGAGGGCATAAGCTTTTGAGGGTAAAACCCACTTCATGGATGAAATGGGTTTTACCACAAAAGCTTATGCCCTCATAAATCTGCTAGTCTCTAAAGGTGTGTCTAGACTACCTAGTTTTGTCGACAAAAGCGGACTTTTGTCGACAAAACTATACCAGCGTCTACACTACCGCTGAGTTCTGTCGACATAACGTCGACAGAACTCAGCAGTTTTGTCGACGCTGGTATACCTTATTTTACGAGGCATAACACCTTCTGTCGACAGAACTCTGTCGACAGAAGGTGTTATTGCCTGTAACGTTGCGTCCAGACTACGGGGTTCTGTCGACAAAGCAGCTTGCTTTATCGACAGAACTCAATGTGTCTGGATGCTCTTTGTCGACGGAAGTTTTGTCGACACTATCTATCGACAAAACTTCCGTCGACAAAACGCGGTAGTCTAGACGTACCCTAAGGTGCCACAGAACTCTTCCTTGTTTTTGCAGCTACAGACTAACACAGCAGCCCCTCTGAGACTTTTCTACACAGTGCCAGCCCCTGAAGCATATATTAACCAATTTTATGTTCTTGTTTCACATGGTGCACTGGATATAATACACCTCCCATGCTGCCCCAAACACCAGCGGTATCCCCTACTGTACTATCATCTTTTCAAAGGGCAACAAGCTACATCCTGCTATTGTACAGAAACTGCAGCAGAGGTCAGCAGAGAAAGGATTAATTAATATAACAGAGCTATTTGAAGTAACTTAGATACTAGCAGCACTCAGTCTTGCAATGGTATTAGAGGATATGGTGAAATGTGTGTGATTTATTCCATTCTCTTCCTTTTCATCTCAGAAAACTGTCAGCATTGTTGTACCAACAACATACTGCTACAGTGGCATCGTGAATAGCTCTTGGATAGCAAACAAGAAATATTAAGTGAGCTTTGCCAATTACTTACCGTATGTTTTGCTCACAAGCTGACTTATTCCCTTTGAATTCTATTGTTGGAACGACTACCATTTTAAAAATAATAAGCACCACTTAAGAGCAATTGTTATTTTAATTGCGAATTGGGAATCGTAAATCTTTTGTTTAAAAGGCAATTGTATGTTCTGCTGAACTCTTTTGAATGTGCTGTGCTTTAATTCCCTTGCAGGCAACTTCGGGTATAATGAAATTTTTCACTTGCAAATTAGATTTGCTTGTAGCAGGAAACAAAAAGCCATCATCAAAGAGACAGGAAAAAGGGGCTCATCTTTACCTCCTATGAACAATTAGCTGCATCATCTGCATTAGGAAAGCCTGTCTTTTTCTGCTGGGTATTTTGCTTTATGATCTCAGGGCAGGCGTACACTACTCCTCAACTCAATCTAACTTACGTTACTCCCCCTTACAACAACCAAAGTCCTCTACACTGGTGCTACGTTGGCGGGAGATGACCTCCCACTAACACAGCTTTTGCTGCTGGTGGAGGTGGAGTAACCATGCCAACAGGAGAGGGCTCTCCTGTTGCTATAAAGCATCTTCACCAGATATGCTACCTCGGCACAGCTGCACTCATGTAGCACTTCCCGTGTAGTCTCTCCTGAGATATGTGGACCATCTATGCCCAAACATTATCTCCTTGGATACAGTGAAAAATCTAGAAATTGGCATAACTGACCTTCTAAGAGGAAACCACTCCAAGGTTCCCTCACCAGTCCTTAGTTGAACAAGTTAGTACAATACATACACTATTGCTTCAGTGAACTAACATAGATTTTGCCTCAGAGAACATCACTACCTCTCACCCCATTCTGAAATCGTTTGGACAAGACTGGCGCTAAACAGCCTTTCATTTAAAGTGTCAAATAAACCTTTCCACCCCCCCACCAATCCCTCTTGCAAACATGTTCTGATTCCCCCTTCTAGCTGAGCCAGATGATCTTTTGAGATAACTTGACAAAATCACCACCGCTAGCACAATGTCTTACAAGTCTTACTTCGAAGTCATGGAGAAGAAATTGCCGGTGAAAATGCTTGGGGAGTGATTAGTTCTTTACACCAGTACATTGTTAGTTCCTTTTTAGACAGAGCCAGAGCCCAAGTGGTGTAAATCGGTGTAAGTCCATTAACAACTAAGGAGCTAGGCTGATTCACTGTTGCCAAGGTGCTCACAGTGCCTTGTGTCACCCAACTTTATCTGAAAGTGCAGGATTGCAGGGTACTGCAAGTAGCAGGCCACTGGTCAAAACTTGTCACACAGCAGTGGGGATGGGAAATCTGAACCACAGGCCTGGCACTCCAACTCAGCAAGCTAGTGGTTAAATAATCCCTTTGCAGCCAGTGACACTTTTCACCTAGATGCCATGGGCATATACGTAAGCACATGGAGTGTCAAGGGTTGCACAGGATCTTTAACAAGCAGAGCAAACAGGACTTTCTCCATCAATATCCTACTGGAAGAAAATTCGAATTCTTTGTTCCTTCCCTTTCCCCGCCCTCTCCTTCACTTCCACAGCCCTTTCTCCAAATTTTTCCATGTAAATCATGGCTGTTGTCACCAGTCTGTCCAATATCTCATTTATATGGGCACCTCAAGACCAATCAGTTTACCTTCACTACTGCCCTGCAATTTAGTCAAGACTTTAAAAAACTCAGGGTATGTCTACACTACAGTGCTATTTCGAATTCACTTAATTCGAATAGTTAATCCAAATTAAGCTAATTTGAAATAACGCATCTATACACAAAAACTATTTCGAAATAGCGTTTTGCTATTTCGAAATAACACGTCCACACTGAGTGGACAGACAGTTCTCAGGGTGTCCCACCTGCTTGTCTACCTCGATGAGGGACAGCAAAGCAGTCCTGTCTTGGAGTGCCCTGAGTGCCCAAACTCGGGACACCACAGCACTCGGCCACATGGAGCCGGGGCTGCCCCTGGGCATGTCAGTGCATCTCGTGGGGTTGTTGCCATCAGCTTGGCTGCACTTGCTGCAGGCTGCCATCTGGGGGAGTCCATGGGGGGGGGAGTTGTCAGGATCCCGGAGGTCCTGAGGGAGAACGTCCACCTCAAGGAGCCCTCAGAGCCTCCCCGGTCCTCCCTACCAGGGGCTCGTGCCCCATTCGTCCCTTGTGTCCTTCTACTTACCCCTCCCTTCCTGATGTCAAAAAATATATACTTATGTTCAAAAATAGAAACTGGGTTTACTGAACAAAACTGGGGGGGATGAAACTCTGGGGAGACTGGGAAAAGGAGGTGGGAGAGGGAAAGAGAGAAGATGGGAGAGGGGAGGGGGAAACCTGGGAGGGAAAAGCAAGGGGAAGAAGGGAGAGGGGAAGCTCAGGGCTGGGGGTCTGACCAGACCAGCTTGACTTTCATGCTAACCTGCTCCTGGGTTCGCATGTGGCCTTTGGTGGTCAGGCTGGCAGCTATCCTGCCATAGATAGCCGCATTCCTCCGTCTAGTGCGGAGATCATGGATGTTGGGGGCATCCCCCCCAAACCTGAATAAAGTCCATGATCTCCACCCTGGACCAGGAAGGCGCCTGCCTTCTCCAGCCCCTGCCAGACTCCTGGGAGCTGGCAGACTGCTCCTGGGGAGTGGTGGAGGGCTGGGCTGCCAGTGGTCCTGGTGGCCACTGCTGGCAGGCTTGGAGCTGGCACAGGCACTGTGGCCAGGGTCTACCCCTTTAATGGCTCCGGGGCTGGAAGAGAGGAGAGTAAGTTTTCCTGGGAAGGGCTGGAGGCCCCCTATTTCAAATTAAGTGTCTACACAGCACGTCATTCGAAATAGCTATTTCAAATTTGGCGTTACTCCTCGCAGAATGAGGTTTACCAAATTCGAATTAAGGGCTCCACTACTGTGAATTAAATTCGAAATAGTGGTTTGCCTGTGTAGACACTATTAAAGTTAATTCGAAATAACAGCTGTGAAGCATACCCTCAGGGAACTGAGACTCAGACAGATTAAGCAACAGGCCCAAGCTCACAAAAGAAGACTGCTGCATAGCCAAGAACTGAAGCCAGGTCTCCTCAGTCCCAGCCCAATACCTTAACCACCAAACGGTCCACCTTTCCTTTGTGCTATGTGCACATTTCTTTTCTGAGAATATTGGATCTAATTTAAACTTGAAGTTATGTTTCCTCTGACCTGGCATCTTGTGTAAAGTTCCTAGACTTTGTATTTTCTTGAGGCCATAATAATTCTGGCATTGTATAATCAAGTTGTTATTTCAATAACTAAAGCACATGTGAGAGGGAAGTACTGTATTTTTAGGCTCACTGAAGAGGCATTGTTCATTTTTATCCTTTCACTGAGTGATCTTTATCTCTGGCTGCCTTTGGGATTTTTTTTTTCTTTTCTTATTCTTTCCTCCCTGTTAGAAGAACACCAAAGGCATTTTTATCAAGCTCACCCTAACAAATCCCCATCTCTAGGAACAAGCCACAACTAATTTGGGAAAGTCAGCAGATGGGAGCAGACACGCAGATGATAATGAACAGGCATGAGGAGAGCGATCCCCACAATCAAGCAGAAATAGCTAAGTAACTGAAAACACATTCATTTAATGACACTGACATTAGGCTCAGCTGAGGCTTGCGGCTTTGGAACTTGACACACCGTACAGAGGGAAAGCTCTTCCTTTGGAAAAGACGCAAATGTCATTTGGGGTTTTTAGGGAACATGTTTGGTGGCATCTGCTCACTGCTCATTTCTTCTGACAGTGTCAGCAGAGAGAAGTACAGGGGTTTGCTCCATTCCAGCCAGCCGCTTCAAATGTTACATTGTAGTTTTGATGTTTTAAAATCAGCTGCAAAAGCCTTCAGCCCCTTGATCTGGCAGAAACGAGCTCTGATTTGGTAGCCTGCAAGATTTTAAAATCATCCTCATGGGGCTGGGACCCAAAACTATGAGTAAAATGCAGATGAAGATGGGGGGGGGGATTCTAAACCAAAGTGTTTTTCAAGCTTAAAAACAAATTCTAAATATCTTATTTAATTTCTCTCTGACTTCTGGGAAATAATGTATCCTGTTGTGGGATAATCAGGATTTATCCTGGCAAACAGGCAGCCAATTGGAGTACAGTGCAGGATCCGAGTATTTACCAGCCTGTATCAGATTATTGATCCATAACCCCTATATGCTACCTTCAGCAGTGTATCATGCCTGATTCAGAGGAAAATCACCTCGACTCCGTGATGAACTTTGCCCAGTGTACAATGTTGTGTCCGCATGAAAGTGCTGGCGTAGTGATGGTGGAATAATCTCCACCCTTCTCTCATCCTCACCCTGCTTTGGTGAGCAATTTAAACTTTCATATTCTCAGTAGTGGTTTATCTAGTTCCCTAATACTGTTGCTAGCTTTGGGCCTTTACCTTGCAGAGCACATGTTAAAGGTGCATATTTGAACATTGTTTTTCATGGTTATTTTTAGTTAAATATCGAAATACCAAAAGGCATGGAGGTACAAAAAGCATGTAGGGCTCACTTGCTTCCGTCTGAGGTAGGGTCTTCCCACAGGAGAGTTTTCAAGTCGAGGCTGCCGGTCTACAGACTGTCTGGTGGAGCTGACTGAAATGTGCATCAGTTGTGAGAGCTGCAGACTGGACTTTCAGTTTTAAATAGCTCTCTGTCCACGATGCTCACACCTTTTCTCCCCTCCCCTCTCCCCCCACTGCATTCATTTGCAAAAATGAAAAACAATAGAGATTGGCTTAAACTAAAAGGCCCAATTCCAAATAGATTCCAAGCTCCTTGGGCCCTATGGTAAGTTATATAAGTACAGGCAGTCCCCGGGTTACATGGATCCGACTTACATCGGATCCCTACTTACAAACGGGGTGAGGCAACCCCACACTAGCTGCTTCCCCCCAGCAGACCAGGGAGACGCGAAGCTAGCGCCCCCCCCCCCCCCCCCTCAGCAGACCAGGGAGACGCGGAGCGGCTTTTCTCAGCAGACACCTCAGCTTGAGAATAAAGGACTGAGGGAAGTGAGGTGTGGGAGAATAAAACTGAGCTCTGGAGAAATGTTTGGCTAGAGTTTCCCCTACAATATGTACCAGTTCCGACTTACATACAAATTCAACTTAAGAACAAACCCACAGTCCCTATCTTGTACGTAACCCAGGGACTGCCTGTATAGGATATATAGGTATATATTACCTGTATAGCTATACATATAAACTACTAGAGATGGGGATTTGTTAGGGTCAGCTTGCGTGTTCACCTTTTGCGTTCTCATATATGTAAGTTGAGATGTGACTCTAAAATTTATCCTTGTAACATTCTTTCTGCCTGGGACAACTTGGCAAGATACACACAGATTTGTTCCACGGCCCCCCTGCATAGGGAAGCATCCTCCTAAACCCTGGTAAAGCGTAATGCTGGAGCTATCCAATGTAAATCCTTCCGAATGGCACAAAACGGCAGGACGTGATCTTTCATTCCTCTCCCCACTAAGCATGTAACTATCCCTCTCAAAAAGAAAATCAAAGTCTTCCATCAAGCTGTGCACCACATCCTCTGCTGTTCAGTAACATAGGGGCCATTACAGGGGAACCCTGGCTTACTTACTTTCAGCTCCTTACTTTGCCTTTCTCTTTTAAAGCCATTTACCCATTAACTTCTAGGCTATCTTCCCTGCATGGTCAAGTCAGACAGCTTCAGTATATGCCAAAAGACATTGCTTTTCATTAGTTTCTTTCTTATTACAAGCATTTTCCGTGGATTTCACCTCTCTGTGTGGTGATACACACGCGGGATTACTGTGGAGACTAGTGTGAAACTAAAGATAAAAATAAGTGGCCTGTCTCTCAGCAGCAAGGAAAAAGTCAGTTTGATACAACGATTGAGACCAGAAGATGGTCTGAGAACTGCCAACAGAAGCAGTAGTGGACTGGGGTAGGAATTAAAGATGGTGCAGATATCACCTATTACAGATGGTGCCGCAAGTCCCCTCATGCAAAAGAAAAGAGATCTTAACACTTTGTCAAATGTTAATTGTTCAGACTAAATTTTTCCATACTGGGTGTCTGCTTCAGGATGATTTGTGTTTTGTTAGGTTAGGTCAGGCTAGTATTTCTTGGAGGGAAGGGGAAGCAAGATGGGAAGAGTTTCAGCTAAAATGGTTCTAGTATTTCAGATACAAAAAGAGCAGTTCATACATGTAAGGGAGAGGTTTGTAAGAATCTGGTAAATGAATACCCATAAAACCGTTAGATCCCACCATCATGGATATGAGAAAGAAAGAGACGGATGCACGCACTGATCCCATTCCACTACTCATTTTCTTGGCAGCACTCAAATCATCATTTGTTTTCTTTCTTTACATCATGCTGACTTTTTTCTGTCCTGTTTTTTTTAAAGCCATTAGTATCCCTAGCAATTCCATTTTTGTTGGAGTGAAATCTCTTTACATCTATCCCTGAGAGCCATCCCTCCTTCATCTGTAATGGATTTTCTGAAATCCCAAAGTTTCATACTTAAGCAAAGAGATACTTGACGTATAAGGTGCATGACATTTAGGGTACGTCTACACTACATGCCTCTGTCGGCAGAGCCATGTAGATTTGTTTATTCAGCAAAGGTAAATGAAGCCGCGATTTAAATGATCGCGGCTTCATTTACATTTACATGGCTGCCGCGCTGAGCCGACAAACAGCTGATCAGCTGTTTGTCGGCTCGCCACTAGTCTGGACGTTCCCCCTGTCGACATCAAAGCCCTTTGTCGGCAGCCCCGGTAAACCTCATTCCACGAGGAATAACGGGGCTGCCGACAAAGGGCTTTGATGTCGACAGGGGAAACGTCCAGACTAGCGGCGAGCCGACAAACAGCTGATCAGCTGTTTGTCGGCTCAGCGCGGCAGCCATGTAAATGTAAATGAAGCCGCGATCATTTAAATCGCGGCTTCATTTACCTTTGCCTACAACCCTAATCTACATGCCTCTGCCGACAGAGACATGTAGTCTAGACACAGCCTTAGAGTTATAACAGAGCCCTGTTTGTTTTAATCTTTAATATTGAACAAGAATTCCATCTAGGAAGAACAATGTGAAGTGACTGCTAAATACTTTGCTACTTTCCTCCAATTTAGAGACTTGTTGACACTTTTAACGACTCTGCATGTGTTTGCTGAAAACTGTTCTGAATGAGACTCTGGAAGCATGATACTAGCTGCAGTGCATCATGTAGCATATTGCAATTCACTTCGCATTTATAAAATACTGGCTCCAGACACCTCGAAAACCTCTGCCCAGAAAACACTGGGACACAAAAACGGACTCTGGGAACATTACAGCTCCAAATCATTTGCATGCAAGAGGAGATTAAATCCTTTTCATTTAAACTTGCTGAATTTGCCTTGCAACCCTCCTGAAATGCCGCTTTGCAATTACAGTGTGTTTTATGAATTAAAAAAGGGACAACATCAAACTCTCCTAGATTTTAACAAATTTTTAGGAGAAGGTGTTTTTTTCCCTATAGAACACTATGCTAATTCATTTCAATTTCTTTTTTAAATCAAGCACAATTAGATTCAACCATTCGCTCCATTTTTTAAAAGCTTATTTCTGCCTAGGAGGAACAAGAAAATGTGTACATTTCAAATCATTGCTTTGAAGATATAGCAGCAGGCAACGAATCCCAGACATTCTGCCTCCTTTTCTGTTTACCTGTCAACTTTCTATGCCTCCTAATTTCCAAACCTGCACTCCCTTGTCACGGTCAGCAATGCAAAAAATATCCTTCTGTTCCCCCAGTCAGACTGAAGAACTTCATGCTACACAGACAGATCACCAAGGGAACCAAGAAAATTAGCAAACCCACTTAGGTGATTTCTTCTATGATTAGCCCCACCGCCTGTAGGCTCCATCAGTTTGCATCCAATATAAACTCTGACAAGCATACTGAAAACTTTCTAACATCTCCAATTTACTTAAATAAATTACCCTTATAATGAGAAAAACTAGTTTTGCCTAAACCAAAACAGTCTACTTGCAGTTGTGATGTGAAGGGATAACAATTGATCTGCAGGGTTAGCTAGACAGAGAATGTTTTTTCTTTTTTTTCAAAGAAAATGTTCTCTGTTACTGTGACTCTCAAAATGAGTAACACCTCTATTGACTCAAGAAGTCCATTTTCTACACAGTTAGGTTGAGCCAGTTTGTTATTAAACCATGACCAGGTCCAGGGACAAATCCCAATACTTCCATTGATGCCAGGTCAGATTAAATTGAAATAGCCCGTTTTTATAACCCATTACTTCTGGCAAGACAAAGCCAACCTGAGATCCATCCTTTATGTGAAAACCCAGTTCCACTGAAATCGATGGGAGCTCTTCCATCAACATGAGTGGGGGAAAATGATGTGTGTTCTTACCTGAGGTACCTGATAAATTTCTAATGAAGTCAGTTTATATCTTTCCATACATTATTAGGCTGAGGTCTAGGGTCACCCATCTTCTTTACCCTTGACCTGTTAATATGTATGAAAACTATAAATTGCCTGTCTATCGCAGGTTACTTAATGCAAGATAAGAATATGCCTTTTTTTTGCTAGTGAAAAAGCCAATAGGCCAAGATTTCCACCCCAGTTTTTTTTTGGAAAATAAAACTGTCATTTGTGTTACTGTGACACTTGAGTCTCCATATGAGCTCATATGTTGTATGAAGAAATACTTCCTTTTGTTTAGAAATTGCCATCTATTAATTTTATTTGGTGACCTCTAGTTCTTGTTTTATGGATAGAAGTAAATGTCTCTTCTTTATTCACTTTCTCCACACCATGTTTTATAGACCTCTATCATATCTCCTCTTAGTTGTTTCTTTTCCAAACCGAAAAGTCCCAGTCTTATTAAGCTCTCCCCAAATGGCAGCCATTCTATACCCCCTACTCATTTTTGTTGCTCTTTTCTGAACTTTTTCCAATGACAAGATATCATTTTTTAGATGAGTTGTCCACAGATGCACACTGTATTCAAGATGTGGGTGTAGCATGGATTTATAAAAAGGCTTTTTTTTTTTGACCGCTGATGCACATTGAGTGGATGTTTCCAGAGAACTCTTCACAATGACTCCAAATCTCTCTCTTGAGTGGTAACAGATAATTGAGTCCCCATCATTTTACATATATATAGTTGGGATTATCTTTTCCAATATGCATTACTTTGCATTTATCAACAACTGAGTTTCATCTGACATTATGTTGTCCAAGCACCTAGCTTTAAAGATCCTTTTAAAGCGCTTCACCGTCTACTTTGAACTTAACGCTCTTGAGCAGTTTTATATGATCTACAAATTTTGCCACCTTATTGTTTACCTCTTCCTCCAGATCATTTATTAATATATTGAATAAAATTAATCCCAGTATGGACCACTGAGGGACACCAGTAGTTATCTCTCTCCATTCTGAAAACTGATGACTTATCCTACCCTTTGTTTTCTATCTTTTAACCAATTATTAGTCAATGAGAGGACCTACCTTCTCTTCCCATGCCAGATAACTTTGCTTAAGAGCTTTTGGTGAGGGACTTTGTCACAGGATTTCTGGAAATCTAAGTACACTATATCCACTAGTTGAAGCAAAATGCAGGACAATGTAGCACTTTAAAGACTAACAAGATGGTTTATTAGATGATGAGCTTTCGTGGGCCAGACCCACTTCCTCAGATCAAATAGTGGAAGAAAGTAGTCACAACCATATATACCAAAGGATACAATTAAAAAAAATGAACAAATATGAAAAGGACAAATCACATTGCAGAACAGAAGGGGGATGCGGGGGGGTGGGAAGGGGGAGGAAGGAAGGTAAGTGTCTGTGAATTGCTGATATTAAAGGTAGGGAGAGTGGGATGTTTGTGAGTTAATGGTATTACAGGTGATAATTGGGGAAACTGTCTTGGTAATGGGTGAGAAAGTTCAAAGACTTGTTAAGTCCTTGTTGGCAAGTGTCGAATTTTAACATGAATGACAGTTCAGAGGATTCCCTTTCAAGTGCAGATGTAAAAGGTCTTTGTAGCAGAATGCAGGTGGCTAAGTCATTTAGAGAGTGTCCTTTCTGGTTAAAGTGGCAAGAAACTGTTTTCTCTTTGTGATCTTGTCTGATATCTGTTTTGTGGGCATTAATCCTTTGGCGAAGTGTCTGAGATGTTTGTCCAATGTACATATATCCACTAGATCTCTCTTGTACATGTGCTTGCTGACCCTCTCACAGAATTCCAGTAGATTGGTGAGACCTGATTTCCCTTTACAGAGACCATATTGACTTTTCCCCAAATTATGTTCATCTATGTGTCTGACAATTCTGTTCTTTACAATATAGTTTTAACTAATTTGCCTAATACTGACATTAGATTTACTGTTCTGTAATTGCCAGAATCATCTCTAGAGCCCTCTTTAAAGATTGGCATCACATTCACTATTCAAGGATTTAAGTGATAGGTTACAAACCACAGTTAGTAGAGCCACAATTTCACAGCTGACTGCACCCAAAGAAGAAGGGACTACTGTGGATACCTCCAAGGTGCCCAAGACACAAGGCACGGCTATGAAGTTTCTTTGCAATCTTCTTCGATTCATTTCTAGGGTTAGCAACCCAATTTCTTCCTCCAGGTAAGGATATTTTCTCATGCCAGTCAGCAATAACTTTAGTGGGCACAGTTGCAGGACACAGATGAGCAGTACACAGGCCTGGCAGCTTCGGAAGGCACCAATGCAGTACACAGACTAAGGGCATAAAGGCTAGACAGTTTTGGGACACCAGAGGCAGCTGTGTCTTTGCTACCTTTATGAGTGAAGTATTAGCTGAAATAGTCACTGCCTGTGGGAAAGTTGCCAGCTTCAGTGCCACTGTTTCATGCAACTAAGCAACTCCAGATTCATTTTCCTCTCCCCGGGCACGCCATACTAACCATGGCTGATACTTGTGAGTACACCATGCACATTCATTCCCAAATGTCAATATGCATGTCTTGGGTAAAACTTTAGGGGAGCAAGGGAAGGGAATTCTGAACTTTACCTTTCATTTCTAATGTGACTATATACTGTCAATACTACCTCTGTGTGTTTATCTGGAGCTGCTGCTACTGCAGTCTTTAGGGTTATCTCTCATTCATCTATGGTACGTGAGAGTCACATAAGGAGGAAAAAGAAGAGAACTTGGGGTGACCTGTTCTGTGAGATCTTCCAAGCCAGTGTTGCATCAAACCATGAGCAAAGGGCCTAGAGGGTGAACAATACAGAAGAGCCTGCAGAAGGAAAGAGTCGAAGGGAGAAAGGAGTAGGAAAAGCTCAGAGGGCTTCTACAGCTGCAAATAGAGATGATGTAGACTCCTGTGCACCAGGAGTTCAACAATTCCAGGCTCAAATTCCTGGGGAGACATGAGAATTATAGGACATAGATGACATTATAGGGTGGAAAAAGTTGTACGATAAGAACTTGATCCTTTGTTTCCAGTCCTCATTTCTACCCCACAATGCACTGCTAAAACTAGTGTGTTGGATGATAACGAGTTTCACACTGAGATACCTAATCTTAGTGCGCTACATTGTGCATCAACACAAGCACTCCAGATGAGCATAGGCAGCACTGACACAAGGAGACAAGTATGCATACACAAGAGCAATATACTAACTGTGACAGATTTATGCCAACATAACTTGCATTGGCTAAAATGTATACAAGTTTAACCTCTCTCATCCAGCACCAACAGGTCCTGAGCAGTGCCAAATCAGAAAATGTGCTGAACCGTAGGAGGTCAGTATTGTCTAGCATAGGGCTACTCAACTTTGGAAGCCCTGGGGGCCACAGTGATACTCACAGCACATGTTGAGGGCTGCAACTTAAGTGTGGTTGCATATACATGCAAATATATATGCAAATATGTGCAAATAGCTTCTTTCACACTGATGGGCATTAATACAAAGATTAAGGCAAGACTACACAACACGCAGGCCCCATTTAAGTCAGTTCTGCTGATATTAATAAAATGCAATATTTACCCTATTTCCACACAGATGACAGCACTTTTAATGAGCAATGACAGTCCAGGAATTTAACTACTAAAACACATATCAACAGAAGACCATTATATTAACTACTATTTTGTTCTGGCTCCCATCCATGGGCCACAAACTCAAACCTCACTGCGGGCCGCAAACAAACAGGCCACAGGCTACATGTGGCCCACGGGTTGCGTGATGAGTAGCCCTGGTCTAGTATCATTGTCAACACTTCCACTGCTTACTGAGCTCTTAGAAGACATCGAAGAGTAAATCAGAGCTAAATAACAGCACAGAACACTGAGAGCCAGGACTGGTGGCTGTAAACAAACTTTACAGGACTGTGGGAAACTTGGCCACACCCATGATGAGTGGACATCCAGCTAGACATCCAGCTAGCTAAAATCATGCAAGACTACAAATGTTGCCGGACCAGAGAGTGCCGGATTAGGGAGGCTCAACCTGTAGTTTAGACTTGGCCTTACACAATGCTAGAGACTGCAAGGGACTCAGGACTGCATAAAGTCTCCCAGAGAGATGAGAGAATTAGGGCAAGTGCCAACATTACAGAACTGCAAATGCAAAGCCTTTAAGCACAGTGAGTAGGGCGGCCCCAACTGAAAAGAATATTTTTTCGGTAAAAGCAACACACAAGACAAACATGCAAACAGTGAAAGCTACTTCACAGCAAGATGGTGAGTTATTAATCAACAAATGTATATGTTTTAATTCATTTTGTAAGTGAATACTTGAGTAATTTATGGACATGAATTTCTTTCATCTTGTCCCATTCAGCAGACCACTTGGGAAAATGCTTATTCAAACATACGTTTAAGTCAGTGCACTTGGGCACAAGCTTAAAGTGCTTTGCTGAATCATGTCAGAGAGGCCCAGTCCAATGCCAAATGAAGTCAATACAGGGCATCCATTGTCTTAGATCAAGTCCTGAAACATACCATCATCAGAAAACATACTGATTCCAATTTCAGTACATGCACCAATTTAAAGATATATTGCTCATCTCCACTTTGTCTATGCACACAAACACATTCAAGTGACAAAAGGTCAGTAGAGAGAAACTGACACACCAAAAAGCCACTACTGGAATAATTAATTTTCGTTTTTCTTCTCAAAATGTTAAGTTTGGGTATTTGACAACTTGTGATCCCCAGCTTGTGATCTGTAACTTATGCAGGTTATCATAATGTGAATAATGAAGTGATGCTTTGCATAGTTCTATTTCTATGGGCTATAAAAGAAAAAAGTATTGGCAGCATCCTATCATCGCAAATGTTTCCAGGGTTTCTGATGTCTCACTTCATTTCAAGTTAACGAGGAAAAGAATACTCGGACAAAATCTGCTGTTGGCACAGCATACAGGAAAAAAGTTCACAGAATCCCAAAGAGACTAAAGGGGGAGGGGGAAGATAGGAGGCAAATCTCTAAAGAATAAAGTAATAGAGTTTCAAAGATCTCTACAGGCAGTTAAGAAGGGGTGGTAAAGACACAAAATAATAGACTATGTACAGTGGCTCGTAAGATTAAAAAGGACCCAAAACTTAATTCTGATCCCCTCCCCTTATTTTTGCACATCTATCCACTTACTGTTTCAGCTTCAGGATGAATCCATAAAACACACACAAAAGAAAAAAAAACCTGTTCTCAGTCCAGCTGAAATCTTCAGAGACATTTGACAGTTTCTTTTGATAAGAAAAGCTAAGATATTAATCTCCATGTTTTAGCGTGGAAACCATTGAACTTTAAGCAGAGAAAATAAACCTTTAGAGGCTCAGCCATCACCACTAATAAGTAATGTAATGAATCAGATTGATTAATTGGATTCCCAGCAGACTTCCTAAACATTTGTCTCTGATTCATAGACAAATATATATATATACACACACACCACAAGCTTGTTAGGTAGATGATAAATGGATAGAAAAACTCGATGTACATATAGCTGTTCTTAGTTGGAATTAGTTATTAAGGCACTTCAAAGATCTTTGGAATTCTTTTGTCACCATCATGTTATTTTTCCCCCCTCAAAGTTTTGTCCTGAATATGTTGAGTTCCTTGATGAAAACACTGAACATGGAAAATATAGTCCTATAATCCTATATAGTTCATCAGCAAACTCATCAAGGGTCTAGCAGTCACACATTAACTTTACAGATATCTTACTTTGCGAAGGTCAATAAATTGTAGCAGTTAATCTAAAAACCAGTAAAGGGGCAGGCAGGGGTTGGAATGGAATTGGACATAGCCAGAGAAGATGAGATCCCTGCAAGCAATCTCTATAAAAATATTACCATGCTCTTCCCTGTTCTTTATCTTTTCTTCTCTCTGGTACATGTACGGTCAAGAAAATCCACCTCTATTGGTTAAATTCTGCTTACTGCGCATTGACAGGGACTAAAACTTACAAAGCCATCTGGATAAATACACAACACAGGAGAAGCTCTGTGCTCACTTGTTTGAAGGATTGGTATATATAGAGGGGTTGAAAGTGATCTGGACAAACTGGAGAAATGGTTTGAGATAAATAGGATGAACGTGCATAAGGAAAAATGCAAAGTACTCCACGTAGGAAGGAACAATCAGTTTCACACATGTAGAACGAAAAGTGACTGTCTAGGCAGGAGTGCTGCAGAAAAGGATTTAGGGGCCAAAGTGAACCAAAAGCTAAGTATGAAGAAAAGAAGAAAAAAAAAGCATTAACAGGAATGTTCTGAGCAAGACACAAGAAAAAATTCTTGTGCTCTACTCTGTGCTGATTAGGAGTATTTGAAAAAAGATGTGGAGAAATTGGAGAGGGTCCAGAGAAGAGCAACAAAATGATTAAAGGTCTAGTAAGCATGACCTATGAGGGAAGGCTGAAAAAATTGGGTTTGTTTAGTTTGGAAAAGAGAAGGCTGAGGGGTGACATGACAACAATTTTCAAGTATCCAAACGGGTGTTACAAGGAGGAAGGAGAACAATTGTTTTCCTTCACCTCTGATGACAGGACAAGAAGCAATGGGCTTAAATTACAGCAAAGCACGTTTAGGTTGGACATTAGGAAAAACTTCCAAACTGTCAGGGTGGTTAAACGCTGGAATAAATTGCCTAGGGAGGTTGTGGAATCTCCCTCATTGGATATTTAAAAGCAGGTTAGCTAGACATCAGGGATGATCTAGCTTGTGCTTGGTCCTACCATGAGGGCAGGAGACTATACCGATGATCTCTCAAGGTCCCTTCCAGTTCTACTGTTCTATGATATTTGCTACAAATATCTACATTAAATGCCACCTCCAGGAACACAGGCAGTGTTATAGCCATGTTTGCCTCAGGGATAATTAAAGGGCTAATATTAGAGAGGTGGGTGAGGCAATATCTTTTATTGGACCAACTTCTGTTGGTGAGAGATAAGTTTGATCTTATTCAGATCTCTCTCAACAACAGAAGTTGGCCAATAAAAGATATGACTTTACCCACATTATCATTCCCAGGAACACACATTTTAACCTCTAAAAGTAATGGGTTTAACTCAGGGCCGGATTAGGGGGGGGGCTTGCTGGGCAGGTGCCTGGGGCGCCAACCTATGGGGGGCACCTGATGGCAGCTGTAAGGGGCGCCGTGTGCCCGGCCGAGCGGAGCCCCTTAGAGCTGCAAGCAGGTGCCACGTGCCCGATTGCAGCTGTAAGGTGCTCAGCGCACCGGGGGGCGGGGCCGCGCATGTGCCATGCACCCAGTGGCAGAGCTGCGCATGCGTCGCGTGCCCGCTGCCCGGGGCGCAGAAATGGCTCAAGCCGGCCCTGGTTTAACTCCAACAATATCAAATATGGTTGGTTCACTGATCATTAGAACAAGACGAGGAAGAGATTTCATTGCCTTTCCCATTCGCTATCTTCTCTCACTTTGTGACACTCTCTTCCCCCATTCCCACTGTCACAAGCAACACGCAGGTGGAAAAAAATGGCAAAGATTTTAAATGACAGCCCTAACCTAAATACATATAATTAAATTTCAGTTACAAATTTAAACTCACCCCTTTAACAAAGAAGGAAGACAAGCAGATGGTAACATACAATTCAGTAGGGAAAAAAAAAAGCCTAGATTTTCACATTAGCATTGTTTCCATTACTGAAAAATATTAAATATGTCATTTAACAGAAAACTGCACAACAATCAATACTTGGAGTCATGCAAACCATGTGTGAATGCTCTATTTACCATTAGTGGAGTATTTATTGCTTTGAGATGAAAAGAAAATAAGACTTAACATTGACCTCAGTCAGCTGCTAGATACAGGTTATTTGCATTAGTATCTCAGTAGCTATTTTTCTGCTGACATGCATTCTTAGACAGCATATGAGGTCCTAGTAGTAAGGCTTATCTACAGCCCAGCATGCTGTCACGAAGCCCTGGAGGGTTATACACAGGCTCTCTCATTAGGACTATAGCAGTCATAATGAAAAGTCAGATTTGTCAACAGATACCAGGATTAATAGCTATTTCATATACTAGGGAAAATCTTTGATCTCACATGGGTTTGGGTAACAGCCAGAGGAAAAAAATGTGACCACTGTATTTTACACCAAAGGAAGGAAGCACTTCTGCTTTGGGACAATACATTTGGTTCATAAGCAAGGAGACGCCAAAAGCCTCATGGGCCTGTTAACTTGTTAACACGCCTGGGAAACAGGAGGAGAGGGGGTTGCTGCTGAAGCCCAGAGATTCAGCTAAACAGCAGAAATGCCACATGGTTCCACCCAGAGAGAGGAAAAGGCAGGAAAACCTGGATTCACTCAAGGAAGACGACACAGGGTCTAAACAGCTTGCTCTGAAACAGATATCATTTCTCCGTGAAAAGGACTCAGAAAATAATATTTTTTCTTTCATATCTTATGTGAACTCAATCTTACACTCAGATTCTTATTTTAATAGATGGCAGTATTGATGATGTGGGAGGCATTTAGTAGCTAATGTTGGGTTACAATGATTACAAAAGCAACAACAACAAAATCAACAAGTACTAGCAGTCAATTACAAAGAAATCAGAAAACAAATTATAGACTAATTAGAAAAGGCTTACAGTAAAATAGCCCTAATTCAGGTATAACAGTGGGTCACCAATATTACACTGAAGACCCTGTCAGCCTAAAGCATGTAAGAGATTTCATCCAAACAACCACAGCAACCCAGAAAATGCTGATTTGGCCAAGTGTTGAGTGTGCAAAAAAAATGTCTACAGTGAGATGCACAGTATGGATGGGTTGGAATGCCCATTGATAAATCACCCGTTCATTTTAAGGGCTTGATTTTTCCTAAGCAGAAATATTACCCTTGGAAATCACAGTTACCCATCTCCCATTGCCATGTCAAAACAGTTCAAATTCAGTGACTAAAACATTGCTTGGACTCCCATTTGAAGAAAGACAGAGCACTGTAAAATTTGTTATAATAGTGGGGATTCTGTATCTCACAATGAAATGTTATGGACACAGCATTTTAATACAGCAGGAATATTTTTCAGCGACGCAACCAGGCTTTAGAGTGAAATCCCGCAATACTCACTGAAGCAGGAGACTGTCAGGGGAGATTTGATTGGCCAAATCCAAATACTGTAGGAGCTGGCCCAGGGAACAGTTTAATCAGTAATGAATACAAAGTTCAGGAAATGGAATTTTATCCGGTGCTGGTGTCATGTTCTGTTCTGATGACACTATATTGACCGGGGCACCAAAGAATCCACCTCCAGGTAGTGCTGGGGATTGGGTTGCCAACACTCTAGTCACACAAAACTGAACACCTTTACTCTGCCCTTCCTTTGAGGTCCCATCCAGGCCCTTCCCCTTCTAAAAGGCCCTTCTCCCATTCACTCCACCACCGCCCCTTCACTCACTAATTCACTTTCATCAGGCTGGGGGTTGGGGTGCTGCAGGAAACGAGAACTCCAGCGTGGGTGCAGACTCAAGCGTAGGGACAGGGACGAGGAGTTTGGAGGAGGGGGCCCTGGATGGGCAAGGGGCTAGGGACAGGATCTGTCTTTGGGTACGGGTTCTGTTGTGGGGCGGGGGATGAAGGGTTTGGGATTCAGGAGTTTGCTCCAGGAAGGGGTTGAGGTGCTCAGAGAGTGGGAGGAGGCTCCGGGCAGGGGTTGAGGCATGTGGCGGTGGGGAGATCTATGGGGTGCAAGCAGCTCCCAGAAGCAGTGGCACCGCCCTTCTCCAACCTCTATGTGGAGACACACCCAGGCAGCTCTGTGTGCTGCCCTGTGTGCAGGCAGCACCCCTTCAGCCAAAGAGAGCAGCGAGGGCATCTTTAGGGGCCGGGACAGTATGTGGAGCCCCCAGCTGCCCCTATGACTAGAGCTAGCAGGATCCCTTTTTGACTGGGTGTTCTGGTAAAAAACCAGACACCTGGTCAAAGTAGCTGGGGAAGAAATTTACCTTTAAATCAATCAAATACTATTGCCTGAGTTGGGAACAGCCTGGGGTCAGTGCCACAGTGTGAGTGTGTTGGGGGTACAAGGGGTGTCTAGGTTTTCCTCAGACACCCTTGCATGATCTCTTAATTTCCTATATGTGAAGGCTGGTTGGTATTTTACTTGTTTGTATGAACAAGGAATGTAGAGAGTCTCATTTATTTTAATTGACTACAGAATTGATGATGTGCTCATAACCATAGAGAATTTCAAGAGATCTTTTTTCCTCTTAACCTCATCATCTTATACTCTATAGCTGTGTCTACACTGGGCCACTTATTCCGGAAAATCAGCCGCTTTTCCGGAATAAGCTGCGAGCTGTCTACACTGGCCCTTGAATTTCCGGAAAAGCAACGATGCTCTACTGTACAAAATCAGCCGCTATTCCGGAAAAACTATTCTGCTCCCGCTCGGGCATAAGTCCTTATTCCGGAGCACTGTTCCAGAAAAGGGCCAGTGTAGACAGCCCAGTAGTATTTTCCGGAAAAAAGTCCTGATCGCGAAAATGGCGATCGGGGCTCTTTTCCGGAAAAGCGCGTCTACATTGGCCACAGACGCTTTTCCGGGAAAAGGGCTTTTCTGGAAAAGCAGCCTGCCAATGTAGACGCTCCTTTTCTGGAAAAACTGAAAATGGAATAGTATTCCGTTTTAAGCAGTTCCGGAAATTCATGCCAGTGTAGACACAGCCACTGCATTTACCTCTATAAAAATACATTATTTGGAGGGTGAGGCATCTCAACACTGTTCAGTCACGGCTTCAAGACTGGTGAGCTGTTAGAGCACTAAAAGCCCTTGCACTAGCTAGCTACCGCATGACCCAGGAACTGGAATTCTTGCCTCTTTTGAAACAAAACAGTTTTTAAACATACACACAGTTCTTTTCTAGCTCCAAGCTGCTCAGAACTAATGAGATGAGATGTATCCAGAATTTTCTCTTCCTTTTGTATTATGGGTATGAACTCCCTTTTTATATTAGCTCCTTTCCAACCAGGGATTACCTATATGGAAATGAGAAATTGCCATGGTTCTTGTCTAGGATGGGAGTGTTTAAATCAAGGTTTCTCAGCCTTTTTTCATAATACTATCCTTTATTTCATCCCAGACACTCCATCCATTTAGCAATGACATCCCTATTACGAATATAGAAAGGTCAGGATGGTAATGACCCATATCTATTCATGAACTCCCTATGATTTGTCAATGGTATCTATTCTTTTGGCTCTCTCTTATTGCAGAGGGTCCTTCAAAATATTTCATATCTCATCAGAGAGATTATACCATTTTCCAAACACTAAAGGGATACTTCTATTTTATTTTCCCCCACTAAAGTTAGACTAGACATTGCCACCCAGTGGATACATTTAACAGACCATATCCACTCTGAAGAAGTGGGTTGTGCCCATGAAAGCCCACAATACCATCTACATGTTTTGTTTGTCTCCAAGGTGCTGCAGAACTATTTGTTGTTTTTTACATTTTTTCACTTACCAATACGGCTACCACTCTGAGACTTTTCCACATCCACTCTGAACTGTGATCAGCCGAAGAGTACATTTGTCTCGTTTTCTTGATATCAACTTTTGATGGGCTCAATTCCTGTGGTTTCTTCTGCAGACAGGACATTGTGAACTTCCTCTTCCCTTTCCCTCAAAGTTCTCTTCCAAGTCAAAACCAGGAGGATTGTAAGAATGTCTGATGCCAAGAAAAGGCAAGGAAAAGGTGTATTTGATTTGGGACACACAACCTTACCTACCTACCACTTCTTCAGCTTTTCCCTCCTTGGTAATCTATTGTTCATTAAACAATTGTCAATTCAGTTCTAGTTTACGATTCTCACCAAGGCCTCAGTCTCCATTTCCCCCGACCTGTTGACTCCTGAAGAATGTTGAAGCTTAAGCAAGTCTAGCTAATCACTCTGTATGCAATAGTTTCATTTCATCCAGGAAATCTGCCACCTAGAGAGCTTAAAGACAGCTCAACTGATCTGTGTCATTTTTGTTTGTGACTTCATGTAAGTCCAACATTTCTTGGAAAAACCTTTCCACCATTTGTAAGAAAAGATGAAAGCCAGGTGACCATTCTCGTCAACATCTCCCCCCACCTCTCTTTTGAAATCTAGTATCACAATCACCAGATATTGAAAAAAAAATCAGGAGATAATGGAGGATAAAGGTTTGAATTAAAGTTTGTGGTCGCTGCAAGAGAGAAAACAGAATAAAAAGGATTTTATTTACATTGTGTAAGAAATGCAGACCTCCTCTTACTGAAGAAAAACTAGCTAGCCAGCTTTCAATGATGTTTTCATTGGCTTTTTAAACTAACATGATGTTACTCCATTGCTGTAAGCATTTACTTTTTCCCAGACTTATAGTGATAGTTAAATCACAGTGAATCCTATTTAGATTCTGAGAAACTATTCATATTCAGGATTTCCTCAACATGCTTTGCTGCATGTTGTTTGTCTTAGGAACATTTTTTAAATTATATTTTTATCTATTCATTTTTTAAACTAATCCAAAACCAAGGTATTAGATAGATATAAGTGTACAAAACTCTACACACTGTAAAACCCAAAAATGACTATTTGGATAGTTCGACATAGCCTTTAACGTGAGTGGGAAAAATAAGAAAAAAAGTCCATACTAACAAAACCAAGGAAGCAAGAAGGTTCAAAAAAGATAAATATTAAAATACCTGACACAGATAAATGTAGACCATTAACATACTGTATACAGAACTGTATGTTCTCCAGAGTTATCAATTAATAGGGAAAAAAAGATCTGGTTTTGTGACCTTCACATTTTTAAAAAGCTATTGTACTTGACTTTACTTATATGGGAGAAAAGAAGAGGATGGAGGTACTTCTTTTAATAGAACAGACATGGTCTGGCAAACCATGTGCGTCAGTACTTTGTGAAGGGTAAGCAAAGAGATTATGCCTCAGGGTGTGGCACCTACTACTGCTGTAACTTGCAAGTGTTCATTTCAATGTCTTGCACGTGGGTCGGAAGAATCCCAAGCATTGTTACAGGCTGGGGACCGAATGGCTAAGTAGCAGTTTGGCAGAAAAGGACCTTGGATTACAGCGGATGAGAAGCTAGATATGAGTCAATAGTGTGCCCTTGCAGCCAAAAGGGCAAATGGAATATTAGGTTGCATTAGGAGGAACATTGCCAGCAGATCTAGAGAAGTGATTATTCCCCTTTATTCGGCACTGGTGAGGTCACATCTGGAGTATTATGTCCAATTCTGCCCCCCCCCCCCATTACAGAAAGGATGTGGACACATGACCTATGAGAAGAGGCTGAGGGAGTTGGGTCTGTTTAGTCTGCAGAACAGAAGAGTGAGGGGGGATTTCATAGTAGCCTTTAACTACCTGAAGGGAGGTTCCAGAGGATGGAGAGAGGCTGTTCTCTGTTGTGACGAATGGAAGAACCAGGAGCAATAGTCTCAAGTTACAGTGGGAGAGGTCTAGGTTGGATATTAGGAAAAACTATTTCACTAGGAGGGTGGTGAAGCACTGGAATGGGTTCCCTAGGGAAGTAGTGGAGTCTCTATCCCTAGAGGTTTTTGAGTCTCGGCTTGACAGAGCCCTGGTTGGGTTGATTTAGTTGGGATTGGTCCTGCTTTAGGCAGGGGGCTGGACTCAATGACTTCTTGAGGTCTCTTCCAGCCCTAGGAGTCTATGATTTTATGTGTTCTGCCATAAAGTACAGACTGAGTACTGAAGCCAAGGCTCCAAAAAAAATGTACAAAAGTTGTATGGTTACAACGTCTGAGAAGGTTTGGCAGTTTCCTCATTTTAATATGCAGGAATTGAAACTTCCAGGGGTGGGAGAAATATAAACTCAATTTCTGAAAAAAGGCACAACGTGTGTATTTGAGTATGACATTAAGCAAATCCTCTAACTGAATGTCAATGCCTAATGAGGGACTGCCCCTGGCAATAAGTGGCAAAAGGGTCAGTGTATCGATTTTATTACCTTGGGACACACACACATGACGAAACAAAGTAATGCTAAAGTAACTTGTTTTAATGTTAAAAAAGTCTTTGACAAAAGCTGAAGGCAGCATTTTCAAACTGTGAAGCTCAATCAAAATCTGCCTTTAAAACACTTGCGCACACAAAAGAACTACAATGTTTCATTTGGCACTTCCATCGATAACAGTGTCAATATTGGTGGAAGTGTGAGCATTTGGCTTGATTCAGCAGTGTCTGCTTTCTCATAGCCAAATTCCAAGAGGTGTAATTTTAAGCCCTCAATTCCCCACTGGCTCCTGTGTAGACTTCAGCATATTTTGGAAACCAGAATGTAATGTAGATACAAGTGTACAGAATAACTCTATCCAGAACAGTGATAGAAATGTAGCCGTGTTAGCCTGGTGTAGCTGAAACAAAAAACAGGACTATGTAGCACTTTAAAGACTAACAAGGTGGTTTATTTTTAGTCTTTAAAGTGCTACATAGTCCTGTTTTTTGTTTCTTCTATCCAGAACCAAATCCTTCAGTGAAATACCAAATTGACTGTTTTTTTTTTACTATGAACTTTCTGGTTGTGTTAAAAAGTTTGACATGTACAGTGCCATATCTGGAAGAATTACATGAAGAGCCCAATCATTTCCCCACAGACTTCAAACGGGAAAATGGTTATGCCCTAAATGAACTATCACTCTTGCAACATGATATTTGATTCCAGATACCAGGGGGCCTATGCATACATGTAAAAGAAATGTGATTTTGTGTTATCCGTGGAACTGTACAAACACAGCAGAGCAAACAGACCCTACCCCAAAGAGCTCGCTATCCAAACAGACAGGACAGACATAGAGCAGGGGAAAGCAAGCAATAACATACACAACTGATCCATACCATAGCGAGATTAAAAAAAGAACGACAGGTTGAACCTCCCTGGTCTGGCACCCTTGGGACCTGATTGGTCCAAATGAAGAAGTCAATGCTGGCACTTCTGCTCCCGGCAGCTGGTCTCCAGGGCTCCACTATTTCTGGCTGGGGGCACTGTGGCTCCCCTGGTCCAACTGCTGCCCCCCTGGGCTCCTCTGTGCCAGCCCCCGGGGCGCTGCAGCTCTACTGCTCTTGCTGTCAGAGTGTCACAGCTCCCCTGCTCTGGATGCCAGCCCCTCGCCCCTCTGGGGCGCTGCAGCTCTGCTGGTCAGGTCACAGCCATGGGGCTTCTCTGCTCTGTTTTTCCCTAGTCCAGCAACACTCCTGGTCCCAGCCTGTCACTTCTTCCCCATGAGTGCTCCAGACGTGGAGCACCCACAGAATCACCAAGAATGCCAGACCAGGGGAGTTGCTACCTATGGAAATCTGGATTACAGAGGTTCCAGCTGTAGACATTGGCAGTTCTATTACACAAGATTACACACAACTGGGAGGGCGGCGGGGTAACACCTCATACTTCAGGACATATACCAACCTTAAAGTGAGGGGGAAGAAATGACTCCTGTGGGCAAGCTATTCAATGCCTGGCCCAACTAGGGTTTCTATCACTTCCCTCTGAGAAAGCTACTACTACCAGGGATAAAAATGGGACCAAACTGACCACTGGTTAGCTCCAGTATTGTAAATCTCATGTTCCTATGGGCCAGTTCAGGATAATATAGATGAAGGGGCATCCATTCCTTTCATGGTGATCATTACAAAAATATGAATAAAACCGATTCATTCGAAGACATCTCTGCCAATGTTTCATGCTGAATCAGCAGAACCTTTCTGTACTTTTAAAGGTGCTATATATTCCAGTATGTCTTCAGTTCATCTAGCTCCTTTTTTCCAGGCCCTTGCATTGCAGCAAAAGCACAGAACAATGAAGTCACACAGCTGACCTCTCTTTTAAAGTGACCTTAGCTTTTCTACTCCTCTGTATTCAGCCAAGCTGGAGAGATGAATAGCTACTTTAATTTCTATCATCTTTAACTCTGAAAAACAGTCTATTTTGGTTCCATTTCACATTTTTCTCACCTTGCCTGGCTTTCTCTCTTTCTAACTTTTCAGCTTCCTGCCTTCTATTTTTGCCACTCTCTTCACCTTCACCTCTCTTACATTATAAAAAAAATCCTTTTCTCTCCCCTAATTTGCACCTTAACCCACATCCTTTACTTAACATCTAATCCAGTCCAATTCTTTAACAGTTTTTTTTCCATACTCCTTCTCCCAGGTTGGTAATACAAGAAACAGTTTGAGACCACTGCAAAAGTTATACTTTTCGTGCAGTGCTATCCATTGTTGGCAGGTTTAAACACACTTATTGCTAGCACTGTTTCCACCCTACCATGAACAGTGCCTTTATCATGACAACAGGAGTTGGCGATGGGGGAAATGCGCCGCATTTTCCCTCTTACTGGAATGTTCACCCAGTTCCCCTCTCTAAGGGCAGGTCTTCACTACCAGCCAGATTGAAGGGGAAGTGATCCATCCAGTTGGGGTTGATTAATTGAGTAGAGATGTTCTAAATTGACTGCCAATTGTCCTCTTGTCGATGCATTGCAGCAAAGACGCCATAGTAAGTAGATCTAAATAAGCCAACATCAGCTACTCTACTCACATAGCTGAAACTGCGTAACTTAGATCGATCAGTCCCCCGTAGAGCAGACCTGCCCGAACGTACTACAGAGCCTCATAAGTATGTACCAAGCCTCCCATCTGACAATCAGCAAAAGCAAAATGCTTTTCTTGCTCTGTTGAAGCTTGACTAGCAAGAAGAGTAATAATTTTCAAAAACTGGTACCTAAATCCATATTCGGGTTCCAGAATGTGTAGCCGAATTTTCGTAAGTGATGAGCACCCAGAGTCTTTAATAAAGAATCGTATTAATTAGAGATGGGCTGAAAAACCAAAATTTAGATCCATACCTGAACTCTACCTAAATTTGAGCTGGGTGGATCTGCAGTTTTGATCCTTAGGAGTGATGGAGAAAACTTTCAACATGACAGTCAGACAGGTTTATACAGAAGACAGATTTATACAGGTTTATGCAGAAAAATACAGGTTTATACAGGTTTAAACAACAGCATATTAGCTCACCAGACTACAGAGTTTTGGATAAAGCAATCTATTGTTAGCACACAGCAGACCAAAACCCTGCATCTACACAGGGTCATCCAGCTGAATGCTGGGAAACACCTCATGAGGGAAGACGCAGGGAAACTCTGCAGCCACTAGCTTCATCCAGCCTAATGGCAGGAGTTGCTTCCATAAAGGAGGAAGAGAGAATGGAAGTGTCCAAAGATCATGGACCTTCCGGTCCCTCTCCTTCTCCACCTGCAGCTCAACTCAAACCCCAACAGCACAGTGAGAACCAGGAACCCCTGCAGGGTTAGAATCCAGTGGGGAGAGTGCACAGCACAGCATCCCGGAGAACACTTCAGTCCCACTGCACGAGGTCCTTGCAAAAGCAGAGACAGATTTTATCCCTTGCTCATTGTCTCACCGTACTTTCTTATGTTCTGTACACGTTGCCAGCAAGATTCAGAATTTCCTTTTACATCTCGGCCCCTTTGGAACTAGCAAGCAATAAAAAAAGCTGGCCATTAAAATCAAATTAAAAATATAGTACAGCTTAAGACACCTACCAAGGAAAAGTGTGGCAGGGACATTCCCACATGCAATAACATCATAGTCTCAGGCCTGATTTCACAGGTACTCCTGACTGTGCCCTCCAACCTGAAATCCATGCTCAACAAGAACTCCCCGTCTGGCTCCATGTATCAGAGCCGGTTCTCATGACTAAGTAGATTTAATATGACTATTACTAGCCAATTTACTTCAGAAAATGATAAGTGAAGAATATTAAATCTTCATCATTCAAATGATTAAACAAATGAAATTCTGAGTATGTTACTGATGAAACAGGGATATTCTAAGGATTACAGGCATAGGGTTTTGTCTGACGTGAAGAATATCTCTATGAATGAAAAGAGACACTTCATGTTGCACATTGTACAAGACAGTATGTTCTGGAGTGATAATTGCTAAGGGGATTATCAGGACAGTACTGTATACAAAATCTTCTAAACTCAAACAACCAGTTCCATTTTAATCATTTACAATTTTTTCAGAAGTTAGGACAAAAACAAGTAAATATGAGAACCACATGTAAAACATACAAAACCTTATATAACTATATCTATTTTCTTTATATTTATGGAAAAAATCTATATGGACAGTAAATTTTGATTTTAATCAGATTTAACATTGCAGGCCTTTGACATTTTGCAAATGATTTCATTAGTTGTTCAGTAAGCGCTAATGTATTCTTTAACACAACTACCATCATTTTCTGCTGACATAGTACTTTCTATTGTACAATCTCAAAGCACTTTACCACATTAATTAACTGACATAACATAGATAGAGGGATTATGTGACTTGTCCATGGTCAAACCATAAAACTGTGGCAGAGGTAGGAATAGTTTCCAAAATAGGAATAGTTTCCAAATCTTTTACCTCCCAAACATTAATCAATAAACTCCACACTTTCTCTTGCATATCAACATAATAAGGTTACCAGGTCTAATCCCCAAGATCTATCAAGACCTACAGTGTGTGTGTTTGTTTTTTGTAATGTTATTTTTTAAATTGGGAAAATCTCCACAGATCCATTCACTGAATCCTAATTTTATTTTTAAACATTCAAGCAAAAGATACCATTCCACTCTCTAAAGCAGTGTTTCCCAATTTTATTTGGCCATGGAACCCTTTAAAATAAATGCCGGGGGAAACTGGTTGACCAAAAAAACCCCAAAAAACCAAATGTCGGCCTGTCCCTAAAACCACAGTGGTTCCGTGGCTCCTTGAAAATGGCGGCCCCAGGTGACCACCTGGCTCGGCCGCCCCTAAGACCGGCTCTGGGGGGTGAAGGGGAGGGAGTGATTGGGTTCTCGCGGAACCCTTACTTTCACTTTGCAGAATCCAGTGGTTCCATGGAGCACTATTTGGGAAACACTGCTCTAAAGGAAGAATCATTCTTACAAAACCAGGATGTTGATTACATGATTAACAGCAAAGGGGAAAATTCAAGTGATGATGTTACAAGAAATATTAGGCTGAACTTCTGAGCACCTTGCAGGTTTTGGCGGCATGCTTAGTACGTATACCAACAGATACTAAAGGATATACGTATGCAGACTATTTCGAGCACAGAGCAAACTCATTTGTAATGCTAACAAATGGGAGAGAAAAGCTAATCAGGGTAGCAGGCAGAATTCAGATTCACATTTTTAAGTGCTTTTTTAATCATTTAGTATGATGAATTAAACTGGATTAAAACAATATAATGAATAATCTGAGAATTCATATGCCTCTAACATAAAATTACTTTCCAGCTGAGCATAAAATTAGAACATACACTTGGCATTTTTACAAATCTTCATGGAAATAATGCGAGTCTATTTTTTCTCCAGCTCCAAGATAATCCCCAACCTTAAACGTGAGGAAACTCCTTCAGAAGAATGAAATGACAATCTATCTCTTTGGGAAAGAAATGGGGATAAAAGGACAACTCATAAGAAACATGAACTAGTTCAGGTAAAGTAAACAAAAACTCTTTTTCATGGGAGTAGCTAACTTGAAAATAAAAACAATAATAATACAGAACTTACAAAACACTGAACAAATATGAATTACTCATAAAATTTCCATTAGGAAGCTAAGTATTTCTACACATAATTTTTATTTTATTGATTCTATGCAAGGTGTCTATAAAATCCACATTTCCAAATTAAAACAGTACATCCATTTTCACACACATCCATTTTCACTCCAGATAATTTCTCCAGGGATAAAATTCATTTCACTACAGAAGAACTGCACAATGCTCTAAGTACCCATTTTGAAGTCAGAATTTATGAAGAAGGTCTTACATAAAACCTCTGTGCTGGATGACAAAGTGAATTTCAATTCAAAATATTATAGTATTTTATATTGACATACATAAATCACAAGGGTTTCTTGTTAATGTTTGGTATTAAACAACCTATCTCAACATCAAAGTGCCTAATGTCAAACATTATTACTAACGATAGCACTAAGGAACGCAGGTACAAGCAAAGTCCCTAGTGTAGTTTCTCATTCAAATGATCAGGAAATTCTGCCTATCTTTGCTTCTTACTTTTCAGTGACTGCATGGAATTTATCACCTCTCACAATATTGTCATATTTAATGCTAAAATGCCTAAAAGTATTTCACACAATTCTGAGCATTTGAAGACTATACAATAAATTGACCAGTTAAAGGCTGGGTGGGACATCACACATTAAAAAATATTGCAGAATGTCATTTGAGAACAGAGACTGAATATATCTGCTATTGAAAGAATAAATATCTATCACTAGCAAATGAAGGAATGCCAACAAGATAATGATCACATCCAAATTCTGATTAAGCATAAAGTTTGGGAATTAAGAGAGTGCAAAGTCAGGAATAAATATAAGATGTTCTTGAACAATTTCAAACCCAAACAAGAAATATCCATTGTTTCTATAATATTTCCACCATCTTGATCTTAAGTCACAAAGGAAAAGTTCTCAGAGGATTTTGGCTTCTTCTAAACCAAATATAAAAAATAGGCCAATTCCATTTTTGGATCTAAGCTAGGTCCACAGTAGCACAGGAGGGCTTAGATGAAGTGATCAGGGTTTCATGATGCTTTGGACACATGATATAAGTGTATAACATGCACACACACACACACACAAGGTAGAAAGGGAAAAACTCAGCTACACCAGACTATAGGGATCCATTCTGAGCACTTCTGAAAGTTAGGTAAGTGCCCACACATGGATTATGGGCAACATTTTCAGAAGTCTTTAAGTCACTTAGAACATAAGAACATAAGAACGGCCGTACTGGGTCAGACCAAAGGTCCATCTAGCCCAGTGTCCTGTCTGCCGACAGTGGCCAGCACCAGGTGCCCTAGAGAGGGTGTACCAAAGACAATGATCAAGCGATTTGTCTCCTGCCATCCCTCTCCAGCCTCTGACAAACAGAGGCCAAGGATACCATTTTATCCCCTGGCTAATAGCCTTTTATGGACCTAACCTCCATGAATTTATCCAGCTTCTCTTTAAACTCTATTATAGTCCTAGCCTTCACAGCCTCCTCTGGCAAGGAGTTCCACAGGTTGACAACACGCTGTGCGAAGAAGAACTTCCTTTTATTAGTTTTAAACCTGCTACCCATTAATTTCATTTGGTGTCCTCTAGTTCTTCTATTATGGGAACTAATAAATAACTTTTCTTTATCAGCCCTCTCCACACCACTCATGATTTTATAGACCTCTATCATATCCCCCCACTTGCAAACCAAAGCAATGTACCATTCCTGTATCTGCTGTCTACACTGCACCCATGGTCATCAAAAGCAGTGGTTTCCAACCTTTTTTATACTGTAGACTGGAAAACCCATTCACAAACTTTTGGTGGACTGGCAACATTTGTGCATATTTGCATATCCATTATGCAAATGAATATGCAAATAGGTAGACATGTTACCACGAAGAATTGGCAGCCAGCAGTTGCAGTCCAGCTGGACCGGTTTGCGGCCTGGCAGATGTGAACCACTGATAAAAAGGATAATGGGAAGATGTTGATCCTCAAAGTAGCATCTCCCAAAACCAAAGGATAGACCTTGAAAATAATGGAAATGCTCTTGCATTATAACTACTGGAGACCAAATAGACAATCTTCAAAAAAGGACTAATTCACCAGATTTTTATTCCCATAGATGACATAAGGTACTCCCCTCATGGCTATGTCTTATACACCACAGTTTATGAAAATAAATGCTAACTGTCCATTCTTCTCCATAGTTTATGCATATTGATTACTCTCAACATGGCAATACTCTGTGTTTAAAATTGGTTATTGATTTTACTTTGTAGGAAAAAAAAAAAAAATCTCACCTGGTAAGTTAAAAACAGCATTGGTAATCATATCACAAAAAGGAGAAAAGAGAGAAAATCAAAAAGCAATTGGTGATTTACAAGTCATATTTCATGCTAACTTTTCTTATCTAATGAGCACATCAAATTAACTGTAAATAATTTAAGTATGTTTCCTCCCATTGATTATTTGATACTGTTAGAAATCTATGATTCCATTTTAACCCTCAAAATAGATTTAATATACTTAGCCATATTAGTCCAAAAATTTGTTCATGCTGATCTCCTAAAAGATATTGCTTCAAAGGACTTTCTGAATGAATCTTTAAATCCCTGGGATTTTTCTAATTTCAGGACAATGGAATCAGGCTACACATTTGCAATCTCCTAGTATGGATGCCACCCACTGGTCAACATTAGCATTTATAGCAACATCCAATTAGAGAATATCAAAGCTAATAATTAAATTTGTAGAGAATTTTCAAAGATCTCTATCTTTGAACAAAATTTATTAGGGCTTCATCAGCTGTTTGAACAGTTTTAATGAAGCTGAGGCTCAGCTAAGTCTGTAGATATTTGACTCTGACTAACTTTGAAGAATTTTCATTTTTTGAAGCTTTAACATCCTGTAATTAAAAAGAATTCTTAACGTATTCCAATATAAAATAGGCTGTAATTTAAATTATAAGTTCTACTTCCCAATTTGGTCTTGATGTTTGGCCAAACGCTATTAACCAACGGGCATTCTTTCATGTATTACTACTTGCTTCTTTAAGATTGTTCAAGTTCTCAGAGAAACCATCATGTCAGCGTCCTATTCAGAACTATAGCAATACATTTGAAAAATGCCTGGTTTTTGGCAGCCAGTTTCTCTGCCTATAGTGCCAGCTGCATGTTCTACAGCAGTGCAAGTCTATTCAAATACCAAAGTGCAAACCCATTCCAAGTATGCAAGTTATATGAAGAGATTAAACACTTATTCTCATTGAGCCTGAAGGCAAAATGAGACTCCATTTAAGCATTTAAACATGTTCTTAAATCTGTAATCTTGCTCAGACAAACAATTTACATTATATTAAGCCAAGGTAGAAATGAGCTTATATAAAAGTACTCATGATGTGGTATTGATGATGATTAAGACATTGGTAGGGACATATGTCTTCTAATGTAAATGTATGATCATTAAATCCCCTGAACAGTAAACAAGAATCTTTATAACTGTAGTTATAGTGCAAGCACCATCTAACAACAGGATAAAAACAATTACACACTTAATGGCCATCAGCTGATATGACATAATGGATTTTGAATACATTGCACAGTAAACTAGTAAATTCTTATCCTGGCTAAATTTCACATATTTTGTTTACATTAAGCTACCCTGACTGACTTAGTACCTCAGGTCACAAATGTTCTTTCAATGGACTCTATTTCTTAGCATGTAACCTTGCATCATTTTAGAATGCAAAAGCCTCAGAAAGCAACATTCCTATGAAACCAGTGACACAGAAGAATATAAATAATGTTTTAAATGGAATATCTTATGTTTATTTTTTATTTTTTTTTAAAGTCATCAAGGTTCACACTTGCATTTGTTACTCATCATAAAAGGGGACAGACTCACTCAGAGGATTAATATGGTTTGCCTATTAAATGTATTGCCCAGAAAATAAAAGGAGCTTCGTAACATCACCACAAACTACTTGCAAATTTCTGTTTTTCAAAGTCTTCACTGTGGGGTTGCACTCCACAGTCCCAGGGCACTGCTGCTATTAATCTGTACTGCAGCAGTATTATTTGCTTCAGTCAAGGTTAGGGCACATTGTGGAAAGTAATGTACAAATACACAGGAAAAGGTATAGAGTTGTATTCTGAACCCCTGCATACACAAAATACCAATCTTTCTTTACAACATTTATTAGGAATTTTTAAAAGCTTCTGCAGCAAATTCTGCAAAGATGGACTCCTCCCTGAAAGAGATATTCTGAAATGATTCTTGATGACAATTACCATCTTTTCTACTCCATGAAGTGCTGGTCTATACAAAAAAATACAATAAACTAAAGAGTTAATTTCTAGAGACATCTTAATTTAACACATTTTGTTCTGGCTGCTAGTCACTGCCACCACCGGAACTTGGTTTATATCTGTGATTACTCAAAAATCATTCAGGATGTCTTTAAGGACAAAAATCATTCAGGAGTATAAAAAAAGATCACTCCATACATCTCTCCCCCCCAAAAATTCCTACATGCCCTTTCCCTTTTCTTTTCTACTGGCATGTTTTCTAACTACATGTTGGCTGGTTTCATGGTTGCAGCAGCTGTGCTAACAACCTAGGGGGAAACTTGTTACCGGCTGGGGCATCTTCTCACAGTGACCCAGTATTTGTACTCGGAGCACGCTGGGGATGTTCATCCTTAAGAAAAAATCTTCCTTGTCACTCATTTCTTACCAGCCTAATACCTGCAAGGGTATTGGCTCAGGGTAGGCAGCAACACAGCTCTGTCTTCCTGACTATTGGATTCTTTAGTAAGGCATGATTGGAAATAAATGAGGGAAAGGGTTGGTGCAAAGAAAGAAACGGTAAGATATATATATATATATATATATTTATTTTCCAGGGAAGATGTTTGCTGCTTCCCCCGATTATTAATATTATTTTCAGCTCTCATAAGCCATTGGGAAATGTTTTGGGCAAAATGAGATAGCTCTACATGAAATGCAAGCTTCTGATGTAGACAAGAAATCTTTTATTCCCCCCAGAATATTTGGCTTGACACTTCAAAGGCTTATTTCTCACATTTGCAGTGATTCTTCTATAAATATATCTATCTACATGCACACAGAGACTGCGACAAATCTCTGGCCGTGCAGGACTTCACAATCATTATTTATACCAAACATCACGGCCTATAGACCTAACAATCAACAAGAGGAAAAAACTCTACACCTTCCGCTCCACAAAACACAGGTCCACTCAAATGAACTAATGGAGAATGCTGGATGTAGTCACATGAGGTATTATTATACAGGCCAGACATCATTAGACATTATGGTTCAAGGCACTTGGGCAGGTCTGATATTCTTTTCTCCAGAGGACAGTGGTACAAACATACATTAGGCTATATGCTGCAGACACACAAACTCTCTCTCACAGGTCTGAGCCAAATACAAGGGTAAACGTAACAGACAGGCAGACAAACAAAGAAGGGATGAAACAGAGAGAGAACTTTGATATTTTCTAAAGAATATATTTCCAGCATTTCCCATCATGTCCTCTTGATTTCATTGGTTTCTTGTTTTCTCAGGGGTTATGGTTTATTAGCGTTGGCTGCCAGCTTACTCCTGAACCACACTCTTTAATTTCCCATAATGAATAATAAATGAAAGGAGGCACTACTGAAAATTGTGACAACTTGCTTGTCAATAAAAGCTGTTTTTCACAGAGAGAAACCTTCTGCTCAGAACACCACACTGAACCTACCTTCGTACACAGCATATTCTATTTACGGTACACCTATCTGGTTTTAATCACATCAGAGAAGTGCAAATTCTCTGAGTAAATGCTTTCATCTTGAAAGCCAAGAGATGGATCAGAAGTTATAAGCAGTTTCAAAATATTAGAGCCACATTTTCAGCTTCCTCACAAAGTTCTATTTATAGCATAAAGGAGGGGGTGTAGTGCAGACTTTCTGAACCAACATTTACAAACACGCCATACCTACAGCACCGCTGTCTCCAGTACATCCATTTGCCTCTGATCAAAATCTCCTGATTTTTAAAAGGGCCTTTTAATAGTCCTGGCTCAAATTTCAGGTTTAGGTAAGAAAGCTGTTGTGTGAAAGTGTAAAGGTTTACTAAGAGTATAAATGCAAATACAATGGAATTGTTCTAGTGCACAGAAACCACTACTTACCAACAGAAATGACATTAACTCATCTACTTTAACTTCCCAGGCCGAGGGCGATGTAAACTTTAAATAAGGAGTTTTAAAGTATTTCAGAATAAATCTTGAAAGGGAAATCTTAACATGATTTTAAGACTGGAAGCCTGCAATGGGTTTTGCATCTACCTGAGGTACTCATTAAGGGTGTTAAGGACTAGTCAACTATCCGATAAGCATTTGATTATTGGATAGTCTGTTGACTAGTCGATTTCCCACCCCTTGCTGCCTCTACGAAATAGAGGGGGGGGGAGAGGTACTTCACGATGAGCTGTACAGTGCTGCTGCTTTGAAACCCCAAGGTGCTTCCCCCTTAAAGCCAAGCCTGGGGTTAGCGGAGGACTCCCCAGCTGAGTCTGGGTTCCAGGGAAATGCCACGTAGAGCCCGGGATCAGCTGCGAAGTCCCCTGCTGACCCCAGGCTCTTGTACATTTCAAAGCAGGCATCAGTGTGCAGCCCAGAGTCAGTGGGACTTCCCACTGTCCCCAGGCTGTACGTGGAGTTCTACTTTCCTCCTTGGGGCTCTTGTACCTTTCAAAGGAGGAACGCGGAAGTGCCTATCGACTAGTCGAGTAGTCAATGGAAATGCCATAGACTACTCAACTAGACAATTAACCGCATTTTAACATCTCTAATACTCATCTGGCCATCATGAGCATAATACCTGAGCGCTTCACAGTCTTTAATTTATTTGTGCTCATAACAATTTTTAAGTATTATTGCCTCGTTCTGCAAATGGGGAACTAGGACATGGAGAAGCTTGCCTAAAGTCTTGAGTGCAGCAGAGAACTGAATGCAAAAGTCTCCTAGGTCCTAGGCTAGTGCTCTGACACTGGAACATAATTCATCTCATAAGTATAGAAGTCTGATCACAAGGATCTGCCCTAGGATCAGTGCCTTAGCCAGGACCTTTACCATTCTGTAAATGGTAGAGTGGAGCACCGCCACAAGATTACAATTACAGCCATACACACAAATTCACTATTTTCAGTTGCACCATCTTTGTTGGTTTTAAAAAGAACATGAAGAAAAATAAAGCCCTGACTTGCTAGCATAACCCGGCTACCACAATCCTGAGTTTGTCATCTCATCTACTTCTCACCTGCTAGGCTGCATTTTTCCCAAGTGCAAAACAGATTCCCCCATTGTCATATGGCAATCCTCAGCCTGCTTATTTTGCATATTCTAAACAACATCTACCATAATATTGCTTCCCTGGGGCGGCCACGGAGCATCTGGGGCTGTGTTTTCCAGAGACGCCCCCATCTTTCCCTGCACACGTCCAACCACATTTGTCATTTCTTCTGGCATCTCTTTGCTCCTGAATGATATCTGTGAGCTTTTCCATCTTCATCTTTCAACTCAACCAGACATGTCTGTTAGCTCTGTGATGACTGATTTAATCTTGACAATTAATAAACATGACACGCTTAAAGTTCTGTTACTTCAACACTGGAAATTGCAGGGAAAGGATATCCGTTACAGGTAAAAGTTCAGCCAAAGCCCAAAAAAACTTGCATTAAACCACATTAAACTGTTTAATCTCTCCACCCAAGCCAGTAAGGTGGCTCAGCCCCGCAGACACTGCAGCCAGGGCTGCCCTCACCATGAGGCAAACTGAGGCAACCGCCTCACAGGTGCCAGACTGGGGTGGGAGGCGCCAGTAGGACCCAGAGTGTAGAAAATTGTGTCTGCTGCTGTTGCATATGTATTCTCTCTGGTCTGCACAGAGACGGTGGAGTGCCATGAGAGGAGTAGAACAGGAAGAAGGCAGAATTGAGACCTTTCAAAGTGTTGGCCCATGTGAGGGGGCACGAGGGCATCATTTGAGCTCCCCGCCTCAGGTGCCAAAATGTTTGGGCCGGCCCTGACTGCAGTGATGGGTACCCCCTGCCCTACACGTAATCCACAATCCTTATTTGAAAGCTGAGTAACATGACAATGCAGCACTGCAGTGCTTTAGTCTAAGCTACATAACACAGCTGTTGATTTTGTGTCACCTTAACTTTAGCAGTGCGCAGCATAATGCCCTTGCCATTCTAGAGCCCAGGACGTCAAGACAGCCAAGGAGACAGGGCCGTCGAGCTAGCTGTCAGATTTGGGAGACAGAGAACAAAAGAAGAAAGCGAGAAATCTCTGGCCTTCAAGAACTGGAGAGAACCTTGGGTTAGTAACAGGGTCTGACGTGCAAAACCACTCCATTCCGTTTGTGTAAAGACTGTATGCGGCTGCAACGACCCACAGAAGAACCCCAATAAAATTCTGCACAAACGTAATGGAAACCTGCATTCTGTACCGAGTAAGGTGTAAAAGCAATGGGCTTGGTCTGAATTATCTTGCTCGGAGGATAAAATTCAGCTCAGGAGTAAGGACTGCATAAAGTCCCTGAGGGTCCTTTATGGAGAGATGGTGCGACTAGAGGGCTGCAAAAGGAGCACTGCAAGTCAACTCTACAACTCCTACCTCGGGCAAAAGAATGCACTGTGTCAGCTCGCCGAAGGCCTCTGTTGAGTGGTGCTTTGGTAGTGGAGCTAGGGATGTTAAAATTAGATTAATCAATTAATCGAAAAGTCGATGGAATTTCCATCGACTATTCGATTAGTCAGTAAGGGTGCTTCCGCTTTGAAATGTAGCAAGAGCCTGCCTGGCAGAAATGCCGCTTGGCGTTCTGCCTTTGAAATGTATAAGAGCACTGCGTGGAGCCTCTAAGTTCCCCGCTGGCTCCAGGCCCCATGCAGCACTTCCACTTTGAAATGTACAGGAGCCCCAGCAGGGGCTCCTGTACATTTCAAAGGTGAAACCCTACTGCAGCGCCCCTGCCCCCTCCTATGGAGCTGGAGATGGGGGGGAACCCACTTTTAAGCACCTCCTCCTCTTTCCCCCCAGCAGCAAAGAGGGAGGGAAGTGACTAATTGACTAGTGTGTTGACTATCTGATAAGCTTTTGCTTCTTGGATAGTCAACTAGTTGCTTATACCCCTAAGTGGAGCTAACACTGCTCCTGCATCCACGATTACACAGATCCAGATTCCACAGCTTCCTGTATCTAACCATGGAGGCAAAACCCAGTAGGATCATTTGTAGAGAGCAGGAGAGGGCTATCAGCAAAATACTAAGTTGCTAGGAGGAGGTAGGTTTCTTTTACGGCTCCCCTCCCTCTCACTGGTGACCTCTGAGAATACATAGGAGCAACAGCCTCTGCTCCAGCCCAGGAATTAGATGACCTGTAGCAGTCATGGAAGAATGGCAGAGCCTCTTACGCTTTTGCTAGGCTCCCACCAATGTAGCCAATCTTCCCATTTCATAGCTTGAAAAACTGAGGCTGTTGAAAATCAAGTGATTTGTCCCAGTTCACACTGGGAGTAAGAAAAGCAGGAAGTAAGACTCTTAGCCAAAAAGGCCTATGGCAGGCTCAATCACAGAGATCCTTGAGATCCTTGAGACTGTTTCCCTGATGGGCTGACCATACCACTGAGCCCACTTACCTGCCCTCTGGGACACCCCACCACTCTGTTCTGCAGAGCCAGAAGTTCTGGTCTCCCCTAGTAAAGGCATATGGTGCAGTTAACAGCCCCCAGCAGAGTTCTACTGACAATGATAACAGATTAGCTCTGGGAGGTCTCTGTTACAAGGACTTAATAGCACCCAGGAACACAGTCCCAGATACGACCAAAACAACGAACAAATATGTCTCACTCTGTATAAAAGTTTTACCCAGAGAAAGCTCATAAGTTTGCTCCTTTTATCAATGAAAGAGAGAGACGCACAGGTCCTATTCCCCCCAGGCAACAATTAATTATACTGGGTTTGATAATAAACACAAGTGATTTTTAAGTACATATAAAATGTAGGATTTAAGTGGTTGCAAGTGATGACATATCAAAGCAAGTTACTAAAGTAAAATAAACAAAACACGCCAGCTAAGCCTAATCCACTAAGAGAAATTGTTAGGTAAAGTTCTTCAGGCCAGAACTGATCTTTTCTCTGACCTGGGTTTAACAGCTTCTCTCCTCATTAAAGTTCTTTTTTTCCCCCAGGTCCTTTCATGTATCCTCATGAGGTAGAGAACAGTCTGTGAGGCCATCTGACGGCAGTCATTGTTTGCTTCCCATCCCTTAAATAGAATTTTCCCAGAGCAGGAACTCTTTGTTCAATTCTCCCCCCTCCTTGGAAGAGTACAAAATTCAAGATAGATTCCAGCAGCAGGTGGCATGGTCACCTGTCTTTGTAGGACAAACCCCAATCCAGGTTTACCAGGAAAACAAGACTATTCAGAGATCATTGCCTTGAGCACCCAGCCATTAAGTTACTTACATACCACATATGGCTTTCACTAGAAGACTTAGATTAATAAACAGGTTTCCACTTCATATTTTTAACTTCACATACAAGAAAGATACATTCACGCAAATAGAATATACACATTCAGGGGAGTGTATATTGAAGTTCTTGAATGATAGATTACTTGCCCTGTTTTGCATAAAGCATATTCAAGTTATGCATAGTAATAAAAATATGAGAGTACAGTGTCACAAGGCCATCCTTGCATATCTGGAATAGTGATGCAGTTGATGTCGGTGAGAGTAGGATACTTAGACTTCTCCAACTCTGCCTGATCCCTTACATCTCTGCTATTTACTTGGGCTTTGAGTGAAGGAGGTGAATTTTCCAAGCACCCAGTGATCAAAAAATCCTTTCATTTATCATCTGAGGACAGGTAGATTTGAAGGGGCAATTTTTAGCATAAGACACCCAAAAGAGAATATACCAATAACAAGGCTAGAGTAATAGATTTTCTAGAGATTTGGTTCTCAGCATCCAGATGAGAATAAATTGCTGGAGTTTCACTGTCAGTTGATCGTGTCATCCAGACCCTTCAGATGAGATTGCTTCTGTTCTTCACTCCAGACCATTTGCCAGCCCTCTCTAGAAAGGCTGTATGCACACTGATATTCGTTACTCTACAACAGAATGTCCTCTCTCACCAATTAATTGCTGCTATTTTTGCTCTAAGGGAACAATGTAAATGCACTTTCATCTATAATTTAAGGAAATGGATGCAGTTCAGCAACAGTTAAAGATTAATCTCTTATGAGTTTTGTGCATTTACATAATTGATTCACCAGATAATGCACTCTGCTTCCTTATTTAATAAACATGTTAATGATTTCAGACAATTACTCAGAACTGCCTACAAGTGTCTGCCTAAGACACCCAACAAAAATAATTAAAATGAAAATACACACCAAAAGGCACATCCTTCATATCACATTACACAAGATATTAAGTCAATATGTCACACTGTCACCAGTCACTTGCTACCTGCTGTTAGACATTCATTCAAACTCTAGTGTATTAGCTGGGGCTGGGGCACTGGCTAGACATCCATGTGGACTAAACCTGGAAGCTAGAAAATAAAACTTGCATTTTGTCAAAGCAGAGAGGCTGTGAAATAGAAGGAAATGAGGAGGAGAAGCAGAGCATGCAGACTAGCTAGAAAAGATCAGAGAAGACATCTCTGTCATGAAGTCTTTTTGGGACTACAGGGAAAAAATATGGAAAAAGCCAATCTTGTTCTATTTTTCCTTCTGCAGCTTGGAGAAGGCCCAGTAGACAAACACATCACTTTGAATCTGATACACCAGCATGCATATCAGCTCAGCTCATGCTTCTTTTGAAAGCTGATCACAGGGGTGGGATTCACAGACACACATTCCAACTGATCAGGGGATTTCAGCCTTGGGAATGGCAAGTTGCCACTAGAAGGGTGTAATAGATAGGAGAAGTGCTGATCAGCACCCAATGAATAAGGGATTAAACTCAGGAAGTTAGCAAGAGTGTTGGCCAGGGGGCCAGGAGAACCAATCGAGGGCTGAAATTTGAACCGGATATAAATCCCTTGCCTGTTTTCTTTGTGTGGGAGAGTTAAATCAGGACTTGAGAGACACATAATGATTTAAACCCAGACTGGACTACCATGCCTCCAAAAAATTTGGGACATGGAAGTGAGCTGAAGCAAGAAAAGATTGGAAGTAAAGGGGAAAAGTGAATCTAGTCATGATCAGGGTATTTTCTTTATTTTGTGGTTTGGTTTGACTGCTCTGTGTAAATCTATGCCTCCCTTCCCCATTTACCATCTAAGTATTGTTCCCAGAGATTTTCTCTGTATTTTAATTTGTTTTTCTTAGTTCTGTCACATCTAGCAACCAAGTATGTTTTATCAAGAATATCTTTTGTTTTGTAATAAAAATCACTTTTTAAAGGTGATGATTTGATTCTTGAGTCCTGGAAGATGAAGGAGGTCTGTCTGAGTGTGTGTGTGCATGTCTAAGACTAAGAGGACAACTTCCAGAGACTGCAGCTTGTTTTTCTCTTTTCTTTTTTCAAGCTCTCTTGTGGCAGAAGAGCTTGGGGAACCCCTGGGGAAGAGTTCAACTGTTTGCCCTGGTTTAAGGGATAAAAATCACTTGATGGTGGCAGCGACACCCGTCCCCAAAATCTGTGCATTTGTGGTTCTGGGGAAAGTTTTTGTAACCTGTGCCTGTAGCGGCAAGGTATATTTAAAGTCTTCGTGGGCCCTCACTTTCTGCACTTGGAATACCAGAGTGAGGAACAGCTCTGATAGAGGAGCGGAGGACATCTTGCTGTTGCATATGATATACACAGAACAAACACCACAAAGAAGGTGGTCAGTCACCTAGGCTAAGTGTTCTTCATTCCTACCCTCCATTACAAGTCACGGTGAGTATGTACACAGATTCCTTTGGAAGCAGTCTAGGATGAACAGAAGAAATGTGGGGAACAGAAGCCACCAACTAGTTCCCTGCTACCTGGCTAAAATGTGTAATGCAGGAAAGGTCAATTTGATTTGGGAAAACTGGTTAACATGGTGTACTGAATAAGGACATCAATTAATTTGGCCTGTGGGGCTTGATTGCACTTTCTATGCTGCAAAGAGACCCAAATGGGGGCTGCTACTTGCCACCTTTCCCAGCTGAAGGTTAAACTACTTCAGTAACAGCTTACCTCCAAAAGGGTAACATAAAGAGGAAATTGTCAGCACACTTTATCTATGGTTTTTAATCCAAACAGGCTAGTCACCACTGTGTGTTGATGTAGCAATTTAGGGAGAGGGAGAAGAGAATCAATAGCAAAACATTATAGAATACCAACCATTAGCTCTAGCCAGGCAAGGTTACTGTAATAGCGTTAGCAAGATGTTTCACTGATTCTAAGGGAAGAACTAGAATATGCACACTACTGTGCACTAAAGTACAAACGGCACATTATGAGGAGAATGTGAAAAGCCTGCAAGAAATGGACTGGTTTCATTTCGGCATTAGTAAAAGCTTTACTACTGGAGTTTCCAAGTCATCAGCATCATTATGGTGTTCCCTATGCAATCTATACCAAGGGTGTGTCTAGACTACTGAGTTTTGTCGACAAAAGTGGACTTTTGTCGACAAAACTATACCGGCGTCTACACTACCGCTGAGTTCTGTCGACATAACGTCGACAGAACTCAGCAGTTTTGTCGACGCTGATATACCTCATTTTACGAGGCATAACACCTTCTGTCAACAGAGTTCTGTCGACAGAAGGTGTTATTGCCTGTAGGGTTGCGTCTAGACTACAGGGTTCTGTCGACAAAGCAGCTTGCTTTGTCGACAGAACTCAATGTGTCTGGACACTCTTTGTTGACAAGTTTTGTCGACAGTATCTGTCGACAAAACTTCTCTGTCGACAAAACGCAGTAGTCTAGACGTACCCCAAGAAGGGGGAGCAACATAGCAATATTAAATCAGACAAAAGCCACAATGGTAAGCATTGTACATGTGCATTATATGTTACACAGGACATGTTGTGACAGGCTGAGGGCAGTGAGCTGAAGAAGTTTGGTGGAGGGCAGATACATGGGTAGTTGGGTATGTGGGTTTATGATCCCTGAACAGGCTGCCAGAGACTGCTGCTCAGCCATCAGGTCAGGCAGGCACCTGAAACTCATTAGGAGCCAGCCTGGAGTGCAGCTTAATGGAACACCTGCGGCCAGTTAAGGCCTGCACACCCACTAGGAAAGCTTTCCCCTCAGGCAAGGCAGGGAAAGGAGAATAGGGATGGACTGGAGAAGAGGAAAATCAGAGTAGAGGCAAAAACTACAGGCTGCAAGCAGGAGGGGTTTTTCTCCAAGATGCCAGGGAGGAGGTACCAAGGGAGTGGTTGGGAAAGTGGCCCGGGGAGGGCTGTTATTCAGTGGGGATAAAGGCAAGAACCCCATTAGTGGCTGCCATGGACTGATTATGAATATCAATAAAACGAAGACAATGGTATTGAGAGATAAGGAAATACGAAAGAAGATCCGTGTAAATGGGATCGAACAAAAGAAGTTCACATATTTGGGGAGCAACATAGACTGTAAGAAGGAAATAGCGACTAGAATAGTGAAAGCAAGAGTGAGTTTGAAGGCGATGGATAAGATCTGGAAAAGTAAAGCAATTAGCTTAGGAATGAATCTGAGCGTCTTGAAAACATGTATATTTAGCAGCATGTTGTATGGATGTGAGACATGGGTGACAATGAAAGATTCAAAGAGAAGGATATTGGCATTCGAGAGGAGTTGTTATAGAAAGATCCTGAGAATAGGATGGATGTAGAAGGTCACCAACAAGGAATTATATAGGAAGATACAGCCGAAAGAGAACCTACTGCAGAAGGTTGCACAATGGAAGTTACAGTCATTCGGGTATATCTGCAGAATAAACGATGAGTGAAAAGTTAAGACCCTGGTATTTGGCAAAATGGATGATCCAAAGAGGAGAGGCAGACCTCACAGAGAATGGATAGATGATATAGTAGATTGGTGTGGAGCTAGTGTACAGAAATGAAGCCACTCTGCACTGACAGGGAAAGATGGAAGGAAACAGTGAGGGAGGCATTGGACAACAATGGGCGTTGAGCCCATGGTTGTTCATGAGAATGACATAGGGCCCGGGGCCGGAACCTAGAGCAAGTGGGTGGGACTGTGTTCCCTCCAGCCCTCCCCCTGATTGATGGGCCGCCAAGAGGGAAAAGGACCCTCAGACAGTGGAGGAGTTTGTCCTCCAAACTAGTGACTGGCTGATGATGAGAGTGGCTCATGAAGCGGGGTACCCTCACCTCTGAGAAAAGCAAGAGGCAGTGGTAGGGTCACCGTGAGCCTCTGAAGTGCTCAAAAACCTGCCAGGAAGTGCTGGACCCGGGGGCACAGCCCGAGCTCTGCCACAATGTATAATACATTACAGGCAGTCCCCGGGTTACATGGATCCGACTTACATCGGATCCCTACTTACAAACGGGGTGAGGCAACCCCGCACTAGCTGCTTCCCCCCAGCAAACCAGGGAGACGCGAAGCTAGCACTCCCCCCAACAGACCAGGGAGACGCGGAGCGGCTTTTCTCAGCAGACACCTCAGCTTGAGAATAAAGGACTGAGGGAAGTGAGGTGTGGGAGAATAAAACTGAGCTCTGGAGAAATGTTTGACTAGAGTTTCCCGTACAATATGTACCAGTTCCGACTTACATACAAATTCAACTTAAGAACAAACCCACAGTCTCTATCCTGTACGTAACCCGGGGACTGCCTGTATTTCTATACTATAAAACATTGTAATGTCAGGGACTTTATACCAACTATGTGCATACATCCATGCTCACCCATCATCATGGCAACTGATAATAAAAACTCTGCTATTGTATTTGGCTGCCTAAATTCCTTGTTGAGGGCAAACAGGCAAGTAGAGTTTTGTAGTACTGACCCAGTGACACATTGCACTGTGCAAAATTCTACTAACTCCTACACAGTAATTCTTGACAGATGCGTTCTGAGTTACGCACACATTACACTTAGAAGTTTCTAAAATGTTTAAGGTTTTGACCAATACTGTTGGGATTTATCATTTGACAAACTGGAAATCTCTTTCAAATATGTCACAATACCGTGTGCAACAAGGAAGGAAGGAATCGGGTTGAACAAGCAAAATATCAGGGACCTCAGTATCTGTCATCGTGGCGAGCTAAATGCTAAATTCCATTAATTTTGAAAGGCTGGTATAATGCCCTTTCATAGTTTTTAAACTAAAAAGACATTCAATTTAAACACATTCTGTCCTTCTGGATTCTCATTTGCATACTATTTCCTAATTATTCATTGAGAGTATTGCTGCTACAGCCCTTATTCACACACTTACTACATGCAACAACAGTTCATAGTAAAGGTTCATGGTCATTTCTTCCCTCTCTTCCTCCTCCTACGAGAAGCAGCATTCCTTCCCCCTCACGTGCCTATCATTAGCCATTAAGGACATTCGTTCTACTTGCTTTGATTGCAATTCCCAGCCACATCTCTGTAGCTCACTCCAGTCTAAGAAAGATACGTATAGTCGTGGGCTGAAATACAAATGAAATGTTTCGATCAGGCTATAAATTTGTACTCTGTGGGACACCTGAAAAAAGAGGAAGAAAAGCTATAATTAAGATAATTAATTCAGGCCAGAATAGCAGTGAATAATGAAGACTTTACACTAAGATCTGTTTGTAAATCTATTACAAAATTTTGTTTATCTAAAACCAGACTGGAATTGGATCACAAGCTTTTAGTATGCAATTGGCCAAATCCAAGACATATAATCTGGGATTTTCCCTGCATGCAAAAAGCTCTCTCTACACCAATGAATGTGTAAACTTTTTTTTTTTTTTTTTAAGAAGAGTAATCTGTGAAGATGCCAGATTAAAAAGCAGTCTCGTTTTATTTTACAAGACCATTTAGTGCATTTCTCCTGTACCTATTATTCAGCAACCAGAGCCATATTCTTCAAGAGCCTTCTGTGGAAAGGGCAGCTCATACCACTTTGGCTTTGTCTACATTGGCAACTGAGTGACAAAGTTTTTGTCCTTCACAGGTGCTTATATCTCCCCACCACCAAAGACAAAAGCTTTGCTGGGGCAAATACTAGTGTAAACAGTGCTTATGCCACTCATAGGGGATTGTTATGGCATAGCTCCATCAAAGTCACTAAGCTAAGCTTAATCAGGCTAGCTGGTTGGTTCAAAGTCTCCTCATACACATTATTTCCATGTCAGCCATTGTGCTTAGACCAGCTTTCCTTCCCCAGGCACACTAAACACATCTCCTCTCAGTGAGCTCACTGGTCTGATCTGCTCCTAAGAGAAATACCGTGACTTTTCTAAAAGCAAAAATTCAACACAAAGAAGTGAACATTGGCTCTGCTCTCTCAAGAGCTACATTACATCCTTCTCTCCACCCCTCTTGTATCTTTTCCATCTGCTCCCTTTCAGCTGTCTTCCTGGCTTTCCATTTCATTTCGACTAGAAGCTGTGTGAGGCAGGAGGCCTATATTCTGGTGGGTTGGAGAAGCACCACTGTACACTGCAGGTCAAAAGAGCGATTGAAAACTGGCTCTGTTTGCAGGACAAAAGTGAGTATTCAGTTGTGATGTGGGTAACAGTTCCCAATGTACCTGCATGCTGGCCCGGTCAGCCACTACTGGAGTGATGTGTAGGTAAGGCAACCCTTGTCTTTGGGTTCCAGTAGCATTTGCTTGTGACTGGCAGAAGTTTATTTTAAGAAACTGAATTTCTGCAGCAAAAAGTAAGCTCCCCTGTTAAGCTGAAGTGTTCTACTTGTAAAATTCAAATGTTAGGTTTATTGCACATGTTAAATTATACATACAGCATAGTGTTCAATTATACATGTAGGAACAGCTCACGTAAGTAGAGTAAAGCCTCTCTTCAGGTCTCTCCAATGTTCTCTTGCCTAAAAGAAAAGACACCACTTCCAGTCTTCTCCATTCTGTCAGCAGAATGGAAGGAGCGTTAAAGGTAAACAGTGGGTTAAATTCTGCTCTTGGGGTTTCCACAAATGCTTTATTCTTCTGGCCCTAGCTGAACTTAAGGTGAACTCTGAATTTTCTGGCATTCATCCTTCACCAGTCAGGTTATCACCAACACACAGGAAGCATACTTTCTCCTGCACATTCCAAAGACTCAAGCATCCCTTCTGAGGCTGACAGGATGCTGCAGTTTTCCTGTCTCCAGAGGATCAATACAGGGGGTACTGACCTTGTAGTAGTGGGTTTTGACACAATAAAACAAATGTGCCAAAGTGAGGGTAACACATTGTAGAAAGAGACCCAGAAAAAAAAAGCCAGACAGAGACAGATGAAGAATGTAGCAAGAGATGTCTAACTCACTGCCAACCTATCATAGCTACTGCTCCTAATATTAGCTAATGTATTTAATCCAGGCATCATTTATCCACTCTATGTCACTGTCTCCCAAGATGGGAAGGAAATCTTCCATATGGGAAAGGAATAACATGAGGACACAACATAATAATTCATTACCAAGTTGGCTGAATGCCAAACATGTGACAATTACCAGATCTGGAAGCAATTTATTGTTAAGTATATAGGCACAAATATTCACTACTGTTACTACACAGAAATCATTAGCAAGTACCATAGTGATGAACAGTGTAACTATCCACTTTGTTTCCCTTCCTGATTTTTTTTTTTTTTTTTGGTGGGGAGGAGGGAGAGGAGAATGGCTATCCAAAGCAGGATGACAGAAAGAACAATAGATCCAAGAGATACAGCTGACCATAGTGTCTGGCAATTTCTCACTTAGATTTGGATTCAAGTATTTTTTTCCTTGATCCATATGTGATGATTCCTTTTCAGTAGAGTACATCACAAGAGAACACTCATCTAGTGCCCATATGTTGAAAAGCACTTAAAACTGTATTAGCTATAAATACAACTTACCATATGTGTGCACGTATGCTTGGGTGTGAACTGTGGCCATGAGATGGGCACTGAATCATTTTCTGTAGGCTTGGATTTATGTAATTTCACTAAGTTTTCAGTTGTGGCCCAAAATGTGTGTGGAAGTGTTGTATGCATGTTAGTTTTGTACATGCAAATAGCCATTTGCATGTACATACTGGAAAGATAGCATCCAATCATATTATTGGAAGACGCCATTCCACATGCCTGCACGTGCACGCAAAATGTTTTAGGGCAGGCCTGAGCAAAATTCCCTCTGCAGGCCAGATTTGGCCTGTCAAGCCCCCAGATCTGTCCCATGGACACAGCGGGGAGCCTCAGGCAGACTCCCTGCCTGCCCCTTGCATGCTGCTGAGAAGCTGCTGCGGAGCTTTGTTTGAACAGCTGTGAACCTGGGGGAAGGGGCAGAGGCTTCTTATGATGCTCCTGCCCCCAGCACAACCCCATTGGCCCATTTCCAGACAATGGGAGCTGCCTGTTGTCAACAGGAAGCTTGCAAATTACCTTACCACTCCCCTCAAGCACATAGCTGTTCAAAAACTACATGGCCCTGCTCAAGGGAGTCTGCTTGAAAAGGCTACTGGCTGGGAGTCAAGCAGGTAAGTTTCTCAGCCACAGTCTGCCTCTGGCATCCCAACCCTTTGCCTCCTCTCCCACCTCACTTAATCCAAACCCTCTGCCCCATCCTACACCCAGATCCTGCATCCCACCCCACAAAACCAAAACCCTCTGCCCGCCCTCCTGCACCCAGATCCCCTCCCAGATCCTGCATTCCAATCTCCTGCCCCAGGTCACAACTCCCTTTTGCTCAAGGTCACAACCCAAACCTCTGTACCCTAGTTCCCTAACCCAGATCACAACTGCCTCCTTCATTCAAACTCCCTCCCAGACTCCACACCCTCTCCTGCACCCCAGTCTCTTACTGCAAGCTTCCTTCTGCACCCTACCTCCATCCCAGACCCCACACCTCCTCCATTAATATGGAAAAGTGTGGCTGTTGACCACTTTGATGTGGCCCCACATACAAAATTATTGCCCACCTCTGTTATAAGGCCAACTAAAACAAAGATTCAAAAGACTTGAAATTTAGATAAAATGTAAATGCATTCATATTTGATTGTATTTAGGTAGCTCTAATGCAACCGTTGGTTGACAATTTTGCTGGTGCTCAGAAACTGAAGCAACAAACAGTCTCAAAGAGCTTTGTTTTCCTCTCTCTCTGGCTCCTTATACACCATTAAAGTTGCATAGTTTGAATTTCCAAGATTTCATTAACTGATCCTTAGAGTAATCTTTACTGATCATTTCTTACATGTGTTATGCTAGAAAGGGGTCACATTTAATCCAGAAGGCTGCAAGATTTGTTACGTTGATCTGTCTGATGGAAGGCTATTTCCAACTTCTTCCTTTGCCCCTGTGAGCTTCATCCTGGGCACCAATGGCAGCAGCACACTCATAGAGCACAGCAGGTGCAATACATTTTTGTCAAGGCTGTTCCCCACTCTGGCACTCTGAGTGTAGAAGGTGGGGGACCTACAAGAGACCTTAAATACCTTACAAAAACTCCCCAAGGTCACAGATTCCCTGCCCTTCTTCTGAAAACCAGGAAGATGCACTTGAACTTCTGCAGGAGGGTTACCCCTCAAGCTCTTTTACCATAAGAGAGCTTGAGAAAAACGGAAAACAAACTGCAATCTCTGATAGCTGACCTCTCAATCTTAGGCACGTATACGCAGGCCCTCTGCTACCTTCCAGGACACACAAATCAAATCATCACCTTTAAAAGGTGATTTTTATTAACAAAACAAAAAGATATCCTCAATAAAGCATACTTGGTTGTTAGGTATTACACAGCAACTGAGAAAAGAACAAATTAAAACACAGATAAACAATTTGGGGTGGGAGGCGGGAGCACATGGATTTTTCACAGAGAAGTTTAACTAAAACAACAAAACAAAGAAAAATAATCTGGTCACAACTAAATATACATTTTCCCCTTTTTACTCACAGTACACTTTAAGATCCAGTCCATTTTCATGCCCAGTACTCCTTGAAGGCATGGTAGTCCTGCCTGGATTCATTCATCTTGTTTCCCCCAGCTCCTATCTTAAAACTCTCTCAGGCTATGTCTAGACTGCAAGCCTCTTTCGAAAGAGGCTCTTTCGAAAGATACTTTCGAAAGAGCCTCTTTCGAAAGAGAGCGTCTAGACTGCACGTTGAACTTTCGAAAAAGCGGCTTGCTTTTTCGAAAGAAAGCATCCAGTGAGTCTGGATGCTCTCTTTCGAAGAAGCCCTATTTACATTGAAGAATGCCTTCTTTCGAAAGCAGAACTTTCGAAAGAAGGCGTTCTTCCTCGTGAAATGAGGTTTACCGCCATCGAAAGAAAAGCCGCGTTCTTTCGATTTAATTTCGAAAGAACGCGGCTGCAGTCTAGACGCAGGTGAGGTTTTTTCGAAAAAAGGCTACTTTTTTCAAAAAAAACCCTGAGTCTGGACACAGCCTCAAAGGAATAGCAAGCAGGTATATCTATTCAATTTAAATGTCAAAATCTTTCCCATTGGCTTTCCTGGCTTCCAGACAAACCCCTGTCTACCTGAATTTATCCCTTTGGTCAATGAGTGCCGGCCAACACTCTTTCTATCCATGACAGATGTGCAGAAAGAATCACTGAAATAAATGGGATCCCACATATTGATTATATTTTTCAAGACCTTGATTAGTATCTGGTATCCAAAATGGTGACCAATGTCACTTGAGGAACGATTCTGGGATTTTTTTGCCAACCTCTATAACATAGCCGTTGGGGTGCTAAAGGGTGAACCATCTTGACCTCTCTCATCATAGATTCATAGGGCTGAAAGAGACCTCAGGAGGTGATTAACTCCAACCCCATGCCCAAAGCAAAACCAACCCTAACTAAATCATCCCAGACAGGGCTTTGTCAAGTCAGGCTGAAAAGCCTCTAGGGATGGAGATTTTACTACCCCCCTGTGTAACCCATTCCAGTGCTTCACCACCATCCTAGTGAAATAATTTTTCCTAATATACAAATTAGACTTCCCCCACTGTAACTTGAGACCTTTGCTCCTCGTTCTGCCATCTGTTATGACTGAGAACAGCCTTTCTCCATTCTCTTTGGAACCTTCCTTCAGGTAGTTAAAGGCTGCCATCAAATCCCCGGTCACTCTAGAGCATGTCTACACAGCAGGGCTAAGCTTGAAATAAGCTGCAAAACTTGAACTATACTAATTGCATAACTTAAGTCGAAATAGCACATTTCGAATTTGGGCATGTCCACACAGCACTTATTTCGAAATAGAATACTTTTCCTCCAACTTCTCTTACTCCTCATACAATGAGGTTTACAGAAGTCAGTGTAAGAAGCACATTATTTCAAATTTGTTTTGAAATAATGGGCTTACTGTGTAGACATGCGATATGTTATTTTGAAATGACATCCATTATTCCAAAATAATGCTGCTGTGCAGACATGCCCTTACAGACGAAATAAGCCCAAATCCCCCACAACCTCTTCTCATGGGTCATGACCTTCAGCCCCCTAATCATTTTTGTTGCCCTCTGCTTGACCTTCTCCAATGCATCCACGTCCTTTCTATAGTGGGGGGCCCAGAACTAGACGCAATACTCCAAATGCGGCCTCACCAGTGCCAAATAAAGGAAAATAATTACTTCTCTAGATCTGCTGGCAACGATCCTCCAAATGCAACTCAATCTGCCATTAGCCCCTTGGCTATAAGGGCACACTGTTGACTCATATCCAGCTTCTCATCTATTGTCATCCCCAGGTTCTTTTCTGCCGAACTGCTGCTTAGCCAGTCGGTCACCAGCCTGTAACAGTGCTTGGGATTCTTTCATCCCAAGTGCAGGACTCTGCGTTTGTCCTTGCTCAACCTCATCAGATTTCTTTAGATCCAATCCTCCTGTTTCTTTAGGCCCTAGGTCACTATGGACCCTATCCATACCCTCCAACATATCTACCTCTCCCCCTGGATTAGTGTCATGTGCAAATCTGCTGAGGGTGCAATCCATCCCCTCATTCAGGTCATTAATAAAGATGTTGAACAAAACCAGCCCTAGAACTGACCCTTGGGCCACTTTTCTTGATACTGACAGCCAAGCAGATACCTAGCCATTAATCAGTGCCCATTGAGCCTGACAGTCTAGCCAGCTTTCTATCCATCTTACAATCCATTTATCCAATCCATACTCCCTTAACTTGCTGGCAAGAATATTGTGAGAGACCATATCAAAGGTTTTGCTGAAGTCAAGTTATATCACGTCCACTGACTTTCCTATGTCCACAGAGCCAGTTACCTCATCATAGAAGCTCATCAGATTGGTCAGGCATGACTTGCCCTTGGTGAATCCATGTTGACTATTCCTGATCACTTTCCTCTCTTCCAAGTGCTTCAAAATGGATTCCTTGAGGATCCCCTCCTTGATTTTTCTGGTGACTGAGGTGAGGCTGACTGGTCTGTAGCTCCCTAGGTTCTCCTTCTTCCCTTTTTAAAGATGGGCACTACATTTGCCTCTTTCCAATCATCTGGGACCTCCCCGATCTCTACGAGTTTTCAAAGATAACGGCCATTAGCTCTGCAATGACACTTGCCAAAACCCTCAGAACCTTGAGATGCATTGAATCCAACCCATGGATTTGGGTAAGTCCAGCTTCTCTAAATAGTTCTTAACCTGGTCTTTCTCCACTGAGTGCTGCCCACCTCTTTCCCATACTGTGTTGCCTAGTGCAGCACCCTTTCCATCTCCCTTTCCATACCTAGTTGAAGTTCAGAGAAATGGATGAGCCTGGTTATGATAAATAGATGGATTGCCACGGCCAAGTTCCCAGCTGGAAAACACAAGGGCTGCCTCTTGGAAGACGGTGAAAAGGCATTGCTATATGCTGTCACTACTGAGGTAGGCCGGAGCAGTGTGGGATCCAGGAAAACTCAGGTTGTATACTACCAACCTGACCATGTGAAAGGAGACCCCTTTAATGGAGAGAACGGTGATAGCGTTAGCTAGTTCTTCAAAGCGCTTCTCTCGTCACACCAACATCAACCGTCTCTTGATAGGATTCGATTTTCCATCCAGGGGTTCATCTCACTCCAGCATAGGGGTCGTGGGAGGACGGTGCTCTCTGCATTGTGAGGTAACAACGGCTGTGTTGCTTCCTCAGCTAGAAAGAAACAAAATTCAGAATCTTCTCTTCAACAACGATGATCAGGAATTAGCAACAGTAACGGCTGAGGATGTGGTTTGAAACCAAACCAGGGCTCCAAACAAAAATGCTAGACCCAAAAGAGATGGCAATAGTCCTCATCCAGAAGACAGATTTACACCATGGACAGAAGTTCCCCTATCCCATTCTCCTTCACTTAACTTGATGGGCTCAGACCTCCAGAAACAGCCCCTTAGCAACCTGGTCAAGTTGGATGTCCCCTTCTCTCCCCTTCTCCAAGAAGTCTTCCTTTTCCAGCTATTGATGATCTCTAGTCCCACCTAACCTGGGGGCTGGGCATTCCACAGCACTGATCTGTTCCTCATAGCTAGGGAGGTGGAGTCTGCTGCTTCGTTTCCGTTTGCCCCCGCCCAAGGCTTAGGGATGCAGACAGAAAGATGAAGAAGTTCCATAACTTCTAGGAAGGCACCATTTTTTTATGTCAGATCCTCAAAGCAAATCATTCTTCTTCTCTATTCTGTATCCCCTCTATCCCTTTTTTCGTAACTTTGATTCCCCCCCCCCCATCTTTGTAGCAGCCATGTACAATGGAACTGAAAATCTAATCACACAGAAAACGTCTTCCATGTTTTCAACTGTTACTTTAAAACTGAAGGGTTTCCCACAAAAAAAAAAAAAAAAAAAAAAAAGCTCTTTGTCACATGCTAATTTCACTGCAAATACCTGATCTGAATGCTGAGAAATTAGCAAATTAGTTGACCTGTGAGAAGCTGGTCTTTCTTAATATGCATTTAAAAGCTAGTCAGAGGGTATTTTCAACTCAAGAATCTCTGCAGTCTGAAACCCTAATGTGGTATTCAAGTAACACTAGATAATATCACACTTCGGCTTTTTTATAGTTTTTTTTAAATGAATAATTAAATCTGTTCCTTCTATACTAGCTATGGGAAAAGCAGAAGATAGTCATTCTCAGTTCATATACATTACACTGATACAGCATCAACCATTCACATTTTCATTCATGTATACAGTTACATTTCATACATGTATTCTGTTACATTTCTTTTACATATAAATATAACAGAGATGCCATAGCTAAGTTTCATTTTGTTACGCTGAGCCACTAATAATGAAAGTGCTCCGTACTCAATGTTCCTACCATTGATGCTTATGTAACCCACACACCTACTGGGTGAGGTTCACGATCCAATGTAGTGGTACTTAGACCAGTTACAGCAAGAGATAAGAACAAGGGAGCTCTACAGCCTAAGCTGAGAGCCATCTGGCTTTATAGCTCAAGCTCCAGAGGTCTCAGGTTCAAATCCGCCTGCAGGCGGTTGCAAGTGGACAACTTGATCTATAAAGCCAGCTGGCTTTCAGATGTAGAGCTCCCTTGTTCTTATCTCTCACTGTAAGTGGTCTAAGTACCACTACATGGGACAGTGAACAAAACCCCTTCCCCTAGCTGAGGAAGTGCATCCTGAGCTTCAGAGACCCAGATGAGATCCCAGACAAGCCCCCCCCCCCCCCCCCCCCCTTGTAACCACCTGCAGGTATAACTGAACCTGGACCTCTGGAGCTTAGTGTAGGAGCCTCTATAGCTTGAACTATTAAGCCAGCTGGACTGTAGACTTACAGTAGACTGTAAGGGAGGCTTAATAACACGTAGCCAGAAAAAGTGCTCCTGCATTACCTCCAATCTGAGCTATAAGATTTAAGAGGGGAAGCCATGAAATTGTGGTCTATGTAGAAGCCTGATTTTACATGCCCACCATGGAGGTCAGATTGCATACCCCTCCTAAGTGTTACCGTATTTTCCGGCGTATAAGGCGACTGGGTGTATAAGACAACCCCCTAATTTTTTAGTTAAAAGATAGGGTTTCGTCTTATACCCCAGCGCCCCTGCGCCTCCTTTGCTCCCGGTGTCCCTGGTCTGCTGGAGACGGTCCCCAACAGACCAGAGGCACCGGGAGCAAAGCCTCAGAAGCGCGGCACCCCGCCGCCACTTTGGCTTTGCTCCCGGTGCCTCTGGTCTGCTGGGGACCGTCTCCAGCAGACCAGGGACACCGGGAGCAAAGCCTCTGAGGACGCCCTGGCAGCGGGACAGCCCCGGCACGCCTGGGCTGCCCCGCCGCCGGAGCCCCTCCGCGGCTTTGCAAAGCCTCGGGGGAAGCCGGCGGCGGGGCAGCTCAGGCTGCCAGCCTGGTCACCCAGGAGCAGGTGTGCATGAAAATCAAGGTGGTCCACTGAGACCCCCAATCCTAAGCCCTGAGCTTACAATGGCCGTACTGGGTCAGACCAAAGGTCCATCTAGCCCAGTAGCCTGTCTGCCGACAGCGGCCAACCCTAGGGACCCTGGAGGGGATGGACCAAAGACAGTGACCAAGCCATTTGTCTCGTGCCATCCCTTTCCAGCCTTCCACAAACTTTGGGCAGGGACACCACTCCTACCCCCTGGCTAACACCACTCCATGGACCCAACCTCCATCACTTTATCTCACTTCTCTTTAAACTCTGTTCTAGTTCTAGCCTTCACAGCCTCCTGCAGCAAGGAGTTCCACAGGTTGACTCTTTGCTTTGTGAAGAACAACTTTCTGTTACTAGTTTGAAGCCTGCTACCCATTCCTTTCCTTTGGTGTCCTCTAGTCCTTCAATTATGGGAACTAATGAAGAACTTTTCTTTATGCACCCTCTCCACCCCACTCATGCTTTTATAGACCTCTATCCTGTCCCCCCTCAGTCTCCTCTTTTCTAAGCTGAGAAGTCCCAGTCTCTTTAGCCTCTCTTCAGATGGGACCTGTTCCAAACCTCTGATCATTTTAGTTGCCCTCCCCTCTCCCACCCTCTCTCTTCCCCTCTCCCACCTCCTTTTCCCAGTCTCCCCGAGTTTTGTTCAATAAAGAGAGATTCTATTTTTGACCACACGTTTTCTTTATTTTGTACATCAGGAAGGGGGGCTACGGAAGGGTAAGTGGAAGGAGGTGAGGGAGGAATGGGGTACGAGTCCCCGATGGGGAGGACTGGGCTGGCTCTGCGGGTGGAAGCTCTCCTGCAGCCCCCCAATTGCCCCCTCTCCCCAGATGGCAGCCTGCGGCAAGTGCAGCCGGTCTGATGGCCGAGTGCTGTGATGTGCCCAGTGTGGGCACTCCGGGCACTCCAAGCCAGGACTGCTTTGCAAGCGGTGCACCCCTGAGAACTGTCTGTCCGGGGTGGGGGTCGGGTCCCTTTAAGTACAGCCCTCGGCTAGCCTGAGACAGCAGCTCCACGCTCTAAGTCCTCATCTGATGCCCTGCCGGCACTGCTTCCGGCCATCTTTAACCTCGGTTCAGGGTCCACTTAATGTGGACATGCTAGTTCGAATTAGCAAAACGCTAATTCGAACTAGTTTTTTAGTCTGGATGCGTTAGTTCAAATTAGCTTAGTTCGAATTAACTAATTCGAACTAAGTTAGTTTGAATTAGCGCTGTAGTGTAGACATACCCTAAGTAATTCCTGGTTAAAATAAAACAATTCAGTAAGGCAGTAATCACAGATGTCAAAATGACAAACATAGAAAGTTAGAAAGATACCCTGGCCTCAGAGTGAATCAGTAAACCAAGAAAAATACTTTATAATCAACATGTGACTTACTTGGTAGGGAAAAGGTTTTGTATCTGGAGGACTGAGATCAAATTCTAGCCCTTAAATGGTGGCCTGGAAATTCATACTCTTCCTTGTAGAATGAGGGTTAGGGATACCTCTGGTTCCTCTAACCCCCCCCGCCCCCCGCCGTCTAGCAGTACTGTCAGTCCAGGTTCTGACAAGGAAACTAAATGTTCAGCATCTGGGACTTACCTTAAAAAATACATTATTTTTATGCTCTGTACAATACTGTGGCATATGCTAGATGACAAAACAGTATCTATTAATTCTATTACCCCCTTGCTGCAGGAGTGTAAGGATCAGCTGTTACCGAAAGTACCAGGAAAACAAATGACCAATTATAAAAACTGCTTTTAAACTAAGTGTTTATAAAACCAACTCTTTTTCAGGAACTTTAAAAGACCATTTTTGCACTTTCGTGCAAACTTACATGAAATTGCAAACAGAAAAGTGTCCCTTTGCATTCATAAAAGCTCTAAATGAGGCTTTTACAATCTAGTTAAATGAAACCAACATATGTTGCCATTGACTTCACTGAGAGCAGGTATCATAGAATCCTAGGGCTGGAAGAGACCTCAGGAGATCATCGAGTCCAGCCCCCTACCCAAAGCAGGACCAACCCCAACTAAATCATCCCAGCCAGGGCTTTGTCAAGCCGGGACTTAAAAACCTCTAGGGATGGAGATTCCACCCCCTCCCTAGGTAACACATTCCAGTGCTTCCCCACCCTATTACTGAAATAGTATTTCCTAATATCCAACCTAGACCTCCCGCACCGTAACTTGAAACCATTGCTCCTTGTTCTGCCATCATTACTGAGAACAGCCTCTCTCCCCTCCTCTTTGGAATCACCCTCAGGAAGTTGAAGGCTGCTATCAAATCCCCCCTCACTCTTCTCTTCTGCAGACTGAAAAAGGCCAAATCCTTCAGCCTCTCCTCATAGGTCATGTGCTCCAGCCCCCCTACTCATTTTGGCTGCCCTCCGCGGGACCCTCTCCAATACGTCCACATCCTTTCTATACTGGGGGGGCCCAGAACTGGATGCAATACTCCAGATGTGGCCTCACCGGTGCTGAATGAAGGGGAATAAATAGGTAAAGGCCTATTTCTTAGCATATATAAACCAGTACTTCCAAATGACCCTGATACATCCCCAGAAGGTCCAATCTGCTCATACTGGCTATTTTAAAACAATCTCTGCCTCACCACATTGCAATGGGAAAAAATGTAAACATGCAAGCCAATTCATCAGTATATAAATACACCTCAGTTCAATGTTCCACCACAACTTAGAACTTGCATCTCAGACTCACTCTGTTCTGATATTCTGACTCAGGGCAGGTCTATCCTTAAGCATCTGCAGTGAAGCTGCACTGATGTAGCTCTTCAATGTGGATGCTATTACATTGATGGGAGAAGCAGTATCTATACTCATGGGAAAAGCCATCCGATTAACACATTGGTGTCTACACCAGGTGTTAGGTTGGTGTAATGCAGGAGTGGGTAATAAAAAGGCAGCAGTCTGCCAGGAATAGTCTTTGGTGCCTCCCCCCGCCCGCAATATTTACCTGCACCTCCACAAGTATCAGATGACTGCAGTTCTCATTGGCAGTGGATTGCTATTTTCAGCTAATGAGAGCAGCAGGAAATGGTGCGGACCAGGATACCACTTCCCGATGCCGAGAACTGTGATCCGTGAGCAATGGGAGCGGTAATACAGGCAGTCCCTGAGTTACGCGGATCCGACGTATGTCGGATCCGCAGTTACGAACGGGGCTTTTCTCGCCCCGGAGGATGGGAGCGGCGGGACACCCAGACGAGCCGCGGTCCCGCCGCCCGCGTCCTCCGGGCAAGAAAAGGTCCCCGTCTCCCTGGTTTGACCAGCAGACCAGGGAGACGGCGAGCAAAGCCTCGGAGGCCGCCCGCAGTGGGACAGCCGCGGCGCGCCTGGGGTCTCAAGTGAGGGCAACCAAAGCAAGCAGAGACAAAAATGCTTTGCTGTCCCTCAGCGAGGTAGGCAAGCAAGCAGGGAAAGCTGAGAACCGGCTGTCCAGGAGGGTCCCTTTAAGCACAAGCCTCAGATAGCCTCAGACAGCAGCCATACAAAGCAACTCCTGACCTGATGCCCTGCTGGAACTGGTTTCAGCTGGCCTTAAATGTGATTCAGCATCTAATCAGTGTGGACGCACTATTTCGAAATAGCAAAACGCTAATTCGAAATGCATTTTGTTTATAGACACGTTATTTTGAAATAACTTATTTCAAATTGACTATTTCAAAATAACACTGTAGTATAGACATATCCTTTTATCTTTGATGAATGAACACTACAATGCACCGTAGGCTGAAAGGGAGTCTTATATATAGGAATCAAAGTTCATACTGCTCCTTGATCAACCAGTGAGTGAACTGCAAAAAATATGGTGTTGGATTCTGATTTTCTCTCCATGTTATAATTCAATATAAATTTAAATAATGAATGAGTCTCAAACAGGGTTGGATTACCCAAGAGGCAGACTAAGCACGTGCTTAGGGCACCAGCAAAGCAGGGGCACCAAAAAAAAAAGATGAGATTTTACGGTATAGTATTGTTTTTATTTTGAATTACATATTGGGGGCACCATAATTAAGGCCTCAAAAGGTCTTAATCCAGCCCTAGTCTCAAATAAGTATTACTGAGTAATACTTTTAAGCCTCAAAAAGAAAGCCAAAAGGAAGTCACTGAAAAGATGCAAAAATCGATAGTTTCAACAACAAAAAAACTAAAGAAGTAGGCTGTGCCCACAAAAGCTCATGATACCATCTATATGTTTTGTTAGTCTATAAAGTGCTACCAGGCCATTTGTTGTTTTTTTTTAGTTTATCAACAAACAAGATCAGCCTTTAACAGGCATATCTTAATAAGAGAGCTATGCTTTAATTACTTATTTTCTTTTAATTTTAAATTAAAATTACAATCAAAAATAAAAGTGGCATGGTGATTTTAAACTATATTCCAGTTATGTACAGAATGCATAACATGCTCGACACAAAGACAAATGTTTCAATTTAATGTTCTATTCCATTTCATCTTTCAGCTTACTGGAACAGCTGTCTTTCATAATTGTTTCTTTATCAGGTATTCATTACAACAGGATTCACTATATATAAGCCAATTTTTGTCTGTCTTCTTCATGTGAGTAGCCACAGTAAAACTATCAGAAATAAAACAAATAGGATCTGACCCTTCGGTGCACAAAAACATGGAAATTTTTCCAAAGACTGTACCTTCTGAAAGGCTCATGAGGACTGAATATGAAATCTATAATTTTTTGACTAATAGTCAGATATACAAGTTTATGAGCTTTACATCATCACTCTCAAGCAACAAGATTTCAAGAATTAACTATACCAAAGTCCCTACTCAAAATTCTGGTGAGAGACGTGCCTGATATCTGTCTCCTGGGATCCTAATAAGAGATGGCATTGTAGTGCCATGCCCACAAGGACACTGTCATTCAGCTGCAATGTTAACTCAGGCTTTTCTACTCTGAGATATACGTTCAGAAAAGTGCATCTCCGGTTAGTCAAGATGCATCTAGGACAGTTTTACTGCAAACGACAAACCCCCAAACCAGAAAAAACTCCAACTCATGGATTCTGATCAAACATAGGAAGCAGCTTTGAAAATTAAAAAGGCACGACTCAGCCAGTACAGCCAGATTTGTATCTTTACAGAGAACTCTATGAAACAATATTATCAAAATTATGAACAGCAAATAAAGACTGGCCAAAGCCATGACATTCAGACACCAAAATTAACTACCAAAGGTTTGTATCCAGCGCCCAGTTTAAAAACCAGCTCACCTCACAGACTGGCTTGCTTGTCGCCCCATGCTGCTGCCTGTGATGAAGAGGCAGTAGCGCGGGATGGCAGCAGCCCTTGTACGCAGGGGGTCCAAATTCTCTGTGGAAAGAGACTGCTGGTCAGGGGAGGCTTCCAGAAAGCAGCCTGTGTCCACAGCTGCCCAGGCTCACTGCAGACAGCAGCTGCTCTGGCAGCAGCTCCTGTCCACAGGGAGCTCGGACCCCTTGCAGGCAGGGGCTACTGCCGCAAAGCAGCCTCTGCCTGTGGCGAGCCAGGATTCACTGAGGGCAGAAGCTGCTTCGCGGCAGCGATCCCTGGCCCCAGACAGAAGCAGCAGCATGGCGGGAAAAGGGGGCAGGCAGCATCACGGAGCCAGCTCTACCCAGCAACTGGCTCCTGCTCACCAGACACAGAGGAAACAAGGAATATGAGGGAAATGCGAGTAGTCTACTAGATTAACCCATAAGCCTAGGTTTATAAGTTCATCATTTAGTCGACTACTTGTTCACATACCCACATCTGCGGATTAGGTATCTGCAGCTCAGTTTTGCAGATATCAGAACCATAGAGCTGGAAGAGAGCTCAGGAGGTCATCAAGTCCAGCCCCCTACCCAAAGCAGGATCAATCCCAACTAAATCAACCCGGCCAGGGCTTTGTCAAGCCAAGATTGAAAAACCTCTAGGGATGGAGACTCCACTACTTCCCTAGGTAACCCATTCCAGTGCTTCACCACCCTCCTAGTGAAATAGTTTTTCCTAATATCCAACCTGGACCTCTCCCACCACAACTTGAGACCATTGCTCCTTGTTCTGCCATCCATCACTACTGAGAACAGCCTTTCTCCATCCTCTTTGGAACCTCCCTTCAGGAAGCTGAAGGCTGCTATCAAATCCCCCCTCACTCTTCGCTTCTGCAGACTAAACAAACCCAAATCCCTCAGCCTCTCATAGATCATGTGCTCCAGCCCCCTAATTACGGCTGTAGATGTGGACACATATTTTGTAACTGCGCAGGATTCTATCTATATGGTGCCTCAGTCTAGACCAGGGGTGGGAAACTTAAGGCCCAGGTGCCAGATGTAGCTCCCAAGTCTTAGGGCCTGCCCCAGCATTGGGGAGCCCATGCCGGCACTCCAGCCCCACACTGCCTCCCTGCAGCCCCTGGCACCCCAGACTGATTTTGCTGTGGGTCACCAGCCCCCAATCCAAAAAAGGTTCCCCACCCAAAGTCTAGACACTGAGGGTGTGAATTGTAGTGTTGCACTATAAGTACACTGAGTAGGCCCAATTGTTGCAGACCAACAGGTGCTTAGTTAGCATTAACATACCCTTATTTCAAACAGAACTATGTTTGCGCAAACTAGGTAGCCTTCAGTTCACACCAGCTGGGCCGATACAGGATAGTAATTGGGCAATACTTCAGAACACTTTGTAACTTACCAATCCTCTAAACAGAAATGCAAAGTGAAGCGAGTGATGAATTACTCAGTATGATTCCTGTATTTTCATTTGATGCTGATGATTGTCCACAGAGAAGAATAATGTGTATTTCCTACAAATATTTCTCTCTCACACCACACTCAGGAACTCTTCTTGAGAGAGGGTTTTTAATTTGCCAGGCATCATCCTGACATTTTTTTTAAACACATTGATAATTTTAGAATTAAGCACTTGGACAAAAAGAGAGAGACTCGGATGATCCAATACATTGTAAAAACTAATCAAATTTCAATGTGAACAAAATCAATCCCTGGCTGCACAAATCCCAAGTCCAACTGATGCTCTGGTTCCCACAGCTCCTTTGGCTTCACGAGTCCAGTTGCTAGTTCCTGTAGTTCAGCGTACTGAAATTCCCTGGATGTTCACTCTGCCACCTGTAGGTCCTCCATGGCTGTCAATTAATCCCCTGATGTCAACCTTTACAGAAAGGTTTCCCTATTTCTTTGCTGGATGAATTGGGAGACTAGTAGTAATGCACCAAACACACAACTCTGGCTTTAATTTATTTACACACTATATTGCCATTGGTTATAATACTTTTTTTTAAACAAATGAGATTGTGACGGGGCCACTCCGTTACCTCGCACTTCTGCCGCGCCATCCCCGGTATACTGGGGAGAAGTAGCTGCCCCGCGCCAGCCCCGGCAGTGCTCTGCCTGCTCCGCCGCAGCTGGGGGGCCCTACACCCCGCGCCGGAGCCCGGCGGGACCCGAGGGGAAGGGGGAGGCGCGGCATGGGCGTTCTAGCATGGGCGTTCTAGCCTCTGCCGGCCCGGGCCTGCGGTAGCAGGGACTAGGAGATGGGGACTGGCCAAGAACGCTGACGTGGCCCCCCCCTTCACGTTGGACACACTGGCGGCAGGATGTTTAAAAGAGGCACCACCGCTGGGAGATGTGGTCGCCGAGAGGAGAGTAGAGGGGTGACCCTGAACCACGGGCCGGGCACAAGGAAGACAGGAAGCGACACAGGGCAGGGTAAAAGCCCGGGTGGTTGGTGCGTTACTGCTTGGAACCCCCACCAACCAGAACTGGGACTCCGTCCCAGTCCTTAGGGCCCTGGGTCGGGGCTCGGAGTGAGGATGGGCCTGAACCCCCTTACCTTCCTCTGCTGCCTAGCCCAAAAGCCAGATGAGAGGCGGAGGATTTCCGGTGTCAGACTGTCGACGACACGGGTGGCGAGGAACACAGAGAGGGTACTTGGGCCAGCGGGGCCACGGGCAGGGAAGGAACTGACAGACCCAGGCGGGGTAGCCCCCCTGCCCTCTGACAGAGATGTTTGATCACTACCTGGAAAAACCTGAACCAGACCAGTTCATGAAGGCTCCCTAGTGGAAAAGGCAACTCCATTTAATTTTTACTATGAATACAATTATTATTTGTTCCATTTAGAAATGAAAACAAAAAAATCTTTGTAGAGAACTGGAATCCCCAAGCGGAAAACGAGAAGACAAGAGAATAAATGTGAGGCAAAATATTGATCATACACACTGAAAATATAGTCAAATCTTGCTTGCCCTTGCTCATGGCAATTGGGGTCGACATTGTACAGAGGTTAAACAGGGACCTTGCATTTCAAGGAATAAGAAATTGAATCGATTATACACAATATTACAATGATATGGGTACATCTAGACTACACCTCTCTGTCGACAGAGAGATGTAGATCAGGCACGTCGAAATTGCTAATGAAGTAGGGATTTATTAGCATAAACATGGCCACTGCTTTTTTCAAAATTGAGCTTATCTGGAAAAAACAGCAGTCTAGACGCGGATCTGTCGAAAATAAACCTTTTTTTGAAAGATCCTGTATTCCTCAAAAAATGAGGTTTAAAGGATTTTTCAAAAAAGGGTCTATTTTCAGTAGATCCACAGCTAGACTGCCATTTTTTTCAAAAAAAAGCTCCATTTCGAAAAAAGCAGCGGCCATGTTTATGCTAATGAAGTGCGAGATAATTAAATCCTTGCTTCATTAGCAATTTCGACATGCCTAATCTATACCTCTCTGTTGACAGAGAGATGTAGTCTAGACACAGCCTATGTGTGCCAAGGAAGGTCTTTTTATTATGTTGAGAACAGTACAGGCTGTTGAAATCATGATGAGATATGTATATAGGATGTATGTGTACATGTGTGTTTATGCACATGCGTGCACACCCACACAAGCAGACACCAGCTCCATGGTACAGCATCATAGTGAGTGATCAGACAGGGTAATACACCTCCCAAGAGAGGTCTAAACAGTTTAAGTGAAAGGCAGCCTGAAATTCAGGGACAGCCTTTAGGTAGGAACACTTGGATTCTCTTATATACTGAGGGGATACTCTGTAAGACTACGTCTACACTACACTTCTTTTTCGGAAAAAGGTTTGCAAATTGCACTCTGCAATGTGCGTATCTTTTGCAGATTCTTTTTTTGGAAGAGGCTTTTCTGAAAGTTGGCTCGTCTACAGTGGGCCAAATTTCAGAAAAACCTCCTTTGGAAGACTCCTTCTTCCTCATGAAATGAGTTTTGCAGGGCTTCTGAAAGAGCATATCTGCGGATGGACACAGCGGATGCATTCTGTAGTGTAGACATAGCCTTAAACTGTTCAAAAGAAGTAACTGTGTGTTAGAAAATGGATTTTATCTAATATGGTAGTGCAAAGCCTGAGTTTGCTCCTTTATATTTATTTAGTGCATATGTTTGCTCTCCCTTATAATTTCACCTGTGATTTTTCTATTAAAATAAACCCTGATTATTTTTACATCAAGCAGGTCTCCACTGTGCAAACTGTACGAGGATCATGCATGCCACAGTGAACTACTAACAGGGGAACGGGTGTCACATCTACATGTCTGACAGATCAGAGAGGAATGGTACTTAAGAACTCAGAAAATCGATTTGGGAAGACTCGGAACTTGGGATGGCCACTGGCATCGTGGGAAGCCACAGTAAGACCCTATGTTTGTTGGCAGGCTACACGTGTCAGGCATCTGAGCCACAGCAGCACAGCATTAAGGCATCCCAAGATTACAGGGCAGTGAGTGTCAGACCCCTTCCTAGTCTGAGTGCTGGCCAAAGCATCCCATGTGTGCATTTTCTCTCCATTTAAAGTCCAGAAGAGAATGCTGGGAGCAGCCTGCTCAGTGCAAGATATGCTACTGTGTTGGCGAGAAGGGAGCTTTTCCTCATCTATGACCTTATTCCTAACTAAATCGAGAGACATGACAATGCTTGAAAGCTTCTTCAGTAAGACGGGAGCTGAAGTCTCAGTTATGATTCTAGTCACTCTCTTATTTATGCAGGGAAAAGCTATATTTTCTGGGCCCATGAGGCTGCCAACTGGCTGCTCCATAGAAAAACGTTAAGGCATAAAGTCAAGAAGGAGTATTGGAGGAGTGAGACTAGGGAAGAAATATAGCTGGGATTTTGGGACTCATATTTTCTTTTGACAGCATGATATAGAACTTAACACAGCGGTTACTTTTCCAGGACCATTAGAGTGTCTGTGTGGATCTCTGCTGTCCATTCGTTCATTTAGTATTTGGGCCTTACAAGTTTATTAGGCAACTAGACCAGGAAGCACATTTTGCTTGCAGTTACACTGATGAAAATCCTAAATAACTTTCCTAAAGCCATGTCATTACTCCAGACTTACATCAGCATAAAAGATTAGAATTTGAATGTAACTGCTTCACATCTGTTAGCACATCACTGAGGGTGTGTCTAGACTACCTAGTTTTGTCGACAAAAGTGGACTTTTGTCGACAAAACTATACCAGCGTCTACACTACCGCTGAGTTCTGTCGACATAACGTCGACAGAACTCAGCAGTTTTGTCGACGCTGGTATACCTCATTTTACGAGGCATAACACCTTCTGTCGACAGAACTCTGTCGACAGAAGGTGTTATTGCCTGTAACGTTGCGTCCAGACTACGGAGTTCTGTCAACAAAGCAGCTTGCTTTGTCGACAGAACTCAATGTGTCTGGACGCTCTTTGTTGACGGAAGTTTTGTCGACAGTATCTGTCGAAAAAACTTCCGTCGACAAAACGCGGTAGTCTAGACGTACCCTGACAATAAGGATAGAAAGCGTGTTACAGAACGACTGTTTTTCCATGTATTTGCCAATGTTTTCCCTCCTGAAGACAGAGCCATTATTATTAGACTGAAATGTGCCTTGTCTGTATTTTCTAGAACCTGAACCATGATAGTTTCTCCCTCTGGAGCTATATCATTGTGAACGATGAGGGCAGTGAGACAAAGTGAACAGAGCCAAATGCCTAGACAATGTACTCCTCTATATTAATTGTAGGCCCCCCAAAATTTCACTCTACTCACTTAAACTACCAGATATTCTTACTATTGTCATCCTTCGCCACACCGCACTCCAATCCCAGCAATCATCATCTCTTCCAGGTTTCTTAGCTTAACATACCCAGACAGTTCTGCCAGGTGGAGAATCCATCTTTGCCAGTGAAGGATCATGCATATTTATAAAAGCGACGAGGAGTCCTGTGGCACCTTATAGACTAACTGAAGTGTAGGAGCATAAGCTTTCGTGGGCAAAGACCCACTTCGTCAGATGCATGTAGTGGAAATTTCCAGAGGCAGGTATAAATATGCAGGCCAGGATCAGGCTGGAGATGACGAGGTGGATCCAATCAAGGAGGATGAGGCCCACTTCTAGCAGCTGATCTGGAGGTGTGAATTCCAAGAGAGCAGAAGCTGCTTTTGTAGTTAGCGAGCCATTCACAGTCTTTGTTTAATCCAGAGTTGATTGTGTCAAATTTAAAGATGAACTGTAGCTCAGCAGTTTCTCTTTGAAGTCTGGTCCTGAAGTTTTTTTGCTGCAGGATGGCTACTTTTAGATCTGCAATTGTGTGTCCAGGAAGATTGAAGTGTTCCCCTACAGGTTTTTGTATGTTGCCATTCCTAATATCAGATTTGTGTCCACTGATTCTTTTAGTAGCGACTGTCCAGTTTGGCCGATGTATATAGCAGTGGGGCATTGTTGGCACATGATGGCATATATTACATTGGTAGACGTGCAGGAGAATGTACCAGTGACAGTATGGCTGATCTGGTTAGGTCCTGTGATGGTGTTGCTGGTGTAGATATGTGGGCAGAGTTGGCACCGAGGTTTGTTGCAAGGATTGGTTCCTGAGTTCGAGTTATTATGGTGCGGTGTGTAGTTGCTGGTGAGAATATGCTTCAGGTTGGCGGGTTGTCTGTGGGCAACGACCGGCCTACCTCCCAAGGCCTGTGAAAGCGAGGGATCATTGTCCAGGATGGGTTGTCTCAGGCTAAGAGGTGATCTTCTCTGGTATGTCTGTAGCCTACTTACCTGTTATCTTGGAAACGGCAGGGAATTTGAAAGGCACTTTGTCCAATTAGAAGTGTGGAGAAATATTCATCCTGTCTCTGACTAAGATGAAGCACTTCTTTCAGAAGCTGTAGTGGCACAGTGCCAGCTTTAGGGAGTCCAACTCTTCTGTGCAGAGCCAACAGTTATTAATTAGTTTTATTAGTGGCAGGTCCTTAATGTGAAGTGACAGGGAAAGAGAGACTATCCCATCAACACCAAAATATAAATTGTCCAGATTTTGGTTGTGCTGTTTCACAACATGTACAGGCGGCCAGCCAGGGAAGAGTGAGGAAAAGTGAACACAGCCAAATGTCTGTCTATAGTGTTCCTGTATATTAATGGTATGCTGAAAAGACTAAGTTACTTCAGGTGCCTCTCTGGGGAAGTACACATGAATATTAATGATGAGGGAGGGAGCATCGTGAAAAATAACATAGTTTGAGCTACAGCTGTCATATCCCTTGAGAGCAAAATAGACAAGATTATGGGGACAAAGCCTGTTCACATTTCTCACTTTAATGTAGCTGAATGCATGAGTGAAGTGAACAGGATCTGGTCTCGAAGCTGGAATCAGTGTCAACTGCCCACCTTACAATAAAGTTCTGAGGAAAAAAGCGTTTATTTTTGTGCACATAATATAAGTAGGAAGTAAGTTTATCAGATTGCATGCTTCAAGAAACAGAAATTACCATTATTATTATATCCAAATACAGTCTTACTCAGATGATCAGAATCTTAGCATCAGATATTACTTATTGCCAGAAAACCCTATTCTGTGAATTACACCTTTTAAGAGGAAGGAAAGAAAGAATAAAGGTGAGTTGTGCCCATTATATTAGTCAAAGTTCTGGATATGCATGAAACACCCTGTTTCTTATGATATATCCTAAGTAGGTTAAAAATAACTACATTTTATAACAGTAGCAGAGGGTGCAAGTTATATTTTAACACATTAGATGGTGGATGGGTTCACTTAACAGGATAATACATGTTAGAATACAACCTCCCCCGTTTACAACAAACTGTGTTAGCTAACAAATTTAATAAAACCCCTTTTATCTTTGGAAACGCACACTAAGAGATCAAAGTGTAATGTGCATACAGATTTTGAAAGAATCAATTCCTGCTGAAGTAATTTCTGAGAAGATATGCAATAGTGTCATTATTATTTGTATCCAAGTACTTCATAGAGATCCCAACCACAACACAACAGGGATTGTGCTAGCCAAAGTAAGAGACAGTCTCCGTCCCAAAGAGCTTACAGTCTGAACAAAGAAAAAGATAGAGAAAGGAAACAAGGACATTGATTTAAAATGACTTGCCCAAAATGACATGACAGTTTAGCATCAGAGCTGGGAACAGAACTCAGGTTTCCTGACTGTGAGTCTGGTGTCTACTCAGTAGGCCAGAGATTCTTAAACATCTTTACGGACCACCTGAAAATTGCTGAGGGTCTGAGTGCTTTGTATAAATGCACTATAATAATTAAGATTTTTGTTCTACCAATAAAAGCACACAACTCATATTTTAAACAGCCACACTCTTACCTTTAAAATGAAGAGTTATAATTCAATCTCATCACAACCATGCTACACGTACACTTACAGTCTCCTAAAAATGAATCAATGGGTCTAGTTTGTGTAGCGTAACTACTAGCTCTTGCTTCTTGAAAGTTCTGGGCTTTCAATTTCTGTTTCTCAGCTGACTAAAAAGTAACATATGCGAAGAAAGACAAAGGTTAACTGGACTGTTATTGTTCTGTGCTTATATGGTGGTGGACCTTGGTTTAACACAAGAGAAGAGTTAGTTAAGACATTATAAAGACAGAGACAATATATAGGAAAGCATAGAAAGAAACTGAAGAGTAGACTGGAAAGAAAAAGGAAAGACTTTATTCAGCACCCACACAGAGCTTTCTATATTCCCCTATGCTTTTGCCATAGAAAAACTGTCATGGTTTCTGGGTGTAAAAGAGATCCTAGCAGGAAATATTTTAAAGAAATTTGTTCCCTGGGTAAAAAAAGAAGGCATGTCAAATATAAGCAGTGCAAGAAGACGCATGGCCTAGCTGCAAGAATTAAACATCATAAGGAAAACTGCTTATTGGAAGAAAATGGAATGACATGGATGAAGATGTAGATATGGCTGAGTGAATCGACGGGTTAGTAACTTAAATAATTCACTTTGCAATGCATCGTTCTTCAAGGCTCTCTCTATGCCTTTTAATATGAGTATGATTTGACAAGTAAATTCCCAAGCTGTCTGCTGTGTTGGATATTGCTAGAGGTAAAAAAAAAAAAAGTTTAGCTTAGCTAATCCTTATGGTTTGGTTAATTAGTTAACTAGGTTTAGAATCTATCAATCAAGTATAAAATACAGAAGTTTCAGTAAGAGAAATCTACAGTTACCAGTTGCCACTAAGTGTCAATTTTTTATTTTATACGTTCCCTTTATTTTGGAAGATTGTGGCCAGAGACCATAATGATGATGCCAAGTTTATTCCCTAATTTACTCCAGCTTTTCCAAGGGAACCCCATTCTATACTTGTTTTCGCCACAAAAAAACCCTACCAGGCGTGCCAGTGAGTGCAATGGGGCTTACTTCCAAAATTAAATGTTTTTCTCTTCAGCATCTGAGGAAGTGAGTTGTAGCTCACAAAACTCATGTTCTAATACCCTAATAAATCTATTAGTCTCTAAAGTGCCACTGGACTTCTTGCTGGTTTTGCTGAAACAGACTAATACAGCTACCCCCTGAATTCCAAGCACAATCAATCTGAGCTTTTTTGGTAACTTGATTTAAATCAATGGTTTTTTGTGTGTGATTTACATCATGATTTAAAGCAATGATTTAAATTGCCTTCATTGAAATCAATCCACCCCTACTGCTTTATCTGCAAGTTCGGGGAACTCTCCAGTTTTTTTAATCCAAAACTCAATTAGGGAATGTGTTTTTAAATTCTGACCATTATGTTTCATCACAAGAAATCCCAACAAGCACTCATGTGCTAATTCGACAAACCAAAGGGCAGCTCGCTGAATTTAAATCTGAAAGAATTACATATCCAGTTGTTTGGTTCAGCTTTTACTGAAAAGCAATCTTCAAATTGTTGCTTCTGACTGACAAGATGTTCTTCAATGTCATTTTTCCCTTAGAACCAGTCAATTTTCAGACAGAAAGCCTCCCAATTTTGGAACCTTAGAGGGAACTGTCCACAGACCATGTGAATGGAAATCACAGACCATGGACCACAGTCTGAGAGCCTTGGCACTAGACCACACTGCATCCCCTCTCACACTAGAATGCCACAAAGGTCTATGACTCCAATACAACGTTCTGACCAGCTTCCCCAACCTCAAATACAACACTCCTTTCCAGTAGGATACTTAAGCTGCATGCAGCATATTTTGTATCAATGCCCTTATGTGGAATTGGGCAGTAAGATGGAAGAGGATAATTGCTTCGTTCCCTCCATTCACCTCAAAAAACGAGGGAAAATTACATTAATAAAAAAAGATCATGCATCATTCCTGCAATCAATCTATTGGGGATTTTATTTAAAAGGAGAATGTAAGCGAATGGTCCAGAGGTAAACTACCAAAATAAAGAGTTATGTTTCCAATATAATACAACTGCCCAGTCAGAACAACATTCTACAATCCATGCTGTACAATTCAGAAATCATGTGGTTATCTGAGATTACACCTGCAATAAAGGGCTTGGAAAAATATTAATCTGGTAGAAAGCTTTAAAGCTGCAATGTTAAATCAAAGACAGTCAAGGCTGCCCTCTCAAGTTCTGAAGTAAATAATTTCCCAGTGGAGAAGGACCCCTATGGCTCTAACTCATATGATCTAATGGTAATGTTTTTAATTAAGCTGGCTTTATCAGATCAGCCAGCATGAGGAGATACCCTAAAGAAAACTAATCTTCAAATGGGAAGAAAGAGAAAGAGAAATTATATTTGTTTTCAGAAATCTTGAAAACTCAAAGAAACATCAATACACAAGTCAAGAGTCTGTATTATTATTTCAGCTATAACAACATAAGTTATACTGGTAACTTCATATTGTGGTACCTCATAAGGATAATGTAAGGATGGTCACCTTGCCAAAAAACAATCAAAACTCCCAACGTTAGCTCTATTTGCTCAGCTACACAACAGAAAAGAAAAACTGCAGCAATGTCCTGGCACCACATTTTAGATCTCCAACATTTGGCTACACACAATTCCATTCTCAGAAATAAATGCATTTATTTAGGAGGATGTGGTTTCACAGTCCTAAACAGGAGTTTGTTGTCAATGGAAGTTGTATGTCTTTGTGTGCCTTAGAAATCTCCCCTACATGCCTCCAGAGTGCTCAATGCTACTCAGGGCACCAGAGCAACATCTACATTGTAGCGCTATTTCAGATTACCGGAGGTATTCCAAAATAGCTATCCCATGTCTTAACAGCAAGCCCGTCATTTCAAAAATAATGGGCTCACTATTCCAACATCCCTGTAAACCTCATTCCATAAGGAGTAAGGGACATTTTGGAATAGAGGATAATTTCTAAATTTGGCACTGTGCAGACAGAACCAAATTATAAAATAAGCAATTTCAAAATTGACTCGAAGTAAGTTACACAATTCGTGTAGCTCTAACTGCGTAGTTTATTTCAAGCTCTGGGTGCACTATAGATGCACCCAATGAGAATCACTGTCTTGGGCCATTTATAATGTATATCTAAGTAAAATGTATATTTTACTTTATATGCATTTGTTTATTGTGTTTTAAAATTTTTTGTAAGCCACCTCGAATATTTTAAAGAGAGAGGTGGGGTAAAATATTTTAAATAAATAAAAATAAATAAATAAAATAAACCCAAGCACATACAAGACCCTCTGGAAGAACCAAAGGTGATATCTTTGAGAATCACAGCTCTCTCGTGCTGTCAAAGGGGAAGTAAGGCTATCACTTATTTCCCCTGTCAGTTTTCCTGTCCTCTTTTTGAGAGAAAAATCATTTAATTTCTTGATTCTGCTCTTGATGCATTTTGGATTTGTATTTATATTATTATATTATGTGGGAGGTTTCATGTTCAAATTGCTCATTATAAATTTGCTCCAGCATTACTGTATCTGTAAATCTATTATGTAGCGTTGAATGAAGTGGACACACAGAAATGAATAAAAATCATACTCCAAAGTTAAACAAAATCTTTTATGAGTTTCATATAGTTTGGATTACTTTTTTTCCTTTTCCATTACTTTTCACGGTCACATTCCCCTAAGTCCAAGTTCTGACTATGACTGGAACTAGTAATAATGAAATTGACTAAAAGGGCGACTTCCAGCATGAAATTGAATGTAACACAAGTAATGGCATGAATCACTGGAAATTAGGGATGTCATCGTATAAACAGCTACACGATTAATCAATTAAGTCTAGGCTTACTGGTTAATCTTGTTGACTACACGCATTTCCCTCTTCGCCCCTCCCCTGGGAAGCTGGTGCCAGGGAGGAACTAACTTAAAAGCCGGCTCCCCACGAGCACCAGATCCACCTGCCTCCCGCCCCCATCTCCATGCTGCTGCCTCTTTCAAGCCAACTGTCTTGTGTATTGGCTCCCATAGACACACCTCCCCCCCACAGCCGGCTGCCTCCTACAGAGGAGGGGAGCACAGCAAGAGCCGGGGCTGGGCCCAGGCTCACTGCAGACAGAGGCTGCCCCTCTTCCCCCATGCTGCTGCCTCTGTCCATGGGGAGCTCAGACCCCTGTGGACAGGGGCTGCTGCTACTCCACACTGCTGCTTCTGTATCAGGAGCAGCAGCTCGGGGCAGCAGGCAGCCTACCTGCATGGGAAGCTGGTTTTTAAACTGGCTCCCCTCATGGACCAGCTCCTGGCTGGTACCCCATGCTGCTGCCTCTCATACAGAGGGAGCACTGCAGGATGGCAGGGGGCTCCCCGGGAGCGGGACCGGGAGCGCACTGGTTGACGGCCCCACCCCCAGGGACTATCAAATAGTCGTGTAACCACTAAAATGTCATGTGATTACATGACTATTGAATTATATGATAGCTAACATCCCTATTGGATATCTCGGTAACATAAAAAAGAATCAAGGACAGAATCTAAAGAGTCTATTGATACCTTGATTTCTGCATGTGTGCAATGTCTATTAATACAAAGAGAAGGAAAATGTGTGCTCACCGAGAACAGACAATAAAAGTGAAGGTGACTTATTGTAAGTGGAGTTCTTTGAAATGTGTGGTCCCTATGTGCAGTACACTGTGAATACACATGCACTCCATGCTCTTTGGAACTGGAGAATTTTTGAAACCAATGTCTGTTGGTCCATGCCCGTCACTATGATCTCCTCATGCTCTTACTTGAGGAATGAGGGGCAGAATGGAACAACCTCCTCTTCAATTCTTTCTCTACTGCAAATTTAGTCATGATCCAAAGCAGAGGGGACGGAAAACAGCTAGCAGAACAGAGATGGCAGCTACACACCTCAAAGAACTCCAGATGCAATAAGGTAAATAACTTCCCTTTTTGTCTATGAGTTTGGTCTTTGTGTATTCCCATGCTGGATGACAGACAAGCGGTATGTAAGGAGGAGAAGGGTGTGAGGATACACGTGGTATCGCTACTTGTAAAAACAGCAGTCGTAAATGATTGGTCAATGGAGGACTCTTGGACCAAGACATAACTTTTTAATATGGGGATGGAACTCCAAGCAGATGCTGTCAATCATCAAGCAGGAGTACCTCTTGAATGAGTGCCACTCAGACTTCTTGTGCACTTTTAGAGTGAGTCCTCTCTCCATGTGGGAGTGGTGTCAATGGATCGATGAGTACACAAGCAGATGTCCACTTTGAGTCCAAAGTCAAGTTATTTCATCTGAGTATCTCTCTGCTACAGTAATGAACAGTCAATATATGACTTTTTAATCAGTTAATTTCTCTGCAAGTAAAACGCCAATGCTCATTACATGTTGAGGGAATGAATTCTCCTCAGCTCACTAGAGACATGAGGCTTCAGAAGAAATACAGGTAAGAGAACTGACAGTTTTATATGAAAATCTGAAACTAGTTTAGGAGTGAGCACTGAGTATAGACAAGGTGAGACTTTGTTTTTATGGCAACATTGCATATAAAGGACCTGAATTTACCTATCCTTCCAGCCAAGGTGATGACAACAAGGAAGGCAGCCTTTGTTGACAGGAAGGATATGGAGCATGTTGATTGTAGTACAAAGGGTGGCTCAGATACTACTGAGAATGATTCATACATCTTCAGAACAAGAACATTCCAGGTTTAATGCCCACACAAATAACAAGCTCTGAAATGAAACCCATCTAGGTTGGAACCCTGACTTGCCGTTCTCTTGAGCCAAAAGATCTAGGAAGGACCAAATGCTGATAAGGTGGGTGAGAAGACATTTGTAGGAGATTGAAAAAACAGAATTGTCTGGACCTTTCGGGGCCATGTACTCTCTACTGACTGGTAAGACCCCACCATTACTCTGAGGAATTTTCAGTGGGCAGGGTGGATGTCCACACATAAGTACAAGGGCTGCGTACCATGTGCTCTTTTCCAGGGATGATACTATCAGTGCCAGCATAACCATATAGAATTTTAGTTTGCAAATTTAAAAAAAAAAACCATTGCAGGTCACAAATGCATCTTCATCTGCTCTTCAATTAGGAAACGTTTTCAATAGAACCCTTTTCAGGTTGGAGCGACACCCGCTCTATTGCTCTCCATTGGAGGATTCTACCTTCTGGTGGAGGATCACCTCATGAAAATAGTCCCTAAAGGAGGACCGGAAGGGTTTTAGAAGAGGCGGGAAGAGAAGCTTAATGATAAAGCCAGAATGGAGATATTCAGAATAGGGATGTAAGTGATTAGCCAAATCACTACTCGACTAGTCGCTTCCCCTGACCCCCTTGATGCCTCTATCAGAAGCAGAGAGGTGGGGGAGCAGGAACTGGAGCAGGGGGGGAGCCAGCTTAAAAGCCGGTTCCCCCAGCACCATCTCTGCAGGGTGGGGGGAGGTAGAGGCATGAGGCATGAGCCAGGAATCAGCCTATCCCAGCTTGTACCTGGTCCTAAATACTGAGCCTCTGCTTTTTAAATGTAGTAAAAGCCGCCTAGCTCTTACTACAGTTAAAAGGCAGAGCCGCATCAGGTTTAGCTCTAGGGGCAGCATGAGTGGGGACTGCTAAGTTCCGACTCACCCCGCCCCAGGGAACTAACCCTGCTGTGGCTCTGCAGTTTAAATGCAGTAGGAGCCAGGTGGCAGCTAGGGCCTGAACTAGAGATTAATGGGTGTAAACACCTTCCACTGCAGCAGGTCCAGATGTTTGGATGCCCTAGCAGAAGGGAAGGGGTTCTTGGGCATTCCTGCCTAGATATTTCTGTACCCTGAACTAAGGGGGTTTGGTGGGGAGTGAGTAAAGAGAAACTTGAATCCCTTGGCTAGGACTAAGTGCTTCTCGGCCCTTTTGGGAACAGGGGCACATGTTGCCAGTGTATGCCATATGGTTCATGACGTTTTAAAGCATTGCTTCATTCACCAAGATCGCTACCTGGCTCCATCTTGTGCACTGCAGAATGTCCAGAAACTTGTGTTTTGTGACCTTGACCTCATCTACAGAGATTTAGAGCTTCACCACCCCTCCCCAAGTAGCAGTTCTTGAACTAGAGGGGATGGCCAAATTGGGATGACTGACAATCCAGTTCAGTCTTCCTCTTCTATAGGGACAGGTTCCTCTCTTGGGAAAATAGGTGTGATATGAATCTCTATTAGATTGCACATAATCCGGGGACCATGCATATGGGGATCAGAGTCTTGCTTATAAAGAGCAATGTGGTAACTTGTGATTACATTGATCATCATCTTCAACAGGGACAACGAAGAGCAGACACTGACCCGTTTAGGCAGTTTGGCTTGCTGGGAGACTAAAGCGGATCCCTTGGTGGACCACAAGGAGAGAATACAAGTTCAGTGCTCTGAATGGTGAGTTTCACTTAAGGGTTCTTATATATTCACACAAGTAGAACCAAGACAATAGAAGGTTTGGATGAATACATTTCCCAACAGCTATGAGTACATCTTCACAGCATTCACCTGAGAAAGTGGTGTTCATATTTTCTGCATTCACTGACCACTAAATAAAAAAAGCCTCTATTTAAAGGAGAGGTGGAAAACGCCTGTTAGCTCATAAGTCAGCATATAATATGTTCAGGGTAAGTATGTCAATGTATGCTATCCAAAAACAATGCATGTCTATTTAACTCAATGTCATGCTATAGGTCCTGTGCACATGATTTGTTAGCACAAGCAATGTTGATAAAATGCCTAAACATTTGATTTTCAGTCATTAATATCCATTATTTACGCTTATCAGCGCTGGCAAACTGTATTTAAACAAACAGATCTTGTTTTGGTCATTTCACTTAAATTTTTCTGCGGTGTCTAATTTGCCTGCAGGGTCATCATTGCTTTATTCATAGCACCCCATATCGCTTTGGTATATGAAGATATGCATTAATACCAATAGCCAATGAACTTTTCCAAAGTATTAGCACACTTCTATCCATGTCTATGTCTGTGTTAGTCTGTCAAACTTATGGAAAATTCCACTAGTCCCTCAACTCAGCTTTAAGTTCCAACCCCTCGTCCTCTTTAGACTTCCACCTCATGACACCCAAGACCTATCCCCTAGCAAGCCCAATATGGGAGGTCCTGCCAATGACAGTTACCTGCAACTTTACACTGGGCCCCTGACACTGTTGTGCTCAGCTCTCTCTCTCTCACACTCTGTGGTTTTCCTTATTAAGTTAGCCTAACAGTATGCTGTGCGCTAGAGCATGAGAGATTCTAATGGAGCACTGCCAGGTCCCACTGCAGACCATGGGCATACTGCCAGAGACGAGAGACATCGCTCACTGGGGATCATCTAAGGTACAGTCCTTCAGTTTGCAAGCTCTTTATAGCATGGATCTTTATTTTTGCTTATTGTACAAGTGCCAAGCACAACGCTGGGATGAAACAAATAAAACCACCTCCACCACAAAGAAGAGATCAAGATATCACTGGGGTGAGAAAAGCAGTCATAGAATCAGCAAGGATGCAGGAGTGGAGAAGGGTGAGTCTCAGGGAAGAGCAGACAAACCAACCTCAACTTGCATCCCAAACCCAGCCATGTAGAGCTCTAGGACGTTTCATTGAACCAGGAGCTGAAGGAAAAGCTCATCATCTAATTAAACAAATGAAAATCTGGAGGAATAACCTTTTTATCTGATGAAATGTGGCAAACATTCCCACATGGTATTGGAACATGTGCACCCACAAACAGAATTGACCAGTGCACGATCCTCAAAAACTTGAGCCGTAACCAATTAATAATGGGATACCTGATAGATTATATCACTTTGAGTACCCAGATGCAACTTCCTGAAGCTCTAGTGCAGGGTGCTCTTCCCAGTGCTGTTTAGAAACTTCTCCACATGAACAATGTTAAGAATAGTCCCACGACAGCATACAAAAGCGGAAATGCAGTTTTTCCTCTTGCAGCACAATCAAGGAAGACTGTGACATGGGTTTTTTTTTTACCTGATAGATTAAATTAACAAATTATATATCACTCATCTGCAAGCCTAACAAATAAAATCTTAAATAAATCACTGGACAGCAAAAAATCCAAGATAATGGGCATAGTTTGAACAATATAAAAGGAAAATTAAAAGGCACATTATCCTATCACCTATGTAATTACCCCGCAAGCAGACAGCTTTTTCATGTGCTGCTTTATCAGTGTATTTGGATTAGTGCAATGTGAACCTCAGCAACTGCTGTTATGTAACTAAACCCTGCGTATACAGTTGTCATTCTGGGTAAATTTAACTCTGCAGGTTTAGGACAGAGATCTGTTGCTAGAGAAGGCACATGAAATAACAGAAATTTAAAGACATATCACCTTGTTTGTGTTGGGGGAGGGCAGAGGGTTCACAAAAAGATTGGGATAGGTCACTCAGGCATTGTGTTTTATAAGGGCCACATTCTGCTTGTCACAGAAACACTGTCACATTAGCCATTCTAATAGCAAGTTTGAGAACAATGAATCCTGACAAGAGCACTTACAAAGCTGGCCACATTTCCCTCCACCTGCATTCAAACAGCAGGCGTTGGCAATATAGATACTTAAGGGGTTTAATACAGTTAGGAGCCAAGGGATAAGCATTTGTATAGAAAATATGTCATAACAGGGAGCTTTATAATGAGAACAGAGTATATTATTAGCATTGTTATGAAACTGCTTTAGCACTTGCAACTAGTGCATCCCAAGGCTGAGAATTATGGCTCATCTAAGAGTCTGTTTTCTGTATTTTATTTATTAACAGACAAAACACTGAGTTACCTTTAAATGAAGTTGGCTAGTCTACACTCAAGTTGCATTTTACATATTAGCAAACAACATTGTAGAGAGAAAAAAAGTAAAACATTTTTAAGTGTGGAAATGAACATTAAAGGAAAGGAAATAAATATGCAAAAATCCCCAGCTGAAATTGTTAAACACACATGCACCTGATTTGCATAACATTTTAACACATTTTACACTGGTATAGCTTTAGTAAAGTGCAGGAACACATGTGCCTTAGCTCAGGTGTCTCACAGACATATCTGAGGGCACTTTTTGATCCTTATCTTTTATCCAGCATTTGCCATCATCTAGGCTATGTCTACTGTTGCATCATCTACTCTAAGGAGTTATTTCAAAATAATAACTCCCAAAATAACTATTTTGAAATAAGCTATTCCTCTTCACAAGCAGGAGTTATTATTTTGAAATAACAAGCCCTTTATTTCAAAATAATAGGCTTAGTAGTGTGGAAACTCACCTTGTTATTTCGAAATAAGTGGAGGTATTTTGAAATAACTCCCCAGTGTAGATGTACCTAGGACTCTTGGACTCTTCACTCTATGAAATACTGCAATGTTTCCCTCACAGAAACATTCTCTTTTTCACAAGCAATAATGAGTCTTGCATAAATGCAGTTTAGGATAGAAAATGCCATGAAATCCTTACATTCATCTATTCCAAAGGAAAAAGTATTCAAAGTAAGTATGCTTAAAAAAATCAGAACCTAAAACCTCCTGATCAAGATATTATGCAAGGATGTACCAAGGATCCATCTAGACATGATTTAGTATATTTTACAGGCAGCAAACTAAAGAAATATGTCCCTTTGCCTATCAATATGATGCTTCACTCTTGAGTCAAGGATTTAGAGGGGTAGCCATGTTAGCCTGTAACTGAAAAAACAATGAACAGTCCTGCAGCACCTTGAGGGTACATCTAGACTACAGGGTTTTGTCAACAGAAGTTTTGTCGACAGATACTGTCGACAAAGCTTCTGTCGACAAAGAGCGTCTAGACTACATCCAGTTCTGTCAACAAAGCAAGCCGCTTTGTCGACATAACAGTGTGGACCCAAAGGACAGTGTAGATGCAATAATGCCTTCTATCGACAGAACTCTGTCAACAAAAGTCGTTATTCCTCATAGAATGAGGTTTACATACATCGACAAAACTGCTGAGTTTTGTCGACGTTATGTCAACATAACTCAAAGGCAGTGTGGACGCAGGTATAGTTTTGTTGACAAAAGTTCACTTTTGTCGACAAAACCCTGTAGTCTAGACACACCCTAAGAGACTAACAAAAAAGGTGGATGGTATGAGCTTTCATGGACATATCCCACTTCTTCCAAGGATGGGAATTATCACTGGTTTTGTGATTTTACCCATTCCAAAAGAAACTTCACTATTTTCTTCCAGAAAAAAAATGGAAGAAATCCAGTTTTACTAAATAACACACACGACACCTGTCATGTGATGCAAATATATTTGTTATTCAAACAGGTATATCTACTGCCTAAAATGAATTACCTGCAAATCCATAAATAAAATATAAGTAGGCAGTAATCAAGTCCTGTGGCTAATAATTAGATCAATTTATTATAGTGTAGTAGGATCTAAAGACAGAGACATGAGTGGTACACTAAGGTGCTGGTTTAGCAATTAACCTACTATAAAGTTTCAGCCAAACCAATCCCAATGTGTTAAAAACATGTTTGATTGACAGACAGCTAACTGGACAATAATGCTGGTTTTCTAAAAACTAACAAAATTATTAATTAAACTTATTTCTTCCTTGTTTTCATTTCAAACATTTTACTGCAATGAACTCTGTTTCAGACTCTGGAAAATTTGGAGAAGAAATATGAATCTCTAAAGTAAATGCTAACATAAAAGAAAGGAACTCAAGACTGCGTTCAACTTCATTGCAACTTTTCTGGCTTCTTCAGCACAGGTAATTACCTGCTCCCTCCCCCCCCCCCCCTTTTTTTTTTTTTAAGGACCACAAATCCTTACCAATTAACTGATAATAGTTCTTACTAGTAGCATTACCTTTTTTTACCCTCTTTATTTTATCGCTTCATTTCTAGCACCACTTTCAATCTCCGGCATATTAAATCAGGCATCCATATGCTGAAGATGCATAAGATACACCTCTTACCCCAGTTATCCCAGGTTTCACATTCTCCCCTTTCCCTCCATGCGTCTATGATGTCCTCATCACTTCACCACCTTTCAGAGCAGAGAACATTTTCATTCACTGACTGATGTTAAAAGTTAATGGCTCTTGTATAAAAATTATGTTCATATACATTTATCTACTTACAAGATCAAAAATTGCAATAATTTTACAGAATTCATATGAAGAAGTGAGGAAACAGATTGACAGAGCAAGACAAGTGCCCAGAAGTCAGCTACTTCAAGACAGGCCCAACAAGAAAAACAGCAGACCACCACTGTTCTTCACCTACAGCCCCCAGCTTAAACCCCTCCAATGCATCATTAACAATCTACAATCTATCTTGGGAAAAAATCCCACACTCTCACAGGCCTTGGGGCACAGACCAATCCTCACCTACAAACAACCCCCCAATCTGAAGCAAATACTTTCCAGACACACATCACATCTCAAATACACTAATCTGAAACCAATCCTGTTGCTAACTCTGTCCACAAATCTATACAAGTGACATCATTACAGGACCTAACCACATATCCTCTAATGCGATATATTTCTTCAAGTGCCAGCATGTATAATGGCCAAACCGGACAGTCTTTGCGACAAAGGATAAAGGGACACAATTCAGACATCAGGAATGGTAACACACATATACCAGTAGGGGAACATTTTAACCTGCCTGGTCACTCAGTCGTGGATTTTAAAGTAGCCATTCTTCTACAAAGGAATTTCACCACCCAATTACTCATTTTTCTTACAGACCTCATTTATTCCGGGAGGAGTCTTTTTTTCCCCACTTAAACCATGAAATCACTCTCCACCGCTAAAGATGAGGTCTACAAGTCATTTGTCATTCATTAGTCACAATGAAGCCCATCTTAGCCTGGAAGCTGGAAGTTCTAAATATATACCTCTTAACTATTAGAAAAAGATGAAATTTCATTTATACAATCTGTATATCTTGTATGCTTTTTTCTAGCATATGCACTGTAGAACATGAGGAAACAGGAAAATGTAATTCCATGAGAAAAGGATTCTCCAAGCTGTTACACAGTAAATCAGGGAGCTGTCATTAGGCTTACAAGTAGGATGTATCCAAAAGGGAACATTCAATGTCTGATTCCACAGTTCACACATAAGTGATAACACATAAGATGCATAGTTACATACTGGAGACCTGCATGTCTGTGGAGTCCTGTGGCACCTTATAGACTAACTGAAGTGTAGGAGCATAAGCTTTCGTGGGCAAAGACCCACTTCGTCAGATGCATGCATCTGACGAAGTGGGTCTTTGCCCACGAAAGCTTATGCTCCTACACTTCAGTTAGTCTATAAGGTGCCACAGGACTCCTCGTCGCTTTTACAGATTCAGACTAACACGGCTACCCCTCTGATACCTGCATGTCTGTGATACTCTATGAGATATGAGCTGGAAACAAGTGCTCCTTGACCTTGTTGGGCAGGTGTTCTATTGATGAAGGCTACCATATTTATAAATTTTTCCCATTTTTATAATGACGTATTAAAGGATCCTCTGACTTGCATGGTTGCACTGGATTCTCTTAGTCAAATTCTATGCCAGCCAGAGAAACATCTCCATTTATAAAAATATGAAGGCCTGCATGCAAATCTGTTTATTTGCCACCATTTTAGGTCATCGCTACAGCCTATACAGCAGGAAGCCCCGGGGGTCACAATGATACTCACAGCACATGCTGAAGGCTGCAACTTAAGTGTGGTTGCATATACCTGCAAATATATATGCAAATAGCTTCTTTCGCACAATGCCCTGGCACCTCCTCCTCAGGGGCTAGAAACGCTGACACCCTGTACCCATCTGTTCTAGCCAGCCCATCCCAGTGGAGACCATGTTCAAAGGATCCTGGTCACATGTTGAGCCTGCGTAAACCCAAACTGCACCACCGGCTGCAAACAAACGGGTCGCGGGACGCATGCGGCCCACGAGCCGCGTGTTGAGTAGCCCTACCAGAGAGCATTAGTAGTTACTTACAAGGGCCCCAGAGCAATTGCAAAAAGGAACACACACACACACACACACACACACACACACACACACGCACACGAGAGAGAGAGAGAGAGAACCCCAACATTCCAGACTAGTGTGTAACAAATGAAACCAAGAAAGAAAGGTAACAGAAACCCAGGCTTGTTTTATTTTTAGGGCCTCCAAACATTTTCTTTTTGCATACCAGTGTGCCTTTTTGGCTGGCTGAACTAGTTACTGAAAGCACCTGACAGTTTCAGCTGACTCAAGGAACACATTTAAGCTTTATCAGTGCTGCATAGTTATTTGCATCAACTCAGAGTCTGTTCTTTTGACAGTTGTCTCATTTAATTGAGTTAAAAAAGCTGCCAGTCTAAAGCGACTGAGCCCAAGGTAAACTCACTTTGAACTAACCATCTGTCAAGAGCATCTCCCAGGACAGTCAACACTTAAGGGATAAGTTGAATCTAGTTCTCTGGATCCCTAATTAAATCATTCCTGAATTAAATCCTCAATGTCCCTAAAAATCCACACACACATTGAAACTACACAGCAAAATCCCATTCCTCTGAATACAGGGAATCACGGACAGATACAGATAAAATTTCTCACTCTGATACCAATAAAAATAAAAACATTTTCATGGTAAATTAAATTCATACTGCAAGCCTCAAAACTAGAATAAATGTTGAAGTGATTCCTCTGCTCTAGATACAGGTTTTCAGTTTGAGTGGCACCGCAGAAGAATGCAGAGCAAATACCATACAAGAGGAGAAGGCAGATAATGCTGCCTTGGGTGAAGCTTTATTTTCAGTTCCCAGCAGTATTGCAGACCTAGTCTGGTAATTTACCAATTAGAGTGGATGTGCAGGATGTCATGTGATTGTTGAAAAATTCGTAGACTTGTGTTTTATCTGCAGTGGTGAAAAAAGTGAAAGAATTAAAGCTACTTTGCAATATTAAACCGGGGGATGGATATACATGTAACTTTGTAACCAGTCCTCGATGCAGTATCGTATTCAGCAACAACTGTCACCACTGCTACTAAGAAAGAAATGAAAATAATCCTTGGGCCCAAAGGTGTGGGAGAGAAAAATTCTTAAAATTTCTCTATCAATGTGAATATGCAAGCAGGTCAGAATGAATTTTATATTCACACTGCAACTATTTGTCCTCAATGCTACCAATTTCAAGCTATCAACCATTTCAACCTCATCATATTTAAATCAAAGGCAGGTGAAACAACTCAAGACGTTGGGGTTTTCTTACGTATACTGTGAAATTACATGTATCTAGTTATCTCTAAGTATCTCTAAAAGTCTAGTAAGAGCATTTATGGAGCTGAAACTAAGCGTAGGCTAGTTAAAGATTAATTTAGCTCAGCAAGACAGATAAATTAGCTCTTTTCGTCTTTAATCCCAGTTACAAGAGTAATTGGCGTCCACTCTGACATGGAAAACAAAAGCTGAAATTCAGGTTAGGAAAAGGTAGCTGAAAAACAAATTGATAAGAAGGTTGCTTAAGAGTCTGCATTTTCAGGAGGAGGTGGAAAGCTAGGGGAATAAATTTGTAACATAATATAGGGCTCTCTTCTCTTCTTCCCTTTTCATTTCCTTTCTACTTCATCCATAGCATCTGCACTTACACCTAAGTAAACTCTTTGGCAGCTAGCTCAGTTAGTAAAACACTGAAAATTAATTCCATGATTATATTCACTATGTTCCCAAGACTCTGATATACATGTGGAACCAACCCACCTAACACAGTCTCTCTTTCAACTTTACCACTTCTTCCTTGTGATAAAACAAAGGTACCAAGTAAATGAAGCCTCAGCTTTACAACTTGTCTTTGCACCTGATCCAGGATCTACTCATCTTTAAAGTTGATCAATACACGAGTATTTCCTGTACAAAATTATTCATTCTTAGAAGAAGAAATAGGAAGAGACAAAAGTGGAGAGGCTTTGGTGCTTTAAAGGGAACAATGGAACTGTCAAATAGAACAGTTGTTCAAATTACATAGAAACTACAAACTGTTACAATATAATAAATAGACATTAATCTGCATGATTTGTTTTTACCGTTACTAATGATTTGAGGAGTCTCTTTACTACTTCTTAACTGCCATGAACAAGGGCTGCTGGTCTCAGCATGAGCCGGGACCATGCAGTCTGAGCTTGAGGTGGCCCGAGACGCTGCGCCTCTGTATTAAGACCCATCCTTTCATTTTGTTTAATCCACAGCACTTCCCAATACAAAGACATACTTTGAATGAAGTGGGGCAGAAGAAGGGGGCTGGTGTCTCCGTTTATATCATACTTTCTTTTATGACCTAAGCCAGTTTTTAACTAAAGTCTGCCGAGACAGGTGTACCCAGTGCATCCTCCCCCCAAAAATTCCAATGCCATTATTTAATAGTGGAGAATGGTGAAAGTGATGTGGCTGTGAGTACTGCATTAAGCCTATACATGTGATATTTCTGAGAAAGGAAGGGCTCTGTTTGCATTAGAGCTCGATCTTGTGTCACTAACAGCAAATCAGGAGCAACTAATCACTGAAGTGATGGCAATACCCAGCACATCTGAAAATTCCTCCATTTGGGGACATATATAAGGATCTGAGAGCCTATCTTACAAATGCTAATTTTTTAGTGTCTTGGGCTCCCCATAGGTATATAAAGGTACAGGTTTACAGAGATGGTGCTACTCAGTACAGAGAGTCTCTGCTCAGAAAAGTTTACAACTCAAGAGATGAACTAAAGAACAAAACAAGATATGAAAGGAACAGAAAAAGAAAACAATACAATTTCTTTATTAGTAGTAGTATCATCATTAACATAAAGGATGGATCCTTTTCAATATACATTGTTAGAGTGCAGGCTCAGTTTGCATAAGCAATGGCAAATGCCAGTGCAAACACACATTGTATCTGAATTATCCAAACACTTTATATTGCTGGAAATAACTTGACAATACCCTCTTTTGGTATTTTGTCTCTTACACTTTGAATCTTCTTCTGAATCCATAATATGCAAGAATATGAGAAAATGAAAAAACACCCCTTTTTAATCTTAGAACACGTTTGGTTTGGTTTCAATTTAATTTAGGGTAAAGGTATGTGAGTTGGGAATAAGAGCCCTCCACCCATTAGTTTACCTATCCTGGATGTTCAACTATGATTTACACTAGTGTTAGGTGATCTACATTACATTCTATAAACTGGATGGAGACTTTTCAGACATGCATGTTTGAACAATAGTCTTATTACAGCAGCCTACGGACGTTATACTGTGGAAAGTGAAGTACTACAGGGCATAGTTTAACCAGCTTCTAATCCTCTTTCCTACGGATCCTTTAGAAAGAGGATCCTGGTGAAAATGAATACTACAGTAATATTTTCCTTGTAAGCCAACAGCTAAATGATTATGATTTCATGACTGCTATGGAAGAGACGGGGATGTGTGCTACTGTAAACTCAAACTTTCTGAGCAGAGTAGGTGATTGAATAAACCATCTTCCAGAAGACTGGATTTTTCGCACTTGTGACTAAATAAAATATTGCTGCTCAGAGTCATGGACTGTGTCCTACTGCATATGGCTCATAGTATCTGCAATCCAAAATTAAACACTTGAGCAATCTCAAAACTTGTAGAGTACATAAAACTCACTCATCTGATTTCCATGCATCAGAAGTCTCCCAGGACAGGTCCTCCCATCGCCTTTTCTTTCCCAACCCATTTTTTTAGTTCCCTTAATTAGCTCATTAATTAGCTGTCACACACACACACATACACACACCACTCACACACACACACACACACACACACACCACTCTCACACACACCACTCTCACACAGCCTTTCCTGAGACTAGAGGAGAGCTCCTACTGACTCTACAGGATTTCTGCTTCATCTACCTAAAGATTCGCCAGGACCGCTTTCTACTTTTCTGCCAGAAGTATTTGACTTCATAGATTTTACAAGGATGATGAGGTAATTAATTGGTCTAATACACATAATATTTCTGCCCCAGAATGGTTCTCATACTAAGTTCTCAAGGACTTATGTGCCCCATCTCAGATTACATCTTCAGAAACTAACTTCAGTTATTAACATTCCTTATCTAACAGTGATGAGTGCTCTTTAATTCAGTCCTGATAGCGTCTTATTTACGCGATAAGTGATATTTTTTATTTTAATAGCAAATATTCTGACATCTAAAACAAAATAGAGTCAGATGCCACATGCACAAACGAGTATGCTAGAAATAAGATTCCTTTAAAGTAACCTGGCAGTGCCTTACAGGGTAATGATTTATGATCCTGCAATATGCTAAGGAATGCAGAGAAGCACAGCATTTGCTATTAAGGAGCTCATTTGAAAGCAATTGTTGATATTTGCACATGTGAATCAAGAGGTCTGTCTGTGTTACATTCTATTATATGTATTTCACGTCTATTTTACAGTGTTATGCAATTTTCTAGTGTAATACATTTTGTATATCCGGAGCCATCCTTTTAAGAAAAGATCTGGTACCACTTCTATTTTTTACAGTTGTCAAAATAAAATGACAAACAAGTGAAAATCATGAAATATTCATGGAGCTTCTTATATTCATTGCCACATTCATTATCACGACTCCCAAATGCAGGATGTTCAAACCAGACTTCAAATTCCGCTCTCAGTTTAACCTATGAAATGCCATTGGGCCACAGAAATTAATCCAAAATTGCCTTTCCAAATTATTCTGCATCTAGAAGTTACTTTTATGAGTATAAAATGTAACCTACGGGATTCTACTACATAAAGTCTGTTTTTCCCATATTTTGTGAATCTAGCAAATGGAAAAAAAACCCAATAGGTCAGATCCCTAGCAAGAAACCTAACTATATGGCCAAGACATCTTTAAGAATAATTCCGCTAATAACTCTTCTTACCCAAGTATTGATTTGATCTAGGGCTGTTTTTCCAAAGAACTGCAGACACTACCTCTTTACAATTCCGGATTGGTCGTGCATGCTGCCATTCCATAATCATAGCTTGCTTTAACTATCAGCCAAAGTTGCTTGTCAAATCTGTGTGCAAAAACCTCCCCAGCAAGATTGGAGCCTAATTTTGTCTACCCAGAAGGAAGCTTGTTAGGACAGCAGGGAGCAAAACTAAATTTTGTTATACTATCAAGAAGTTTATTCGTGCTGAAAAACATCCTTCCCCATAAATTGTGGAACAGGATGTTTAAGGAATAAATAAATGAGAAGCACCTGAGGGGTGAGAGAACTAAAATACGAACAGCTAGGAAGAGACAAAACAGGGAAGAGAAACACTATTTCAAGATGAGACTCAAATGAACCCCATAGTCTTTGTTAATGAACAGGGAAGGAAAATCTTTCAAATTATTAATAGAACATGCAACAAATTAGTAAAATAAGTAGCTACTAAACTAATATTTGGTTTAGTGACATCACTAGCACTCATCCTGCTAATGAAAAAACCCCAAAGAACACTTACAGAACAAAATCTGCGCAGCTGTTTGTCTTTCAGAAGCAGCTCTACAGTACATCAATTTAGCAATTTGTAAATGTACCTGCATCTGCTCTAGTTGTTTCCCACATCAATTCTCTGAAGCAAAACCTGTTTCCATTAATTGGCCATTACGACATGTTGAACCCAATGGTCCATCATTTGTTATAATTTTGTCAATTAAAAAAACAGCCTGGGAGATGCTCTTTGCTAATAGGATACCACATCCATTGCATTTGTTATTTTTCTAAAGCTTTCTTTACTTTTATTATTTAAGACAGACTCTGGTTATATGCAAGTGTTCTGCATTTGAATGGAATCTTTATAATGGGCTGTTTTATGGGCTAAGAAATGGAGTATCATTCTATACTTTGATGCCTTGTCCTTTCCAAATGTCCTTTCTTACATTTTAAAACAATATTGATCCCAATTATAAAAAGCATCCAGCTATAAAGCTATAAAGCATCCAGATTTTCAAAAGCATTCAAAAACCACCACTGGGTACAGATTTTCAAGAGTTCTCAGTATCTAGCTGTTCTCATTGAGAACAATGATAGTACCAGTGTATATAACAATCAAGTAGACCTTTTACTTCCCTAATAATTCCTTGTCCCCTCTTGCAGGAATATTTCATTTAAAACTTTCAAAACAATAGGAATTTCTGAGCATTTTGGAAAAAATTAGCCAAGACCGTTTGGTTACCAATTTGTAAGAAAATATTTTAGATGTTAATAACATGATTTTACCCCCCTTCTGAATGCTTATTTCCTATTATTTTAGAACTGATAAAGGTTAAGATTCTGATCTCCTCCACTTTACCCCCCAAAAAGAGAAATCAATGTAGTTTCACTGCAGATTTAACAAATACTGTCTGACAACTGTTTGCATTAGCAGGACCCACACAAGAAAAAAAGCAGAAGCACTTTAAGTCTTTTTTGGATGCAATGTATGTCCTTTTTAATCAAGTTCAAAAGGATAATGTGTTTGTGTGTATTATAAAAGTGGGAAAACAAGTTTCAGGAAACATTTTTTTCCTAAAGAATGGAATGTAACTTCAGAGAATAGTCGGAATGAGAGAGATGCTGGAGAACATATACAGTCAAAATGATATGTGTTGGTTCTCATGAGACTGGACAAGCTTTGTTATGATTATACTATAGAAGGTTCAACCAAATCCACTGTCTTGACATGCACATCAGCAAAATTCAAAAGGGAAATAAAATGCAAATTTCAATAGCTGAGGTATTAATTGCTGGACCAGATAAATAAGGCATGTGCTCATTTTCCATTGCTTGGAGTCTTGAAATTAAGACTGAGTGTCTGTCTGTCAGTAAGAGAGGATTTATTCAAACTCATTTGTTGATCATGAAGAAGTAATCAATGGATAAACCTTATTTAGCTTTAAAATCTATTAAATAATGAGAGATTATAAGAGAGTATCTGGAGTAATGTGAATACTGGATTTAGACTGTAATTCAACAGAACCACCACTAGGTTCTAGAATGGTTCCTGTTCAGAAAAACCAGCAACAAAACGTAGCTGGTAGTACGCTCCACTATGCCACTGTGCACATTGGGAATGGCCTATGGAAAGGCTCTGGCCTTAACTTACTATGAAGATCTACCTGAACTGCTGCCAAAAAAGCAAAATCTGAAAAGACAGCAAACAGGTATGTGTCAAGTATCATCCAGTCCTAACCTTTCCCTTTGCTTTAAGAAGCACCTCTTAGAAAGGAACCTGGGGGCTTTTAAGTTGCAAAATGCATTTGCTCATAAAGCTGCCTTACAGCACCCTACTGTTAGATCACAGCAAAATATTTTCCTAATATCTGCATTGTTCCTGGGCCATAAAAACAGCCTTTCATTTTAATCTGCTTAACACACTGTGGGAAAGGGCCTCTAATTTCCCAGCATGGTAAGGCAAATAATTCATATAACATGTTACCACAATATCTACAGTGAAAGCATTTAGTCAGAGCTCATTGGAAACAATGGGGGTTGGACCAAAGCTGCAAGAAGCAAGTGTCTGAGAGCTCATCATGCATTAAAGCACATTCTGCTGCACTTTAAAGTAAAGACAAGGTCATCATTTACAAAATGAGAGCTGTCCAGAGGCAATACAGGCAGTCCCCGGGTTACGTACAAGATAGGGACTGTAGGTTTGTTCTTAAGTTGAATCTGTATGTAGGTCGGAACTGGTACATATTGTAGGGGAAACTCTAGCCAAACATTTCTCCAGAGCTCAGTTTTATTCTCCCACACCTCACTTCCCTCAGTCCTTTATTCTCAAGCTGAGGTGTCTGCTGAGAAAAGCCGCTCCGCATCTCCCTGGTCTGCTGGGGGGGGGGGGGGGGTGTGCTAGCTTCGCGTCTCCCTAGTCTGCTGGGGGGGGAAGCAGCTAGTGCGGGGTTGCCTCACCCCGTTTGTAAGTAGGGATCCGCTGTAAGTTGGATCCATGTAACCCGGGGACTGCCTGTAGATCAATTACATCATCTTACCAAAATGATTAGGGGTCTGGAGCATATGACCTACGAGGAGAGGCTGAGGGACTTGGGTCTGTTTAGTCTGCAGAAGCGAAGAGTGAGGGGGGACTTGATAGCAGCCTTCAACTTCCTGAAGGGAGGTTCCAAAGAGGATGGAGAGAGGCTGTTCTCAGTAGTGACGGATGGCAGAACAAGGAGCAATGGTCTCAAGTTGTGGTGGGAGAGGTCCAGATTGGATATTAGGAAAAACTATTTTACTAGGAGGGTAGTGAAGCATTGGAATGGGTTACCTAGGGAAGTAGTGGAGTCTCCATCCCTAGAAGTGTTTAAGTCTCGGCTTGACAAAGCCCTGGCCGGGTTGATTTAGATGGGATTGGTCCTGCCTAGAGCAGAGGGCTGGACTTGACGACCTTCTGAGGTCTCTTCCAGTTCTATGATTCTATGATAAGGGGATGGTTGGATGAAATAACATGATCTTGGTAACTAATTGACCATTCATTACCAGTTGGAAATAGGTCAATGGAGGGATGATAGGAGTTGCTATAGGGAACTTTCTGCGTGTCTGGCTGGTGAGTCTTGCCCACATGCTCAGGGTTTAGCTGATCGCCATATTTGGGGTCAGGAAGGAATTTTCCTCCAGGGTAGATTGGCAGAGGCCCTGGAGGTTTTTCGCCTTCCTCTGTAGCATTGGGCACAGATCACAGCTGAAGGACTCTCTGCATGTTGGGGCCTTCAAAGTATTTGAAGGCTTCAATATCTGAGACATAGGTGAGAGGATTATTCTAAGAGGGGTGGGTGAGATTCTGTGGCCTGCACTGTGCAGGGGGTCAGACTAGATGATCATAATGGTCCCTTCTGACCTTAAAGTCTATGAGTCTATGAGTATAGATGCCTCAGCACCTCCAATTCCCTCTGCTTCCCCAGACAGTTCAGTGCCATCTCCATTCCCCAGTTCTCTATACCAGTGTTTCTCAACTTTTTTTGATGCCAGGGACTGACTTGCTGCTTTCCTAAATGAGGGCAGGAAGATCTCAGGAACCGGTGATGGTCCCTGTACTATTTGTTGAGAAACACTGCTCTATCCTCTTAGCTTCCTTTAGATCTCTTCAGTACCCTCTCTTGGGTGTTCTGGCTTCTCCAAAACCATCTCACACATTCCCATGGTCATTCCAATTCTCTTGCATGGTCCACTGGCCTGTAACCCAAGTTTTCCTACTGCTGGCCATTCTAAAGCCATCCCATCCCCTCAAATCCCTCCAATGTGCAATCTCACAGCTCTGCCAGAAATGACAACGGGTGGAAACAAGGAGCTCAGCAACAGGGTTGCCAGATGGTTTAACCAAAAATACCAAACACTCCCTGACTAGTTGGGCTGCAGGTGAATGTGGTTAGAAAGAGAAGCTAGGGGAATGGAAATTGAAACCAAGTGTTCTTTTGACAGTGGAAGAGCCTATCACCGCTCTGATCCAATGGAGGCAGGCGTTGCTGTGTAAGGCTATGCCTGCATTTTACTGGCTATTTCGACAATGGGGTCAAGCCTTGTTCCTGCAGATACTCTTATTCTAAAGCTGTTATTCACCCTGCCTAGGATATCCTTGAGATATTGTTCTGTAAGACATGGTCGGCAGCAACACAGGGGGGAGGGGCCGGCGAGAACATCTTCCCCTGCACTGCTGCCTCTGTATCCACGGGAGCTGGTCCATGCATGCTCCCCTTCTCACAGAGGTAGCAGCACAGAGGGGCAGGGGCCCTGCCTGTAATTGTGAAGGTTAACCTGACTCATCAGTTAACTGTCTACACATTTTCATTGTCACATCCCTGTTTAGTATATTATGTTCTTGCATTTTAACTGCATTTCCACGATTGCTATAGATCAGATGCCTCCAACATGTGTGAGTGGGCATGGAATTAAAGTATATAAACATACTGTTAATTAATGTAAAATATCCTACAATATGTACAAAATAAAGCACTTTAAAAACAGAAACACTGTAGTTTTTCATTCCTGGATCACTACATCTGCCTCATCATTCTCATGTACCTATGTGCAGTAAATGCATGTTACAACTACAAACTAAGATCAATAAAACCTTTAACAAGATTTAATTTGATTCTACAAGGGAGGTTATCATAATCCAGCTCTGCTTTCTCACCTTCTGCTGGCAATTTCCCTCAGCTCTGATTCAGCCACTAACTTTGTTCTCCATCGCGCCATCTATTCATGCTGCTATAATACCAGCTCCAACACAGTTTGTATCAGCACAGCAATTTCTCAGAAGTTGCCAGTTTCATAGTGTGTTGCTTTAGAAGTGTATTGAAATTGTTAGATTAAATTACAAATGAAAGTCTCTGCAGTGGGGCATCATTACTGGATCTTTTATGTACATCTGAGTGAGCAGGACTTTTAACTGTTCTCCCTTAACAGCTGAAGCTTCTGTTTGCGTGATTATTGGGGAGCAGAAATGGGGGCTTAAATGAGAAGGGGAAATTAAGTAGGCTGGGTAACATCCACAGACTTTCCCCATAACCCAAAAAGAAAAATCACATTGCTTTAACATGAACACATGCTTCATGGCAAGCCTCTTAAAGCCTCTATTAATGCCAATGAATTTGGTAACATACTTTGTAACACTATTAAAGAAAGTAACTTTGTATAGAAATCTGTTAAAACAAAAGCAGGATCTGGAGACCTACCACTTCCAGCTTCAGTTTTATCAGCTCTCAAAACTTAATGAGGCTTTAGCTTGCTCAGTGAATGAAGACATATCCAAAGAAGTTCATAGGAACTAATCATGATTTAGTACACAGCATTCTTTCATCTGAAACAGTACTGATTATTGATGTTAGAGCGTACTATACAGGCCTGTTAATGGGTGTGGGGGAAAGAAGCAGTTGCCAAGGGGCTGGACAATTCAAAAGGGCCCGGGGTTCTCACTACTGGGGCGGTGACGGCAGCTGAGAGCCCCAAGTACTTTAAATCACTACCAAAGACCCATGTGGGGCGCTCTATACAGACAGAGGGGGAAGGAGGCACAGTGCTGAGGGCTAGCTGATCCTAGCTCCGCCCCTTCTGTCCAAAGCCCTGCCCCTTCCTGGGGCACAGAGCCCCTCCTTATCCAGGGGCCCTGCAAAGTTGTAGGACCCCATGGTACTGGGCTTGCAGCAAGTTCTGTCCTTCTGGTGAGATGCAATAACACACAGAGACATGGAAGATTGCTAAAAATTCTTCCAAAGGAATACAGACTCTGAGTATCTACTTTCTATCTACTTAAATTATCTCTGGGCTCGTCTAGACTGCCTGTGGCTTTTGAAAGTAGATATGCAAATTCAGCGCAAATTTGCATATTGTCTTCCGATCCCGTTTTTGGAAGAATTTTTTCTTAAAAAAAGCAGTCTAGACGCGGTTCTTTAAAAAACAACAACAACCTTTTACGAAAGAACCCTGTACACCTCATTTTTTCAGGAAGAAGGGTTCTTTCAAAATGGGTTCCACCCGCCCCGCAAAAGAACTGCTTCTAGACTGCTTTTTTTTTTAAACTCTTCCGAAAATGGGATCGGAAAAAGATATGCAAATTCGTGCTGAATTTGCATATCTTCTTTCAAAAGCCGAGGGCACTCTAGACATGCCCTCAATGTTCCAGCCAGATATGGTATTCTTCACTTCCTGTCCTATACTATCTGTGCCACTACACAGCTGTCAAATTCCACACAAGAAGTGACTGAATTTTCAATAATACTTGAAGTTATTCCTGATAGCAGCACAGTGTTTAAAATACATGAAAATGTGGTCAGAATCTGCAAGTTTCACCCACTTCATGCTGCTATGGCCAGGGGACTGCTCAGGCTGGAATGGGACTCCCACACCACGGGCAGAGGGCTGCTCAAGCCAGGTAGGGCCCACTGGTTAACTGGTTTCCCTGGTAAACATGCCTGTAAGGTGAATGCTTACCCAGTAACCGATTAGCCAGTTAACCCTTTTCATCACTAATAGTAGGCCCAGATTCTTCCATAAGCTACCCTCTTCTGATAGACAGACACCTGCAACTACCCACATGGCTTAAAGCCAGCACCCCGCACCCAGAAGTGGTCACCTACACTCACTCCAAGCACACACCACCCCAGACACCACCGCAACCTTAACACCTTTCAGGCATGCCAGCATCCATACCCCCTCCAGCCCCCACCTATCACACACCCTACTGCCATGTATTAATGCCACAAACTTCCCCCATTCCACCCCACATGCTCTGCCCCAGTCAATCCGTCACTTGTGTCAATCATGGGACATGTCGCAAACAGAGCTGCTCTTAACTTGGCAGCTATCAGGTTGACAGGTGTGTTCTCTGCTGAGTTTGAATTTCTTGTAGGTGACAAAAAGAAATCTCACTTGTTTATTGTCTAATTGGAAGGAGTTTGTGCAGTGCGGAGGGGTGAGGAGTGGGTTAGATGAACTGATGCCTGAGTAAATATTTTTAAAAGATATAGACAATGACTAAGAAAAAGGAAAGGAATAGCAGGTGTGAGAAAACTTGAGGTAGAAATGTAAAAGATTAGGACAAATGGAATGAAAGATACAGTACTTTAAAATTAAGCATCAGGAAAATATGGCAGTGTTGAAGACTTTATCAAGGGAATTGGTGAAAGCCCCATCATTTGAGACATTTGAAATTCCACCTCTAAACCATAATTGTACCACAGTGAACAGCCCTGTGCAATCACAGCATTAGGCTACATAACCTGGGAAGGCTTTTCCATTTCTAACTTCTAAAATTCTAGTCAGGCAGAATTAAAGTATTTTCAACACATCTAAAATTTACCCAATGCTACTAAAAAAAGTGAAGTATGATTCACTGTTGCAGCAGCAGAAAGATCACACCCCAAACGAAGCAAAAATTAGACAATACTTTCTAACTAAGCAACATTCTGAACTATATAACTTTCCCTCCTTGTCTGAACTTACCAAAAAAATAATTTAAAAGGTACCTAGTGAACATAAAAGATATTAAGTGATTTCAGAAATTTTATTTAAAAGAGAAACAATGTTTTCCCTCCCTTTCCCATTTCAGTTATGTTCAAAACATACCTATGGGTTTTCCTAAGCTCAGTCCATTTCTTCCATCAAGTAAGTTACACTGAAAGCAGCTATGCAGACTTGTTGCTAACAGTCTAAACTAGCAAACAACAGCAGAAATAACTACAACTTAAATTATGTGTGCTGAACTTGGCAGTACCAGTCTCTCTATCATTTATCAACATATTTTAATGAACTAATTACAAATATTTTTCCCCAGAGTACTTTCACTTCCCAGGTTTTTAAACTCATCACCTTACAAACTTAAATATCTCAAGATACCGTATCTTAAGTTTCTGTGGGATGAGTACATGCCATTTAGTGCCACCAGGATAATGAAATCATTTTAAGGATAACTGTAGACATTATAAAATCTAAGGCCAGATTCTTCTCTCCCTTAGAATTAGGTTTTTCTGGACTAACTCCATTCACCTCAATGGAGTTAATCCACATTTTCCCCACGGGCAAATTTCCTTACACTAGTAGCAAATGAGACAACTTTCAATAGTCAAAAACTGTCTGCCACTCAAATTAAGGAAGTTAAAATGCGATTAACTGGCTAATCTATAGTCAATACAATTTGTATCGACCATATGATTAGTGGATAAGCACCACTGTGCAGAGCCGCAGTGGGGGTAACTCCAGGAGCTGGAAATGAGCCGCAGTGGGGGTATCTCCAGCCAGAAATGAGCAGTCCTGGCTTGTGCAGGCTCCCGAGCCACCTGTGCTGCGGCTCTGCATTGTAAATGTACTAAGAGCTGCTGGGCTCTTACTTCATTTAAAATGCAGAGGCGCAGCAATCAGCACTAGCTGGGACTGCTAGGTACCAGCTTGCGCTGAGTCCAGCAGCCCCTGTTCACAGCAGACAGCCCCGGCCACCGTGAAAAGGGCTGCTTGGTGCCCTATAAGTAGGGGGGCCCAGCTCACCCTGTGGACAGAGGCTACTTTGCAGCAGCTTCCCCTATTCCCCCCCCCCCCAAGAGGCAGCAGGGAGTGACAGGTGGCATCCCGGAGACTGTGCTGGGGGGGGACCAGCTTTTAAGCCAGCTCCCCAGCACCAGTTCCTGTCTCCCCCTTACTGCCTCTCATGGAGGCAGCACGGGGGGGGGGCACAGCAGAGAACACAGGACAAGCAGGGACTCAAGCAACCCCTGTTCACCCTGTGTTCCCTGTGGCACTTCTGCTTTTGACATGTACAAGAGCTTCAGAGGGCTCTTGTACATGTCAAAAGTAGAAGCGCCAACAGCGGGAACACATCTCCCCACTATGCCTCCGCCTCCCCTGCCCCCCGCGATGAGGGTGCTGGGAGGAACCTGGTTCCTGTTCCCTCTATTTCTACTTCTCTCTGATAGAGGCAACAAGTTGGGGGGGGGGGAGGGAAGAGCAACTAGTTGAGTTGCTACTCGACTATCCGATAAGGATTTGCTTATCAGCTAGTCAGCTAGTCACTAACATCCCTAACTCAAATATAGTTCTATAATCTGGGATATAATAATCATATTGCCAATTAGTCTCCATTACAAATGTGTTCTTTATTTGGTAAAATTACAGCTTTTGAATGAAATAGTACAGTACAGGCAGTCCCCGGGTTACGTACAAGATAGGGACTGTAGGTTTGTTCTTAAGTTGAATTTGTATGTAAGTCGGAACTGGTACATATTGTAGGGGAAACTCGAGCCAAACATTTCTCCAGAGCTCAGTTTTATTCTCCCACACCTCACTTCCCTCAGTCCTTTATTCTCAAGCTGAGGTGTCTGCTGAGAAAAGCCGCTCCGCGTCTCCCTGGTCTGCTGGGGGGGGGGGGGGGGGGAGGGCACTAGCTTCGCGTCTCCCTGGTCTGTTGGGGGGAAGCAGCTACTGCGGGGTTGCCTCACCCCGTTTGTAAGTAGGGATCCGATGTAAGTCAGATCCATGTAACCCACGGACTGCCTGTAGATCAATTACATCTTTTTGTATAGATGCCTCAGCACCTCCAATTCCCTCTGCTTCCCCATGTAACCGAGGGACTGCCTGTATTTACATATTGACTCATGAGCCACTGAAATACTTTTCACATACTATAAAGAGTAAGCTATGGTTGCACTTCAACAAGGGAAGGGGACTGTTCCCAAGAAAATAATGCAAAAATGGTTTTATTCTTCTCATTCTATAAGCATTTAAAACTAAATGATTAGGGTTTTCTTTCAGATGCTTCACAGTATATTTCATTTACCTAATAGGCAAATCTACAGTCCTAAATCAGGGACAGTACTTCCAGAAGAGTACTCAGTGTGGAAAAAGTGTTCTGAACATTTAAGGAAAAGAATACTCAAAGCTTAACTGAAAAAATCACACAGTAAACTGACAATTTTGTTACATGACAAATATTCTATGTAGAACATCTGGAGAACTTACTAAGTGTGGAACTCTATATAGAGCTGAGGAATATAGGAATGATGCCACTATTCATTGATGTTTTAATCAAATTACTGATACCCCAGTCCAAAAAATTAAATAAAATAAAAATAAAGTCTCAATTGTTGACAAAGATGACTCGAAGTCCCAACAAGCAGACACTCAGTAATTCATCAGAAAGGGTTCAGGTAATCACCTCCTATGTGCATATAGCTTTCTGAATTATGGTAATCACCATCAAAAAACAATTAATACAGTGCCTTCCAACAACATGAATGCTGCCTTTAAAATATTCAGTTTTTCTAATGAGATACCTGAAAAATGCATTGGAGGGCATGAATAGGAAATTATACTAAACAATTTCTGTCCCTTTTCTCAACTGAGGGCAGCTACTTTCCTCCATTTACTGACAATGCAAAAAACCAGAATAACGGCCTGGGAAATAAAAGTGATATTTTGCTTAGATAGAAAGGAGAGAAACTTCAGGGCCGTATAACACAACCCCCTCAGTAGCTCTTGGAAAAGTATAGCAGCTGATTGGCATACTATTTATGACAAAGTGGAAAACAAAAAGCCTGAAGAACTAAAATTTAGCTCCTGATGACTGACGTTTCAAATTTTTCAAAAATGGTAACACAACATTTAAATACTGACAGGATAACAGAGTCCAGTCCAACATTTGTTATTTTTTCAAATATGTTCATTTTTTTGAAGGAGGTAATAAAACAGAAGATCTTAGACTTGGTATGTGGAGCACTTCCTGGTGATCCACACACAGCTGGCTGGTAATGCTAATTTCTCTTTGATTCCTGATGCTCAATAATCCACATATTACAGATAGCTAAAATACTCTCCTAATATTAGTTTACCATGTAAGCAATTGCTGTAGTTGCTTTAGGAATAGTATATGTCTGCAGATGAACCTGGAAGTGGCATGTGCAGTTGTGACTAGGGTGTTCAATACTCAATGAAATCAATGCATGCTATAAAGACATCTGTAATCCAACACATATGGATTATGGTTTAACCTAATGGAAAACTGAAAAATGACTGCTCTGAGTTAAAATAAACTAGAGAAGGTGACAATATATTTATTTGGAAATATCAGCCCTTTTAATCTAACTGTTGGACACTTTTTTCCAATATAGTGTGTTATTAATCTTTCACACTATGTAATACCATTACTCAAAATCTCCAGTCCACATGTGATCTCTCTCTCACACAATTATATAACACTACTTGCTTTACAAATACTTTTGATATCTAAGGGAATGTCTACACTACAGGGGAGATAGAAGCTGTTGCTGTCAATCTTCCAGGGTTTGAATTAGCAGGTCTAGTGAAGACCTGCTAATTCGAACTGAGAGGGGTACTCTGGCCAACGTGGGCAGTCCTGCTTCCACGAGGAGTAAGGGAAATCAAACAAAGAGTGTGCTCTCTTCAACTTCCTGCAGTGTGGACAGCACCAAAAGTCAAGTTAAGATACGCAACTTCAGCTATGTTAATTGCATAGTTGAAGTATCTTAATTTGGCCTTGTCCCATAGTGTAGAGATACCCTAAAAGAACACTATGAGAGTTAACGGTTATAACAAACACCCAATATTTAGGGATCTGACATACCAGATTGTAAGGGATACAAAGAGACACACTATTTCAAAAGTGACAGTAATTAAAACGGCAATTAGGAATCCAACTTCTCACCACCTTTTTTCCCCCCCTTTCTTAGGTTTTCATTGACTGCTTATTTTTTCCAGTTCCCTATTAAGAACAGCCATTACAGCCGTACAGCACTGAGTGCAGGTTGCAATGGAAGCAGCTACTAAAATAGATGATACAGAACAAATATTTCCAGTGTCTTATGTTGATTTAAAAATCAAAGAACACTTTTCTGGGTACCCATTCTGCAAACTGATCTACATGTGTATCTGGATCTGTCTGCACATGGAACAAATGGCAGGAAAAGATCAGTTGATATGATGAACAGTACACAAGCATAGGATTTGGAATTTACCTGTGTTATACAGTTGTTCTTTTTATGTGTACTCATATATGTGCTATCCATACATCACGAGGTCATCCCAATGTCAAAAAAATTTCCATAGCCTACATACATTTTATATTTATATATTCCCTTTATGGGAAAAAAACATAAAATCAACCAGAATCTTAAATAAACCCAGAATCTTAATTAAATAAATCACAAGATAGGGGGTTCAGTTTCACCCGATACCTCCATATTGGTCCCGCTTTCAATGAGCTAAATTATCCATTACAATTCTGTGGTATTTTCTTGTAAAGTTACACGCCTTCATGTTTTACATATGAGAAAGGTATGATCACCTGGTTTACAGATCAATGTACTTATGTTTAATTTGTAATTTACGCAACATTAATACAGAATGACAGCTCCAATTTTCTTACTGGTTGCAATCTAGAAGATACCTTCAGTTCTCTACCAATTCCATTACATCATCCCAGAAACCAAAACATTTTCTTTCTTTAAATAATTCCCATCTTTTCCACCTTGCCCTCCCACCAATGCACAATTACCGTCCGTAAAAAACTACATTTCCTCAGATATTAAAGACTCTAAAGACACAATTTTCAGGAGTATTGCTGCATGGATGCATCCATCACACTGACCTTCGCTTTTTCATTCAGACTGTTACATAACCTAGTGCTTGCGTGCAGTGTATGTGTTTCAACCCCCCCGCAATCCCTTATTTAATGCTACACAAGGGAGAGGAGGGACATATGGGTCAGCAGGTTAGCGGTATCAAAGCCTAAACGGTTCAAGATCACAAACGGAGCACCCCCATCGCCAGACACACTGCCTTCTCCCCTTTTTATAAGTTCCTAGCAGTCTCCAGTTACATAATTTGTAAAGGTCTAAAAGTTACAACATTGCAAGACTATGCTGAAGGCTGCCATCCCGAACAATCCCCGTGTGCCAGCAATGGCAATTAAAGCAGATTGAAGCCTATAGACTGGAAGCAATTGGGGAAGGGGGTGGGGGAGCAGCTTGTGTAACAGCCACAAACTACTGCAGCTTTGAAAACATGCAGAGAACTCCACCGCATTTATTAAGGAAAATTTCTCCAGTGTTTCTGATTAACCTCGTTACATAACCAGCTTGCATTCCAAATCCACTGTCTCAAGCTCTCTAAATATACATTTTTTTTGCAGCTAAAAGCTTGCTGCACACAAAAAACCGTCCCCATCCTCCCGTCTCCTCCAGAGCCCGCTCTGCCTCGCCTCCCCCGCTTCTCCCCCGTTGCATTTGCATAACTGCGCGGTCATTATTCGGAAATTGCCTCTAATTAAATGTTTCAGCGTGTGTCATCTCGCTGGCTTTTACTGTACTCGGATTCTCTGAGTGGGAAGCTGCCTGGGAAGGGGGCGTGGCCAAAATGGGAAAAATACTGTAAAACACAAGCCAACACATGATCAGCCATATTCCAAACAACAACAACAGCGCACACTCCCCTGAAAACGTTCCCCGGGTCCCTGCAATCAGCTGGCCCAGGACTCGGGAGCCTGCGAGGGCTGTGCGCGCCAGGTTGGCAGTCATGGCTGTAACAGATCAGTATGTGTATTTATTTGATTCCCACCCATCCCCTAGCGAGCCTACCGAGTGGGTTTCCCTTGAATGATCACAGCGATGGATTCATTGCCAGCGGGAATTAAAGCTACATCTTTGCCCCTCTCGCTTTTTTTTTTCTTTTTGCGCAAATCCAAAAAATATTTGAAAGCCACCGACTTTAATCGCTCGCCGCTCCTATGCAAGGGGGGGGGGATGTTTCTCCCTCTCTCCAGTATCAACCAGCCAGCGCTAAAACGCTGTCGATACTTTCAATAAAAGTGGGCTATAAACAATGTCCAATTGAAATTGACCAGCACGTTTCCAGCTGACCCGTACTACACCACACGCGGTGGGCAGCCTGAGAGTGCTTAAGTCATCATTAAACCAGCAATGAAAGGCTTGTGTGTGTGTCTTTGCACTATGTTGTCACTCGGGGGAAGGGAGGAAAGGAAAACCCACGCGAGACTCGGAAGAGCCCCTCTCTGGAAAGTTGTGCACCTTCACGCAAACCCCAGGAGACCATCAACTTTGGAGACGGATTTTTTTTTAAACCACACCGCAGACCACGGCTGTCAAAAGAGCGGAAAAGTCAATCGCAAATCAGCACCCGCCTCATTAATCAGAGCAATCCTAGCCAACTCCCCCATGCCCCCCCCCCCACCACCCTCGGCACCCCAGAGCAGGAACTGTCAAAAGGAGCAAAATGCAGGACTATGTAGCACTTTAAAGACTAACAAGATGGTTTATTAGGTGATGAGCTTTCGTGGGCCAGACCCACTTCCTCAGATCAAATAATGGAAGAAAGTAGTCACAACCATAGATACCACAGGATACAATTAAAAAAATGAACACATATGAAAAGGAGGCGAGAGAAAAGAAGGGGGGAGGGGAGAGGAGGTCACTGCAGCTTGAAAAGTTTGTTTCCTCGCCTTCTAACGCCCTGACTCCTGGGCTGCTTTGTTGTTAATTATGTAATTTCAGGGGCAGCGTTGCCAGCTGAGTTTTGCAGGCGAGGAAAGGGAAAGCACCGAGCTCTCAATATTTTCCCTCCCGCCTGCAGCCAGGAGAAGCCGCTGGAAAAGTTTGCCGGATTGGAGGCAGCGGGGAGTTGCGTTTCTCCGCCCGCCCCCAGCCGGTGCCCGGGGCTCCCCTGCTGCATGTCGCCCTTCTCTCCTGCCCCCTCGCCGTGCCCAGCGCGCCCCCTCGCCCGCCTCTCCCTACCTCTGCCGGAGTAGCTCTGCCTGCGGGCTGCAGCGGGCGCTTCGCTTTTCCCGGCCGGCTCCAGGGTGTCCCTGGCGCCGGAGACGCTGCTGCCCGGCTCGGGGGCGGCGGGCTCGGGGGCTGCCGGGGCGGACTCCATGTTTTTCCCGCTGTCGCTGGCTGGGCGATGGCGAGCTCCTGCGCTCCCTCTATCTGCTGCTCGCAGCGCGACTCTATGGTCGGCGGCAGCGGGCAGAGCGCGAGCCGGGGCCGGCGGGGAGCGAGCGCGCCGGGCTGTGAGCGCAGGCGAGAGCCCCGCCGCCTCCCTCCGCCCTCGCAGCCACGCGCCGCGCGGGCCGCCCAGCCCCGACACCCGCAGCGGGGACGCTCCGGCTGCACTGGCGGGGACACGCCCCGGCAAGCCCGCGGGGAACACGCGCCTCCTCCAAACCCGCCCAGGGGGGGCCGGCAGGTGCCAGGCGGAGGAGCAGCGGGGTGGAGGCAGGAGCCCCGCTCCCTGCCAGCAGGGCAGGGCCCAGGAGGCAGCAGCTGCCTCTGCAGCGAAGGGGGAGTGAGTCCCATCACTGCACCCAGGCTGCCCCCCGAAGGAGGGTCCCCCACACTATTATGCCCTCCCCTTTCCAGGCAGAGCCTCTGGAGGAGGAACAGCTCCCCTATTTCCCCCAAGCAACAGCTTCCTTGCCCAACAGGGCTATGTCTAGACTGCAGGCTTCTTTCGAAAGAGCGCGTCTAGACGGCAGGCGGATCTTTCGATAGAGGAAATCCGCTTTTTCGAAAGAGAGCCCCCAGCGAGGCTGGATGCTCTCTTTCGAAGACGGCCTCTTTACAGGGAAGAACGCCTTCCTTCGAAAGAGGAACTTTCGAAGGAAGGCGTTCTTCCTCGTGAAACGAGGTTTACCGCCATCGAAAGAAAAGCCGCGTTCTTTCGAAATAATTTCGAAAGAACGCAGCTTGAGTCTGGACGCACGGGAAGTTTTTTCTGGAAAAGGCTACCTTTCCCGAAAAAACCCCTGAGTCTCGACACGGCCTAGGTGCTGAAGCAAGACATGCCAGATGTTGCACAACTCAGGGGAGACTCACCCATTTAGCAGATCTGTCTCACATCTGCACAACAGGCAAAATCTCTCCCAGTCCCTGTCCCCTTCTCTCACACAAAGATTAAGACACTTTTGGGTGAAATTCCCTTCAGGCTAGCGCACGCAGGTGGGAGGCAGAAGACCACTGAGTTGCAGTCTCATTTCTTACTGTGAACCACGTAAATCATGATTCTTCTATCTTTACAACCATTACTATTGACGCAGGCCTCAAAGTCCCCATTCCAGAAATCAGACAGCTTTCATGCACCCTCTGTTGCAAGATAACACAAGTTTAACAAAACCACAGTTGCTGGGATTGGGAACAAAACACACCTTGAATATAAGAGAGGCAAATCTCAGCCAAACTGCCTTTAAAACTAAATCCATGTGCTTGGCTTTCCTGTTTTTAAGTACTGCTCCAACCACTACATAATGCCCTGCATCAGTCAGGAAAAGACCCTATGAATCCCAAGAGCCAACATTCACAGCTTTCTCACATGTAGTTATATAACATACTGTATGACATGTCCAGCTCTAGGGCCCTGCTCACAAATCAGACAATATCCTACTCACTACCAGTTGTTCTTTTAGCTCACTTGTAAAATATCTTGGCTGGGAATACGAAGGTCCTAAGTTTAAATCCACTAGCCATCTATGCAGGAGGAGGAAATAACCATATGCCAGTGCAAATATACAATGGTGCTCCGCTGAGATGACACAATCTATGTTATGAAGAGACCGAACAGCATAAGAAACATTTTGCCTTTGTTCCCAGAGAAGGCATAAACTCCAGAAGGTCAGGACTTAATTTAATAACCTCACTTTTTGTTGCCCCCAAATGCTACAAAGCTTTTCCATTTGCATCACCACTCTGAGGCCAGGCCAGCCCAGCTTAGTAGGGGTCAAAAGTTGTTCCCATCTAATGAACGTTGGTGCAAGTTTAGTGAGTTAAAATTGCAGCTTTATCATTTTTTTTTACTATCTGTCTGACTCAAAATTAAAAAGAATTATTACAAAAGCCACAGAAATTACTTGAACTACCTGTTACCCCTAACAGAAGTTTCTCCCATCTTCCAGATAAAAATTGAGGCAAGGTGACAAGGTGTTGAGTGTCGAGAAGCTTGCTTTGTTCATAAAAAGAGGACTTCAGTCCTGAAATCTGTCAAACCAATTCCTTTCATCAGCACTGGGAACAATGGGACTATTTGTCAGAGAAAGAATTACTCACATGAATGTTTACTGGACATGATGCTTTTAGAATACCTCAAACTTTAAATAATCAGGAGATTTTGTTTGTTGATTTTATACAATAAAACTCCATTGGTCCGGCATCTGACGGTCCAGCACTCCTGATGGTCCGGCACCATCAGGAACCCGGAAGTGCTCCGCAGCCGGACCATTGGAGCTGCTCTGTCTCCAGCTTCCCCTATTCAGCCACTGCTAAAACTGACCAGCGGCTGAATCGGGGAAGCCGGAGGCAGAGCAGCTGGGGCACTGCAGGGTAGGTCCCCTAGCGCTGCCCCTGGGGGCTGCGGACCAACCCAGCAGCACCCCAGGTGTCCCCGATTCAGCCGCTGCTGAAATTGACCAGCGGCTGATTCCGGGAAGCCCTGGGCAGAGCTGCTCTGCCTCAGGCTTCCTGGAGTCAGCTCTTGGTCAATTTCAGCAGCGGCTGACTTGGGGACGCCTGGGGCAGAGAAGCTGGGGTGCTGCAGGGTTGATCCAGTAGCGCCGAGGAGTGGCGTTGCGGGACCAACCCAGCAGCACCCCAGCTGCTCTGCCCCAGGCGTCCCCAAGTCAGCCGCTGCTGAAATTGACCAAGAGCTGACTCCAGGAAGCCCGGGGCAGAGCAGCTCTGCTTCGGGTTTCCTGGAGTCAGCTGCTGATCAGTATCAGCAACGTCTGACTTGGGGACTCCTGAGGCAGAGCAGCTGGGGTGCTGCTGGGTTGCTCCAGTAGCACCAAGGAGCGGCGCTGCGGGACCAACCCAGCAGCACCCCAGCTGCTCTGCCCCAGGCGTCCCCAAGAGCAGCTGGGGTGCTGCCTGGTTGGTCTCGCCGTGCCAAGGGTCGGAGTTACCCCGACCAACCTGGCAGCACTCCAGCTGCTCTGCCCCAGGCGTCTCCGATTCAGCCGCTGCTGGTCAGTTTCAGCAGCAGCTGAATCAGGGACGCTTGGGGCAGAGCCGGACTATCGGAAGGGGGGGCTATGAGGGGTCTGGGATGGCATCCCTCCCACCCCACCCAGACCCCTCATAGCTCCCCCTTCCAATAGTCCGGCATATCTGATAATCCGGCACCGCCTGGGTCCCAAAGGTGCCGGATTATCGGAAGTTTACTGTATATATATACATGCAGAGATTAAGTACATCCACCCTATTTATGGATAAATATTTGTCATGTAGGCTTTTATTTTTTTTTCTGTTGGCAAAACTAAGTAAATTAAATTTGCAAATTAATTTTCCTAAGGGAGACGAAGATACTGAAGCTTTGAAAGCTGTGGTATGACAATGTACAGTAGGGTTTGGTTGTTGGAAAGTGAGGTTTCTTCAAAAACTAAAAATAAGGGAAAAAGACAAGGAAAAAGTGCTAATGTTCCTAACAGAGATTTGAATTGATGCACAAGAGAGAATCTTTCTCAACAGCACTTCTCTATAGCTCACGAGGAGCAAGAATCCGCCAAAGTAGAGCTAGCGCCTAAATTAATACAGCTCAAAAGGCAATCTCTCTTCATTGGAGTGTTTCCGTAACATCCACACAAGAAATGGACAAAGCTGCCCTGTCGTTCAGTAAAAACAGAAGACAAAGCCTCTGGAGAACTTAAATTCAGTGTCAGAGAAACAATAGCAGCAGGAGCTTCCTCACATTTTATATAATTGGGGAGAAACAACCATTGCTGCAGTCTGACTATGGGGCATTATGTCAGAGATACTGGAAAAGATTATTGCTCAAATTAGCTCCCTAACTAGGCAGCTATCAAGCAGCCCTTGCTGATTTTGCAAGCTCAAGCATGGAACAAAACAGCAAGCAGCTGAGCCCACTTCACTGCCACATACACAAGGTCAGTGGGAGGCCACAGACACATACACCATCCTTCATCCCCAGCATCCCTTTTAGATACCATGTCCACGCCTCTCTGACCAATTTTGTGACTACTCAAGTGAAGCTGGTGGCTGAAACTTTCATTATTCTCTAGGGCAAGTTTGAGATACAGCCAAATATCCTTAAGCGAAAGAAGGAAAGATGGATGGATGGATGGATAGAGGGCTATATTTTGGGCTAATGTTACACTGGCAACATTGGATTATCAGTGACCAAAAGGAAAGAAGTAAAATGGCAATGAGGAAAGAAAAGAACTTAGTCTGAAGAGGGAGAAGAGCATTATTATAATGAACATTGGCACTGCAACATTCCCTCTCATTTTCACTCCCTAAGGTCAAGGGTCCAGCCGAATATACATATAGGCATGAAAAAACCTAGTCAACATTTTTCTAAGAAAACAATGGTTGGTTGGTTTTTTCAGAAAATGCCAATTTGCTGAAACAAAATCCTAGGCCAAATCTATTACAGATTTCATGAAACTTAAGAACATAAATAGGTTTCCACTGCCAACCCCAGACTCCCGACTATTGCCACAGATTTCCTTTTGGAAACACCATGTTTCACTGTTTCCAAAACAAAATTGTCAAGGTTTTCAAATCACAAGAAATTGTCTGTCAATTGTCTTTCATCCTGATTCCAAACAAAAGCAAATTACTAAGGTTTTTCGTATAAACCAAAATTCCTGAGTTCAGACAGGAGCACTACAGATAGGGTGACCATATGTACCGTTTTGGCCAGGCCAGTCCCTTTTTAAACTCTGTTCCAGATGTCCTGGCTTTTTGGCAAAAGTGGGCAAATGGGGGCACAGAGGAACATTTAGGGAGGCCAATAGCACACGAGGCATTGGATGTTGAGGCTTAGGAAGTCAGCGCAGGCCAGAGTGAGGCTGAGACAGTCAGGCACAGTTCTAATGGCATGGGCTTGGGCAAGCAGCCTGGCTTAGGACAACAGGGGAGTTGTTTAGGGAGGTGCTGGAGGGTAGCCCTCCCCACCCCCCAGTTTGAACCCCTGAATTTCATACTTGGGGTCATCTTAAAACATGCTCAACCATGGAACAACAAAGCAAGCAGCTGAGGCAACTCTTAACGGCAAAGGAGATGGCCCTGCTCCCAGCTTTACCATTGGGGCAGTGTATTTGTTTATAAACAGAGGAAGGAAGGGTGATTAAAATAACGAAAGGCTTGTCCTTCAAGTAATCGAAAGATCCTTAGGTGACATTGAAAACATTGCCAGCTACTCCGTTTAAAAATGGGGAAAAACAGGAAAAATAAGTAGACATAAATAGTGATGTGCTGCATGGGTCTGTATTTGGATCAATTTATTCATAACTATTTCCAATAATTTTGATCATTTAAGTCCAAAGCTGACTTAGAGAGTTACAAAGGAAACACAAAACTGGGTGATTGGCCAGCCCAAGATCAGATGGAATTCAGTGTTGATAGTTACTTACTCCTCCACTAACATAACACCAGGTCACCCAATTACATTTATAGGCTGCCGATGTAAAACAAACACAAGTAATTATTTCTTTGCAATCAACCTGTGGAACTTTTTGCCAAGGGATGATGGACATGCCCAAACTATCCCAGAATTCTAATAAGAACAGAGTAAGTTCAAAGGGTGTAGCATCCATCAATGGCTTCTAGCTAGGATGGGCAAGAATGGTGTCCCTAGTCTTTTGCCAGAAGCTTGGAATGGACAACAGAGAACAGATCACTTAATGATTGCCTCTTTCTTTCATTCCTTCTGAAGCACTTGGCATTGGCCACTGTTGGAAGACATGATTCTGGGCTAGATGGACCATTGGTCTGATCCAGTGTGGCCATTCTTATGTTCTTATATATAACCCAGATGTATCTGCACCCTACGGTAACCCACTAGACCCCACTTCCCTCCCAGAACTGAGATAGAGCCAAGGAGTCCTGACTGTGTTTCTCTCTTTCTCCACAGAGGTAGTAACAATGTAAAAATATACATTAAAATTTTAAGCCTAACCAGTGCCCTTTCCATGAGATAACGGAATATGTTAGTATTAGAGCTGAGTGGATCGAATATTGATTTAATTTTCTTTCTTTTATATAGGAGTCAGCTGACAGGAGCCCTGTATCTAACTGCTGAGTTGTCTGCCAGAAAACTAGAGTGCCTTGTGCCTTGGTAGCTCCTGGAAAGAGGTGATGTATGGGGGGAGAGGGAAAGCAGGAGGGCAGACAGAATCAATCTGACAGAAGGGCCCTCTGATGGGTCTTCAGATGCATCAGTTCATATGGAGCTAACGGTATACATTTTTCTAGGCAATATTAAGGATATACTCACTTTTACATAATTCCTTCTTAAAATAAGCACTTACATTGTATGCAGCCATTCTTTGCTGCATATCCTCAGCTGTGAATTGTAATGATTTATATAACTTAATTGAAATTGTTTTGCTGGTTAAAGTTGGCACTGCAATTAAAATAACAGACATGGCTTCCATTTGAAATATCTGCTACCTGTCTGTACCTGAAAACAACTTTAAGTAGCTTATCCAACCCACTAAGCTCTAGCAAAAAATACTGGTTCCATGTTTGGAACCTGAGCATTTGGCAGTAATTCAATCAAACATTTATTCAGAATTTTAAACATCTGCTCTAGGATAAAGGAGAAGGAACAAGAAAATGAAAGAAGAGCAATGTGAAAGGTAAGGAGAAGCATTATGACTAAATTATTAAAGCCTCTTCTTTCATATTTGTAATTATACACGCACACACACAGAGGTAACAATTTATATAAGGATAGGGGCTCTTCCCTCAGCCCTTAATTAAACGAAGCAGAAGTGTGGGCTGCTGGCCTCACATACAGCTCAGCAGAAGTCACTGGTTAGATTCTTGTGGAACAGTTTCCTCTATGCCCTGCAAAGTTCCAGTGCCTAGTCCACAAGCTCATTGTTTGATGAGCTACTACTTTCACTTTCCTCTCCTGAAGTTTGGAATTGGATTCTTACCGGATCCCTTACTTATTTCTGAAAAGGGCTGAAATGAAGATTGTGTAAACCAAATTCATTCTTTACCACTCATCTATACGCTACTGACCATATTCACAGTCAGTATCTCCTGATGTAAAGGGTGAATAGTAACAGCACAAACATGTTTCTAACTGAGCAACAGAAGTAAGGCAAATGACACAGAGATTTCAGTCTCCCACAGTTGGCTTTCTTAACAGCTTTTATTTCACTGCTGTTTTCCTACAATTTGTTAATAAAATTATTTAATATCTTCCTGTAGGAATCTGAGCAGCTTTATGAGGTCCCACACAATTGGAAACAAGCCTCTTTCTCCCACAAAACTGAATTAAGTGAATTTTGAAGAACTTTCGTCAAACCTACTCAAACTATCTGGTGAACCAAGGGAGACCTGGATGAGAAAGTCTCCTAAGGACGAAATTTTTCTTCCTAGAAGAGGGAGAAATTAGGTATTTTAACGGAGACTAGAAAAAGAGATGGCCATTTCTATCAGGGTTCAGAGATTAGGCTCTGTTCAAGTTTTATTATTGTTTGTTTTAGTTAAATCCCACTCATATATGTTAATTTTAACACAGTTTCCTTAACTAGCTGCTTCCACAAATGCAATGTTGTTATGTAATTCAAATAGTTAGCCTACACATTACGTCTGAATGATAATTAGTACCATTTTTACGACATTTTTTTCAAAAAATAATTGGGCTAGCAAACTTTTGAGAGGATTTAAAGCAACATAGGAAAAGTAGCTGCAGAAAACAGAGTCCTTAATATTACATATACAGCTATTGCTCAAATTGAACTAGGCTTGGTCTATACTAGACTAGGAAGATTGGCTTAAAATACACAACTCCAGCTATGCATTTTGGTTTACCGTAAGCTGAGCCTTGGCAGTGTCTATAGCTTTGCTCCCATCAGCTTCCCTTACTCCTTGCAAAAGTAGTACTGGTCGTCAGTGGGGACTGCTCTCAGCATTCGATTTACGGGTCTATACTAGGTCCACTAAATCGAACACCAGAAGATTGACCTCTGGAGCACTGTTCTTCTGGTAAGTATAGATGCGTCCTGAGTGACTGTCATGCTCCCATTGAGCTTTGCCAGTGATAAAACTCCTAAATATCTCAGCAGAGAGTCAGTAAATTCCAAGTTACTTTTGTTTTTGAGGGAGATTTTGAAAACTCAGAGGCTACGTCTAGACTGGCATGATTTTCCGCAAATGCTTTTAACGGAAAAGTTTTCCGTTAAAAGCATTTGCGGAAAAGAGCGTCTAGATTGGCACGGACGCTTTTCTGCAAAAGCACTTTTTGCTGAAAAGTGTCCGTGCCAATCTAGATGCGCTTTTGTGCAAAAAAGCCCTGATCGCCATTTTCGTGATCGGGGCTTTTTTGCGTCAAACAAATCTGAGCTGTCTACACTGGCCCCTTTGCACAAAAGCTTTGCACAAAAGGACTTTTGCCCGAATGGGAGCAGCATAGTATTTCTGCAAGAAGCACTGATTTCAGACAGTAGGAAGTCAGTGTTCTTGTGGAAATTCAAGTGGCCAGTGTAGACAGCTGGCAAGTTTTTCCTCAAAAGCAGCTGCTTTCGCGGAAAAACTTGCCAGTCTAGACACAGCCAGATAGTTCAAACTCACTTGAAAAGTTCATTTCTATTCAAAATCAGAAAAGATTCACGCTGACAAACCAACAGTATGTAAAAGCAGAAAGATTAGTCTACATCTCCATCAGTATTCCTAGTCCTTCATATAATATAAGGCTGTAAAAATGGTACTTCATATTGTATTGCTTAAGAACCGGCACATATATATGTAATCAAGGCAATAATTTCATAGCCACTGTTGTAATGCATACACCCAAGGAGACAGAGTGAAGACAAAATGCTTAGTGGTAGCTTTGATATTTTCTGAATCTAGTGCTTAATATTCTCCACAGAATGTATTTGAAATTTCCTAGGTGTATGAAAAGAAAAACCATTAAAAAAAACAACAACTGCACTTTTTAACCTACCTGAAAGTCTTTACCCTTTAGAGCTCCTACTGGGGAGGGGAATGATGTAGAGGATGCAAGCATGCCCTCACTTCAATAAGTCCTCTCCATTAACCATATGTTGTCTTTCAGCCACCCTGAAACTTTAGATATTGCATCCCTAATCTACGATTTAAAAAAAAAAAAAAGCCCCAAAACAACCTCCTCCCCCACTCCCATCTTTCTCTTCAGCCCAAGCACAAAACTGAGGTGTTGGGGTTTAGAATAGCATTAAAATTGAATTACATCACAGAGTTGACAGCTGCAATTTTAATTTTAATTAATTATTCATCTTTTATATAATGTTGGGCTTAATTTAATTAACACAGCAGCTAGTAAAATATTTTTATTTGGAAATTAAAAGATTTTCCTGGTGTTGCGTGGGTCCTAAACTCAATTAATTTTTGGTTTTTGGAAAACACAACAAAAATGTATGTGTTTGATTTGAATCATTTGTCTGGGCTGGGGCTGAGGATGAGGGGTTCAGTATGCAGGCTGCCCCAGGTAGAGAAGACAACCTCAGCCCTTTCTCACCACAGCTGGTTGGGGCCAGGTGAGAAGTGCCTTCCTATAGCTGCTACAGGTCCAGCAGGCACAACTGGGGGAGGAGTGCATGTCCGCCAGCTGGGGCAGGTCCAGGTTAGGCTAGGTGGGAGCATCAGAAGGACCACCTGTCCCCTAGCAATTGTAGCTCTGGGTGGGGTACCATGGCTGATAGAGGAAGTGCCTCCTCCACTGGCCCCAGCATGGAGCAGACATGGCTGGGGGCCGGGGGCAGGCATCCTCTCCCATAGCCACTACATAGAGTTGCCACAGATGAAGAGATGGGGGGGCACAGCCCCCCTTGCTGGCCCAGAATAAGGCTGCGGTGGGAGCTCTGCCCTGACGCTGGTGGGCAGACATGGAACTCTGCCCCCGCCCTCTCTAAACCCATTCTAAACCCATCCTAAACCCTCTTTCCATATTCACTCAGGTATGTCAATTTTGAGGACTGTATTTGATTTGAAACAAAATACAGGACTATGTAGCACTTTAAAGAGCTACATAGTCCTGTATTTTGTTTCAGCTACACCAGACTAACGCGGCTACATTTCTATCACTATTGTACTTTGATTTGGTGATTTGGCCTTTTTCTGTTTGGTTTTATGAGAAGCAATCCCGTTCCAGGCACGTCCTATTTTCCTGGCACAACCAAACCTTTCCATTGCATTAAGTTATAATAAGATGAAGCTACATACCAAATTTGGTGGTCCTAGTTCTTACCAGTTAGGAGGAGTTCTTGAACAAACAGATACACAGACACATAGGGTGTGTCTAGACGACAGGGTTTTGTCAACAAAAGTGGCCTTTTGTCAACAAAACTACACCTGCGTCTACGCTACTGCCACGTTTTGTTGACAGTAAGTCGACAGAATGCAACAGTTTTGTCAACAGCGGTAAACCGCCTTTTACGAGGAAGAACGCCTTTGTCGACAGAGATCGACCCCCCCTCTTCCTCAGCCCCCCCTTTCTTCCTGGTCCTCCTCTCCCCCTGGCCCTCCCAGACCCAAGTGCATCTCCCCTCTCCTGTTCAGCACTCTGTCAGTCGCTACACCTGACACCGAGGCCATGGTCATCCTCGCACGCGAGGGGGCAGGAGCTTGCGAGCAGGGGAGCACCGTCCCACCTGAACCCCCTCCAGGTTTTTAGCACCCCCACCACTCCAGTTACAGACAATGTTGATTATTTAAGAAAATGTTTGTTTTTGAATCAGAAACTATGCTTTGAGAGAAAACTATGCACAATGAACAAACAATTTTATATTTTAGCAACATTTCTAGATGCTTTCAGTTAATGATATTGAGAACAAAAAAACAGAACTTATTCTTTTCAAACAAAACCTGTGATTTATTATTTCTAGAAAGAGGGTCAGGGTGAGGGTTGTGGAGGGAAGGTTGTATTGGGCCAAGGCCAAGCCCTGATAGAGGAGAGACTCAGTGGGCTCCTTCAGAGAATTGCTCCCTAAGGGCCTCCCAGATGTGAACACTAGACTGGTCTGGCGGATGGCAACTGTCCGGGGCTGCTCCAATTGCTTCTCCATAGCATCAGCACCTGTACCCCACCCTGAAAGGAAAGCCTCCCCTTTTCTCTCCATGAGGTTATGGAGAATGCAACACCGGCATGTGCACGTCCCCAAGGGAAAAATGTTCCGGTAGAGGTAGGAGTTCCTGAAGTTGCGGGCATCATGTGCCCACTCTGACCACCCAACACAAATGTCAGTAAATTGGTGGTCAACCAAGGCCTGGAGCACCAATGAAAAGTAGCCCTACCTGTTAATGAATTGGGCTGCTCGATGGGGCGGTGCACGGATTGGGATGTGTGTCCCTTCGAGCGCTCCTCCACAGTCCGGGAAGCCAAGGGCAGCAAAGCCAGCCACGATGGTATCCAGGTCTCCCAGACAGACGAGCTTGTTCAGCAGCTCAGAATTGAAGGCCCTCACCACCTGCAGAAAGAGACAAATAGACAGACAAGAAAAATGTTAGACGGGGTGCCTGAGCCCTTGGGAGGAGAATACCTCCAGCCTGCCCCCCCAAACACCCCAGGAATCCCCTCCTCAGGACTCCCCCCCAGGAGCAGTGCAGGGTGAGTGGAAGAGCTCCATCCCACTCTCACTCCACCCCATCCCCCACTCCTCCTTGCCCTTTCCTGACAGTCCCCCTTTTTCACCCCCCAGCAGTGACTGTCCCCCTAGAATGACTTACCTCCATCAAGACGGCCCCGACAGTTGACCTGCCCACGCCAAACTGGTGTCCCTTGGAGCAGTAGCTGTCGGGCGTTGTGAGCTTCCAGAGGGCAACAGCAACCCTCTTTTCCAGGGGGATGGCGGGGTGCAGGTGTGTGTCCTGTCATTGGAGAGCAGGGGCAAACCAGGCACACAGCTCCTAGAACATGGCCTTCCACATCTGGAAGCTGCAGAGCCACTGCTGGTCGTCTCACAACTCCGTAACAAGCCAGTCCCACCAGTTGGAGCTGGTGTCAAGCCTCCAAAAACGCCTCTCCAGGAAGAAGTTTGGAGGCAAGGGCATTGGTCCTGTATCCCAGGCAGAGCTTTCAAATCTCTGGTCTGGGTCCAGATGGGGAAGGAGAATCACGACTGTGTCATGCAGATGCAGCAGAACTTGCAGAATGATGGTGTGGGGCCCTCACCTGCCATGGGGCAATTCTGGCTCCATGGCAAAAAAAAAGGGGTCAAAATCAGAAAAACCTCCAAAAAAAACCAAACTGTTGTGGTGTCCCAGGAAGCAGGGCACGCACAGCAAACACTGCAAAACCTTTGCTGTCCCTCTAGGAGGTAAGCAAGGCAGCTGCAGGAGAAGAGCCACGGCTGTTCAGGGAGCTCCCTTTATGCACACACATAGGAAGACTGCATCTGAAATCTAAAATGGAAAATCTATTTAGTGATTACATTTGCATTGGAGATAAACACATATTACCTAGTAAGATGCCAAACTCAAGCAATCAGGCTTCGTTATTTGAGTAATCATCTGATTATTTTTTGCTCTAGCTTTACACCGTCAATACTAGCTACAGTAAATAGTCAGGTCCCAGGCTTTCAGGTAGTTAAAAACTTTTGCAAGGATGGGGATAGAGAGGAGGATCTGAACAGAGAGTTCTTCATGTACTGACAATTTCACAGATCTGCAGGCAGTGTATTACTTATATAAGTTATTATTGGTGGCATGATTCCTTGTGTTGTTACATTTAGAAGATAAATATATTGCACCCATGTTCTGAGTCTGAAGTATCAGTTAGTGCACGCATGTATGTGCACACACATACGGGGTGGATATACGGCAGGGCGAATGGGGGCGGCCGCCCCGGGCCCCGCACTTCAGAAAGCCCCGCGCATGTGCCGTGGCGCCGCCGCGCATGAGCAAGGCATCAATGCGCATGCGCCGTGGCAAAGGGGGGGCCCCGTGGAATTATGCTGCCCGGGGCCCCACAAAACGGTCATCTGCCCCTGCACACACATACAAGTGCACTTGCAAGGAAGAAGAATCACTCATAGCAGATATAATAATTCCAGGGTGTCAAAGATTTACAAGCCAGAAAAATAAAGTTATTTTCTTTTTACAGAAATAAGAGAGAGGAGAGGAGAGAAAAGAAGCTCCTGACCATACATAAACATGACATTTATAATAGTAAGAAAATCTGTGATTTGTTTTCACCGTGATGTTTTCTACATGCCCAGAGTGTAACGAAGTAGCTAATGGCTACTTGGTAGTCTACATACAAAGAGTCGGTGACTTTGGTCCAATGCCCAGTGGACATGTCCATATCATGAAAACCAAGCCTCTGTCAACTCTGATCAAATGCATCTCTTGCATCAGAGGCCTGAAGTTGGACCAGCTGAGCCAACTTTAGGGGTAGAGTGGGACGAAGGACCTACCCATATAATTGAATAAACAACCAATTTGTTTGTTTTGCTTCCTGTGGCTCCACTTGGCTGTCAATGGCAAACCGCAGCCAATGGGAGCTGCAAGACTCCATGGCCAAGGAGCCTTTTGATAAACTAAATGAAGCAGCCCATTAGCAGCTCTCTCAAAGTGAGCCAGCAGTCCACTGTGGCTACGTCTACACTGTTGCGCTATTTCAGGATACTGGAAGTACCCAGAACTAGCTATTCTGTGTCTTTTCAGTGTGCCTATTGTAGTCCCCTTACTAAAGGGGCTTCTGTTTTATTCTGAAAAGACCCTGGCTGTGTCTACATTGGCACCCCCTTCCGGAAAAGGGATGCTACTGTAGACTTTGGAATAGGCAAATCCACGGGGGATTTAAATATCCCCCACGGCATTTGCATTAAAATGGCTGCCGCTTTTTTCCTACTTGAAAGTAGGAATAAGAAATCCTCCGGAAAAGGCTTTATTTTCCGGAGAATAACGTCTAGACTGGTGCTTTTCTCTGGCTTTTCCCCAAGCCGGAAAAAAGCGGCAGCCATGTTAATGCAAATGCCGCGGGGGATATTTAAATCCCCCGCGGATTTGCCTATTCCAAAGTCTACATTAGCATCCCTTTTCCGGAAGGGATGCCAGTGTAGACACAGCCCCTGTGTGCTACAATCCAGACTACAATTCCCATGAGCCCTTGGAAAAAAACAGGAAGGGAGGACTCTGGGGGGAGAGAGGACTGCTCTCTCCATGTGCTTGAAGAAGAGGCCTAGCAGTCTGGGACTCTGCCTTGGAGTTTGGAACCAAAGGGGGAACCAGGCTGCTGCCAAGGACATTGATCCAGTGCAGGGGCTGTTGAAGTGCAGCTACTAGATGCCTGTTGGAACTGGGGCTATGTCTAGACTGCAAGCCTCTTTCGAAAGAGAGCGTCTAGACTGCACGTTGAACTTTCGAAAAAGCGGCTTGCTTTTTCGAAAGAAAGCATCCAGTGAGTCTGGATGCTCTCTTTCGAAGAAGCCCTATTTACATTGAAGAACGCCTTCTTTCGAAAGACGAACTTTCGAAAGAAGGCGTTCTTCCTCGTGAAATGAGGTTTACCGCCATCGAAAGAAAAGCTGCGTTCTTTCGATTTAATTTCGAAAGAACGCGGCTTGAGTCTGGACGCAGGGGAAGTTTTTTCGGAAAAAGGCTACTTTTCCCGAAAAAACCCCTGAGTCTGGACACAGCCTGGGAGTTAGCAGGCTGCTTCCTATAGGCACAGCATAAGGCAGTAAATTTGGGCCTTGTTGGAAAAGTGCTGCCTGAGACAGAGCTGCTGTTTAGCCTGGACCAAATCCTCACTACAGCTGCAACATCAGCATGCCCACGCAAGCAAGTGTCTAGGACTGAGTCTAAGGGTGTGCACACTCTGGGGTGGGGTCACTGTTGTCTAGCTATATAAGCTTCAGTTATTGTTATGTGTTTTGTCAATGCTATTCATTGCTAATCTGTTAATCCCTGTTTATTTAAGTTAAGTAAAGATGGTTTATTTTGAAGTGTTCTATTAGATGTATATGATTTGTAGTTGTTCTGCAATTAGATCCAGATTTATGTTGGAATGAGTATATTCCTGGAGGCTCTCAAGGCACACCATTGTGTGTACAAGGCCAGCCAGTTGGAGGCACCGCCATTTTACATTCACTGTCAGCAAGGGACTGCAGCAAGGGGGTGGATAGGGTTTTCCCCAACTAAACACCATCACCACTGAGGTGCTCAGGATCTCTTTTGGGTTAAAACACCAGGCGCCCAGGCACACCTGTGAAGTGGACCTGCTCCCCAGTAACCCAGGGAGGAAAAAGGGGGTTACATTATTATTTCAAAATATAACAGGCTCGTTATTTCGACGTCCCCTGTAAACCTCATTCCATGGGTTTTAAGGGATGTTTCAGAATAGCGCCTTATTTCAAAATTTGGTACATTGTAGAAAGCACTAAATTTCAAAATATGCTATTTGAAAATTACCTCAAAATAAGCTACACAATTTGCCACACCCTTTGGCTACGTCTACACTGGCATGATTTTCCTAAAATGCTTTTAATGGAAAAGTTTTCCGATAAAAACATTTTCGGAAAAGCGCGTCTAGATTGGCAGGATGCTTTTCCGCAAAAGCACTTTTGCGGAAAAGCGTCCGTGGCCAATCTAGACACGCTTTTCCGCAAAAAAGCCCCGATGGCCATTTTCGCGATCGGGGCTTTTTTGCGGAAAACAGTACTGTGCTGTCTACAATGGCCCTTTTGCGCAAAAGTCTTTCGGAAAAAGACTTTTGCCCAAATGGGAGCAGCATAGTATTTCCGCAAAAGCACTGACAATCTTACATGAGATCGTCAGTGCTTTTGCGGAAATTCAAGCGGCCAGTGTAGACAGCTGGCAAGTTTTTCCACAAAAGCAAATGATTTTGCGGAAAAATTTGCCAGTCTAGACACAGCCCCGAGAAACACTAATCTAGGATCATGAAGACAATGCCTATCACGACAAATGAAAAAATAACCAAATAAATAATATATTCCAGAATAATTTTGACAATTGAGAAGCCCCTGTGCCTTATGAGAATTGGCTTATGAATATGAACATACATAACTCAAAGATGCTTTATGCAAACAGGTTATGTAACATATCAATTATACAGTTTTAATCTGTTGGATCTATATTTTAACACATGTATCATTCTTGTATGTGAAGTTCGAAACAGGAAGTGTGAGTCTGTTTATAGTTTAAATGTGCTAATGAGAGCCATTACTGGTGCCCAGGAAGCCTAATGGTTTGGTGGTCAACACAATGATTTATAAATGGCCTTGTTTGTCCTGTAAGTTCAGAAGGTGGTTAATCTAGGGAGACATATGACCATAACATGTGGTACTGGGATTCTTTTTGAAGCTGGTGTTTTTCTATGGGAAGGGGGGTGCTACATAAAAAGATTCCTGCCCTGGGGGAAAGTCTATTTAAGCTACGGAAAGCTATTAGCTCTTGCCTTCAGCTGGCTTTTGAAACTGCCTGGCACAAAGAAATTTAAAGAGAAACAAAGAAATTTAAAGAGATCGAAACATAAGTCAGACTGACTGATTTAAAACTAAGACCTGAATTAAGAACAGCTTTTTTAGAGTAACAATTTGCATATGACAAGTTTCTTATTGAATTAGAACTAGCTATGCATTTTCTATTCACTTTAATCTATCTGTTTTTACTTGAAACCACTTAAATCCTACTTTTCATACTTAATAAAATACACGTTTGTTTATTATCAAACCCATTGTAAATGATTGGTACCTGGGGAGAGCAACCACTGTTTCTCTCTTTCATCGATAAAGGGAATTTACCTGATGAGCTTTCACCATGTAAAACTTTTATTTGGAGAAAGATGGATTGATCTGGGGGTTTGATTCCTTTTGGAAGTTGGTTTCCTAGATGCTATGCCCTAAAAATGCATCCTCCCACAGCTGAAGTGGTTCAGCATCTTCATTGCTCTGCAAGGGGGCAGTAACCTCAACTCTGTCCCTTATCTGGAGGAGAACAGAGGATTAGGCCCGGCAGGAGGAGGTGGTGAGGAGCACCAAAGAGCAAGAAGGCAGGTGTCAGTGGCATGATCAGCACACTGGTCAACAATCCAAAGGAGCCGTCTGTGACCACACCATCTCAGAACAATAAACTGTATAAATTGGAGACAAAGATAGAAAACAGAGGGCAACATATCGAGAAATATAACAAAAGCCTCAAGTTTAGTTTTAGATAATTTCTACTTTTTTTTTTTTTAGAATCACATAACTTTAATTTCAAGTAGCAGGAGAAATTTGGTAACAAAATAACCATCTTGATGGGACTCTCGTTGCATCTTGAATTATGCAAATTAATGTAAAAATCACTCACTGTTTTTGTAAATCTTCATAACTCTGACTCAAAGAACACAGAGTTATCTTAAAATATCTCAGTGTAATAAAATATTCCAGGTATATACAGTAGAAAAATCTTTCCAGCAAACACAGTGCCAATGCAATTAAATAGAAAAGTTATGTTTCCTCTTTTTAAATTGTTTCCTTTTTTTAATCAGAGGGAATAATCATTTTTCTTACAAATAAAGCCATTACGTAAAAGTAAAAGCAAACTATGCAGAAAACTCCTAACACTGTTCAGATATTCACATTTAAAAATATAATTGGCTTTCAGCTTTTATATGCAGAATAAAAATCCCTTTCTTACACATTAGTTTTAGCTTATGTTTGATGATTGTATCAGAGACACTTTAAAGTTACTTACACAGTTGAACTGAATTTGCAAAGGAAAAGAAAGAACCTTTAAGATACTCTTCCATTTGAACATGTACTGGATTGTATGATATGTTTTTGCTATCTTATCTTCCATGGTGCATGAGATACTTTCTGAGTGGGACTTCTAAGTTCATGTTGCTTCTGCAATGAAGAGATTTCCCACATTCCCTTTACTTATATTGTAGAAATTTAATCCCAAAGGAACTGCAAAGCTCCGGGAAAACCCTTAAAGATAAAAATGCAAAAAATCGACTAAAATGGCAACTCAGTAGGTGAATTAAAGTCAACTCATTACCTATAAAGCCATATCTATTGATAAAGCTAAATTAGCCCATAGCTATATTATAATAAAACAGCCATAGTTTCCCCCACCCACATTTTGCCTCTGCTCACAAATTCCATGTGAACGTCTCAATACTCAAAGAAGTAAAACTTTCATTGGCAGCATTATACTATTGATCTTAACTTAACATATATGCCAGCATTTGCCTTCACCTTCAAATATCCAATACTCTCAACAAATGGTTGAGAAAATACAATAGTTGTTAAGCCATTCACTTTACACTGACACCATTTTGACTTTTCTCCTATTATATATCACCTGTAGATTCACACTCCCATTTTTCTAGTACTTTTACCATTGGGGCCTTCCCTTCAGCTTTCCTGAGACCTGATTTATAGCTTCATGAGCCCTTCATGTTGATATTAAATATTCTAGTGAATGATGAATTATAGCAAAGTCACAAAAATGTAGAAAAATGCATTTTGCATGTTTTCAAATAATTTTCAAAGAAAAAGAAATGTTGGCTTACGTTAAGGGCTAATTCCATGTAAGGCTGTGTTGCTTCCAATTAAACTTGGGTGCAATAAATATTTTTCATACTTAATAAAATAACACTTTTGTTTACCAACAATAGACAACACAGATCTAGAAAGAGGATCTCGGTAGTTGCATGTTAGAACATTAAGCTGAATCACAGGGTTTTTTAATTTTATTCATTTTCAAATGGTATTGGTGAAGCTCTGAGGAGCTGGAAGTGTTTGAAACTGTGATATGTGAATGTGATACAGAAAAAGTTTCTGTCAGTGATTTTCCAAACCTAAACATTTGTATTTATTTGGAATCAGATTATTTTAATTTTGAGAGTATTTGCATTTCGAACAGGAAAAGTACCATCAAACATGTGCCTTATGAAATGTGACTATATTGTCTGCCCGTTTAAAAAGTTTCTATTTTCAATCCCCACACCTCCAAAATAAGACAAAATGTAGTGAAGCTTTGGCAAAAATAACCCCATTTTCAATGCGCCAAAACACTCAGATTAAGTAATATGCCTTTTGTTGTGAGTTTTCCTTCTCCCTCTAATTACAATGGAGAAGAGGGAGGGGTAAAAAGTATGACGGTCTCCTGAAATTAGTTTTATGAGCTAATAAATTATTCCAAGTTAACAAGCAAGACAAAGGGGAGTCATTTTGTGCTTGTCACCAAATTACTGCTAATATTTTTCTTTTAAAATGTTTCAGTGATATTCAGGAACCTTGTCTTCCTGTATGAGGCCTTCCAATCCTGAATTTGTCTTTGGGGCTCACCACAATATATATTAACTAGCACATTTACCCAGCGTTGTTTGGGTCCTTAAAGAGGGTCTCAGGACAGGGGGTTAGGGACATGTGAGGTCCAGGATCAGGGTTGGGGAGGTAAGGAGGAGCTCTGGGCAGGTGTGTGTGTAGGGGGGAAGACAGAGGGCCAAAGTCCCCCCCCCCCCCCCCCCCCCCAAGATTTGTGCCTGCTCTTCCCCTTTCTGACCCTGTCAGGGAACTAGGGCAAAATACATAGCTTGTCTGCCCCCTGCACTCCCCAGCCAGAGTGAGGAATGCAGCAAATTGTGCACTTTCCCCTCACTCCCTGGTGAAGGGGAGCAGCCAGCAATTTCCTTGTATTGATCTGGGAGGAGGGAGCTTCAGCTCCCTTGCCATCCCTAAAGCAGGGGGTGGGAGACTCAAGGCTTCAGCCCCCCCCCCCCCCCCGCCCATCTGGGGGTTTGGAGGCTCGAGGCTAGGACAGTCCTGGATGGCAGGGGGTGGCATGCTGCCCCAGACAGCCCTTTCCACCTGCCTGGTGATTCTATTTCTTTTCTGAATGGTTTTATGATTTTCAGGCACATGCCATTTTCTTGGCACAACCAGACCCTTATGATGCTTTCAGTTATGTAAGAGGAAGCTGTATACCGAGTTTGGTGGTCCTACGTTTAGGAGTTCTTGAACAAACAGACAAATTCTCTCAAATATATAGTAAACTGGAAGTTTACCCAGCATTGCTCAGCTCCTTAACTCAAAATTTTTTTTTTTTTTGCTCCATCATTGTTCTTCGGGGGAGGAGGCTGAGGATGAGGGGTTCAGTGTGCAGGCTGCCCTGGGAAGAGAGGAGAACCCCTGCCCTCTCTCACCACAGCAGCTTGGGGCCAGATAAAAAACACCTGTCCATAGCTGCTGCAGTTGCAGTGGGGTCTAACCAGCTGGGACAGACGGACGGACACACACAGAGCAATATATAGTAGATAGCTGTCCCTTTCTCTACCTCTACTCCCTGCTAGCCCAAGGGGTTATAGCTGTCCCAGTCCCCATCTCTGGCCTCTTGCTACTCCCTCCACCTCGGTCATCCTACAGTATAACTGTCCTTCCTATAAGATGCCTCCCTTCATGAGAAACAATCAAATTCTAGGCATACCACATTGCCCTGGAACAACCAAATCCTGATATAAGTTAGGATAAGAGAAAGCTTCATACCAAATTTGGCTGTCCTAGCTCATATCACTTAGGAGGAGTTCTTGAAGAAAGTGTCTTACAGATGGACAGACAGACAGATGTACATTTCTAAAATATATAGTAAGATAAAGATAATAACCACTGAAACCCTAAACAGTCTCTTGCTATGCACTGGTGCTCAAAATGTCAGCCTTTTGTAATACAAAGTTTATAGTCCTTCTGATCTGCTCTCATATCCCGCCCCTTCCTTAGGGAATAGACTCTTGGCCTGGGATATTGGAATTAAAAATTCCTTATTAATTAATTTTCAGCTGGCACAAACCTCATGCTTTTTAAGTTCAGTAAGAACTGCAAGTCTATTTTCCCTGTTTAACCACTTATAATTAAACATAAATGAATAGCTCAGCTCTGTTTTTGACCCAAATGAATCTGCTGATTATCGTAATAGTTTTTATTTCCATTGAACTATGGAATTAGAATGAAAATATCTTCTATGAAGAGACCCTATTCTAGAAAACCTTATTCCCACAAGGAAAGATACATCGGGATAGATCCTAAATTGGTTATAATATCTTTCAGAAAAATCTATGTTTGGAAAGCACATGTAGGATGATTAGTGAATCTTTAATTTTTTTAAAGAATGGTTGAAAATTGGACATTTTTAGAACAATGATTGCTGAACATTTGCTTATGTTATGCTTGACATTTTATGTTTCTAAATGAAGGCCCTTCTCTCAGTCTGGACTCTATACTTTTAAGCCCCAAGCTAAGTGCCCTAAGTTTTGCACATCCAGAAACTTGGATTTGTTCATGAAAAGGCATTTCTCTCCCAAATCAGACAGACAGATGTTTGTATGCCCCATTTAGCCATAAACAATTAACATGTATGTGCACACACACAGCTGATTTTGAGGGCATGCACTAAGTTCCCAAATGTTTGAGGTCAATAGAATTATGGTGATTTACAAAAGTGGAGGAGCAAGACTTCCTTGTACTTGTGTCCTCCTGCTGAGGATTTGAACAAAATGTGTGCTGTATACTGAAGTAGAAAGTAATAGAAAATATTTGAATCCTTATTTAGCAGGATTTTAAACATGTATTATGCTTCCAGTATGTATATGTTGGTTTAGTTTAATAGCAGTGTTATTAGGAAACAACCAGAAAGCAACCTAGTTAAGCAATCTCTGGGTAAAGACACAGAGGGTGTGTCTAGACTACAGGGTTTTGTCGACAGAAGTGGACTTTTGTCGACAAAACTATACCTGCGTCCACACTGCCTTTGAGTTATGTCAACATAACGTCGACAAAACTCAGCAGTTTTGTCGACGTATGTAAACCTCATTCTACGAGGAATAACGCCTTTTGTCGACAGAGTTCTGTCGATAGAAGGCATTATTGCATCTACACTGTCCTTTGCGTCCACACTGTTATGTCGACAAAGCGGCTTGCTTTGTCGACAGAACTGGATGTAGTCTAGACGCTCTTTGTCAACAGAAGCTTTGTCGACAGTATCTGTCGACAAAACTTCTGTCGACGAAACCCTGTAGTCTAGACATACCCAGAGAGTCAGCAAAGGATGATGACTGAGCTATTGGCTGTGAAGACACTATTTCCATGCCCCAGACAAGTTACAAGACTTGGATGGTCAGTGCTGGAAGCAAACAGACCAAAAGCCACAAACAGTTAAAACGGGCTTTTTCAGTGTCTTTGGAATCATGCCCTAGCTTAGCATTTTAATAAAATTGCTTGGACCCCTCTTCTTCCTTCCCAAGTCATGACAAAGGGCCCGGGCAAGGCTGCCATTTCAGATTTCACTGGAGAAGGGCAACTTTCAGCAGGTGTCACTCAGGCCCCAGAAGCTCTTTATTACTTTAGTTTTTACCTTAAAATCCAACCCGTTTTAGGAGCACGTGTTGTTATTGTTCCCCTACGCCATCCACTACTGCACCCCTTTTCCCAGCTCTCCCAATTGACCTGACTGGGCCCTTACATCCAGCAGTGCTCCAACTCCTTAAACTCCCTCTGATCAGCTGGCAGCACCACCCTCCACCCCCATACTGCCCAACCTACCTGGCAGTGCCCCTGCTGCAAATGACCTGGCTGTGCCCCCAACAGGTAGCTCTCTTTTTCCTCCATCATCTGTCCATGGCCCCTGCCTCTAGGGACAATGGAGCAGTCAGAGACAGGCTGAGGAAGAGGAGGCCATGTGGAGTGAATTCTTCTGGGAGGAGATAGTTTTCCTGTTCTATCACCCACCCCCTCCAGAAATCCCTTTCCCTCACTCACCTGGGTCAGCAATCCCTATCACAGGCACTTGGGGAGCTCCCTCAAACCCAGAGCTGTGGTGATTCACAACACTGCAGGCTATTGTGGCTTTCCTCTGAGGGCTGAGCTCTGTGAAACACCTGGGGTCCACTCAGAGCACAAAGTGCAGCCTGTCCTCCATCCTCAGACTAATAGGCAAGTTGGCCTAGCTTGCTACACCACCCTAGAAAGTCTGATATACTTCCCTAGTTGAGCACCTATGAATTAAAAAGTCTCTTTCTATGCAGACATCAGGGAGCTGTCTTTGGAGAACACAGTGGCTGACAGACAGATAGATAGATAGAGATGTCCACCTGGGGTTCTAGAGAAGTTAACTCTTCCTAAGTTTCCAAGGGACTGGTAAGCTTTAGGTAAGAGACGTGCAGTTTTGTTCTTTCTCTTATGTTTTGCTCTGTTCTTGATGTTAAGATTCAGCCATAGAATCACAGAGTTGGACGAGACCTCAGGAGGTCATCGAGTCCAACCCTCTGCCCAAAGCAGGATCAATCCCAACTAATTCATCCCAGCCAGGGCTTTGTCAAGCTGAGATTTAATAAACCCAAGGGACGGAGATTCCACCACCTCCCTAGGCAACCTATTCCAGGGCTTCACCAAACTTCTAGTAAAGTAGTTTTTCCTACTATCCAGCCTAGACCTCCCTCCCTGCATCTTGAGACTATTGCTCCTCATTCTCTCATCTGTCACTACTAAGAACAGCTCCTCTCCATCCTCTTTGGAACTTTCCTTCAGGTAGATAAAGACTGCTGTAAAAAATAGTTAATAGGTAGTTAATAGGCTGCTACTTTTGTATGGACGAATGTATTTACTTGACTCTACTTTTTGAAAGTGCTTTCTCCACAAATATAGAAATTCAGTAACTGGCTTTCAATGTATTTCTTAAACTTCTAAAGGAAATAAATAGTGGGGTTTTCCTACAGAAGTCCATGATTCTATATATATATTTTAATCTCTAAAGTGCCTCAGGACTACTCAACACTTTAAAACTACCTATAATCCCTTTTTGGTGAATCTGACCCAGGATTTCCTCTTTCACTGGGGGCAAGGAGCAGAAATCTGACAGAATAACTGTAAGAAAATGTACAGAACAAAATAAGTTTACAATCTCACAACATTTGTCAAAACTCTAGACATACTTCACTTAAAAATGTCTTTTGTAGCATGTCAGTGTTGACCCCAAACAGATGCCTATGTGAAGATGTGGAGTAGGTCTTTTTGACTTGGCTGCCTAATTACTAAGTCAGTTCCATATGGACTCCGAATGGAGATAAAGAAAGTGGTGGGGCTCCATTTAAGAACCTCTCTGCTCACCATTGCTGAACATTAATCCTGACTCATCAATTCCATGGTTGCTTTGTGGTTGCAAAGAATTTCTTTTTCTTTGTTCTTTATTTTATTTCTAATCTGAACAGAAGGAGTGATTCCATAGCCCATTATTCAAAGAAGTGGAGAAGACTATTGTGTCAACATTTCTAATGTACTACATTTAACATTCCTATTTTAGCTAGACTAATTATGGAGAAGCTGTGAATTTTTATACTGGTCACTGACTGTATCACTACAGCAGCGGGTCTTTGTCAGAAATCACAACCACGTTTTAGCAAGATCCTAATACAGATAGTTCACGAGGCAGTGTACCTGTTTCCATAAGGCATGACCATGAAACAGTTTTCAATCCATACTGTTATGTGTCTAACCACACTAGCACCTGTTGACAAGGTGGTAAATATTCCGATATCTAGTCTCTGAAGAAAAAACATTCTAGAGCTCAGAATAGCTGGGGTACAGAAACGGAAGTGCATGCTGAAGTTAGAAGAAACCTACAAAATATTAAGACACATAAAAAGCACTGAAAAGATGAAGCTAGTGAACAAAATTCTGCAGTGGCCCAAGCAGTAATACATGCAAATTACTAGACAAGTGCAAAGTAAAGTTGTAATCATTCAGAGCTGTGCATTTATATGAGTTCTGTTTAACATAGCATTTGTCATGACATCAAGCTGGTCTGATAGAAAAGATCAAGAGAAAAATTACAATTGGCCAGACAAACTTTCACTGGCCTCTTTGTGCTCTATCCCAGGAACAGTAATTTTAAGAAAGTGTGCATACACATAGAGGATCCTTAACAAGGTAGCTGATGCTGCTCCCTCTGCCATTCTCCACTAGTGTCTTTCGACAGACTGTGGGCTGAAAGACCCAACCTTTAGCTGCACGCACCAGAAGAATTATTTTCCTTAGATTCACCAAAAATGCTAAAGAGGACACTTATCCATGACATTACTTAATAACAGAAAAAAGTGAGGTAACACAGCAAAATGCAATATGGTCCCTAACTATCAAACCAGGCCATTTCATAGCTTATGTTGCTCAGAGACTGTTCTCAAATACCCAGGTGGGAGAGGAGGCTGGAAGGGGAAAGTCTCTAGTTTGGGAATATTACAAACCAATGTCTGTGTAGAGAGGATATTTCAAAGGTGGGATGCCCTCTTAGAGTATGCACTCAAAGCAGCCCTTCTCACATATCCAGTGAAGCTAAGAGTGTGTCTAGACTACAGAGTTTTGTCGACAAAAGTGGACTTTTGTCGATAAAACTATACCTGCGTCTACACTACCGCTGAGTTCTGTCGACATAACGTCGACAGAACTCAGCAGTTTTGTCGATGACGGTAAACCTCATTTTACAAGGCATAACGCCTTCTGTCGACAGAGTTTCTGTCGACAGAAGGTGTTATTGCATGTAAACTGTCCTTTGCGTCTACACTACCATGTCGACAAAGCAGCTTGCTTTGTCGACAGAACTGAATGTAGTGTAGACGCTCTTTGTCGACAGAAGTTTTGTCGACAGTATCTGTCGACAAAACTTCTGTCAACAAAAGCCTGTAGTCTAGACGTACCCTAAGTGCCCCCAGAGGGAGTGATCAGAACAGGCAATCATCAAGCGATCCCTCTCCTATCACCCATTCCCAACACCTGACAAACAGAGAAGAAGGTCACCATTTCTACCCACCCTGGCTAATAGCCATTGATGGACCTAGCCTCCAAAAAATTATTTAGCTCTTTTTTGCTTCATCTAACAACATTCTTTATCTAGAATTTATCTAGCTTTTACAGGGGGACCCCAACTACCCTTTCAATCCCTTGTTTCCCCCAAATCTGTCTACCTCCAAGTTCTTTACTATCAGACACTTGCACTGTCCCTCTATGGTTTGTGATCCCCAGCGGTGTGAAAATAGACCCCGGTTATAATTTCCTTTTTGCAGGGACACTGCACAGAGTTTGCACACCAGAGTACTGCCTGGGGTAAAAATAAACAAAAGGTTTAACAGTTGAACGTCCTTCGCACCTTCCCCCTTGGCCAGTTTTCACCTTGCCCAATTGCCTTATTGCCCGACTGTGAATGGAGCCGAATGTTGCAGCACAGCTCGAAACGTGCACAAATACATACATGTAGGACTGTAGTTATAACTATAATCTCATCATTCATAAAAAGACCAGATTTGGCATATTTTTATACACAATACCGATGTATACAACCAGTTGATTCAATTGCTTACTCTTTGGCTGTGTCTACACTGGCATGAATTTCCGGAAATGCTTAAAACGGAATACTATTCCGTTTTCAGTTTTTCCAGAAAAGGAGCGTCTACATTGGCAGGCTGCTTTTCCGGAAAAGCCCTTTTTCCGGAAAAGCATCTGTGGCCAATGTAGACGCGTTTTTCCGGAAAAGAGCCCCGATCGCCATTTTCGCAATCGGGACTTTTTTTTCGGAAAAGACTACTGGGCTGTCTACACTGGCCCTTTTCCGGAGCAGTGTTCCGGAATAAGGACTTATGCCCGAGCGGGAGCAGAATAGTTTTTCCGGAATAGCAGCTGATTTCGTACAGTAGAGCATCGTTGCTTTTCCGGAAATTCAAGGGCCAGTGTAGACAGCTCACAGCTTATACCAGTGTAGACACAGCCTTTGGTGCTCAGCCCCTGTTCTCCCTTGGATGTGTCTGGACCCTGATTCTCACACTGATATTACAAAAAATATGTACAGTGACTGTGGTCAGCCTCACATTACCATGCCCTAAGCATTGAATTAAGGATATGATGGCTTCTTTTTGGTACTGTCCAGCCGGGATAACATTTGAGAAACATATTGATTTATCAAGCTGAAGATGCTAAAGAGCAAGAACTGGTAAATCTGCTGCCTGCCCAATTGATGTTTCTTTGGGGACTTGTGCTAATGAGATAGGCTGTGTTTGAGTTGCTGTTTGACAAGTTTTCTGCTACTGAAGCACTCTGAGGGGCAAAGTGGAACTGCTGAGCTAGGATGTTACCCAATTGATCTGCTGCAACCCCCTTTTATGTTTCTGCTTAGAAGGATACTCCAGCTGAAGACTTTCAAGGGTAATTTTGAATCACTCTTGGTCTTTAAGAAGTTCTAAGAAAGTACAGAACTACAGGGATATGGGCTGGGGGATGCTTTAGTGATTAACATATTGCTTTCCATTTTATTTTACTCTACGCATATGCTTTTAAAAGCACTGAATTTAATTATAATTCAAAAGCTCAAAGGTAGTTCTTTTTCCATACTTTAATTTAGAGTGGGTGTTTTGGATGCTTTCCGCTTCTTTTTGTTAAGATGTCTCTGAAACGATGCCCTAAAAATAAATAAAAAAAAAGCTGAAGTAATGGAGAATTTTTCTCTGTAGAATATTCACAGGAGAAAAAAATCCACTTCTGCTCAGTAGGCCCACACAAATTCTATGCACCATTTAGGTCCCCAGAAATGGCAGGTGAAATGAGGAATCTTAAAAACATGGAGAGAAAATGGCGGATTTTGGTGCTCACAAAGGAGAAGTCATCATCAAAATAGAGAAAATAGAAAATAGTTTTGGAAGATCATCAAGTATTAAATTTCCCTAAGAGGAATAATGGAAATGTTCTCTGTAAGCCTGCCCTCTTTCGCGGCAATCTCCTTTCTGCAGAAATTGTTCTCTGTCTTTGCAGATTTCAAAGGGCATGTCTACACTACGGAAAAGATCGGCCCTCCGGAGTTGATCTTCTAGCATTCGATTTAGCGAGTCTAGTGTAGACTCAAAATCAAACACTCAGGGTAGCTCCGCTGGCGTGTAGTGCTCCTCCTTCTGTGAGGAGTAAGGGAAGTCGGCAGGACCATGTGCTCCTGTAGGCCTCCTGCAGCGTAGACGCTGCAGCAGCTCGGCTTAAGGTAAACCAAATCTAGCTACGCATTTTGCATAGCTGGATGGCATACCTTAAGCTGACCTGCCTGGTCTAGTGTAGACTGGGACACAGACATTTATGCTTCTTTTTAACTTTGCATCTTTCTCAGCAGAACCAGTAATTATGTTCTCAGTCCCACTTGCTTAAGTCAGGAGTAAATACTGTCAAATCATTGTTCTTATGCCTGTTTGGGGGTAAATGACAACAGGGTAAGGCACAATGTGTCAACAAAGCCATATCTTGCTGTTTACTTTGGTCAGAGTACAGACCACATTATAAGTAAAAAAGTCTGAGATTCTCAGGGAATTAGTTTGAATGCTGAGGAGAAAATGCTTATTTTCCATATATTACTCAAGCTACCTAGGCTCAAAGAAAAAGCAGCTCAACAACTCTTGTTTCTTTGGGGATTGATACTAATATTTTATTTCCTACCAAATTTTGACCTTTTAAAATCAGAAGAGGTTTTTCTCTTGCCCCATCTTGATAATTCTAGACTGAATTGGGACAGCCTTTCGGAACTAGAAGATCAGGGTAAAGAATGGTCATGCAGTTCATATAAAGTTATATTATTTGTGTTACTCTTGTTAGGAATGAAATCTCTAAATTCATTTTTGGGTGAGGATGGTAATTGTGGTTCTTTGCAAACCATGGAGTAACATTTCCAGAAGTGTCCAAGTCCCATTTCAATAAAGGCTCCGAAGTCATTTTTTTAAAACAGGAAACTGAAACAAAATTAAATACAGAGTGAGTTCAAACTGTACAGCAGAAGACTGTATGTGAAATAGTTTCACTTTTTTGCTTGCTGTAATTTTGTTTTCCGCTAATTTAATACCAGTTTTATTTAGTAATTTTTTCATTTCCATTCATTTCTGATTTGCTTTGGTGGAAATAACTTTATATGCATTCATTTTTATTATTTATATGTGTAAATAATATATGTGTAACATTTTTTATTAAATATACAGTACTGGTTGAGGAAGAAGCTATGTGCTTTAAAATTCTGTTGCAGAGCAAAGGAAAGAATCACAGTATGCTGAAAAGGAAAGAGGGAGAGTCATGTTGCATTCTGGGGATACAGGAAACCTTCTCCAATTAAGTCTCAGTACAAGCAAACCATCCATGACTCTCTCTCTCTCTCAATTCAGATTAAACAGAGTACTAGCCACTTTCATTCATGCTAATAATCTATCACTAGAGACCAGGTCTTAGCTACACATGCAAAATCAGAGAGAGCTTCTCCATAATAAAAATCAATCAATCAATAATATAGACTTCATTAGGCACTGACCTTGCTAAAGCAGCATGAATTGCAATTCAGGGTCACCATCAGATGACATTCTGCATCCCTGAGAGATGATACTGGACACAGCAGCTGGCAAATTTATGGTGAGTCTAACACAGGGCAGGTGCCTAAAGCTTAATTGGGGCAAGTAAATGTGGGATTTGAGGTGCTGGGGAAGGAAACCAGAAGTAACATCAGAGATGTCAGCATCTACAGCGTAGATGAGCAGGGTACTGCTGCCAACTTGGCTTCAAAACTAGGAGAACTTTGCATTTAAGAAGCTCTGGATTTCCAAGGAGCACCAGTGGCAAAGAATATTTTTAATCATTGGTGATTTGAACAAGGTTGCAACCTTATCTTCTGGATAAGCTCCTTGATACAGTTATTCAATATTTTTGTCACTGGGGCTATGTCTAGACTGCAGGCTTCTTTCAGAAGAAGCTTTTCCAGAAGAAATCTTCCGGAAAAACTTCCAAAAGAGAGTGTCCACACTGCAAAAGTTCATCGAAAAAGCGCGATCTGCTTTTTCAAAAGATAGCGTCTACACTGAATGAGCCTGGGGATGCTGCATTTCAGTGACGGGTGAAGTAGTTGCTCAAAATCAATGTGTCTCAATCTTTCCTGACCACTGTACTCCTTTCAGGTACATCTATGCTGCACGGATATTTCAGGATACCAGAGGTATCCCGAAATAGCTACCCCACGACTGTTTTGAAATAACAGGCATGTTATTTCAACATCCCGGTAACCCTCGTTCCATGAGGGTTAGGGGATGTCTCAAAATAGCGCATTATTTTGAAATTTGGCACTGTCTAGATGCACCAAATTTCAAAACTACCTATTTCAAAATTCAGTCAAAATTGCATATCTTATTTCAAGTTTAGGGTGCTGTGCAGATGCACCCTGCTTGTTTACAAATCAGACCTAAAATACAAGTGTCTCAGGACACAATTAGTGAAAAATGGTTACTTTCTCACTTATACCATATAATTACAAAATAAATCAATTGGAATATAAATATAAATTTTAGTGAATAATATATAGGGCAGTATGAACAAGTTGGCATTTGCATGAAATTTTAGTCTGTACTGACGTTGCAGGTGCTTTTTATGTAGCCTATTGTAAAACCAGGCAAATATCTAGATGAGTTGATGTACTCCAGATGGAAGATCTCTGCATACTCCCAGGCTGCATGCCGTCCTGGTTGAGAACCACTGCTGTATATAATTTGAAATCAGTTTCTCTGGTTGTAGGGGTGCTTCAGAGTGGACTCCCATATGAAACATGCTATCTACAGTGAAACCTTTGTTATCCAGCACTCTGTTAACCAGAAAACTATGTTAACCAGCATTGCCCCCAGCCACAATATTGTCACATCTTCAGGTGGACAGGCCTGTCTTGGTTTACCATGATTGGCTTAACAATTTTTTATTGAAGATGTACTAATCATCTTTAACTCAAAATAGAAATGTGAGACCAACTGCCTCACACTACAAAACTACAAATATTAAAAACTAGAGTTTTACTAGTATTGTCCATTGGTTTTTCCTAGGTTGATGGGACCCTCAGATAACCAGAATTTCTAAATAACCACAACGCCCTAATCCCCGAGCATGCCGGATAACACAGGTTTTACTGTAATTGACAATTACTGGCTGATAACAGGCCAAATGACCCCTTCTTGGGGCCCAAGATGATTAGATTTTGGCTCTGGGATGGGGCCAACAATGAGAGGTTCAGAGTGCAGGAGAGGCTGTGGTTTGAGGCAGGGGTTGGGCATGGGAGGGAGCTCAGCCTATCTGGTGTGGGTTCTAGGGTGGGACAGAGGGCTCCAGCCTGGGGCCAAGGAGTTTGGAGTGCACGAGTGGGCTTTGGGTAGGAGGCTGGAGTGTGGATGAAGGGTCTCGGCATGAGTTAGGGTGCTGGAGTGAGTTCACGGCTGGAGTTCAGAGTCTGGGAGGGATTTTGGGGTTGGGAGGGGACTAATGACTTGGGCAGAGGCAGGAGTTGGGGTGCAGATGTTTACCTGGGGCAGCTTCTGTTTCATGGAGGAGGGAACAGGTGGCTTTTCTTCCCCATGCTCGCCTGTAGGCACTGCCCCCCACAGCTTCCATTGGCCATGATTCCCAGCCAATGGGAGCTGTGGGGACAGAGCCTCCAGGCCAGGACAAACCTGGGAACAGAGCATCCCAGTGCTCACAGTGATGTGACTTCAGCCAGGGGTGGAGGGAAAATGGCAGTGCTCAGAGTCACCTTCTCACCCACACCACAAAGGGCTGCTCTGGAACACAGGGGCTTTAAGGTCTACAGACCAGAGCCCCAGGATAAGGGAGTCCCCTTTACCTGAGGCTCTGGTCTGCAGTCCCTAAAGCCCCTTCCTTAATCATGCCCTGGACAATAATATCATTAACAGTGAGCCATTATACCACTTGAAAACAAACAATTTTTTCCCAAAATAAGCAAAAGAAATGTAGGAGCTTGGCTTGGTCCTGGACAATAAGAGACTCGCATATAGCTTCAAAAAACAAAAACAAAACCAAAAACCAGCCGCAAGAAGTGATGAGAAAAGTCATAGTAAATCTCCAATCCAGAAACTGATGGACTGAGTTCAACATTCCACCTTGTACAGATTTCTGCTCACTTTTTCATTGCATTCTTCTCCATCATTAGTATAAATGTTTATTATTCATGTTGCAATAGCACCTGGGAGCCCCATACACTGTGCTAGCCATCAAACATACATGAAACCAAGGTACAGTCCCTCCCCCCATAAATGCTTAAAGCAGTCTTACTCATTGCAGTTGGGCTGGGTTATTTGATGAGTCTTTCCATCAGTCAACCACTCTACATTGACTCCACAGCTACCAAATGGTTGCTAACTATTGTGTTAGTTACGGCAGAACCTCTGAGCATATATAACAAAGTTTGCAACCATGACTGTAATGGCAATGGATCCTGCAGAGTTTAGGCACCGAGTTTACAGGGCACTCTTACCTCTGAATGCCCTTGCTTTTTTTCTGGTTTATTTTGCCTAATTTTTTGCATTGACAAATGGTTCTCTTTATAATAATTTATCTGAGAATGTATAAAAAGTGTTAAGTGGTTCATTAAAAAAACCTCAATATTTATCATTTATAACAAGCCGTGAAGTATAAAGTTAATTTAATTAACATTTTTAAGAAGTCATGGCTAGCTCCACATTTTTAATCATATAAAATATGTTATGCAAGTATGTACTTGCTTTAAGTTATCCAGTTAATTTGACTGGCATTCAAGGGATTTTTCACACCTCTGTTTTTTACATATATATACACAAGAAATAATTTATGCATGTCTGCTGTTTAAAACTGCTTTGAGGCTGGGAGGCTCTGTCTAGTAGAGAAGGTAACAAGGACAAATCTATACAGAGGGTAAAAGAAGAGAAAAATTAATAATGCAGTTACACTCAATTAGAAATACATTTATAAATACAGCTGTGTGTAAGTTGTATATAAAAGCCAGGAGGCAGCACTGTGGTGTATCTTCTACTATCAACTATTGTCCTTCATGACTGAAGATGCTGTAGATGATGATATCAGAGAGTATGACTGTAGCTTAAAAAAATTGTTGCAGGAGTGGCTGTCCTTACTTGATTGAGCACATATGTAGCTCAGGATTGAGGAAGAGGTAACTGACTATGCCCACTGCCACTGTTTACAAGTTGGCCTCTGTGCCTCAAGAGCCATCCAGAGATTAATCTCAAATGCCATGAGAAACACTAGGCAATTATTTCCAATTTACTAAATTTGGCTGCAGCGCATGACCTATGAGGAGAGACTGAGGGATTTGGGTTTGTTTAGTCTGCAGAAGAGAAGAGTGAGGGGGATTTGATAGCAGCCTTCAACTTCCTGAAGGGAGGTTCCAAAGAGGCTGGAGAAAGGCTGTTCACAGAAGTGACCGATGGCAGAACAAGGAGCAATGGTCTTAAGTTACAGTGGGAGAGGTCTAGGTTGGATATTAGGAAAAACTATTTCACTAGGAGGGTGATGAAGCACTGGGATGGGTTACCTAGGGAGGTGATGGAATCTCCATCCCTAGATGTTTTTAAGTCTCGGCTTGACAAAGCCTTGGCTGGGTTGATTTAGTTGGGATTGGTCCTGCCTTGGACAGGGAGCTGGACTTGATGACCTTCTGACGTCTCTTCCTGTTCTGTGATTCTATGATTCTATGACTTCTGGTCACCAAATGTAGTTATTAAAAGGGTCCTTCTGAACCACTCCTGTGAACTAAAGCCACCAGACTTGGCATCTCTTCACATGGCACCATGATGCATTACAAAGCTCTTACTTCATGACTATAAGCTGGTCAGTTCTGGGAGGGGCGTCTCTCTTTCGGGGTCAATGGGTGGCCACTCCAACCCACTATGCCCAGTTTGGTATCTGGGGAGGAATTGGTCGTGGCCAAACAACCAGTCTGGAGTCCCCACTCTTACCTCAGGGTGGGGGTGACAAAATAAACAACAAGAAAGGTGGCCTGGGTTTGGGGCCGGCCAACAAATTGTCCATCAGAGGCCCGGCCTTAGTTCAGGGCTGCACAGCCAAGTCCACAGTCCAAAGCCCCTGCCTTGACTCGGGACCCTGGCCGAGCTGGTCAGCTTCGGGTGGGGAGTACATCAGGGGTGTCCATTGGAGGGCCAGCTGTACACTCTGGCGATCAAGCCCTTCCTCTGTCGCCTCTGTAGGAGGATGATGGGGTTGGTGTTCTGAGAGCCAGAGCTGAGGCTGGTCCTGTCAGCATATGCCAATGACGTGCTCCTCGTGGTCCAGGACCTGGGCGACCTGGCATGGGTGGAGGCCTGTCAAGCCGTCTACTCAGTGGCCTCCTCCGCCCTGGTCAACTGGGTCAAGAGCTCTGGCCTGGTGGTCAGGAATGGGTGGCGGGCAAACTCCCTCCCACCCACACTTCATGCCATCAAGTGGAGCGTGGGTCCACTGCTCTATCTGGGTGTTCATTTATCCACCACGCATCCTTCTCTGCCAGAGAACTGGCAAGGTTAGGAGGCCAGGGTGGGTGAGCGGCTGCAGAGATGGACAGGACCGCTCCAGTGTCTCTCGCTTCACGGGAGGGTGCTGCTGTTAAATCAGCTGGTCCTGTCCATGCTCTGGCACCGGCTCCACACCCTGAGCCCAGCCCCGGAGGTCCTGGTCAACCTCCAGCGGACAGCTCTGGAGTTCTTTTGGCCAGGACTGCACTGGGTCTCTGCAAGGGTTTTGTCTCCCCCCCAGAGGAGGGGGGCCAGAGCCTAATCTGTGTGCGCAGTCAGGTCCGCACCTTCTGCCTCCAGGCCCTGCAGAGACTCCTCTTTAGTGCAGGTAGTCCGGCATGGAGCACTTCAGCATGTGCTTTCCTCCGCCACCTCCGGGGGGCTCCGATATGACCAGCAACTCTTTTTTATTCACCCGGGGGTGCACCGGAGGCTGATCCTGGCAGAAATCACCAAGGCCTGGACTACGATAGGGGGGGATTAGGATGGATCCCCGAGCGCTCGCTCAGCACATGGGGCTCTCCACCCGCCAAACACCCTAGCACCTACTCCAGGAGGTGAAGGCAGCCCTGTCACAGCCCGCTCTCGATTTCCTGCAGAGAGCCCTGCGAGAGGGTACACCCCGCCCCTCCCTTCCTGCAAACCCTCTGTCCATTGTTATCGGACCAGCCGGCTGCAGGATTTGCAGATGGTTTGTTTCTGAACCATGCCAAGAGAACACCTGTACACACTCGTGCTCCATACTCTGCATTTCCTCACCTTCGTGTCCCACCCAGACATCAAGTGGTAGGACTACTTAAGAACAATAGAGGGTGAGGAATCCCAATGGGCCAACGTATATTCCACCTTAATCCCGCGGCCCATCGGGAACATCAGTTGGCAGCTCCTGCACAGAGCTGTGAGCACTGGTGTGTACCCAGTGCGGTTCATCCTTATTCTAGACACCTGCCCCTTCTGCAGTGTGAGGGACAACCTGGTGCATGCATATCCAGAATGCACCAGGTTGCAGCCCCTATGCCGGTTCCTCCAGAACCTCTTATTGAAGTTCTGGCTGCACTTTCCCCCACCCCTTTTCATTTATGCACACCCTATCTGTGGCCCCACAAAGTCGCGAGACCTCCTCGTCAACCTCCTCCTGGACTTAGCAAAAGCTGCCATCTACAATACCAGGAGGAGGATGCTGGACGAGGGGGTTCTCTGCGACTGTGAGGCCTATTTTCGTTCCTCCCTGGTTTCACGTATCTGGGCAGAAGTCCTCTTGGCGGCATCCACTGGCTCCATTGGTAGCTTTGAGGAGCAGTGGGCGCTCAGTGTCCCCATCTGGTTCCCTCGTTTTAAACCAGTGACCCACATCCCTTGACCCTTTAGTCATGATTTGTCTCCCCGTGATCAGTTGGACATCGGTCCAGTCATCCCTCCCACAAGGCTGGGGGAAGGGCTTTTAGAACGTGGGCAGGCATAGCCTGCCCACCTTCCCACGCTTTCAGATAGAACCCACTACAATGACCTAAGATGGCAGTGCATTGGTTATTGTCACCACACATCTTACTAGTACCCTGTTTTCCCTGTCAAAGACTTTTTAGTTTCTCAAGGCCTTGTGTAGTCCAGAGGACTACACAATCAAGTACAGCTGTCTGGTTTCTTTAAAAAACCAATATGAAACCATCAACCTCCACCTCTTAAAAATATGCAGCAAACCAGGAACAGCAACAAAACAGTCATTTAAAGAGATCTCACTTATTTTATTATCCAAGTTACCCATGACCACCACAATGTGTCATTCTCCAAGAGTTGAAAATTATATCTGTAAAACAATAATAAAACTGACATTATGGGTACGTCTAGACTACATGCCTCCGTCGACGGAGGCATGTAGATTAGCCAGATCGGCAGAGGGAAATGAAGCAGCGATTAAAATAATCGCGGCTTCATTTAAATTTAAATGGCTGCCCCGCTCTGCCGATCAGCTGTTTGTCGGCAGATCGGGGCAGTCTGGACGCGACGCGCCGACAAAGAAGCCTTTCTTGATCGGCACAGGTAAACCTGGTTTCACGAGGCATACCTGTGCCGATCAAGAAAGGCTTCTTTGTCGGCGCGTCGCGTCCAGACTGCCCCGATCTGCCGACAAACAGCTGATCGGCAGAGCGGGGCAGCCATTTAAATTTAAATGAAGCCGCGATTATTTTAAACGCGGCTTCATTTCCCTCTGCCCATCTGGCTAATCTACATGCCTCCGTCGACGGAGGCATGTAGTCTAGACACACTCTATATGTGGTTATTTACATTAGGGAAGGAATAATGGTATTTTACATTTTCTATATATATTGTTTCTTGAGTTTTGGATCTGCATCTTACATCTGGGTCTTTGCAGATAGACAAGGATGGCTTTAAGTTGTGCCAAACATTTGCAAGACCTGGTTGGATTCCTCCTACCTCCATCTACAAACCAGGTGGTTTTGGGGTATTTCTACAAAAGGATCATATAGCTCTAGTTCTATATATGGGGGTATTAGGGAAGTCCCTCCCATGGATCACTACCTTGTTGCGGCTGGGGGGCTTGTGTGTCTCAGTGATCCCTAGAGCTATGTCAGCGGGAGCCTAGTGCTCCTTGTAGGATCATCCATGCCGGACAGGTCAAAGGGTAGAGACCAGACTAAGTGTGATTCACTGGTCTGTCAGGTTAGGGGTTCGGCTCAGGGCTAACAACCCTGACCTTAACAGCAATGAAGAATTCTCCTACAACTTTAAAAATGGAGAACCTTCGTTGCTGCCCTATATGCCAGTGGGTGTAATAAGCATTAACTAACTTAACTATTAGGGAAGTCAAATAATTCATGTTTTTAAGTTGTCCATGAGCAGATTTCAATTTTCCAAAATGCATTAATTATTTTGAAATATTTATTCTACACTCCCAACAAACAAGTATTGATCTAAGTGAATTGTTTATGAATCAAAGACTATTTGCTATCTGAGCTGTGTTGGTGGTAGATGTTTTCTGATACAAAATCTCATGTTGTGCATTCAGAGTTTGATTTTCACTTATAGTCTTCAATTCATGTGTTTTTGTTTTCCAGCCAGAAAACCCATTTACAGGAAAATGTATAAAATGAATGAATCTGAAATTTAGAAATTTAAACTCTTTTTGATTCCTTAATTTGCACCAGATTCAAGCCATGTTTAATATTAGATTTTGCTAAACCATTGTAAATGTTTTTAATTTAATTTGTTGCCAGTATATAGATGATCAGTCTTTGCATATTGTGAATAAAACTGGTTCTTCTTCTTAGGATACATCTTTTGTGGGACTGGTTTAAGTTCCTTTGAAATCAATGGGAGCTCTGTAGTTAACTTTAGTGGGAATACAACTAGACCCAAAAATTAAGTAATGTATTTTCCTTTTTGTATCTTACCCATTTGCTACTAGCCCTATATAACAACGAATTTTTAGAGGAGCACGATTCTAAAATATTTCCAGATGGAAAATACAAAAAAATTATATATACATTATATATACAGTTAGTGTTCTGCAAATTCCTAACACCTTACTGTGGAAACATTTCATGAGAAATTTAACTTTGTCCCTTGCAATTGGTCTTGACCTTGCTGCATTTCTTCCTGTTGCTGATGCTGCCTGCTGTATTTTTTCTTAATTCATTCCTGCCTGATATAGTTTCCTTGGAGAGAATTACTTCTGGGAGTGCTTAATACATTAATATGCAACAATTTTTGAAGGAGTCACAGTCAAAGTGCAAATGGATAAGGAATTGCACAAATATATCCGACATCACTGTACATGGCTTCAATTACCTCATTTACATTCAATCCAAATTTAGAAAGAGAGATTGGGGTCAATCTTACAGTTGAACACCCGATCCTTCTGAATTAATAGGAGTAAAACTTTACAAAATTGGGGTATGTCTACACTCCATCCCTATTTCTGGATACCAGAAATATCCTGAAAAAAGCTGCCTTGCTTCTTCCTAAGGCACCCAGTATTTTGAAATATTTTTTGAAATAACCCGTGTGCTATTTTGACATCCCGGTAACCCACATTCCACGAGGGTTAAGGGATGTCTTGAAATAGCACATTATTTCAAAATTGGGCTCTGTTTATTTGCACCAAATCTAATTTCTTGCTGCCTTTCTCTGAACCTTCTTCTACCTTCCTGGATCTCTCCTTTGGGTTTGCCAGCCTCCTGACAACTTCTTTCCTGGGAGTAACCGTGGGCTAACTTCTATAGTCCCAACACTACTTCCTAGCATCCCCTTCAGTTGCTAGCTATTTGGCTTTATACAGGCCCCTCCGATTTCTGTACAGCTGAGCCTCATGTCTGGTAAGTCAATACCTGCTCACTGACTCCTCCTCCAGGTGTCATCTATGTCTTAATTGGGCATAATTAACCTTCTTCCAGAATGCTGGAATGCATAAAATTAAAAAGCAAGTTGAATTGTAAGTGTATTTATGTATTATGTAAAATGGACATCTTGACTTATTGCTGAGTTGCAGCTCTAACATCCATCCTTCTTGGTTATTCACTTCCCAAGTTATTGCGCATTACCTCAGCTATAGACCCATTCCCTGCTCTTCGAGATCTTCCAGGATTCTAGAACCCAGGAATTTGTTTAAAAATGCAGACATGAGCATACCACTACCAAACATGCTCCTTAATCTCCTTGCCTCTTCTCTCTGCTACCCCCATCTCTATAAACACACCTGTCTTCAGAGTTTGAGCTTCATTGCTCATGTTACTTGGAACACCCTCTCTTCCGAGGCCTGGGGAAAAGCATGCAGGGAAGCTCCACCCATACCAGGGCATGAGAATGATGCAAACTGACAAGCAGTAAAAGAGCTCTCAAAAACGCAAAGTAAGCAAGCTGAGAGAGGCAATCATTTCTAAAAATTCTCTCATCTATTTCTGTTGCCCTAATCTTAGGAGCTGCTGGGAACAACTGCAGTTATAAAATGGTTTCAATTGGAAATGTGATTTACAAGCTCTTTTTAAGTATGAAGGACTCTTCATTTACACAAATATCCTTAAAATTACATGGAAACACAAAGTCGTTGTCTGAGTCAAGACTAGTCCTCAGAAGTTGTTTACTCATCATTTTCTGACAATTAATTATGCTGAGTGAATAACTGTGGTGAAGTTACCATAGGATCAGTTTGCCCCTTATTCAGCATAGAACAACTCCCTTGCCAATTTCAGATTGATTTTGCTGAAATAATTTCTACATTATACATCAGTTACTACAAATTTTGTTGAGTAATATTTACATCATTAGAGAATGACTCCGAGAATAATCTTCAATGGGGTTTTTAGTGACCTCTGGATGTTTGTCTTACTGGTTGCACCAAATAATTGTTTAGTGCTGCTTCCTATTTCTCATACATTCAGATGAAACACACAAGTAAAATTTTAATAATTATTATTTGAATAATGATAATGACCATTGCATTAGATGAAATTATACTTTTAAAACACTTTTATTCTCATTCAGGATGAAAAATCATGTTACAAACAACAAAATATTGAAGGGAAAAAATGAAAGCGGAGGTATTATCCGCATCATCTAGATAATAAGGATAATAAACTGCACAAATGTTCAGCCCAAAAGCTTGCTCAGAACAGAGGCCAACAGATGTGGTATATTATTTCTTGGCCGTGTAGTTGCTGATACAAAAGTGAATCCTGAGAGGAACTTACTTTCTCACCCCAAAACAGTAGTTCAGTGATGAATGCTTTACACTAAAGACAGGAAATTCAGGTCATATTCCATATTCCTAAGCACGCAGTGCACAGAGTTTGCCTGTCTCTAATTCTTGAGTATAATTCTTATAGACATACACATCATATAACCTGAGTGTTAGCATCATACTTGGCGGATGGCCTCAGATCTTCGAATCTTATCTGGGCAAGACAGATGTGCTGCTTGTCAACTGTGTAGTTCATAGAAGCTTTTTTCTTTACTAAACAATTCTTCAGTTTTCAACAAGTTATTTTCGCAGTAGTAGATTCATGTTGGATCTTTGAGAAGTCTGTTATCTCCACAGCAAGATCATCTTACTACCATTTGAAATGGCCATTGCCAAGCAGTTGTCATTTCCATCTCAGGAACTTCTGAAAAGGCAATTTACGCTTTCGTCTCTTCCTTCAGGATTAGGTTACTGTAATTCTTTATTGGCTGTTTTGCACAACAGGGCTCTCTCTGCAAAGCCCCCAGCTGGTACAGGCTACTGCTGCGTTACTGTTGAAGAAGTAATGATCTGAGCATATTTTATTGATTGTAAAATCTTTCCTTCAATTCCAACAAAATCAATGAATAATTTAAAAAGTCGCCCTGTTTACCTGTAGCACAAATTGGAGACACTCAGTCATGGTCTCGCACATTTTGCCAGTATTTTAAAGTATTCCTGTTCCTGGTTGTATTCTGTTCTATGCAGAATCATTTCTCCCTGTCTAAGAGTTTGCCTGAAAGATACATGAAGCAAAAGCCTTTAGCTGCCATATTTTAAGTGTTAAACAGCTCCATCTTGAAGGCTCCATTTGCTGCTTAAACTGTATCTTCTTAAAATTAAGATTGAATCATGGAACACTAGAACTGGAAGGGACCTCAAGAAGTCGTCGAGTCCAGTCCCCTTCCCTCATGGCAGGACCCAGTACCATCTACAGTCTAGACCGTCCCTGATAGAAAAATCAATACTGAAGGAAAGTAATCTATCATAAAATCAATTTTCACAACATAAGCTTCTAAGAAGAGAGATTTCATCTATCTAGTTTTATTTGCTGTATTTTTAATGGTTTGTTTAATCAGTTTTTAGCCCCCCGGACTTTCATTATTTACTGTTCTTCCTATTTTAACCAGGATAACCAGTTGCCTTTAAGATACAGGATTGTTCATCCAACCTCTTCTAAATTTGAACTATCACCTCATGGGCCTCACATTCTTTAGCAATCCAGCTAAAGATTTTACTTCTATTTATTACTATAAGGCTCTGAACTAAGTTAGCTAAATTTATGGTGTATTTGCTTACCTTCCTAATCTTAAATTGCTGCTGACCAATGTTATTGTCCCCAAACAGATGTTTTAAATCTTCTGATTATCAAATTGAGCGATTTTCATTATTGCTTATTCTGTTAAGTGAAATCAGGCTCTCCAGGATTATTTGTGACTAATGAAAAGCTACATCTACTGGACTCACATGCAATAACATCAAAGATTTACAGGCAGTTCCCGGGTTACGTACAAGATAGGGACTGTAGGTTTGTTCTTAAGTTGAATCTGTATGTAAGTCGGAACTGGCCTCCAGATTCAGCTGCTGCTGAATCTGATCAGTTTCAACAGCGGCTGAATCTGGACGCCAGTTCCGACTTACATACAGATTCAACTTAAGAACCCCAGGCATCCCCAAGGCAGCTGCTGCTGAAACTGATCAGCGTCTGATTCCAGGAAGCCCCAGGGCAGGGGCTTCCCGTAGTCAGCCACTGGTCAGTTTCAGCAGCGGCTGACTTGGGGACGCCTGGGGCAGAGCAGCTGGGGTGCTGCTGGGTTGGTCCAGTAGCGCCACCGCTCCTCAGCGCTACTGGAGCAACCAAGCAGCACCCCAGCTGCTCTGCCCCAGATGTCCTGATTCAGCCGCTGCTGAAACTGACCCCTCTGCCTCCCCGGCTTTGCTCCAGGTGTCCCTGGTCTGCTGGAGATGGTCCCCAGCAGACCAGGGGCACCCGGAGCAGCTTTTCTTGCCCCGGAGGTCGAGGTGGCGGGACCGCTGCGCTCTGGGCGGTCCCGCTGCCTGCGAGCTCCGGGGCGAGAAAGCCCCGTTCGTAAGTGTGGATCCGACGTAAGTGGGATCCGCGTAACTCGGGGACCGCCTGTACAGATTTATATTGGACTTACAGAAGAGTATCAAGCCCATTCTCTAAAATACAGTTGTAGCCATGTGCTCAGTCATCAGATTCTCTGACTAGGTTCTTCACAGAATGTTACCAACCTTTCCCCAGTACTGGTCCCTATTCCTGAAATAGCTTCCTTCCTCTTTCCTGTGTGCCAGGCTGCTTAGTGGCCTCCTTAAAATTGCACCTAGAATATATATTTTTTTATTTTCTTTTTTCTCTAGGACTAACAGTCTCCTCCTACTTCAATACCAGATATAATGATGTATTATAAAGCATTATTAGAGATATACTTGAGGTACAACATATGACAAATATCATCAAGGTGTGTCAAATACCTGAAATATGTCACTTCTCACCTCTCCTTAGTTTGTTTTTGTCTTATTTAGATTTTAAGTGGGTTCCTTCTCTTAGTCATATAAATGAGGACCCATACACGGCAGTGGAGAAACCTAATTGCACTTTGAATTGTTTTCTGTGCTGTTCATAGCGGGACTTCTCTGCAGTGTAATATTCTTTGCGTCATTTACTTCCCATCTACTGTCATAGGCTGTGTCCAGACTCAGGGGTTTTTTCGAAAAAAGTAGCCTTTTTTCGAAAAAACTTCACCTGCGTCTAAGACTGCAGCCGCATTCTTTCGAAATTAAATTGAAAGAATGCGGCTTTTCTTTCGACGGTGGTAATCCTAATTCCACGAGGAAGAACGCCTTCTTTCGAAAGTGCTCTTTCGAAAGAAGGCATTCTTGAAAGCAAACAGGTTTTTAGAAAGAGAGCATCCAGACTCACTGGGTGCTTTCTTTCGAAAAAGCGGCTTGCTTTTTCGAAATTCCGCGTGCAGTCTAGACGCTCTCTTTCGAAAGAGGCTTGCAGTCTAGACATAGCCCTAGTGTTACTTTAATACCTGTCAAGTTGATTAGTCACACATTACTTCTTTGGAGCTGCCTTGTTAGTACAATCATATTTGTTCCTAACCACACCTAGAATTTTGGACTGTAGTAAAAAGGCATGTATTAGAGACCTGAAAGATTTCTTTGGAACAAATTCTAAGGTAGTTTAATTTTGTTAATCTCAAATTAATCCAAACATTAGTCGCTATTTGATATTTTTCCTCCCAATTTTTTTATTTCTGCATTCCTGTCCCTGCTTGCATTTTGCTGCCTTTTTCGTGGCACCTTTGGTGAATGCTTAATTCTCCTTTGAAATATAGGGATGTTACTATACTTTGTTTCAGAAGTCTTATTTGAAACTAAATGTGACTGAGGAGCAACACTATATTTGACCATCTCTTCCTCTCCTTTCTATGAAACACATCTGAATTATACTGCAATAGCATCATTAAGCTTATATATCCTTGAACCAGAAGAATACCCAAAATGCCAAGGAGACGAGAGAGATGCTTTCCCTCACTATCTCTAAAGAGGAGATGAATACCGTTTTGATTCTGTATCAGCAGCAGCAAGTCAAAAATACATTCTCCCAAAGAAATTTAAAAAAGAATTTTTCTGTAGATAGAATGTTACTTGCTGCCCATGATAGATTTTGATTATGCTGGAAGTGTGCAAAAATTAATGAGGAAAATGTGAAACCAGCTAAAATGGAAGATTTTGTTCCTTATGCAAAATTTGACTCACTTCTGCAAAAATGACATCTAATAGATCCCTTTTCAGAATGAAGATGGTTTTCTCATCATTTGTATAACATTTATTCATGATTTTGATGTGAAGGTAACACCCCAAAATTGCAAATAAAGCAGAAGTTGAAGAGTTGCAAGAGTTATATGAATAGAAAGCACTGAATACCGCAACAACTCTATCAAACCCAACATTTAAAATTTTCAAAACTCTAATGAACACCTGCTGCTGTACTTGAGTTTAAAAGACCGAAACCACTTTGTGAAGTGCATCACAAAGATTCAGATTCCAAAAAACTAGCAGGAATGTTATAAATAGTCAAGCTTGTAAGGACTTAACCAAGCTTCACAATTGGGTTGGCCTTACCTTCTGGATATCCCTTTCTGGTAGAGAAAGGGGAATTATCTACAAGCTTAATTTATATATTTTCAGGCTGTTCTCATACATTTGGGAAACATTTTAAACGGAGAGATCAATGGAGGACTTTAAACAGAAGATCACCTCATTTGAAGGTGAAGTAGAAACTGGGCTGGTGTCCAAATGTTAAACAAAAATCAGCTAATACTACTGGAGTTCTGTAGTTTGCAAGAATCTTTCAAATGAAAAAATAAATTTGGGACACCTACCTAGGACACTTGATAAAGAATATTAGCTATTTAGAAAATTCAATAGAAAACTGTAAAGAATTTGAAGCTTAGAAAATAATTACCTCTAATATCTTTAAAACCCAAGAAGACTATTAAAAAAGAGATGATGGGACAGATTCTTTCATGCAGTAGAACTCCACTCAATGTGTGGGTAAACAGGACAAGGATAGGGGCATTCAATCCCTCGTTATATCTTCCTGTGTCTGAAACTTGTCTGTGTTGGCCCAAGATAGAGTTAGAGCATGTGGGGCTACTCTAATTTATGCTACCAGCATAAGTTAGAGCACCCTTGTGGCTGCTCTACATTTACGCTATAGCACAGGGCAAAACACGCTCTGTGGGATGGATCTGGCCCACCAAGACATCGAATCTGGCCCATGGATGCAGCAGTGAGCCTCAGGCAGATTCCCCTGCTTGCTTCACTCCCCGCATGCCACTCAGAAAAGTGGATGCTGGGCCATTTGTGTTTCACAAACTGAGCAGGAAGGAGTGGTGCTGCTCCTGCTCCCAGCACGATCCCATTGGCTGGTTTCTGGCCAGTGGGAGTTGTCTCTTTCAAGAACAGGGAGCAAGCGAAGCACCATTCGCCCATCCCCTCAGGCTCTTATTCACAGAGCACATGGCCCTACAGCCTGTGCAGGGGACGTGCAGGCTTCTGCCTGAGAAATATGCTGGGCTGCTGGCCGGGAGTTTCACGCTCTCAATCTTCCGGCCAGATCCTGCCTCTGGCACCCCAGCTCCTTCCCCCCCCCCCCTCCACATAACCCAAACCTTCTGCCCCCACTCTAGTACCCAGACCCCTTTCCAAACCCTGCACCCCTATTCTCTGCCCCAGATCACAATCCCCTCCTGCCCTAGGTCACAACCCAAACCCCTGCACCCCAATCCCAAGCCCCAGGTCACAACTGCCTCCTTCACCCAAACTCCCTTACGGGTCCTCCTGCATCTGAATCCCTTACCCCAGCTCCCTTCTGCACTCAACCTCCATCCCAGACTCTGCACCTCCTCCATTAATATTATGGAAGAGTGCTGCCCTCAACCACTTTTCAAAGTCTTGAAGTGGCCCCCCAGCAAAAACTATAGCCCACCCCTGCTATAGAGTAAGATGGCAGAAGAACCATATGTCAGCTGAGGATCAGTAAAGTGGCGTGGAGGTCCCTCCACTTACGCCTCCTCCTTTCCCCGACTAACCCTCCTATGCTGACACAATGCTCAGATGTGCTTATGCTGAGGCTAGGCTTAGCCCCTTTGCACCACTCAGGTAGCACGAAGTGCCAGATTATGGGAGAGACTCTGGCCCATTCTGTAGATTTATCCCCAAACCAGTGATTTCTTCTTATTGTACAAGAGTGATTTTCTATTATTAGTGCAAAACGTTTAAACACTGTAGTTGTGTGTTTAAGTGTGGCCCAATCTCTGCCCTGAAAAAACTTGCTATCTAAAGAAAAGGTAAGACAGGAGAATAGTTTGGAGGAAGCATAGCATGAGGACTGTTAAGGTACATCTAGACTGCTGTGCTATTTTGGGATCCCAGAGGTATACCTGCGGGACCAGTGACTCTCTCCCCTGGGATGCCCCACGAGGGGCTTCCTCTTCACCCCTCACTGCCTTTCCTCCAGTAACCCTTCCCTTCCCCGGTGACAAAATAAACCTTACATTTTTTTTTTCGAAAACTAAAAACTCGGTATTTTTTTATTTGGTATCAAAGAAACTGGGTTATGTCTACACTGATGTCTTCTTGCGCAAGAACATCTTGGGCAAGGGTTCTTGTGCAAGAAGTCTTACGCAAGAAAACGTCCACACTCCCATGTGTGCGCTGTGCTTTTGCGCAAGAGCTCCCATGGCCGTGTGGATAGTCTCTTGCGCAAGAAAGCTCTGATGGCCATTTTAGCCATAGGGCTCTCTTGCGCAAGAAGCCGTGAGTGAGACATAGTCCTGGGGAGAGAACCTGGGAGAGGTGGGGAGAGGAAGGGGTGTATGGCCAGGGCCTCGCTTATCCAGGCCACTGCTTGGGCTGGCCTCTTGTCCCCCCCTTCCCCAGGGGTTAGGGCTTGCAACTGGTTTCTGTTAGTCCTCCTGGGACTCCCTCCCCTGCTGTTTCTGTGCTAAAGCTGTACTGGTTTACTGACAGACGATCACAATTTCTCTCTCTTCTCTGCCTCTCCTTCCCTCCTCTCACTCTTCCCAGCAGCTGCCATCTGTGGAGGTTTTTAAAGGCCGCCAGCCAGCCAGCAGTGGAGTCAGCTGGCCCCAGTCTGCCTGAGCCAGCTCCCTCCCAGCTGCTTCTAATTCTCCTGCTGCACCCTACTTCTATTTAGCAGGTCTTTTGCCCTTTTTAAGAAGCCTTTCTCCCATTCTACAGCAATCCTCTGGCCTGACCCTGCCACAGGGGAATGAGAACCTTGGAGGAGGAAGGAGGGAACTGGAAGGGAGAACAGAATTTCAGGGCTGGGGCTGTGAGTGGCACCTGACTTTGCTGAGCCCACTGCTATGGGGGCGGGGGCCTAAGCGCCCAGAGGGGGATGGGAAAGGTGTTGGAGAGAGAGCAAGAGGGAGAGCGAGAGAAGGAGCTACAGGGAGGAGTTCTGGCTCCAAGAATAGCTGGGTGCTGATGCTGGCCTTGTTGGCTCCTGCGCCTCCTCCACCTCGTCACTCCGCCCTGTGAGGATGACGATGGGTGTCTTGAGCCCAAAGTCTACAATGCGGGGGGAGGAGGGGAGAAGGGACTGCCTCACCCTCCCAGGATGGAGCCTAGAGCTTTAAAATAAGTGCAGGTGTGGAGCTCTGCCCTGGAGTGGGAGTTGCCCTCCCTGGCCCTGGCATATGCCTGCAGTGTTCCTTAACCTTCATCCGCACCCGCGCTTGAGTGCGGATGTGCTCCTTGTTGGCCATCCGGCCATAGATGTCCACATTCCCATGTCTGGTGTGGATCCTGGAGGTTGGTCTCTTCTCCCCAAACCTCAAGAAGGTCCAGGATCTCCACATCGGACCAGGAAGGAGCGTGTCTTTTTTGGCCCCTGGGGGCTGTGGAGTGCTAGGTGGTCACAGCAGGGTTGCTCTGGGCTGTAAGGCTTCCTGCTAGCCACACACCCTTTCTGCAGAGGCTGCATCTTTAAGGGCTCCGGGGCAGGGAGGATAGAATTTGGCTGAGTGTGGACAGAGCAGCCAGCAGGGCACCCTGGGAAGGGCTGGAGGTCCCCTATTTCAAAATATCAGTTTTTATCCTGTCTAAACAGCCCTTATTTGAAATATCTATTTCAGAATAGGCGTTATTCTTCATAGAAAGAGGTTTACAGAAGCCAGAATAAACAGTCTGCTATTTTGAAATGTCAAAATAAAGGAATTGCTGTGTAGACACTCGCATAGTTATTTTGGCATAATGGCTGTTATTCTGAAATAACTTTGCTCTGTAGATACGCCCTTAGGTACAGCTAGACTATGGTCTTCTTTCAAAAGGAGATATGCAAATTAGCATTGAATTTGTGTATCTTCTTCCGATCGCTTTTTTGAAAGTGTTGTGTTTTTTTTTAAAGAAAGCAGTTTAGATGTGGTTTTTTTTTCAAGAAAAAAACCTTTTTTCGAAAGAACCTTGTATACCTCATTTTTTGAAGAAGGAGGATTCTTTGGAAAAAGGGTTTTTTTCCTCTCAAAAGAACCGTGTCTAAACTGCTTTCTTTTTTGAAAAAAAAAAAAAACGCTTTCGAAAAAGTGATCAGAAGATATGCAGATTAGCACTGAATTTGCATATTTCCTTTCAAAAGAAGACCCTAGTTTAGATGTACCCTTAGTGATTGGAAGGGAGGAAGGATTGTTTGCAGAAATTCCCAGGAGGAAAGAGGAAGCCACCTGAAGACTGGGAGGCTAGTGGGTTCCAGGCCTGGTGGGCAGCATGGTAGAGAACAAAGACAAATCTTTTATCACAAAGAGAGAAGAGCCATGACTGCGTGTTTTCTTTTTAGGCTTCTCCATAGCCACCTATTTTTATTGCACTTCCACAGCATTGTCAAGCATTGTGTCACATGCTGAACTTGAAGTACCCATTCAAGATAAGGACTAAGATTTTCAAAGGAGCCTAAGAAAGTGAGTTAACCATGAACTATGAGTAATATGAATTCAACCTACAGCTTGTTCAATTACTTGTTTCCAATAAGTTTCTTATTAATTTAACTTTTTTTTCTGTTCACAAACTGATCCTGTTTACCTCAAAATATATTAGTTATTCCTAACTTTTTACCAAAGATTTTGAATATTGTACAGCTTTACAGGTTATTCTTTGGGCATTTATGGAGACTGTATTGCACATGTTTGACAACTGGGTCACAAAGCATTGTTTCTCCTCTGTGACCGGATCACTGAAGCTATTTAAATACAAAAATAAGAAATGATAAACAACAAATGGCAAACTCTCTCTCATGCACAGTTTTGTTTATGTCCAAATTCAGCCATTCATGCAAAGTACAGTCGTTTCCCACATAGTCAGATAAACACAAACCTGTTCTCACAAAAGTCCATAAACAAAGAGTCACATACACAGTGGCTGTGTCTAGACTGGCCAGTTTTTCCAGAAAATCAGCCGCTTTTCCGGAAAAACTTGCCAGCTATCTACACTGGCCGCTTGAATTTCTGCAAAAGCACTGACTTCCTATTGTAAGAAATCAGTGCTTTTTGCGGAAATACTATGCTGCTTCCATTCGGGCAAAAGTCCCTTTTGCGCAAAAGGACCAGTGTAGACAGCTGAGATTTCTTTTCCGCAAAAAAGCCCCGATCGCGAAAATGGCGATCGGGGCTTTTTTGCAGAAAAGCCCGTCTAGATTGGCCACAGATGCTTTTCTGCAAAAAGTGCTTTTGCGGAAAAGCGTCTGTGCCAATCTAGACGCTCTTTTCCGAAAATACTTTTAACAGAAAATTTTTCCGTTAAAAGCATTTCCAGAAAATCATGCCAGTCTAGACGTAGCCAGTCTGAACAGCTAACACTGGTTCAGAATACAAACATCATTTGTGCAGTAATGGACAAGTTCTTTTAAGGGTTTCAAGCATAATACATCTTCAGAAATGGCTTCTTTTATATACCCATCAGCAGCAAGGTGACTTACATTAATGGATACCTCAAATCAATTTGCAGCATAAAGAAATTCACCATGTCAATCACCAGTACTACAGAAAAAGATAATCATTGCCACAATACTTTATGACTGCTTTAGTGTCATTATGATGTTTTTGCCAGTCCTCATTATGGATTAATTGTAGTGCTGATACATAGACTGGAATTCGTATAAACAATGCAAAAAGTTGTTACTGCACCTGGACTCCATTTAAAGTTATGAAATTCAGTTTACATTTTTAATACAGAACTCAATTATTGTGTATTGTGCATTAAACACTGACATTCAAAATATAATCCTGCTAACTCCACCCCAGAGATTACTGAAGAATGTTTGGAAGTATTAAGCATTTAGAAAAGCATCCTCTCTTGCATTCAGAGTGGTTCTAGCTGCATACATGTAGGCTGTGTCTACATTGGCACCCCTTTCCAGAAAAGGGATGCTAATGAGACACTTCAGAATTGCAAATGCCGTAGGGGATTTAAATATCCCCCGCGGCATTTGCATGAACATGGCTGCCGCTTTTTTCCGGCTCGGGGTTTTGCCGGAGAAAAGCGCCAGTCTAGACGGGATCTTGCGGAAAATAAGCCCTTTTCCGGAAGATCCCTTATTCCTACTTTCAAGCACATAGTAGCATAGTATTTCCGCAAAAAGCACTGATTTCTTACAGTAGGAAGTCAGTGCTTTTGTGGAAATTCAAGCGGCCAGTGTAGACAGCTGGCAAGTTTTTCAGGAAAAGCAGCTGATTTTCCGGAAAAACTGGCCAGTCTAGACACAGCTTTGGATCTTTAGTTTAGTTGACAAATTGATTTCCAGTCAACTCCCTCCATTTACATTAAGCACTCATCAGTTGGCTCCTATCACCCACACTCCCTTTTCCACCATAGCTCAATGCTGAAATGAGCTATTTAAATTATGGCATAGATTTTAACTCTGCAGTGTAGTTTTTCTAGCTTCCTATTGTAACCCCCTTTTTTCCTCCCTGAGTTACTCGGGAGCAGGTCACTCACATGTGTGCCTGGGCATCTGATTTTTTTAACATAAAAGGAGATCCTGAGTACCCCAGTGGCATTGTTTAGCTGGGGATTCTCTATTCACCCTGACTGTGGTAAATAATTCAAGACGACAGTTTAAGGATTGTTGTTTAGCTAAATTGCCAAAGCATATAACAAACTTGAGACATGGGGGTAAAGTTTAGATTTTTATCAAAGTCTTTTTTTCTGCTTCTTGAATATTATCAAAGCTAAAATCATTTCAGGGTAAGTGTGTAAAGTTGGCCAGTTGCCTTGGGGTCACTTCACTGAAGATGCAAGAGAGTCTAGGTTAAAATCCCAGTAAAATCTCACAGGGATCATATTTCTAATTTAGGCTTTTTTTCTATGAGATGCTGTGACTCTCGGAATGCTGGTGCTATATTCTGAGCTCTTCGTCTTTTGATATGACTGCAAAGTGAAAAGCACATCTGAAGAAATAAATACATTAAATTAAAGTAAAATATTAAATAGGTTTTAAAATGATTGAGATTAAGGATTCCTGACAATTGGTAATATGTGGTACAAGTGCTATTTCCTATTCTGCAGCTCTTTTCTCAAGGGAGGTTTGACCAAGTTTTCCCATTCTATTCCCCATGCGGTGACTGAAATGTCGACAGAATTCAATCTGTGGAGAAGTAAAAAGGGCTTTTGTTTTTGTATTTTAGCTTACCTGGAAAACTGTACTCAGGATTAAGAATACCCATTGAGTTCAACTATCTGGGTGTGTCTAGACTACATGCCTCCGTCGACGCAGGCATGTAGATTAGACAGATCAGCAGAGGGAAATGAAGCCGTAATTAAAATAATCGTGGCTTCATTTAAATTTAAATGGCTGCCCCGCTCTGCCGATCAGCTGTTTGTCGGCAGATCGGGGCAGTCTGGACGCGCCGCGTCGACAAAGAAGCCTTTCTTGATCGGCACAGGTATGCCTCGTGAAACCAGGTTTACCTGTGCTGATCAAGAAAGGCTTCTTTGTCGGCGCGTCGCGTCCAGACTGCCCCGATCTGCCGACAAACAGCTGATCGGCAGAGCGGGGCAGCCATTTAAATTTAAATGAAGCCGCGATTATTTTAATCGCTGCTTCATTTCCCTCTGCCGATCTGTCTAATCTACATGCCTCCGTCGACGGAGGCATGTAGTTTAGACGTACCCTCTTTTACAAAGTGTTCAAAACTTGTGTCCTTGAAAATGAGAGTTTTTACTCTGCTACTGTCTACACTGAACTAGATGAACTGATAAAAGATACTTCAGGCTATTTAGAATGGGCATCTACTGCACTCAAAAACATTTGTCCCATGCATTATCTCTAAGGGTGTGTCTAGACTACATGGCTCCATTGACGGAGCTGTGTAGATGAGTTTACTCAGCAAAGGGAAATGAAGCGGCGATTTAAATAATCGCTGCTTCATTTACATCAAAATGGCCGCCGCGCTGTGCTGATCAGCTGATTGTCGGCACAGCGCGGTAGTGTAGACGGGGATCTGCCGACCCCAGAACCCTTTGTCATCAGATGCTGTAAGCCTCGTTGCATTTAAATCGCCGCTTCATTTCCTTTTCCCGTCGACGGAGTCATGTAGTCTAGACACACCCGAAGTGGATGTGCTGTTATGGGATAGTTGGCCACTCTTCTGTGCATCCTTTCAATATGCATCTCAATATGCATTCAATATGCTGGGGCATACTGGGCCTGTTCAGCAATATGACTCTCAATAAATCTACCTGAAGTTCTACCTTTATCAGTTACTGGGTAACAGTCAGATTGACGGAGCTTTTCTTGGGTTACATTTGGAATGTTGGCGTAAACGACAGTCTTTTATTTCCTGACCACCTCTTCTGCTCTGATGCCTTAAATTAGGCCATCTAATGTTGCCATGTTTGTCTGTCTATATCAAAAACAAGTCTTGGACCGATGTTCAGCAATATCTTTCTGTGGTTCCCTGCACAGAAATGCTCCTTTGTTAAATCTAAGCAAAAGTCATTCATTTTCCTTTCTGCTTTCAGTCATTAGTGTGACACCCCGGGAAATATATAGTATTAAATTATTGTATCTCTGGAAACATCAAAGCTTAGTAGATTGAGGAGCAAGATCAAGTGGTTTGTCCAAAGTCATATATTCAGAAACTTAGCCCAAAAATTATTTTTCATACTTTATTGGATCAATTTGGTTCCAAAAAGTAGCCAGTGTAGTTGATAATGACATTCTTCCAAACATTTCCGTTCCCAGGACAAAATTTCCCAAACACCTCCCCACAAACTTCCCTCACTGCAGCAAGCATGAGGAAGCCAGATAAAGGGGAAAATAAGTACCTGAAGGATGATTTTTGGTGAAGGACAGAAGACAGTGAAGACAAAACAGAGATGAAATTTCCTCATTGCCTCCAGGTCTGGCAAAATGCTTTTTCTCTGACTTGTGTAGAAAGTCATGAAAAATCTGGCAGACTTGCAGATTTCATTTAGAGAGAGTCAATTAAGACACTTTAAAAGGTTAATTGATATATGAGTTACATTGTATGTGCTTTGTCTTCAAGGTTATAGCCTGTTTACCAGAACCCTGCCAAATTCTAGTCATCTGAAGGGAATCAGAAATCATTTCTGTTGATGACAGACCTGTGAGCAGATGGTAAGTAAATCACGGTCTTGATGTGAAATGTTAAAGCTTTTTTGCAGGAAGACACTGTTAAAGTGTTATCCAGGTTACATCAGATACTGTGTAGTCCTGGTTTATTAATAGTCAGGCATGAAGACTTCCACTAAGGATGCCTGCAAAGCTTTATAGTCATTGTGATTGAGTAGGCGGTTGGTAGATGCAGCAGCATTGGTAACAGAGATGTGATGGGATGTATCAACCCCACACTGGACCACTGGGGCAGACCAATCATTGTGGGCCCAGGAGGCCACACGCCATCTTCCCTGCTGCACATGTTCCAAGTGGAGAGTTCATATAAAAGGAGGCAGCCCAGCTCAGTCGTGGCAGGCACCATTGGAAGCAGAGTAAACCCTGCTGGTTCCTGTGATGATGCTGGCAGCAGAGCCTGAAGATCTGGACTATGCTGTAGGTGACTCACTCACTGTAGAGGCTGCTGGTGAAGCCAAGCCATCACCCTCCAAAGAACTGCTGCTGCCTGTTCTATGTCCCAGCCCTAGGGGGAGTAAGGCCTAAAGACGGTTAGCTTGCTTTGCCCCACCACCCAGGGCCTACAGATAGAATGATATTTTGCTCCGCTCAATTCCCCCAGTAAAATTGCTTGACCCAATCTGGAGACCTCACAACCATGGACTGTTTGCTTTGCTCTGTTCGGGGGCTGCAGCTTGATTATGGTTAAGAACTCAGTCAGCAGGCCTCTAGGCCCCAGACTGTTGACAGCTAAAATTATAGATAAAAGTGTTTGGCACAGTATCCCAGCATCTACACATGGGCTGTGTCTAGACTGGCCACTTTTTCTGGAAAAGCAGATGCTTTTCCGGAAAAAACTTGCCAGCTGTCTACACTGGCCACTTGAATTTCCGCAAAAGCACCGACCATCTCATGTAAGATGGTCAGTGCTTTTGCAGAAATACTATGCTGCTCCCGTTCGGGCAAAAGTCTTTTTCCTAAAAGCTTTTGCACAAAAGGGCCAGTGTAGACAGCAGAGATTTGTTTTCCGCAAAAAAGCCCTGATCGCGAAAATGGCGATCAGGGCTTTTTTGCGGAAAAGCGCATCTAGATTGGCCACAGATGCGTTTTCGCAAAAAGTGCTTTTACGGAAAAGCGTCGTGCCAATCTAGACGCGCTTTTCCGAAAATGCTTTTAACGGAAAACTTTTCCGTTAAAAGCATTTCTGGAAAATCATGCCAGTGTAGACGTAGCCTTAGACAACAATGGTATGTAGATTTGGTAACATTGTATAATTTTTGGTGAGGCTGTATCATTTTTAAAACATTTTCTCTAAAGCCAAAACAGAATATAAGTAATATAAAAGCATTTCATGCTGGAAAAAACATACAGCAAACTTTAGAAGGCCGTATTTTGGCATGTGACCTTAATTATATATCTAATTCTTTTGTAGTGTGGAATGATTAGTTAATATTTTCTACAACATTAGCATTCTTCATGTCATCAATATTTCAGGATGATTTCTCAGAGGGCAACACTGACTGTAAAATGTTCTGGGGCTGCAGAGTAATTTAATTAGTTATAGGAAAACTTGTTGATTTTTCTTCTTGAATTTTTCAGTAATTTTCCAGGGACAAAGAGAAAGATTTGGATTTTAATTAGTTATGTACAAAAACCGAATGCAATATTCAACACACACAGTCTCCATGCCATTCCGTTAGGAGACTGATGTCAGTATAGCAGCCAACTCCATCTAGGATCCCTGATTTTTTCTACTTCTGCCCTACTTGCCGGAGGAGATGCAAGTGTCACATCAAACTGTTGGAGTGGTAGGGGAGGTCGTTCATTTCATACTCTACAGCCATAGCTATACTGACCATGAATTCCTAGATCCAAGTCCCCTTAAGGTCTGCCATAGAAACAACAAAGATCAGGCAAAGGATCCACAAATATGGTCTAAACTCTGCCAAAAGACGTACCTGCCTAATATATCAGTAGGTGGACTCCTTTTCACTGTAATGGATAGGGATAGCGAAGGAAAAATGGGTCACTTCCAGTGTTCCTCTAATTTTTATGTGCATGTGCGGAAGGACATCGGTTACGTGCACTATTATAGAGGTGAGGTATCGCCTCCATACTGATGCACATAATAAAGGTTGTTCCACACATGGGCGATGGGGGGTGTGGATGGGGTTTGGGGGTTGGAGTGCAGAAGGGGCTCAGAGCTGGGCAGAAGGTTGGTGAGGGCTCTGGCTAAAGGCACAGGCTCTGGGGTGGGGCCAGGGATGAGGGACTTGGAGTGCAGGAAAGGGCTCAAGGCTGGGATAGAAGGTTGGAGAGCAGGATGCAGGCTCTGAGATGGATGAAGAATTTGGGGTGCAGGCTGACTGAACATGAACCCTGACTGAACCTGCCAGCTTCAGGTGAGGAGTGAATGCCAAATGTACATTCTGGCCACTGAGCCTTCCTCAGTCTCCTTTACAGGAGGTTGATGGGGTTGGTGCTCCGCGAGGCAGAGCTGTAGGTGTTCCTGTTAGCATATGCTAATGACATGTGCCTCATCATCTGGGAGCTGGTGCATACTCCAGGCAGTGAGGGCAGCCTTACTGCCTGACTCTTGAGTTTTCTTTAAGCCAGTCCTATGGGAGGGGTGCACCCTATCCGCCTCTCACCCCTGGCCTTCTGTATATAATCAGGATCCTCCCTGATACCAACTGGTGGAATCTCCTACCACCTGTGGAAAATGAGGAACGCTGCTAGGCCAGTCTGTGTTCCACCTAGTTCCCACAGCCCACTGGGAATATTAGTTGATGGCTCCTTCATGGAGCCATGAGCTACATGTACCTGAAGCTGTTTACCCCACTTCCTCAATTGCTTCCCCTTCTGCAGCATAAGGGAGACCCTGGAACACATCTACCTTCAGTTGTCAGGTTACAGCCCCTCTTCTGTATCCTCCAGAACCTTTTCCTTATGTTCTGGCTGCACTTTTCCCTACCCCTAGGTGTTTGTCTCTGTGGGATTGGAGCAAATCCAGTTGTATCTTAGGGCTTAGATATAAACAATAGATTGAGAAATTATTTTTGGATGGAAGCTAGAGACATGAAGGTAAGTGTAACGGTTGGTAGGTTTCCGGTATAAGTTGATAGAAATGTGCCTGTCATGTAACTGTACGGTAGTGTCAAGGAAGCGGAGCTCCTGTGTGAATTGGTTCTTTCCAGTAACCACACAACACACCTCCATTATAATGATCCAGGAACCCACCCCTTCAATCAACCCCAATGCCAACTCGGTCCATACATCTATATAAGCTATATCATCACAGGACCTAACCACAAAAAACCACCATAACAGAGGCTCACTTAACTGCACATCAACTAATGTGATCTATCCCATCAAATGCCAGCAATGCACCTCTGCCATGTATATTGGCCAAACTGGACAGTCTCTACAGGAAAGAATTAATGGACACAAATCAGATATCCGAAAAGGCACCACACAGAAACCTGTTGGGGAACATTTTAACTTCCCCGGGCACTCATTCAAACACTCTTGAACTCTGTAGAAGTACCCAGTTCCTCAAATGATTTATCCAAACTCCTAAGCCATTGTTACCGAAAATTCAAAGAGTCATCTTTGAATTCATGACCTTAGACTATCCCATGCTTTCCAGCACACTGGGCTGCCCACATTTTCCATGCTTGCTTTATCAGTTGCCATGTGACCTAAGTCCTCCCATTTCAAACTACATTTTTCTATGTCATTGATAATCATACGCTTCCAAGTCACCCTAGGCCTATCCCTCTTGTTGGATTTTCTGGCTTCCAACTGACAGCCATAATCGGTAATTCGTTATGATCAATTCATACCACATGGTCTAGCCATTGATGTCTGATCTTACAAATTATTTCTAATAGAGACCTCACATTAGCCATTTTTCTGACTTCATCCTTCGTTTTTCTTTCCTTGTAGCTTACTCCTGATATTCTCCGCAAATACTTATGATGAAGTGCATCTAGCTTCTGAGCATCTGTTTTCTTAAGTTACCAGGTTTCACTGCCATAGGTTGCTATGGCTACTACAACGGCTGAGCAGACACTTAGTTTTTTATGTAAGGATATGGTATTAAATGTCCAAATATTCCTAAGTTTACCGAAGGTTCGCTTTGACAATCCTTATTCTTATTCCTCAGAGCATGCACCATCTTGGCTTATTGTGCTTCCAAGAGATTAGCATCGATCTACCCTCTCTAGCTCTTCATCATCGATTTGGATGTATAAATCCATATAGCCAATTACCATGGTTTTACATTTCTTTACAATGAACCGCAATCCTACCTTCTCTATCATTTCTTTAACTTCGTTTGTGCATGCTTGAAGTCCTTCAGCATTTTCATGTAGAAGAGTGATGTCATCAGTGAAATCTAGATCAAATAATCTCAAATGAGTTTCACCAAATTTCCCTTTCACTAGGACTCTTTTGGAATAAACCCATACCTTGCTAGCTATTTCAAGGCAGTTTAGACAGTTTTAGTGTCATTTCTTTGTTTTGCATCTTCAGCTTCCTTGGCCAGCTTTCTATAAAAACATAAGAAGAGCCATACTGGATCAGACCATAGGTCCACCTAACCCAGTATCCTATTTTCCTGCAGTGGCCACTGCCAGATTTCCCAGAGGAAGTGAACAGAACAGGTAATCATCAAGTGATTAATCTCTCACCAATTTCCAGCCTCTGACAAACAGAGGCCAGGGACACCATTCCTACCCATCCTAGCTAACAGCCATAGATGACCTAACCTCCATGAATTTATCCAGTTCTTCTTTGAACCCTGTTAAAGTCCTGGTCTTCACAACATCCTTTGTCAAGGAGTTCCACAGGTTGACTGTGCACTTTGTGAAGAAAAACTTCCTTTTGTTTGTTTTGAACCTGCTATCTATTAATTTCATTTGATGACCCCTACTTCTTATGTTATGGGAACAAATAATAACTTTCCCTACTCACTTTTTCCACACCAGTCATGATTTTATAAACCTCTATCATATCCCCCCTTAGTCTCCTCTTTAAGATGAAAAGTCCCAGTCTTTTTTCTCTTCATATGGGGCCAGTTCCAAACCCCTTTTCTGAATCTTTTCCAAAGCCCATATATTTTTTTGAGATGAGCCAACCACATCTGTATGCAGTATTCAAGATGTGGGCGTACCATGGATTCATATAGAGGCAGTAAGATATTATCTATCTTATTCTCTATCCCTTTTTTAATAATAGCTAACATTCAGTTTGCCTTTTTGACTGCTGCTGCACACTGAGGCTATGTCTACACTCGTGGCTTCTTTCGCGAGTAATATGCAAATGAGGCTAAGCGTGGAATATACCTAATGAACCAGCATTTTTTTCAGATGAGGCTCTTGCCCAAGAAGGAGCATCTACACTGCCCCTTCTTGCGCAAAAAAAACCCTCTTGCGGAATGCCATTACACCTATTACTTTTCAGGAAGAACGGCATTGTGTAAGAGGGGTTTTTCTTGCACAAGAAGGGGCAGTGTAGACGCGCCTTCTTGCACAAGGGCCTCTTCTGAAAAAAATGGTGGCTCATTAGGTATGCAATTGAGGCTTGGCGATATTCCACGCTTAGCCTCATTTGCATATTACTCGCGAAAGAAGCCGCGAGTGTAGACATAGCCTGAGTGTATGAACAGACCATGGGTCTGATGAGGGGGCCACTCCAAGATTTTGGAAAGTGGTTGAGGGCCGCACTCTTCCATGATGTTAATGCAGGCACTGTGGGATCTGGGATTCAAGTTGAGTGCAGAATGGAGCTTAGGGTAAGTGATTGGGGTGCATAAGAGGGTGTGAGGTCTGGGAGAGAGTTTAGGTGAAGGAGGAAATTGTGACCTGGGGCACTGGACTGGGGTGCAGAGGTTTGGTTTGTGACATAGGGCAGGAGGGGGTTGTGACCTGGGTCAGGGGATTGTGGTGCAAAAGGTGGTGCAGGGATTTGGGTTGTGACCTTGGGCAGAAGATTGGAGTGCAGGGTCTGGGATCAGGAGGGGGAAAGAGTGTTTGGCTTATGGGGGGGGGGGTAAGGGGCAGCAGTGGAGGACAGAGGGTTGGGGATAGGGAGGGGCTGGGGTTCCAGAGGCCGGCTCTGGCCAGAAGACGTAGCTATGTAACTCCCGGCCAGCAGTCCAGGATGTTTCTGAGTCAGTTTCCCTGCCTGTCCCTCCTCCACTAAGGGGAGGGAGGTTTCTTCACATGCTGCCTATTCTTCAAAATAAGCAGCTCCCATTAGCCAGAAATTGGCCAATGGGATTGTGCTGGGGGTGAGAGCAGTGTGTGAAGCACCACTCCTCCCTCCTCTGGGCTCACAGCTGAGAGAGAATAATGGCCCAGCAGCAGAAGGTGGAGGAGGGATGGACAGGGATAGCAGGGAGTCTGTCTGTGGCTCCCCCTGCATCCGCGGGTCGGATCCGGTGACTTCGTGGGCTGGATCCAGCCCCTGAGCTGTATTTTGCCCAAGGCTGGTATAGGCAGTGTTAGAGTTGGTTGTTTTGCATCTTCAGCTTCCTTGGCCTTGCTTTGTATACAATTTTGTTTATCCTTTTTACAGCATCTCTTTACTTCTTTGTCAAGATTTCTATATATTTGCTTTGTTTCCTTGTCTTTAGTTTGAAGCATTTTAGTTTCCTGTTTTTTCCTCTGATGAATGAATTCCCATGTTTGTACTGAGATCCATTGCTCCTTAACAGTTCCCCTTTTCTCTACCAATTGTCTTTTCTGTTGCTTCAATGACAGCTATTTTAAAATGGTCCCCGCATTTCTCTATGTTGTTGACTTCGTAGTCTCAGAGAGCTTCAAATCTATTTTTTAAGCTCAATGCGGTACTCATTTTGTAGTTCAGAATCTTGCAGCTTTATGATGTCAAATGGGGTAGGTCTGTCAAATGTTTCCAGCTTTAATTTAATACTTGCCTTCAGTAAATAGTGGTCACTATCTATGTCTTCTCCTCTAAAAACTCTGTCATTTATCACAGATGTTTTACATTTTAGACTGATACATTATTGTCTATTTCACTCTGTATTCAACCATCTGGTGATACCGAGCTCCTTCTGAATGCGTTTGTGCTGAAAGTATGAGTTGTGAATACTAAGATTGTTTTCCACACAAAATTTTAGAACTCTAGTACCATTACTTGACAACGTTCCTGTTGTATGAGTACCTATAGCTGTTTCCCACACTCTCTTAGCCTTCCCTATCTGGGCACTGAAGAATCTCATAACGAGCACTAAGTTAAGGCTTAGTATTCACTGCTACAGGTTGAGGACTGACTGGATAAGCAGCAGTTTGGCAGAAAAAGACCTGGGGACTGCAGTGGATGTGATGCTGGATATATGTCTACAGTGTGCCCTTGTAGCCAAGAAGGCTAACGGCATGTTAGGGTGCATTAGGAGGAGCATTGCCAGCACTAGAGAAGTGATTCTGCTTCTTTATTTGGCACTGGTTAGGCCACATCTGGAGTATTGCATCCCGTTTTGGCCCCCATTATAAAAAGGTTGTAGATGCATTGGAGAAAGTTCAGCAGAGGGAAAATAATGATTAGGGGGCTGGAGCACATGACATACGAGGCTGAGGGATTTGGGCTTATTTAGTCTGCAGAAGAGAAGAGTGAGGGGGGATTTGATAGCAGCCTTCAACAACCCAAAGGGGGTTTCCAAAAAGGTGCAGCGGGGCAGAGGGAATAGACAGGTGAGCAGAGGCACAGTGGGGAACCTGCTGCAGTCCTCGCTTGCGCTGGGTTCTCCACTATGCCTCTTCCTTCAAAATGTAATAAGAGCCATGGGTGGCTCTTACTATATTTCAAAGGCAGAGGCACAGCAGGGACTAATCAAGTACTTGATTAGCTGATTAATCAAAATTTAACATCCCTACGAGGAGGGTGGTGCAGCCCTGGAATCGGTTACGTAGGCAGGTGGTGGAATCTCCATTTTTAATCATTTTTAAGTCCTGGCTTGATAAAGCCCTGGCTGGGCTGATATAGTTGGGATTGGTCCTGCTTTGGGCAGGGAGTTGGACTCAATGACTCCTGAGGTCTCTTCCAACCCTATCATTCTATTCCTTTCGCCCTCTTTCTTAGTTCTGTATAGAAACTGTGTTTATCAGCATCATTTGTGAGTGCATACAGTTGTACTACAGTAAACTTCATGGCTACGTCTAGACTAGCCACAAATTCCGGAAAAGGGATGCAAAGCAGGTAAGTCAGAATAGGGAAATCCGCGGGGGATTTAAATATCCCCCGCGGATTTAAATAAACATGTCCGCCGCTTTTTTCCCGGCTTGGGGAAAAGCCGGAAAAAAATCGTCTAGACTGGCGCGATCCTCCGGAATAAAGCCCTTTTCCGGAGGATCTTTCAAGTAGGAATAAGAGATCCTCCGGAAAAGGGCTTTATTCCGGAGGATCGCGCCAGTCTAGACGCTTTTTTTCCGGCTTTTCCCCAAGCCGGAAAAAAAGCGGCGGACATGTTTATTTAAATCCGCGGGGGATATTTAAATCCCCCGCGGATTTCCCTATTCTGACTTACCTGCTTTGCATCCCTTTTCCGGAATTTGCGGCCAGTCTAGATGTAGCCCATATATCTGGATTTAAATCTTGCTGTAAGTATTCTGTCTGATTCTGGCTGCCAGGCCATTAATGACTGTTTTGCAGCTATATTCATTGTAATTCCAACTCCTCGCTCGTGTTTACTTCCACCTGAATAAATAACTATTTTGTCCCCTCATATTAAGAAGCCTTTATCTTTTCATCGTATAGCCTTAGGATATCGATTTTATATTTATCCATTTCGCTGGTTACTTGTTCTAGCTTTCCAAATTCACGAACTTGACTATTAATGGTGAAACTGAATTCTAACCAGTCTTCTTTAGACAAGTTATGTACATACTATGTGACATCCATGTCCAGTCAAAGTAGCCCATACAGTTTCCAGGGTAGCAATGACTTTCAATGAGATCTTCTGCTCCCTGTTGCTTTGGTGCTTTTGAAAATATCATCCTAAATTGCTAACTTTGGAGGCTCACAAGGAAATGCTCACAAGCCATCTGCAATCTAAGAATTACTGACATAATCAGATAATTTTGATTAATTAATAAATTCAAGAAAATTATAAGCTGCTGGAAGGCAATTTTTGAACTGTAACAACAAAATTAGTGGTTTATTATTTACTATGAATATTATTTGCCCCAATCTAAAAACTACCTAGCACACTCCCTTAAAGAGCACAGAAAGCTCGGTCACTGAATTATACTGTTGTTGGCTCCTTATCCAGTAGGAAGCGGTAGCTCAGTGGTGCATTTAAACTGCCATGCCCTGCTGCCAGGAGCAGGCCTCCTCCCCCACCATAAACATGAAGATCCATAATCCCTGTGCTAATGCTTTCATTGTCTCTAACTTCTGGAGCCATTTCAAGCTTATGCTCCAAAGAAGGGGGGTAGGGGCTGAAAGAGTACAATTTCACAAAGACCCTAAGTGATGAATACGGCTTTAAAGGAAAGAGATTTGCCCCCTAACCCTTTAGTCTTTTCATTCACTCTCCAAATGCATTGAGATTAATAATGCCCCTGGGCCATTGTATGCAAACGTCCACTGTGCATGCACAGAAAAGATTATAATTGAATACCCTATTATGATGGGAAAAACACAGACAGACAAGGCTCAAAGGCTGAATTGGCCTGGTTTGACTTTGAGCCCACAGCACCTACAATTATTCTGCAATGATTTTTATTTGTCTATTTAGTGTTCCCATTAGGCAGGGAAAGAATCTAGTCATAATTTAGAGCTCATGACTAGGCAGAGAGCTCTAAATTGAAAAACGTATTCACACGGCTGTAATATGGTTCGACCCCTAATGTCCCACGCAGAAATCATAGGCCTTTACAAATGGTTTATAGTTTGTTAGTGATGAGTTTACAGGAGGATTTTGCTAAGTTTTATAAAATGTAACACATCTGAAGGAGCAATATTAGACCTTTACACTTACAAGGATGATCAATCGCTAAGAGTTGCTGAGCATTCCTCTGGCGGATATAAAAAGTAGGGGTTAAAAGATAACCTTGAATGAGCAAATTACCCTGGAATCAAAATGAAATCTATAGAGGGAAACAGTATGAAGTCTCCAAAGCTATTTCTTCATGACACCTGCACCATAGCTACTGTTAATATCAAAAGCTTAGGTATATATATAATTTTATTTCATGTGTTTCATATCATCTGGTGCCAATGAGGAAAACGGCACATATCAAAGCAATCCAGGGTAACAGACTCGTTGTCATATGTTGTAAGTCAAAGCCTCAAAGAATCTGCCCCTACTAGCATGCAAAAATGTAGACTCAATACTGTGCTTTGTGTAGCATATATAATGGGCGTTCCATGCAGAAGAATTGAGAGACTGGACCAAGTTCTAACCTACATTAAACTCAGGTTGGAAAAATCCTGAGTCTTTCCATCAAAAGTCGAAGTCTGGCCCTTACTTTGAATTAAGACTGGCTTCCTGTGTTGCATTATTTGAAACCAAGATCTTCTGATTTGGACTGAAATAAGTTAAATTAGTGGTACAAATAACTTCTGAGAAAATGGGCAATGTTGTTGTCTTCATTTTAATTATTTTATAAAGCTTTCCCAGTAAAAAATACATTGAAAAAAATTATCTGAACGCAACATGAACAAATTCAAAGTGACAGTAGTGTGGAATCTATAGTAGAATATGGTTTAAATATTAAAGCAAACCATCTTAATATTAACAATTAAATGCACGAGAGCTTGTTGCTCAATGGAAGTACAATTTGAAGTTAAAATAAATGCAAGCTTAGCTTACATAGAAGGCTAACACTGTACTCCAGAACAAAATCAATTTATTATCTTATCTACATAATCATTGCTTTTTCACAAAGAGACTAACTCCCACCATTGCTTAGCATAGTACAATTTATATTTAAGACTCTGGAAAGCAAACACCACCAAAATATGGATTAAAATGATAAAATAATTCCAGATATGATTAGATTCACTGTGATGTGTAGCCTGCACAGCAGGTGGGGAATCCTCGAAGAAGAATTAGGGGAAGGTTTAGGGAAAGCAGATTAATGGGGAAAAGATTAAATGTGTTTCAAAAGCAGGACAAAACATATTTTTAAAATGACAATCCCCCAAACAGCAACGTTAAGGGATACTCCTGGATACAAAACACATGAGCTCCATTTAAATAATAGAAATACAAATGTGTCCTGCCAATAGAAATATTGAGTGCACTATTGTACTTTAAATCATATGATGGAGAAGTATTTCATATTAAGTGGTGCTAGTGACCAGACTTATTAGCTTCATATTTGGATGAATTAGATAAGAATCTGTTCTCTCCTTCATATACACATGCAATATTACATAATATTTTAACTTCTGTTACAAAGGCCTTCACTTTGTGAGAAGGATCAACACTCTGTGTATTTTTAAATCCAGTAGCATGTTACAGTATAAAACTAAAATGTGGTATGCAAGCTCATAGAAAAATGTATCAGCACATATCGATAATGGCCTACATACATTACAAAGCCTTTAAAGGCAGTTGTGTATCGTATCTAACATAGAACTAAACCATGGTGGCAAAGGACTGATTCTATAGACTAGAGAACTCAATGAGCACACTTCAGGTACAGAATGTAGCCTGTATTGATATCAAAAGGCACTTGAAGTATCTGTTGGTGCCAAAGGTACAACATACTGCAAAAGTGCAAACAGCAAAAATTGAATCCAAATGAGGTGCCCTTGTTGTATTGCATGTGACAATCTACCAACACCTAAAAGGACTATTGCCAGCCCTAAGCATTAAAAAATTCTGAGATTAAAAACCAAACAAACATATGTTTCTATTTTTGTTTCTTTTTATTTATCTTCTGTTTTGTGATTTTTTTGTGTGATACCTTTGGGCCATATTTTCCTTGCTTTTCTCTGGAACCTTAAAGTCTAAAGTTTATTTTTAAAAATGCAAATTGAGATCATGCAACTCATTAGAGATGGAAGGAATATACCAAATATCATGAGGCTCAGGAAAAAAAAAATCACAGAGCTGTCAACAGGGGGATTCTGCTTGCAGAAGAGAGATTACAGATGCTTCCACAGGCCTTATGTCTAACTGATCTCATCACAAGACAACATATTTCTTCTATGCAAGATAACTCCGAGTAATCTGGAAAAGGATTAATTTACAGGGTAATTTTTCAACTCCAAGGCTCTAGAACACCGAGGACACCAGTGGGTCTGAACTAGATGGAAGACAAGGACAAGATTGCACTTTGCAGCCTCCCCTTCCCCATTCACAGGCAGCAGCTCCTGCCAAAGTCAACATTTGGGGGTGGGGGTGAACTTTGGGGAAGCCTGAATCCACAGAGCTCTTTCACTAAAGCTGCTAGCACTAGCTGCAATGTTACATGGGATAAATCAGAGAATTCCTGCTATACCCAGATTCAAAACCTCCAGATATCATAGTCACTCAACTTTAAACCTGGGACTCTGGGCTTTTTTTGGGGGGGGGGGGGGGGAGGGTGTCATTTGCTCCGCTGTCATTGGAGGATGATCTTCCTTCATCCTACAACTTACTTTTCTATTACTGTGGCTCCTCAACTGCCCAACCTCAGTACATCTCAGTCTCTCACCCATCTCCTAATTCTTTTTAATGTAACTAAGGCGACAATAGCTAAAAATCACCCTCTCATCAAACAAAATTCAGAGTCTGAGCACACAGCTTGAGCAGTGAGATGCGTCCATCATTTTCAAACCAACCAAGTGATGTTATAACCCATATTCTACTTTCACTCAACCTGCTTTGTTTTCTTGCATCCATTTCTTTTTTATAGGTTATAATCTCTTCCAGCAAGCATATCTTGTGTCTGTTCTGTGTCTGCACAGCCTTTCCAGACTGGGTAGCAGTAATAAGATGACCTCTCAGTTTCCTCATTTGTAAACTAGCAGTGCTAATGCAGTACTTAAGTACCTCACAGGGGAGCTGGCTAACCAAATTTGTTAATGATTGTCAGGCTTGTGCAGGTCCTCTTACAGAGAGCTCTACCGAAATGAAAAGCATTGTTTCAGGTAAAAAAAGAATCTAGCTAGCTTCCCTAAACTATGGAGAGACTAGTGTATCTCCATAATTAAAGAGAGGCTCTACTGAACAGTAAAAGCATTATTTATAGTTTTAGCATGTTAACTTGGAAGTACCAAAGGGAGGCACTTACTGTGCACCCTGGGATCATGCAGAGAGCTTAACAGAAAATAATGTTTCCTCTCCTTTATACTGCACTAAAAGGGGGCCTGTCAGGATGTAAAGTAAATAGCAACCACTGAAAACCAGGTTTCTAATTTAATGTTCACAATATGAAATCTAATATTTTCACTTTCTGCCTCCCTAAAAAATTCCAACCAACTGCACAGTGCTTTAGGCATGTAGAAAGGAATGTTGTTATTGTATTGTAAAAGATTTTTCAGTTAGCTGCCCTCTGATTTTATTGGAGGTTTTTTGTAATTAAATTTGAAAGTGCTCAACGTGGTATTTCCTTAAATTTTTCATAAGAATGTTGGAAATGTTTGGAGTATATCCAAACTGACTTCAAACTCTTTGCCTCAATGCCCCTTGGTAGTAACTCTCGAAACACATTCATGGTAAGTGCAGGCTCCTATATTTCTCTTTCCAATGCTGATTTTATTATTTGCAAATATTATAACTTTACAAGAAAGATGTAAATCAAATCAACTTCATCATCATTTCTGTTACTTCACATTTTAATTGACAAACAGGCTGCTAAGAGGGAGCATGCGGTTTTCAAGTATCCTATAGCATTTGCACATAAAAAATTCATTCTGGGTTGGAGAGGTCACAAGCTTGCAAAGGATTCTTTATACTTATAATGGGGAATACTAGTATATTTGGTAATATCTCTGGAACCAGAATGAACATTTTAAGCGTTCTCACTGGAAACCTCATTTTCTCACTCTATAGAACACAGTATTATTTTTGTTGTCTGATGACTGTTTCAAAATACAATACACAGAGCTCAAGCTGGGGGTAGACAACCAGGCTGTGTCTAGACTGGCAAGTTTTTCCGCAAAATCATCTGCTTTTGCGGAAAAACTTGCCAGCTCTCTACACTGGCCGCTTGAATTTCCCCAGAAGCACTGACAATCTCATGTAAGATTGTTAGTGCTTTTGCGGAAATACTATGCTGCTCCCATTCGGGCAAAAGTCTTTTTTCGAAAAACTTTTGCGCAAAAGGGCCAGTGTAAACAGCAGAGAATTATTTTCCGCAAAAAAAGCCCTGATTGCAAAAATGGCGATCGGGGCTTTTTTGCGGAAAAGCGCGTCTAGATTGGCCACGGTTGCTGTTCCGCAAAATATGCTTTTGCGGAAAAGCGTCCTGCCAATCTAGACGCACTTTTCCGAAAATGCTTTTAACGGAAAACTTTTCCGTTAAAAGCATTTCCGGAAAATCATGCCAGTGTAGACGTAGCCCCAGAGCCTTCCTTTACCTCTGTATGAATACAGTTAAGCTGTAGCATAACCCATACATCAAGATTCACAAGACTACAACATACGTTGAGGGTTGACACCTGTTCTCTGCTACACTGACATGCAAAGGGTAAAGGAGCTGTAGCTGATCCCCTCCTCCATCCCAGAAGAAGGCAGGAAGAATTCCTCTAGGATAAAAACACATACTGTTTTTTGCACTAGGATGAACCACACCTGGCTAATTGACCAAGGAACAGAATGCAACCCCAAAAGAATAGCGATTCATTGAAGAAAGGATGTATACTCCTGTTACTTGCCAAACTTTGTTCCATCAAACTATACAACACACATGATATTTTATAGGATTATTTCCATCATCTACAATACCTAGAAACAAATAGTCAGCTCATAAGAAAATCACAAGATGTATACATTAAATAATTCTATGTGATGTAATCCTCATAGTTTCCACACTCCACAGATTGCTTGCCTGCCCTGCTTTTCTATTTTATATACTGCTTGCGTAGTCTGTGAGTTTTTTGGGCGAAACCACCACCACCTGGCTATCTGCAGGGATTTTGCTCCTACTCAGAGGACAAGCAAACCAGGCATCACAGAGCATCACACATGGGTTCCCTGTGAGAATTCTTGCTTTTAATCAGGATTCCTGTTGGAGAAAATGCATCATTCACCATGGGTGGGATTTCGCCTGTTAGTAAATAGATACTATTAATTCAAAGGACTCAGCAAAAGTGGTATTGCTTAGAACTCAACCCGAGATCAGCTATTCCATGGCTGTGACTGATTTTGACAAGCCAGGTGACAGTCAGTGTCTCTAATACTTGTGTTTGCCTCTCCCCATTTGTTCTCATTTGAATTTGCCACTTCTCTGGGTCAACTGTCATCAAGTTGTTGAACGGAGTCTTCCTGAAACGTTAGTGAAGAGCCACATAGAGGAATACAAAAAGCCACTTCATTCTAAGCACTCTGTCGCACCTTAGGTTTTCAACATGCCTACAAGCTCATTAGCATGGCTCTCCAGTACACATTTTTTTGCTGTTTTACTTAGGATGGTTTCACACTTCCAAAATGGAATTTTACTGTGAAGTTTCAGACTGAGGCTCGTTCTCGGTCACTCACACTTGTGGAGAAAAAGGAGACAGTTTTTCCTTGAAACATGCTCACAGATATTGGAGCAGCTGTGCATTCTCTAGCTTTTAAAGACAGAAATCATTATATGCAAAATTATCTTTGGCTGGCACAAGGCAGGGTACCCAGCATTGTGCACCATACCCAGCCGAGTGGCCTTTTAGGGAGGAAACCCTGTGGCCTCTTCGGGAGGAAAGCCGAACACATACTCATGGATCCTCTGCCCAGACTGTGCAAATCATTGCCACACAGTATGTGGCATGCTGACATTTCCTATGCACTGCTTGACATTCTGCCCTGGAGTACTAATCCTCCTCCTCTTCTCTCTCAGAATTTCCTCCTTCAGAAATGACCCAGTGGGTGCTCTCACATATGGGGACAATAGTTCAAATACTTTGTGCACCCGTCCCTTGTGACTTTCAAGAGAGATTTAACATTCCCCACACATCTGCACAGCAGTGAAAGCTATTGCTAGAGCTGAACATAAAAAAAGCAAAGATTTTGCAAGAAGTTTTCCAAACATACTGTTCTTTTTTGGTTAAATAACTTGAAAATCAGCCAGCTCTGCTGCTTGCTCCTTCCTGCCATTGCTAACTGTTCTATAACAGTGTGCTTATGTAACAGTACATAACAGTACTTCCAGACATAGTGACATTAGAAGAACCCTAATTTGGAAACAGCAGTCACCTCATATTCCCAACAACAATTTGTACCACAGTCTCTTGTTCAGGCAAGTAAATTTCTGACTGAGTAATCATCCTGGTTTAACTACAACTAATTAATTTTGGATTCTTGAGCAGCACCTCTTTGCCTGCAAACCAAACTATTTGTTTGAGAAGTGGACAGCAATATGTGGGTCCTATCAGACCGAGGGCCAGGAGGGCCATTTGGCCCAGGCCTCAGGAAACAAAAGGACCTCAAATTTTGACTTGTTTTCTGCCAAGTCATTTCCTTTCATAATACAACTTGCAGTTATAACCAAGACAACAAAAGAAGCTCTACTTACCCACCAAAATTGATTTAATCATTGTGGGACCTCGGGCCTTTGCCAACTTTTCAGTCACATCCTAGTTTTTGTCTGCGTGACTGGAGACTGGAGTACCTTCTGTGTTCAGTGACTCTACATTATGAAATGTTGTTTACAGTCTTTTCATAGTTTAGAGAATTTGAAAGTCGTGATTTTCCTTGGTCTGAGGGTGAGTTTAACCTTTTAATTAGATGTTTACCTTTGCATAGGAGATTTTCGTATTCCTGTTTTTTCTTATATGTCTTCATATACAATAACCATATCAGGCTCAACTGTAAGCTACCTCTTCATCCAGTTTTAGATTCACCTTTAAAGGCTTTTTTTGTGTGATAATAAACTTTTAATTCTAGTTGTTTAATAAACTTTATATCTAATTGGGCAATTGCCCCATGTTCATATTCATAATAATGCACCAGTTATTAGAAGAATTTAATAATAGGAACGTGTTGTCAGATGAAATTTTAAGACTTTGAAATCAGGCTATAAAGGGCCGTAGTAAATAATACCCCCAAACCATTATATAATATTAATTGCTCAGTATATACAATTAACATTTTGTATAACCAATAGCCTTTAGCAAATTAATGTATTGTGTGTTATTGTGTTTTATAAGAACCTCTATATAAAAATGAATCAAAGATATGAAAGTGGTGCAAGTAAGAGATGGAGAAAAGCAACAGAGTGAAGCAGCAGTTAAGAGTTTAAAGCCAATAACATAATTTCTCATAGAAAAGATGCCTCAGCCATTAGACGGTGATCATACTGTCAGTGACACTTCCAGTTCTGATGATGAAAGCTTTGTAGCCACAAATGACATTTCAGTGCCACTGCCTCAAAATGAGGACGTCATTAATCAAGACACAGACATGCCAACAGTAGTGATAGATGCAGAATCTAAGCTCTATTTAGAGACTATGAAGGCAGAAAATGAGGACCTCAGAGATGCTGCACAGCAAGAGCAAGAACTTATGATTAGCACAAGACACCGTGTAACAACAGTGGCATCAGAATCTGATATTGGACTTCTAGATAAGAACAATGTTGCTCAAATGTAGTAATTTCTCAGTTGTTTTCAGATTTCAAGTAACATACTGAAAGGTGCTGAAAACCATGCTTTTCCCACTCATCTGCTGACAAAAACTCTTCCAAATGGAGAAATTGGGAGAAATTGAGAGAAACAAAAGATTGGCTCTGCTGGAGCATGAAAAAGCAGGCTCTGTGCTGTGTACCTTGTTTCATTTTTAACAGTAATACTTCATCAATACTGTTTGATCCATCCAGTTGGAGCATCAGTAGAGGTTGGAGGAAGTTGAAAGACTGAATACCTGCACATGAAACTTCAGTATTGCATAAAGATAAGTACTTTACATGGAAATCATCTAGTAAGAGCAGCACTAGCTGACAGTTCAATTGAAAGCTTGCTCCTGAGTGAAATAAACACAGAAACTGATAACTGGAAAAAACTCCTTTAGTGCGTATTGAGTATGACCGAGTTATCAGGCCATGTTAAGTGTGTTCATGAATCATAAGATTGGAAAATGCACACAAGTCCATTATCTCTCTACCAGAATACAAAATGAGTTTATTGAGCTGTGTGGGACATTTGTGCAAACAACAATTCTTGAAGAGATATGATATGCGAAATACTTTTCAATTATTATTGATGTAATTCCAGAATGTTCTCAAAGAACAGACAACCCTGGTTGTTCAATATGTTAAAATTGCACGAAGTTCAAAGATTTCAACTGAAGAACAATTCATTTTGTTCAATAATTTCATAAAAAACTGGAAAAGAAATTGCCGCTCGTGTATTAGAAATTCTGGAAGGCTTCACATTTTCAAGTTTGCATTGGCCAAGCCTATGACAATGGATCCAATATGGCTGGGAAGTACAACAGAATACAAGTAGTCCTTCTTGAGTAAAATCCAAACTGAATTTTCTCCAGTTGTGGCAATGACACACTATGAGCAATCTCATCAGTGTTGATTGCTTCCTTGCATGATTCAGAGCAATCACATACTTTGGAACAATCCAGCAATTGTACAAGCTCTTCAGTAGCAGTGCTTGAAAGTGGGAAACTCTGAAGCAGCATCTGCCTGTTTCCCTTCACGGCATATCGACAACGAGATGGTCAACACAAATTGATGGTGTTAAATCAGTTACACAGCATTTGGACTCTGTGAGAGAGGCTTTAGGTGAGCTTGATTCTTACTCTTGACTTCAGTGTGAGCCTGAGCTGTAAGTCAATTTAGAAGTATACATCCAGATTTGAATGTATTTTAATGTCATCCATGTGGATGAAACTGCTAAAAATGATCCATGAAATTAATCTTGTAATTGAAGCACGCAATGCTACATTATATGTTGAGAGGGATAACATTGAATGACTTCTTAAAGATATTCAAAAGATTCATAATCAATGGAATGCAATCCTTTCCAAGTCCAAATCAGTTGCACAGGGTATTGACATTTCATCTGAGTTTTCCACCAATCATAGCCTGACATGTTACTCTGATGCAGACAGGCACTATTGGGTCAGATTCTTTTGTTATTATTGACGCCATCAAATCTGGTTTTACACATTGATTTGAATCACTGTGACAAATTAGTACCCTTTTTGGATTCCTTTGGGACTTCAGAGAACTATGTGATGAAGATTTATTTTCAGCAGCTGAACAGTTTCAACAAAGGTACAAGAACAAAATTTCAAGAGATCTCTTTGACGAGATTGTCTGCCTGAAACATATACATTCCACCAACTTTAAATCGGAGTGCAAGCCAAAAGAACCGCTTCAAGAAATATTTTCTCTCGGCCTGTTGACTGTAATCCCTAATATCACAATTGCATTATGTATTTTTGTCATTCTCCCTGCATCAGTGGCTTCAGGTGAATGTGCATTCAAAGTGTTAAAACAAGTAAAGAACTATCATCTACAATGGGACAGAACATTTGAATGGGCTCACATTGCTTAACATTAACAGTGGTGTGGCACATAAATTAGATTTTTCTTCAATTAGAAATGAGTTTACACACAACAAAGCCAGAAAAGCGTTCCTAAAATGAAGAGTTTTGCTTGCAGTGGAAACTCACAATTAAAGTTGTGTTTTTAATAGACATGCTATTGGTATAATGACTTATTTGTTAATAAATAAATGTCTCTAGTGTGCATTTTCATGTATTCTTTTGGTTTGAGCCTGTGGATGAGAAGTTAGATTCGTCAGGGGCCTGGGCCTGGTTTGGGGTCTCTAAACTCAAAATGGTTCAGGCCTCTGTCATTCTCTGAGAGGGCTTGGCAATATGCAGTCCCAATGATGGTAATAGATAATGGTGATGCTTTGAGAGAAAAGATTTAGGCGAGACAAAGGCTATGTCTATGCTACAGAGTTTTTGCGGAAAAACGGCTGTTTTTCCCGCAAAAACTCACAGAGCGTCCACATCTTAAGTACGTTTTTGCACAAGAGACTCGAAAGAACAGAGGAGTTTTTGCGCAATTGGTATTCCTCTTTCTACAAGGAAGAACGCTTTTTTGCGAAAAAGCACTTTTGCTAAAGAGAGCATCCAGCACTTTCACAAAAGTGTTCTTTCGCAAAAAGGTGTGTGGGGACAGGGAAGAGGGGGGTTTTGCGCAAAAAGAGGAAAGACGCAAAAGCACAGGTGCCCTAGTGGCCATTCCGTGCTTGCTTTCGAGAGAATGTCCATGCAGTCTGGATGCTCTCTTTCGCAAAAGTCCATTGCTTTTTCGGTGCACTTCTGCAGTGTGGACGCTCTCTTGCATCCACAGTTTTTGCAGAAGATCTCTTCTGACAAAAGATTTTTGCATAAAAAGCCTGCAGTCTAGATGTAGCCAAAGTGTGGGACTATACAGATATTGCTGTTCTATTCACCTTCTTCAATTTGAGAGTCTCTCCCTGGCATTTCTCAGGCAGCTGGATTCAAATGTCACAGTGATAATAAGAAGCAACACATTTACTTTTAGAATCTAATACTAAAAAGGAAACTCTATAAGTAGAGGAAGCCAAAAAGCAGTTCCCTGGTTTAAAATCAATGAGTTTAAACCAGGGCAATAAACTTCATTCAATTAGTTCCCTCAACTCAGTAGGGAATTAAAAAAGACTGTGGCTAGTCAGGCCTCAATTATGCTCTGTTACAGACATGCAAAAGGACCCGGTTCACTCTTCCTGGCATAAATGCCAATCAAAATGTAATACCTCCTTTCCTCCCTGGGTTACTCTGGACCAGGCAACACTCACCTTTTGCTGGGCACCAGATATTAATATTAAAGGAAATTCTGAGTATCCCAGTGGTGATGTTGGATAGGTTGGAATCCTCTATCCATCCCTCTGCTTCAGTCCCTTATTTCAAAAGGAGCTTACAACTGGTGGTGCCTCCACATGAGTGGCCTCTGTGGCGTGTGCCTTGGGAACTTCCAGGAATAAACCTATTCTAATAATAATCTGGGGGCATGAAATGAACTCAAAAATACTTATCAATCAAGTACAGCTAATGTACTTACATTAGATTTAACACACCTCTTTACTTAATGCAAGGAACCAGGGTTTAACGGATCAAGATTAAATCTCACTCTTAATTTGGACCCACAGTGTGCAGTTGAGTAGAATCAATTGACTAATACAGGATTCAGTCATAAATGAAATGTACATAACTGGCATTTACACTGCCACCGTTTATCCTACCCCAGTGTGTGTGCTTCTCTGGATTTCAGCGTCCCAGATGCTTGTGCGGGTGCACTGGAAGATCTGTAGCTGGAGTGGAGACAGCACTTTGCAGGTTCTGTGTGTCAGTCCAGCCAAGGCCAAATGCTACATAACCCCTTTGAAGCTAGAGCTGATCCCACCAAATTCCAGAAGGCCTGGGTCCTGATTCACTGGGCAGATCACTCTGCCTCTCCTCAGACTTAGTCCCTTTGCTGTGCTCCTTCCCTTGAAAGCACTTTCCCAAACAACAGTCCTAGTTACTCACAGTTCCTTCCCGACAGGCACTTCTCAGTCAGCTCCTGGCACAGCCAGAGTCTCTCCCCAACAGGGAAAACCACCAACAGCCTCTGAAGCTCCCAGCTTGAACAAAGCCCCAGCAGGCTATAGTTTCCGTCAGCAGCTCCTGAACTGGACAGACCTCCACCCCAGCAATCTGGCTCCTCTCTCTAAAACTCACCACCAGCTCTCTCTGCACCCAGCACGCCTAGAAAAGAGCAGTTTCCCCCGCTTTCACCAAGGAATCATGGGAGGTGTAGTCTCTAAGGTTAGATTTCAGCACACAGGATCTTTCCAATAAAGGGCAGAGGTTCATAAAGGGGGCCTGCATTCTCCTCCCCCCACCTGAAAAACCATTATTGTCCCCATTAAGGAACCATACCAAAGAAGAAAACAGATTAATTTACAATATAATATATATGTTGTTGCTAGTTGGGGTAACATTCAATGGAGAGAAAATCATAGGTCCACTACAATACACAAAGTTTAAGCATCTAGCCTGAGGTGAGTACCACCATGAAAACACTTAAGTTTTCATATCCTGGTTTGGACTTCACAGGTGTTTTAAAATCTTCCAGCACAACCATCCCACAGCACACTGGGGGGAAGAATACCTCACTGCTGACTCCAGCCACATCACGTTAATGGCGGAGGGGGCCTGAATTCTTGCTGGGACTTCCTTAAGGGCTGTTCCATCCCGTCTTCCTCCTATATGGGAAGTGTTAATAAAGCCCCTTCAGATTTGGAATCTATTACCAAGTTACTCTTTGCAGAATGATCAACATTTGTGACCACCTCTTTTCCTACACTTGAAGACCCAGGGGAATTATAACACACATCTATGTCCTCCGTAGGGACTTCTCTCACAGGAAAGAATGGAAGAGGAAAAGTTCTAGTTACACTTTCAGGTTGATCTGGCTCAAGTGATGATACAATAGACCTGGGAGACATATCTAAGGGTTATATAGTCCTGGTGGGTAAACTTTCTCGAAATCAGTTTATGGTGGGGGACCAATTATGTCCATCGTGGTAGCAGGGTCTGATACTGCCATCATGGTAGCAGGTTGGACTTATGGAATTGGGAGAAGAACTCTCAGATGTCAGGCTTTCCTTTGGCTAGATGATCTGAGTATTAGGGTAGGATCAATATCTGATAGAACATCTCGGACGAAGTAAGTGATTTCAATGGAAGCCACCATTCTTTTCAGACTTTAGTTGATATACTGGTAGCCTGGGCATTTGGTTCTCTACAATATAGGGCTACAGATTCAAATGGTTTGCAAGCTTGTGTTTCTCAGGGAGCCAAGGTGTCTGATAAGAACATGATCACCAGGTGGCAGATCATGTTATCTTGGTAATCATGTTATCAGAGTTTCTGATCATTTTATCAGATGCCCTGGTTCATTTGATCAGATGCTGCCTGAGCAAATTGATAAGCAGTACACAAGTCTATTTTTTTAAACAACAAATTGTGTGATAGCACTTTATAGACTAACAAAACATGTAGATGGTATCATGAGCTTTGTTAGTCTATAAAGTGCTACCAGACCATTTTTTTCTGTAACAGACTAACTCTGCTACCCCCGAAGCTTTTTTTTTTTTTTTTAAAGTAAGTCATATACTGGAAGTAAGACTAAGAGCACAAAACCGACATCTACTTGTAATTGGGCTTCATGTCCAAACATTAGGAAATATGGAGAAAATGTGGTGACCTCGTTTTGGGTACAATTGTAAGCATGCAAAAGATGGTTAACATGCTGCCTCCATTTAGATTTCTGTTTGATATTCAAGGTTCACAACATATTAAGTGAGTCCTATTAAAACATTCAGGCCAGGGATTCCCCTGTGGATGATAAGGTGTTGTTCTAGATTTTTTTAAGACTAGCACAGTCAGAAATTCCTGATTTAATTGACTCTCAAAATCCCATCCTTAATCGGAGTGCATTCGCTTGGGCAGCCCATCACGTACAAAGTACTTTTGCCAAAGAGTTTTAGCAATAGTTAGAAGCTTTTCAATCTTTAGTGGGGAAGGCCTGTGCATGTCTAGTAAAATGATCAGTCATGACTAGCACATTGCAAGAATTTCTTCTGCCGGGTTCGGTAGTGAGAAAATCCATACAGACCAAATCTATAGGGCCTTCCATTGGGAAGATGAAACACTGGAGTAGCTCTCACGGGGAGATGGTTCTGCCTTGGTCCCCTGGTTTTATCACTTGCCAGACAAGAAATTGTTCCAATTTTGTACTGTAACAGCTTCCCCAGGAGGATTTCCTACTTTGGAGGCCCATCATCTGAGTCTGTTGTGATTTTGTGGGCAAATCTGCCCCCAAGGCCTGCATGAGTAGTACAGGCAGAACAGCTCAGTCATCTAGGTTAACACCTTTTACTCCAAGTGGGTGAACAAAGAATAGACAAAATGCTTTTTAAATGCTAGGGCTAGGATTTCCAAGCGGGTAGGGAGTTGGACAGCGAAAGTGGGAATTGGATGCTTGTGAAAATACATTGTGGGATTTTGGAAGTTTTGCAAACCCAAGAGAGGAATATTTATCAGGTTTTCAGTTTTGTTGGAAATATTTCACTGTACTCTGCAAGCAGAAGCATTCACTACCCAATAACCTTGAAATATGTAGTTAGGGAGAAAACATAGCTTCTTTCTTGCCTTTTTTAATGTAAATGTCAATTAAGCATTGGGTTTTTTCTGAAACAACTCAAACATTTCTCTCGCTCTCTTGGCCATTGTGCTCCACAAAACCAAGGACAGAGAATGAGAATCAGAAATAATCATGTTTCTTCCCTTTTATTCTTCACATCATAGCTCTTTCTGCAGGAAGATCTGCATTAATACAGCAGCCTTCTATTTGCCACTCAGGTACCTAAGCAATCCTTTTGTATTGGATTCAGTAGTTTTCCACTAGACTTTTTTTCCTTCCAATTACATGTCTGCAAACAGTCTCTTTAGTCATTTATAAAAAGGATATATTGATATTCAGATATTGAATATAGGTCTCATTAGTATATAATACTTTTCTAATGTGAAAAAGTGCCATTCCCCAAGCTCTGTTTCTCCTAAGAACAAGTCTCTTCAGATATGTCAGTCCCTGAGACTGTATTTGAAATCCGGTCTAAACTTTTGAGACAAGTTTGTAGAGACTTCATTAATGTATTGGTGAGCTCAGTGGTCCGTCCAGGCCTTGGAATTGATGAATGTCCCTCAATGTTTTTGTTGGCATCCCTCTGAGGCATCAGAACCCCCTGAGCCACACCTATGTGGTGCGGAGAAGGGGTCGTCCTCCATGGAGCCTGAGTCAGACCCCTGAACTAGTTCTTGTAGCCTGTTACTCTTCATGCTTCTGCTCTAGGCAGAGCATTACATTACTGATGCCACCCCTCAAGACTTGTACATGATATTGTACTACTCTCACTGAATTCAAATTCTACATAAACAGGGCCATATTCCAGTTCTGCAAACAAATATATGTTCAAAAATGAAATAGAAGTTACTTATAAGAAACGTTACTAGGACAAAAAGAATAATGTCAAAAGAGCAAAATCAATGTTTTCCCTATTTAAGGATTCCCCATAGTCGATCAACCAATCAAACAGCCTTGATAATATCCGTCTGTTGTAACCATTCAAAAATCTCGTCCCCACGATCTTTAGGTAGTTTCAGCAGGGACTAATATCTCTGAATTTGAGTTGCTAACGGAATAGGGCTATGCCCTAATATCAATATGCTTTACTTTTCTTCTTGTCAGGGCCGGCCTTAACCATTCGCGCACCCTGGGCCCCGGGAGCGCGGCGCTGCTCCCTGGAGTGCGACGCATGCGTGGCACTGCCCCCGGACGCATGGCGCCCCCAGGCATGCAGCACAAGCATGGCCCGCCCCCAGGCGCCCCCGGCGCATGCGTGGCACCACCCTGTGCATGCGGAGCATGTGCGGTGCTGCCCCCGCCCAGCCCGGCAGCCCCGCACGGCGCCCCCTACAATGGGGTGCCCCAGGAGATAGCCCGGTTGGCCCGTACCTTGGGCCGTCTCTGCTTCTTGTAACAGATGCACAAGATGCTCACTGCTCAAAAGACACATTCTAAACCAGAGGAGGGGAACCTCAGGCCCAGGGACCGGGTGTGGCCCCCGCGGCACATCGCTGGGGAGCTCGTGCTGGCGCTCCAGCCCATCAGCCCCAGGGCTGGCGCACACAAACTCTCCTAGCCTTTATTTTGATTCGCATTTTCCAGAAAACTACAATTTCCGAAGTTCATGCAAAATTCTTTGCTGTTCTGTACACTTCAGTTGGTTCATACTCAAATGCTTCTCCTGTAAAATTTCAGTTACTGTCTCGAAAGACTATAACTCGTTTCAATTTCAAAAGTATGAAACATAGGGGAGTTGGATTATTTCTGTCATCCACTGCCAACATAATATTTTGCTTATGGAATTAAATTTCAGGGACTTTCCCAAATCCACAGAATGTTGTTGGGCACTTAGGTCATTTACATGAGCACATACATGTGTTAAAGACACATCTTGGCAGCCAGCTCCTATTGGTTACTCATCCACAGCTGCTCCAGTTCATTACTCCACCTAAAGCTAGGATTAATGTATGCTCCTGAAACAGACTTCAGTTACTGTAAGAGATTTTCTTCAGCTAAGTGACTTTTCCCATCTATTCTTAATATCAGGACTGCAAACATCTCTGCAGGGACCACCTTCAATGACTAGCAATGTATTCCTGATTCTTCCTCCCTCCACCCTGCACCCCATGACAGAATTGCTGCACTATACTCTACATTTACTGACACTGAAAATCCTGAAATTTCAGCTGGCACAGAATGTCCACCTGCTTAGTGGAGTGGGACACAAGCAGGACCTTGTATATTTCATAATGAAAGAATCCACCCTTTGCCACAGAGTGTGCACCATTTGTGCGCACACACAAAATACTAGGTCTATATTAGGAGCACATCACCGATGTGGAGAATGTAGAGATCTTTGCAATATCTTATAAACAAGCCAAGTGGCTCAGCCAGCCCTCTCATTGCCACTCACTGAGTATGAAGGGATTATTTTTTCCTCTGTATCCAAACCAGGCACACCTTTCTACACACTTTCAAAACCATCTCCTATTCCCTGTGTCCCAAATACATCATCAAGAACTGAAGGGAATCAACTTACATGAATGGAACATCCTCGAGAAACAATGGAAGACTCGAATGTGATGGGTTGGATCATAGAGATCCTCTTGAGACTGTCACTGGATGGCTGATCATACCATTGAGCCTGCCTACCTGCTGTCTGGGATGCCCCACCACCCTGTCCTGCTGGGCCAGAAGCTCTGGGTTGCCCCAGCAAAGGCACAGAATTGGAGGTAACAGTCCTCCAGAAGAGAAATACAGACACGGATAACAGCTGAGCTCTGGGACTTAATATCCAGGAACACAGCCCCAATAAGACCAAAATTCCAAATAAATCCATCATATTCTGTATAAAAGTTTTACACGGAAAAAGCTCCAAAGTTTGCTGCTCCCTTTATCAATGAAAGAGAGAGGGATGCACAGCTGTATATCCCCTCATTAAAGTTCTTTTCTTTCCAGGTCCTTTCACATGTCCTCTTGAGATGGGGAGCAGTCTGTGAAGTCAATTGAAGACAATCATTGTTTGTTTCCCAACCCTAGAGCGGGAAGTCTTTTGTCCCGTTCCTCTGTGGAAAAATACTGTATTCAAGATGGATTACAGTATCAGGTGGCATTGTTACACTTCATTGTAAAACCAACCATAGTTTGGGCGTATAGGAAAAACAAGATTATTCACAGATCATTGTTTTGAGCAGTGGGCCATTAAGTTCCTTAAGTACCACTAATAGCTTTCACTAGAAGACCTAGATTAATAAACAGGTTTATACTTTGTATTTCTACCTTCACGTGCAAAAAAGAAACATGAACATAAATGGAATATACACATTCAGATAATTGCAAGCTCTTGAATGATAGGTTACCTGCTCCATTCTGCACAGAGCATATCTGAGTCATGCATATCCATATTAAAAAACCTATTTCCATAAAAATATGGGGGCACAATATCACACCAAAGACCAGATATTGACTTATAATGACCATCAACCGAAGAAAGTATATCCCCTCCCCACTCAGGTAATATAAGCTATACTTGAAAATGCACTGTTTTTCTGGTATGTCTGCAGTAGGGGCATTTTCCAGCACAATTATGTCAATCAGAAATAATCCCTCATTCAACAACCCCGATCAACATAGGCATACTGGCAAAAGTGTGTTGTGTGGACTGTTTCTAGTTGTAAAGATAACCTTAAATACATTGACTAGGTGGAGACGAGTGGTATGGTTTCTTCCAAGTCTGTAGACTGCCTGAAACAATAACATGGTTCAGTATGAACTAGCCATATATTTCAGTGGGATATTAACAATGACACCTACATTGTTAACTATTTCAGAAACATCCAGTTAATGCACTTGTACCAGAATCCCAAATTACTCTCTATACTAGGACAAGTGCTGGTAAGTCCCAAATTTTCTCTGCTCCGCTGCCAGAACTTATCATTTCCTCATGGTACTTTCTACAGCATAGTGATCTGTCCATTGTGGAAATACACCATGGATTGCACTAGCTTCCTATTTGGTCATTGGTACAATACATATTCATCTATAAGAGGAATATGGCTTTTCGCTTTGTCACTGCTGCTGATGCACTGTCAACTCACCATTGTCAGATCTGAATGAACGTTCTTCCTGCACTGTGCTGATGGAGTCAGAATTGGTTGATCTTCTGTGGTGGCGTTTGGGAAGCACAGCAACCCACCCCACTCACTCACCCCATTTTAGAAAGAAACTGGTTTTGGTCAGTGGGCTACAGAGATCTGTGTGGTCCACCTCAGAGCCATCCAGCACACAACCCCCAGAATAGGCAGCAGGTTTAAAATGAACAAAAGGAAGTATTTCTTCAGATAATGCACAGTCAACCTATGGAACTCTTTGCTCGAGTATGCTGTCAAGGCCAAGACTATAATAGCATTCAAAAAGAGAAGCAGATACGTTCATGGAAGATTGTCATTGATGGACCTATTAGTCAAGATGGGCAGGTCAGAGGCTGGGAAAGGGTGACAGGGGATGGATTATTTGATGACTCCCTGTTCTGTTCATTCCCTTCCAGGCACTGGGCATTGGCTGCTGTTGGAAGACAGGGTACTAGGTGAGATGGACTTTTAGTCTGTTCTCATGTCCTAATTCCTATTCCAACAGATTACAGATAAGCTCACTCCCCTATTCGGTTAACTTGCTTGTCCTTTCTCACAATTGAACATGCATTTTTCTTTGTCCCACTCACTTGCTATATTCAAAACTAAAATCAGATTGCAGGCTGTCAGGCAGACCAAACTGTGCTGGGTCTGTAAAGCAATGATCGATTTTAAATAAACCATAACGTCCAGCAAGGACTCTGACTATTGGAAAGGGAGATCACCTTCAACTTTGTCTTGGATCAATGCAGGCAACCAATAGTTCAAGGGGTCTCTAGCTGAGCAAACTGTTAGCCTCCTAGCTTTGATGGGGGGTTGACAAGTGTAGGCTTCTTGCCTCAGAGAGGGGAGACTGCCACCCATGGGTTGAGGTGGCAGGGGAGATGCAGGCCCATCAATTCCACTGCAGCCCAGTACAGGCTCCTGGCAGCGGCAGAGTAACATGCTGAGTCTGTAGAGATCCGGCCAGCAACACACCAATGTACTCGCCAGCAGCATTGTAGCTAGACAGGAAGTGGCCCAAGAGCAGCCAACCGCTATCTCCCCATTGGGCTACCTGGCTCTGCCCCAGGCCATCCTGGTTATCAGAGAGGAAAGCTTCTATCAGGGCTTCCAGCTCCTCCATTCTCAGGTCGACGAAAGGGCCTGCCAGTTCTGGCCAGTCCTCAGCTCTCTCAGGATCTGCAGCAGCCTCCAAACTTGAGATCTCACAGGAGCTTTCTGGACCCTCTGGTGGTTGGGCTCCAACAGAATTTCTGGGTCCACCTTTTGTTTTTCCTCTACTGCCCACTGACTTCTGGCAGGATATTGGAGCATAGTATGGTTCCACTCATAAGGATTCAATGAGAGGCTCCATTCCTTCCAGGTCTGAGGGGGGCTGTTCTGCTTCACAACAGGGAGGTGTGAGGGTTTGGGGTGCGATCACCCCCTCTCTGTCTGAGTGGGGGGGTCTGCGGACCCCTTTGTCCTCCTTTTGCTCCTTGTTGTTCCCGGATCCCCAATATGGGTCCCGGGCCCCTTGGGTGCGATCACCCCCTCCCGGCTGGAAGGGGGGGGTCAGCAAACCCTGGCAGTGAGTACCCGCCGTGCGGGGTGGGGCCGACGCCCCCAGTTTAAGTTCTCCCCAGTCCGGGGTTCTAGTTTGTTCTCTTCCGTCGAGGGTGGCTGTCGGGAGCGCCCCAGCCTGCCATCCCCGGCGGCCGGTGTTGCGGGGTTGCTGGAGGGTCTGGGGCTGGCCGTCGGCCCCCCGCCGGCAGGGGCTCCAATCGCCCCGCCCCTGGGACAGTGACGGCCCGTCACAGGAGGTAATTATAAAATTGAGTTTTGCAACAGTTAGGCAGGCATCACCAGCCACACTATTTATCTTCCCTTTTTGGAGTGCCAGGCTCTGAATTACACAACACACTCCAACAGAGAATTCAGAGAGATTTGGAAAAATCTAGCAGAATTTTTCAGATGAGATTAATTATTTGAGTAAGGCCGGAAAGATTTGGGCCCTCTACATTAAATGTTTTGGTCTTTCATCAAAATATTTGCTTTTATTCCCTCTCAAGAATAAACGGCCGCATGTCTGTAGATCCATTAGGTCTCAGAGCATTTGCCAGATAAATCAGTATTCCATCAATGGGTTTCTCCTTTTTTGTCTGAACTCACACATTCTCTCTTCCTCCCTCTCAATGTTCCCTTTGTAGGGAGTATAAGCACTGCTACTTGAGTGGATGTTGATTCAGACCATAACATAGCCTTACATCGTGTAAAATTCGTCCTCTTGCAGCCCAACCTCCTGTTGCACTCAACAGGCTACGTCTACACTGGCATGATTTTGCGCAAATACTTTTAATGGAAGTTTTTCCGTTAAAAGTATTTATGCAAGAGTCCATCTACATTGGCATGTGCTTTTGCGCAAAAGATGTGCTTTTGCACTAAAGCATCCGTGCCAGTGTCGACGCTCTCTTGCGCAAGAAATCTCCGATGGCCATTTTAGCCATCCGGCTTTCTTGCGCAAGAAATTAACGTTTCCCGTCTACACTGGCCTCTTGCGCAAGAATACTTGCACAAGAGAGCTTATCCCTGAGCGGGAGCATCAGAATATTTGCGCAAGAAGCACTGATTTCATACATTAGAATGTCAGTGTTCTTGCGCAAATACTCGCAGCCAGTGTAGACAAGTGGCAAGATTTTGCTCCAAAGCAATTGCTTTTGTGCAAAATCTTGCCAATGTAGACACAGCCAACAGTGTTTTGGTTAGCAAAAACTTTTAATGCCCTACAGAATCCATTTCCCTGAAACAAGTACAAAACCCATTCCCACAGACACGCAAGTCAGCATCTAGTTAAACAAGAGTTCAAATTCAACCTGACAATAACAGGCCATGTTTTCAAAATCATAAGCACAAAACTGCATGTGTTCACGCTTGATTTAGGCCGATCTTTATATTTAATCTCATTCCTCATGCATCTGTAAATATGTGTGGACACAAGCACTGTTCCCTGTAAGCTGTACACTTGTGTGGCCAATCAGGAGAGATTCAAACATTGCCCAGCTGATTAGCAGCGTGCCCATAGCTAGGCTGTTTGTTTCTAATGGTAATGCAGATTTGCACATGCCTCGGTGCACATAAATAAATTATTCCGCATGTGGATGGAAAAAGTCCACATGTGGATGGAAAAGATTAGCAGGATCATTGGACTCAACATTTAGTTTGCAGAAAAGCCATTAGGTACGTATATACCTTTGTGAGGTGCACAAATTTGTAAATATATTCCAATGTGTTTCATCTCACCAAAAGCAAAAAAGTCTTAAATTCTTAATCAATATCCTCTGTTCGCTTGTTTTAATAAATTGGATTTTAATTGCACAAGTAAATCTGATTAATTGCTGTTAGTCTCCTTAGGGTACGTAGTTTCTCCCCACTCTTTCTGGATAGCACTTTCAAACCCTGAATGTCATGTTGCAGCAGACATTTTAGCATAAGCATCTTTCTTGTTGGTAGACTCCTCAAGCAGCTTTGGACGAATCTGTCACATGATTATTTTGCTGATGGGCTTTTCCTGGATACCATTTTCTATTGCATGTGTCCCTCAAAAATCTGATCTAGGCCATTTGTAACAATCTGGAATTTTACCCCTTAGAAAACTTGTATGTTAAGTTCCTGTGTAGCTATTTCTCCTACAAGTACTGTACCCATGTTTATTCTACATGTGTCATGATTATGGGGGTTAGCCAGCAGCCTGGGGATTAAGGGGTTAACTACACCTAGCCAGATGGAGTGGCCAATAGGAATGTAGGTAGGACTTTCAAACTGGGACAAAGGAATTTGGTTTTTTTCCTCCTTTGTCTCTCTGGGCGAGTCCTCTGCAGCTACAGAGAGGGACAAACATGTCTCTCTCTCTCTCCAAGAAACAATTCTTCACTTTCTGTGAGTAGGGTAAAGTTATTGTTTTAAGGGTTGGGAATGGGACCTGATATCTGGCTGTGCTTAAGAGATGTTTGGCTTTTCTTTTTAACTAAGTTCTAGCCCATGGTGGAACTGGCATTGGTTAATTGTGTGCCCTGATTTTTATTCTAGGGGTGAGATTTCCCAAATGATCTTCCCCCTAATCTCATTATTAATATTTGGGTGGTGGCAGAGGAAGTTTTATTCCCAAAATCTAGGGTTTTAAGATTTTTGGGGAAGTTTTACATCAAAGCCTGGTAGATAAGGCCTTGGGGTACACTTGCTGCCCCCACTTCTGCATTTATCGTGCGAGAGCGGGGCAGGAGCCATGACAACATGTTATGCTTTTTTGTATTCTGTTAGGTTGGGAACTTGTTATACAAGTTTTATCAGAGTTTAACACCTTAGTAACACAATAGATAGGCCTTTAAACCATCAAATCTGCAATAAAGTTTACATTTGTCTTTGCTCCCTTATGTGCTATAAACAATATACTTGTCTTGCATTTTTTTGTTCCTGATCATTCATATTTGATGTGAGGGATATTTGACCTTTTAACTCATATTAATTCTTTATTCTGCATCATAAACACATTCTCCAACATCCTTCTTTCTAAGGACTCATTACTAGCTGAATTGATTGAACTTTGCCATTTATTAATAAGGCTTTCCGATCTGTACATGTAATCTGCTGTATTGTTTTGTAAATTATTCAGTGCCACTGTGCATCCGTCTCTGGCTGACTCTGTTCCTCTCTTTCTGATGAGTTCTTGATGTATGAGTTGATTTGTCAGTTATTTGATCTTGTGTGTCACACTTTAAAATTAAGTTAATAAATAATGTGGATTTTTGTTTAATATGCTCCTTTATGGACAAAAAGTTATGTTCAAGGTTTTTTCCCCAAGCTTTCATATAGTCACATAATTTTCTGTAAGTACTGGGAGGTTATCAAATACTATATATTTTACCACTTACAACCTTATGACGTATAGCTAGCCAAGTAAATTGTACATAGCAGGAAACAAGCACCCAAGCACAGACCCCAAACCTGCTGCCTAGCAGTAATTTTCTGAGGTTGATGCACTTAAACATAATAGCAGAATGTTACTAATAATTTGTATGGAGAACCAAATGATCTTTTGCAGCCTTGAAATACATTTTCACGTATGAAATTAAAATTATATTAACTGCTTGGATGACTGACAAATACTGTTTGCGAAAATATTTTGTGAATTTATGTATACTCAGAAACATTCACTGCCACCACTGCTGTGAGAGTGCGCGTCTTTGATCCCACAAATGATCATAGCACATATGAGGGCTTGTCTCCTGTTACCCCAAGGTTGACACTGCAGAGATCCATCACCCAGGATTTGATTTTGAGAGTCTACTAAGGACCTACTAAATCAACCACTGATGTTGACTCCAGTACTCCACCAGGTTGCAAGCCGTAAGCGAAGTCAATGGGATGTCAACTCCAGCTATGCTGTTCTCCTGGCTGGAGTTGATGTACCTTATATCGACTTTCTCCCCTATTATAGACCTGGCCTTAATCTGCTCTACCAACTAAGGGACTTAGTGCTATGGCTCAAGTAGAAATATAGGCCTTTAGGCTCTCTGGGTTTAAGGTTCAAAATCAACCAAGAGCACAAGTGGGGCTGGGTATACAAAGCAGCAGCAGAACCACTGTTTGATGGATGAGATTAAAAGGGACAAGAGAAGGCATTCTACCTGCTGACATAAGTATGTGTTCAAACATTGATTTCAGCAGAAAGACAAGGTGAGGGAGGTAATATCTTTTATTGGGCCAACTTCTGTTGGTGAGAGAGACAAGCTTTTGGCCTTATACAGAGAGTTTCAGCTGTATAAGCTCAAAAGTGTGTGTCTCACAAACAGAAGAGTCCAAGTCAAAAGTACAGCGTGTCAATAATTATGTCTTGTGTAAAACTTTAGGGGAGCAAGGGAAGGGCATTCTGAACCTTACGTTTTATTTCCCAGTGCAACTACACTGACAATATTATCTCTCTCTGTTTCATCTGTAGCTGCTGCCAGACTTCAGGAACACCCCTCCCCACATTCTTGAAATACCTGTATCAGATAAGTAGGAGAAAACTGAGGATCTGAGATGACATTCAGTGGAATCCTACAAGCCAGTGCTGCATGACACCATGATCAAAGGAGCTTGAGCAGGGCGACTCAACATGCGGCCCGTGAGCCGCATGTAACCTGTGGCCCATTTGTTTGCAGCCCACTGTGCAGTTTGGGTTTACACAGGGCTCGATATGTGGCCCACAGGTGGGATCCTTTGAACATGGCCTCCGCTGGGAACATGCTCCACAATGGCGAGATGTCTCCCAGGTGGGGTGAGCATTGAAAGATGCAAGCGGATGGGCTGGCTGGAACAGGCAGGTACAGAGTGTCAGCATTTCTAGCCACCAGGGAGGAGGTGCTGGGAGCGCTGGGGCATTGTGTGAAAGGAGTTGTTTGCACATATTTGCATATATATTTGCATGTATATGCAACCACACTAAGTTGCAGCCCTCGGCATGTGCTAAGAGTATCATTGTGGCCCCCGGGGCTTCCAAAGTTGAGTAGCCCTGACCTAAACAGTAAATGCTGAAGTCTAGACGGAGAAAGAAAGAGCACGTATATTTTAATGGAACAGAATTTAAGAAGTAGAAGGAAAATTCATGTCCATTTTAGCTACATGTACAGCAATGGTGTATTTCATAGCTTCATCTGTGTGACGCTGTGGTTGCCTTTACCACTGTGGAGTGGTTGGGAAAGGAATGTGGCCTCTGAGGCCATAAAGAATGCTGAAAGGACAAGGCTGTATGAAGGTGCTGTAATGGAGTTGTCCATGGTCTGCAAATGGAGGCGAGTCCATGCTAATTGAACATGTAGGGCCATAAGAGTCTGCTGCATCTGTTTGCACTACTGGATAAGCCCCATTGTGTCCTGGGGCGCCTCCCTCTCCTTTCTCTTACTGAGACTTCTGTTCCATTAAAATAGACAGTTTTGTATGTTCTTGCTCTTAAATTGCACAGATTTTTTGCACTGGCTTGGTTACTGAATAAAATTATATTTGGAAAATAATTCATCTTTATAATTCCCAACACATGCTGCAGAATGCTTAGCGGTTCTGAAAGCACTCACTTACTTGTTACTTTACAGTGTGAGTCTACTCAGGGGATCAGTGACAAACAGTGTAATAATAATAAAAGTACAGCAAGCACTGCAAAATTAATGGTGCATTAACTGTTTTATATTCATAGATGTCCACCAAGCACCACACAATTCCTAACAGAGCTCAAAACAGCAGGGCCAGATAGAGCACAATACACCACAATGCATTGCTGTGGCTCACTGTTAAAGTGCTCTACCATATTGAGCTCTTTTAATAGCCTGCTATTCAAACCTTTGATCAAACTCAGAGAGCCATTCCATCTCTGCCCTCCACCGTGTCAGCAACTTTTCCCTCTGCTTCATGACTGTTATGCAGGATGCAGCAAGCAGCTATAACCACGTGTAGCCGTGTAGCTAAAATGTAGCCTTATGCAATATAACATGCCTCGGTGTACCCTGCCAGCCACTTTTTCTGACTAGCGGAAAGAAATGACCTGTATTTCTGTCTATCGCTAACGATAAGGCAGGAACAGACCAGAAGGGTCCTTGTGACTCACTATAATCACACTTTTACTCTTAAAACTGCTTTTTTTTCAAATGTAAGAATGTTTGTATTATGAGAGAATTGATAATAGTAGTAGTTATTTTAATCTTAGAATATTTTGTAATCAATTTGATTTTACAAAAGCAACTATGTAATCCTTACTTGTATGAAGCACCTATGTAATTTTTGTTGTAAGTGATTGAAAAGAAAATTTGTTTGAAGGCCAACCCAGCATCCAGATGGTCAAAGAATGGGCCAGAGACTTGGGGGGCACAAAGGATCTGTCAAATGTGCCCAAATATTTATGTGATAAAATAATGTAAAAGTTTTCTTTCCAGAAGTATTCTTTCAAACAAAATCTCACTCATAGAACTGATTATGTGAAGAAAATAGAAGATGTGATTATCACCAAACTTCCCCCCCACCACAACTTCTTTGAACAAATAGTCATAAATGCTTTTTTCTAGTTGTGACCCACCATTAATAATAGCTTCACTATGCACTCTATAGACCTTTAAAATCTTCTTTATTCTAATATGCTTTTTCAAAGCACGGGATAAAACAAAACATGTTCCTTTATATTTACACTGTGTAGACAGTTTTATTTCCACCATAAAACAACATATATCCATGACCTGAGAGGATCCTAATGACAATTTGAAATAAATTTTAAATCAGCTGTTTAATACATGAAAACTCTTATAGTAGATTTGCCGCAAAGCCCTTTAAGAACACCTTCACTCCAATGACACATTACCTCTATGGCACCAGAAGTCAGGACTCCCTCACTGAAGCTGATGAATGACTACTGCTATGATCCTGAAAAATTGGTTTCCTTTGGAGATGCTACAGTTCAGGTACCCCTCAGTACTTTCTCCAAGGAAATGATCAGGAAGGCCAGGAAAATAAGAGATTCCCCTTCATGAGGGAAAAACTCCTAATTTTTTCTAAGAAAGAGTTTTATTTTCTATAATGTGAAAAACAAATAAACCCCCAAATCCCACAACCCACTAGTGAGGCAGTGAAAAAAATTGGAAAGAAGCAGCCAGGCATGTGGCAGAGAATTAAAAATTCATTCATTCAAATTTCTTAGTACCTACCAGGTATCCCTTATCCTGCCTTCTAAGTGCTAGAGCCAGCTCCAGCCCTGGGACAGCTTGTGTTGGTTATTCAGCTGCTCCTAGGGTGAGGAACAGGGGCAGTAACCTTGAACCCACCAACCCAGGGTCCCCAGGCAAATGCCCTATCCCCTAGGCCACTCCACAACCCACCCCATTTACCTACCTACCTATCTTCCTTCCTTCAGGGTGTCCCTTATCCTGCATGCTTGAACCACAACATTTTCACACTTCTTTGCCTGGCTATTACATTTATTAATTCCAAAATGTTATGTTTAATGCTGTCATTTGAGAGAGTTTTTTTTTTTGTTATTTCAAGGGATCCACTCAGACAGCTTCTCCATCTTTACTCTTTTATTTGTTATGGAATTAAGGACAATGATTTGTATTATGGCAACTATCCCATTATGTTAGGCACTGTAACAGGTAGTCACTCCTTTGAAAGGGTTAAACTCTAGAGAAATGGCAGGGGAAGGAGGGCTGACCAGAGGCATACAGTGCCAACCATGGAAGCATGCTGTCCCAAGCTCTAATCCAGGGATGCACATTTCCTTCCCTGGAGTATGGACTTTAGAATAAGAAAGTTGGAAAATGTTCAGCTTTTTATTGGCTAAAGAACAAAGCGGCTTCATATCAACCTTGTAAAGTTGTCATGAGAATTCAACATCTCCTTCACTCAGACTCATCTTGTCATATTGATGATGAAAACATTTATTAGCATTTCACTTGCTAATTTAAAAAATTACTCATCCAGGTGAATGATTAATTACAATTTTGCAAAGCAGATTTAAATATTTATCCCAAAACATTCAATAATTTGCAACCTGGTCCAAAAACAATAGAAAACTTCCACTGTACCTTTTAAAACAAACCCCCAACCCGTAAACAAGTACCCACTACACTGATCTACTTATACCTTATTGTAGGTCTCAGCACCTTCAAGTGACAAGGAACCTGCTCATTTTCCACCAAACATTGTGAGGTGGTGATGAAAATGTTAATTTTTAAGGCAGCTTTTCCAGAAGCTGCTAAGACAGGTATATTCACCCAGATGCTTAAGGCCAGATTCACAAGGATTGACATGTACCCTTTGGACTACACCTCTCAAAATGGCCTGCAGAAATTGCCCCATCCAAGGATAACTCCCTGCTGCTTCCCTTCTAAGCCCATCAGTGTGCCTTACGAGTCTTAAGCAGGAAAACTGCTCTGGGCAAAGCATTTCTGCCTGCAACTTCCCTCCACTGATAGAGATCACAACTCCAACGGTATTAAACTCTGGGTTGTGCATGCACTATACCAGCCTATTCTAAAAACACATGCAATACATGTAAGCATCAACATAAATCAAAATACTTAATGAGGGGGAATTCTCATGTTTCAACCATTTTTTCTGATATAGAGAAAAAATAACAAACCAAAGGAAGCCAAAATAATCCAGCAAACAGCAAAAGAAAATATTTACTAGGGAAAAGATTGCACAACATCTGATCTGACACATTTATCGCTTTTCCTGAACTGATGGGTAGGAATCAGATGACCTTCCCTTGACAGCATTTGCCAGGCAATAAAGAAAGGAGAAAGTGTCAGATTTTTTTCATGGCTCTGCCAGTTATGATAGCGAAATTGATCATGTCCCTTCCCCATTCTGTGTTTATAAAACTGAGTCAAGACTTAAGATAACACTGACATCTAGTCTTCTATTGTGTAACAGTGGCAGTCTGACTTTGAGCACTAGAAATTGGAACTAGGCTTCCAAGAGACAGATAATGACTGGCAAGGCAGATATTTGGGAAAGACACATATTTCAGTGTGACGCACATTCCAGACAAGCCTCACTTGCCCAGCATACTCTGTTGCCCTTTTGCTGTGCTTCAGTCTAATTGGAAAAAGCTAGTCCCTCAGAACAGGTATCTTATCTCTGTACATGTTTCAAAAGCCTGATAAAAAAAAAGGAAAAACTATGTACCACTTTAAAGAATAACTGGATGGTTTAATAGGTGATGAGCTTTCATGGGCCAGACCCACTTCCTCAGATTATATTCTGGAAGAGAATTGGCATGATCATATATACCAAAGGAATACACTGAAAAAAGTGAACACATTATTAAACTGACAAATCAGATTTAGTACAGAAGGTAGGGTGAGGGCGAGGGAGGGAGGGAATAGCTATTTATGAGTCAATATATTCCCTCTTTCCCTCTCCCTCACCCCACCTTCTGTACTAAATCTGTACTTCCAGAATATGATCTGAGGGAGTGGGTCTGGCCCATGAAAGCTCATCACCTATTAAACCATCTTGTTAATCTTTAAAGTGCTGCATAGGTTTTTCCTTTTGTTTTAGCAAGATCAAACTAACATGGCTACCTCTCTATTACTATTCAAAAGCATGATGTGCACTTAAGTGGATAACGAAATCATAAGGTAGTGGTTTTGTCAGGTGTTTGGGATATTGCTGCCTTCTATTCTAAGTTTGCCACAGCTCACTAATTTAATAGAAATGCATAAAAATTGAATTTCTCTATTTATACTGGCAATTGTTTTTAAATACAAAATTCAGTATGTATACACACAGTATTTAGTTCATAGGACCTATCTGAATATTGCTTTACATTACAGAACAGAACAGTAAAGTTTGAAACAGACATGAATGCATTTCACCTTTCTCCTACCTTTACAGCAAATCTAAAATAAGATCACAATTTAGTACACCTTTCACAAGCTGAGGCCTTCCTGATTCCATTGGGAGTAGCAAAAATTTCAGTTTATAACAGATGACTTTACTGAAGCCATACAGACTGTATTTCTTTTCATTCTACTTTCTAAAGTTAGTTCTTTGTAAGTCAAGTATCCCATGACTCATTACCCCTTCTTAAGTACTTTGAAGTTTAAGCCTTACCATTCTCACTTCTGACTTTCTGCCTTTGAAAGACTGTTCTGAGGACTCGGCCTTGAGGCTCTGGGGCCGGGGAGAAGGACTATGTTATACATGCTGGGAGAAGTGGTGGCCCTATGATCACTCTGTGGTTTCCCTGCCATGTTGTTCAACTAGCAGCAGAAAAGTAACAAGTAACCAACAGCTTGCTTTCCAACACACCACCACAGAAACCTCAGACATAATGAGTACACTGAATTACTTCCATATTGTCTCTGCTATCCATGCACATAGTAAAATGGAGAATAGTAGGGAAACAGTGCAGACATGGGGGAGCAAGGTGAGGAAAAAAACAAATACCTAGGAGCTAAGGCCATTCCTCGTGTTCCATTCATTGCTGGATTTTCTATTTATTTATTTATTTATTTTTACCCTGTCTCTATTTAAAATATTTGAGGCGGCTTACAAAAAATGTTTAAACACAATACAAATATATATAAAAATTTAAAATACAAGACCCCGGAGGGTTATAAAACCTGCTAAAAACATGTAGGGTGCATCTAGACTGGCAAGCTTTTGTGCAAAATCTTGCCAGCTGTCTACACTGGCTGCTTGAATTTGCGTAAGAGCACTGACTTTGTAATGTACAAAATCAGTGCTTCTTGCGCAAATACTTTCACGCTCCTGCTCGGGAAAAAGCCCTCTTGAGCAAGAATACTTGTCCCAGCGGCTTCATGTAGATATTAAAAAGCATAGGGGACAAGATGGAACCTCGCGGGACCTCATAGCACAATCGCCATGGGATCAAATAGCAGCCCCCTAGCTCTACCTTCAGAAAGCATCCTGACAGGTAGAACCGGAACCACTGCAAAACTGTGCCTCTAATACCGAACTCTGCCAGGCATCCCAGAAGGATATCATGGTCGATGGTATCAAAAGCCGCTGAGAAGTCTAAGAGAATCAACAGGAATGCACTCCCCCTGTCTATCTCCTGGCATAAGTTGTCTACCAGGCTGACCAAGGTGGTTTCAGTTCCAAAACCAGGCCTAAAGCCGGACTGAAATGGATCTAAGTAGTCTGTTTCTTCGAAGAAAGCTTGGAGTTGCAATGCCACAGCCTGCTCAAGTACCTTGCCAAAGAAGGGAATATTAGCAGTTGGGCAATAGTTATTTAAATCATGTGGATCCAGGGAAGTCTTCTTGAGTAATGGTTTTATCACTGCCTCTTTCAAGGTGTCTAGAACCATACCAGATCTAAAAGATGCATTAATAATCCCCTGGACCCAGACAGTCATCCCTTCCCGGCTAGATTTAATAAGCCATGAAGGGCAGGGGTCAAGTGAGCATGTGATCGGTCGTACTCCTCCAAGCACCTTGTCCACATCCTCAGTCTGCAATAGCTGAAATTGATCCAGAGACAAACGACTAGGTGTTGCACTCAACACATTCTGTGCCCCACTTACATAGCAACCAGAGTCCAAATCCGACCAGATGCGAATGATCTTATCTGCAAAGTGCTTTGCAAACAGATTACAGTGGGAGGCAAAGAGCTCCTCCATTTCGTCATGAGTGCTCGACTGCAACAGGCCCCGCACTCCTCGAAACAGTCCCGCTGGACGGCATTGTGGGGATGTGATACGGGTGGAGAAGTAGCTTTTCTTCGCTGTCAGCACCACCACAGAGTAAACTCGCAATTCAGCTCTAACCCGCAGTCAATTGGACTCAGCTTTAGTTCTCCTCCAGCGGCATTCTAGCCGTCGCACAGACTGTTTTGCTGCCATAAGCTCCCCAGAAAATCAGGGAGCAATCTTGGCTCGACTAGCCCGAAGAGGGTGCTTAGGAGCAATCATATCAACTGCCTGGGCTACCTCGATGTTCCATGTATCAGCTAGGGCAGACTTACCTTGTGTTGCCCAGGTCCCTCAGTATGGGGTCTTGGGGATCTAGGAGGTAGTGGTGCAGAAGGCTGGGGGCCAAGGACATGTTCTATCGTCCCTCATCCTCCCCCCCCCCCAGCCCACCAAGAGGCTATTCTCTCCTCCCTTAGACCTCCCCACCCACCAGGAGCATTTATTCTCCCCTTCCCCTGGCACTGCGGCCAAGGACCGGGAGGGGCAGGGGGCTACTTGCTGGTATATTGATAGGCAAGATGGTGGAGACGCAACCCTGTTAGACCCTCCATTTGTGAAACAGCTGCCCCCTAGTGGATACTCTGCAGGATAACTCTCCACTATGGGCTCGCTGCCCCCAGTGGCCACTCTTATATTGCATTCCTCTAAATAGCAGCCCCTCCCTTTGCATGTTATAGAAAACAGTCCTTTTCCCAGAGCTTCCGGTTATCCTGGCACAAACATGAGAACATAAGAATGACCGTACTGGGTCAGACCAAAGGTCCATCTAGCCCAGTATCCTGTCTGCCAACAGTAGCCAGCACCAGCTGCCCAGAGAGGGTGGACCGAAGACAATGATCAAGTAATTTGTCTCTTGCCATCCTTCTCCAGCCTCTGACCAACAGAGGCCAGGGACACCATTTCTATCCCCTGGCTAATAGCCTATTATGGACCTAACCTCCATGAAATTATCTAGCTTCTCTTTAAACTCTGTTATAGTATTAGCCTTCACAGCCTCCTCTGGCAAAGAGTACCACAGGTTGACTACACGCTGTGTGAAGAAGAACTTTCTTTTATTAGTTTTAAACCTGATACCCATTATTTCATTTGGTGTCCTCTAGTGGGACACCACTAGTTACCCCTCTCCATTCTGAAAATTTACCATTTATTCCTACCCTTTGTTTCCTATCTTTTAACCAGTTCTAAGTCCAAGAAAGGACCTTCCCTCTTATCCCACGGCAATGTAATTTACACAAGAGTCTTTGGTGAGGGACCTTGTCGAAGGCTTTCTGAAAATCTAAGTATACTATATCTACTAGAGCCCCCTTGTCTGCATGTTTGTTAACCCCTTCCAAGAACTCTAAGGGTATGTCTACACTACCACCCTAGTTCAGACTAGAGTGGTTAATGTAGTCATACAAACTTGCAAATGAAGCCCGGGATTTGAATTTCCCGGGCTTCATTTGCATGTTGCCAGACGCCACCATTTTTAAATGTCCGCTAGTGCGGTCTCCGTGCCTGCGGCTACACGCGGCATGAACTAGATGGTTCGGATTAGGCTTCCTATTCCGAACTATCTGTACGTCTCGTGGAACGAGGAAGCCTAATCCGAACCATCTAGTTCGTGCCGTGTGTAGCCGCAGGCACGGAGACCGCACTAGTGGACATTTAAAAATGGCGGCGTCTGGCAACATGCAAATGAAGCCCGGGAAATTCAAATCCCGGGCTTCATTTGCAAGTTCGTATGACTACATTAACCACCCTAGTTCGAACTAGGGTGGTAGTGTAGACATACCCTAATAGATTAGTAAGACATGATTTCCCTTTACAGAAACCATGTTGACTTCTGTCCAACAAATTATGTTCTTCTACATGCCACACAATTTTATTCTTTACTATTGTTTCGACTAATTTGCCGGGTACTGAAGTTAGACTTACTGGTCTGTAATTGCCAGGATTGCCTGTAGAACCCTTTTTAAATATTGGTGTCACGTTGGCTACCTTCCAGTCATTAGGTACGGAAGCCGATTTAAAGGATAGATTACAAACCACAGATAATAGTTCAGCAATTTCCCATATGAGTTCTTTTAGAACCCTTGGATGAATGCCATCCGGTCACGGAGATTTATTAACATTAAGTTTTTCTATTTATTCCAAAACCTCCTCTAATAACACTTCAATCTGGGACAGTTCCTCAGATTCATCACCCACAAAGGATGGTGCAGATTTGGGAATCTCCCTAACATCCTCAGCCGTGAAAACTAAAGCAAAGAAATCATTTAGTTTATCCGCAATGGCTTTATCGTCCTTGATTGCTCCCTTTATAGCTCGATCATCTAGGGCACCCACAGGTTTTTTAGCAGGCTTCCTGCTTCTAATGTACTTAAAAAACATTTTGTTTTTTCTTTTTGAGTTTTTGGCTAGCTGTTCCTCAAAATCTTTTTTTGCTTTTCTTATTACATTTTTATAGTTGATTTGACAGTGTTTATGTTCCTTTCTATTTATCTCACTAGGACTGGACTTCCACTTCTTAAAAGATGCCTTCATAGAATCATAGAATCATAGGACTGGAAGGGACCTCAAGAGGTCATCGAGTCCAGCCCCCCGCCCTCAAGGCAGGACCAAGCTCCACCTACACCATCCCTGACAGATGTCTATCTAACCTGTTCTTAAATATCTCCAGAGAGGGAGATTCCACCACCTCCCTTGGCAATTTATTCCAATATTTGACCACCCAGACAGTTAGGAATTTTTTCCTAATGTCCAATCTAAACCTCCCCTGCTGCACTTTAAGCCCATTACTCCTTGTCCTGTCCTCAGAAACCAAGAGGAACAAATTTTCTCCTTCCTCCTTGTGACACCCTTTTAGATATTTGAAAACCGCTATCATGTCCCCCCTTAATCTTCTTTTTTCCAAACTAAACAAGCCCAGTTCATGAAGCCTGGCTTCATAGGTCATGTTCTCTAGACCTTTAATCATTCTTGTCGCTCTTCTCTGTACCCTTTCCAATTTCTCCACATCTTTCTTGAAATGTGGCGCCCAGAACTGGACACAGTACTCCAGCTAAGGCCTAACTAGTGCAGAGTAGAGCGGCAGAATGACTTCACGAGTTCTTTGTCCCTCACTGCTTCTTTTACATGGTGGTTAAGCCATGGTTACTCTTTTTAGGTCTCTTGCTATGTTTTTAAACTTGGGGTATACTTTTAAATTGGGCCTCTATTATGGTGTCTTTAAAAAGTTTCCATGCAGCTTGCAGGGATTTGGCTCTAGTTATTGTGCCTTTTAATTTCTGTTTAACTAACCCCCCCTTTTTTTTGTAATTCCTCTTTTTGAAATTAAATGCCAGGGTGCTGGACTGCTGACATGTTCTTCCCACCACAGGAATTTTAAATGTTATTATATTATGGTCACTATTCCCAAGAGGTCCTGTAACAGTTATCTCCTGGACCTGATCCTGCACTCCACTCAGGACTAAATCGAGATTTGCCTCTACCCTTGTGGGTTCCTGTACCAGCTGCTCCAAGAAGCAGTCATTTAAGCCATTGAGAAATTTTATCTCTGCTTCTCTTCCTGAGGTGACATGTATCCAGTCAATATGGGGATAATTACAATCCCCCATTATTATAGGAGTTCTTTATTTTGGTAGCCTCTCTAATCTCCCTCAGCATTTCAATGTCAGTTTCGCTGTCCTGGTCAGGTGGTCGGTAATATATCCCTACTGCTAATTTCTTATTATTGGAGCATGGAATTGCTATCCATAGCGATTCTATTGAACACGTTGATTCATTTAATATTTTTATTTCATTTGATTCTACATTATCTTTCACATACAGTGCCACTCCGCCACTCACCTGGTCTGTTCTATCCTTTCGATATATTATATATCCCGGTATGATTGTGTCCCACAGATTTTCCTCATTCCACCAGGTTTCAGTGGAATACATTGGATTCCTTTATATGCGGTTGTTTGTCTGCTCTGGCCCATGGTTTGTCCCCTCCCCTCCTCTCTTTCTGACTACAGCTTAGAGAATCTCTATCAACGGATTCTCTTCTAAGAGAAGTCTCCATCCTATTTACGTGCATCTCTGTACCAATCAGCTTTCCCCCATCTCTTAGTTTAAAAACTGCTCTACCACCTTTTTAACGTTTAGTGCCAGCAGTCTGGTTCCACCCTGGTTTAGGTGGAGCCCATCCTTTCTGTAGAGGCTCCCCCTCTCCCAAAAAATTCCCCAGTTCCTAATAAATCCAAACCCCTCTTCCCTACATCATCATTTCATCCACGCATTGAGACTCTAAAGCTCTGCCTGCCTACCTGGCCCTGCAGAAGCATTTCCGAGAATGCCACCATAGAGGTCCTGGATTTCAGTCTCTTTCCTAGCAACCTAAATTTGGCCTCCAGGACATCTCTCCTACCATTCCCTACATCACTGATACCTACATGTACCACGACCACCGGCTCCTCCCCAGCACTACACCTAAGTCTATCTAAATGCCTCGAGAGATCCACAACCTTCGCACCAGGCAGGTAAGTGACCATACGGTTCTCCCGGTCATCACAAACCCAACTATCTATGTTTCTAACTATCGAATCACCCACTACTAACACCTGCCTCTTCCTAACAACTGGCATTCCCTCCCCCTCAGAGGTATCCTCAGTGCAAGAGGATACCACAACATCCTCTGGAAGGAGGGTCCCAACTACGGGATGGTTTCCCTCTGTTCCCATTGAATGCTCTGTCCCCTTGAGACTTTTATTCTCTTTAAGAGCACTGGGGCTCAGACTGGAGGTGGGACAGTACTACAGTCTCATCAACATCTCTCTACCTCCCTTAACTACTCCCGTTCAGCCACCCTGGCCTCTAAAGCCCGAACTCGGTCTCTGAGGGTCAGGAGCTTCTTGCAACAGGTGCACACATATGCCACCCGCCCACAGGGCAGGTAATCATACATGTTACACTCGACGCAATAAACAGGATAGCCCCCACTCTGCTTCTGGGCTTCTGTCTCCATTTTTCTTATGAATAAGTTTATATTTAAACTGGGTGTATTAAATGTCTGGAATATAGATTATTATAAAAGTTATATTTAAAGAAGGTCAGAAGTCACTAATGCCCTCTAACCTCCCCCCTCTAAACTCCCTCTCCAAACTCCCTGTTAGCTGCTCCTGTTCGCAAGCTCCCTGGTCGCTGACTGACAAACCCTGACCTTGTCTTAAGTTAGGAGAAGAGGAAGTTGCCTACCAAATTTGATGGCCCTAGCTCTTACCATTTAGGAGGAATTCTTGAACAAATGAACTTGCAAACTGACAGACAGACACACACACTCTAAAATGTTATATATAACATCAATATCCTGCCATCACTCACTATGCAGTAATGAAAGCATAGCATTTCATTTCCAGGATATACCCTTGTACTCATGAGCTCCTTTCCTCTCCATACACCAGCTACACACCTTGAGATACAACTCTTCCTCACATTCCTCATTAGCCTATAAGTTTCTTTTTCTGGGTTTTATGGTTATGATCTGCCACGTCTTCATCCACATGACCCCCATCTCCATATAACAGATTTTTAACATGGGGGGAGGGAAGAAAATAAAAATCCACCCCTTCAGCATATAGTGAAATTTTGTGACTTTCGGCTCCAGTAAAGTTTCCTCTGCATCTTGGTTGAAAACTATAACCCTTTTCACTGGTGGTTTTCTTAAGAATTTATAAGAGCCATTCCAGAGAGGGCAATTTATATTTCTGAGTGCTAACACGCAGCAGACATATGCAACTGCATTTCAAATGTGGATTACAAATCTATGTCTGATGACCTATAAATGCCATTTGTTCTACAAATAAACACTCTGGGTACGTCTAGACTACAGGCTTCTGTCGACAAAGAGCATCTAGACTACATTCAGTTCTGTCGACAAAGCAAGCTGCTTTGTCGACAAAACCCTGTAGTCTAGACACAACCCTACATGCAATAACACCTTCTGTCGACAGAATTCTGTCGACAGAAGGAGTTATGCCTCGTAAAATGAGGTTTACCAGCGTCGACAAAACTGCTGAGTTCTGTCGACGTTATGTCGACAGAACTCAGTGGTAGTGTAGACGCAGGTATAGTTTTGTCGACAAAAGTCCACTTTTGTCGACAAAACTCTGTAGTCCAGACACACCCTCTGAGTGGTTGCATAAAGCAATAGAGTTGTTTCATGTCTACAAAGTTGCTTACACTATGAAGAAAAAAACAATGCATGCATTTCTAAAGTTATTTAATTTAAAAAATAATATATCTCACCAAGATTTCAGGATAGAATTTACTTGGAAAAATTTACATGGAAAAATGTACATGGAAAAATGTTAGCTATATTTGTAAAGTGTTTACAGTATATTAGGTGCCTTATAGACAACCTCTTTACCTCCACCTGGGATTTTTGTTCCAAAGAGTTTGCAATTTAAATGGACACATACAAAAATGTAAGACATTGTGTGGAAAAGCTTAAAACAACTGTGCTTTAGCAGCAAGGCTGAGCACACAACGTAGTAACTCCGGTGTCTCCATCTTCTCCTCTTTCCCACAGTTTATCATAAGGTTACTTAAAAGCTGCAGGACCAGATCCATGAAGTTCACTAACGTAACATCTTGGAGAATAATTCACCATGCATAGAATATCAATGTTCACAATATATATTGTTTTACAAGGACTTTGATGACTGAACCTTGATGACAAAGTTCTTGACCGAACGATTCTACAAAAACATTTTGCAGAGTTTAGATAATAGCATAAAATTGATACTCTCAATATTATGAATCCTAGTAATTTCAAGTGTTATTTGAATCTTTATGAAAAATAAGGTGGGTGTGTATTATCAGCATTTTATTTTTTAGAAATCAAAAAAGTCTTCTCTTGGGAACTGCAGCTACAAAATTTCTTTCATTTTAAAAATCTAATCATTTGCAATGAATATAAACTAGAAATAATTAGAGTGAAATTGGCAGTCAGCAGAATTCTAAACTTCACTCTGAAGAATTATTTTATAAATCAAGTAATAACTTTAGATTTTGCAGTGCAAAATTATGCTATAGGTTAGGTACAGGTATCGACTGGGTATTATTTATCTATATATCTAAATGTGTATTTATGCACCAAGCTAAACTGGCATCTTGTTTAGTAACTGCAAATGAAATGGAACAAATAGTGGCTAGAGGCACACTGTGCTCTGCATAATGCTCTTTTGTCTATTGTTTTGTTTATATACATTTCCATCTTGAATCTAGTTAGCTAATAATTAAAGCTCTGCCACATTCACATTTTTGTTTCAGAGATGAGCTGCATTACCCACCAATGTGTCACATGCTTTCACTTTACCACAATTATGCTTTATTTCCCATTACTCCAAAATGGATAGTTTATAATGTACTTGTGCATTTTAAATGTTCAGACATGTTTTTACAATTTTCATATGTATTTGGTGCAAAAGACATTTATTCTTGAAACACGGGCTCATTTTTACCTCCAGAGTTAGCCAATTTACCAAATATTAGCATTATATAAAAATTCCCAGATTGAATAATTTGTGAATGAATGTGAAAACCTTTGAATTCTGAGTAGAATTTTGTTATGAATAGTTCACACCACTCCACCAAGCTTGCAATTAGACTGACATTTCTCTAGCTCCTTTATATATGCTCATTCGTCCTAAACATAAACCAAGAATGTTTTGTTGTTTTTCCTAAGGGTTAGCCAGTTAATGATACTGCTACATTGATTTTATAATTTTAATTCCAAACATGTGACTTCATTACATTTTAACGGTAAGAAAAGTCCCTGTGTCTTTTAAAAATCAACATTTAAATTCAATAAAAATCAACTGGAACTTATAGCTCCTAAGTACAAATAAATGTTGAATTGTACATAATGAGAACAAGAGAAAATTAAGATCCACACCTTTAAAGATAGAGGGGTAAAAAAAGAGGAGGGTGGTGGTTTTCCAAGATCAGTTGAAATACAGCTGTGTAAAGTATTGATGGAAAATAAAATTGAAGAGCTACGTTTCACAGAAAGGCAAAACCTGCCTGCGTTTTTCAGCCTTTAAGCAGCATGCATAGTTGCTTAATGCTGTGAGGATGGTATCTAAATGTCAAAGGACAAGTTCCGCTTGTGTGATGTACTTTTTGATTGCAGCCATGACTAGAAAGAGAAAGTGCCAAGAAGATACTAGGAGAAAAAGTTTTGTTGTTTTTTTTTTTAAAAGGACAGGAAGCACTGAAAATAACTCAGAAAGCCTACTCTGATGTGATTTTATATTGCAGTTTTACAGGCTTAAATATGTTGAATACTTAGATTAGGTATTGTATTGAACCCTATTGAGTGCTCAAACCAAACTTGTCTCCCAGCCTTTGGAAGTTCCCATCCTTAGTGATCAGCACAAGCTTGAAAAGGGTTTTAAGCTAAATTTGTTTCTGTCTCTCGTTTTCTTCCCAGACTTTGGTACAAGGTGAAGGTTCATTTCAAATTTTTATTTGGTGAAACATCAGGAACATTTCCATTTCATGCATCGTTTTCACTAACAGAACAAAACACAAAGATTTCACCCTGCCAGCTTATGAGCACCTTCCTCTTTCTACTCCAAATTTAAAATGTCAGCCAATCACAGGCTAAAGCATTATCACTGAAGTCTGGGTTCAGAACCACAGCTGGGCTTCAGGGCCACCTGCCAAATTTTTAAGTGGCATTATGTAAGCAGAATTTTCACAGTGAATTAACACTTGCAAATACATTGTGTGTGAAGCTATGGAAAGTAAAACTGACATTATTCCATTTCGGGAAGGGCTACACAATTCAAATAAAGAGCCCCACACTTCCTCCCAATACCCAAACTGAGCATTATGAAAGGTGATATATTTAATTTTTTGCAGTTTTTTTTACTAGTTTTGCACTTCTGTTTTCCATCAGTGTAAGTGCGAGAAAAGCTTCACATAGTAAGAGGACCAAAAAAGTTCTACCACAGCTAAACAAAGTACAAGAAATGGTTAGAAGGAGGGAAAAATCCATCCTTCAAATATTGGAAATGAAATCGTACTGAGGGAAATTAAAAAGAGCATAAACGCTGGCAAGTCAAGTGTAACAATATAATTAGGTAGGCAAAGAAAGAATTCGAAGAGCAACTTGCCAAAGATTCAAGAACTAACAGCAAAAATCAGCCCAGTCAGGGCTTTGTCAAGCTGGGACTTAAACACCTCTAGGGATGGAGATTCCACCACATCCCTAGGTAACCCATTCCAGTGCTTCACCACCCTCCTAGTGAAATAGTTTTTCTTAATATCCAACCGAGATCTCCCCCACTGCAATTTGAGATCATTGCTCCTCCCTCAGCCTTTCCTCGTAAGTCGTGCTTCAGCCCCCTAATAATTTTTGTTGTCCTCCACTAAACTCTCCTCAGTGCATCCACATCTTTTCTTTAACGGGGGTCCCAGAATTGGATGCAATACTCTGGATGTGGCCTCACCAGTGCCGAACAAAGGGGAATGATCACTTCCTTAGGTCTGCTGGCAATGCTCCTCCTAATGCCCCCCAATATACAACGGCACAATGTTGACTCATATCCAGCTTCTCATCCACTGTAGTCCCCAGCTTCTTTTCGGCAGTTGGAGAACCCCAACTCAGCAAAGCCCTGCACTATGTCCCCCACGTTTCCAAGAGTCACTACTAAGTTTTCATAGAATCATAGGGCTGGAAGAGACCTTAGGAACTTATCAAGTCCAGCCCCCTGCTCAAAGCTGGACCAATCCCAATTAAATCAACCCAGCCAGGGCTTTGTCAAGCTGAGACTTAAACACCTCCAGGGATGGAGATTCCACCCCCTCTCTAGGTAACACATTCCACTGCTTCATCACCCTCCTAGTGAAATAGTTTTTCCTAATGTCCAACCTAGACCTCCCCCACTGTAACCTGGGGAAGGTCTTGTTTCCTTTTAGCTAGATGGCAGCACAGCCCCGCAGTTGTCTAATCAGCCCCACCCAGTCAGGAAGCTCTGTGCACGGAGCCCTGAGCTCCTGGCTGGACGGGGCTGGTTAAGCAGGTGTGGGGCTGTGCTGCTGTGTAGCTTAGAGGGAACCTGGGTCTCTACCCTCAATTGTCTTGGCCACTTGGATCGTGATAGCCCCACTGTAGATTTCCCCACTCCGAAATGATTCCCAACTGATGAGTAGCTGTCTGGATTTGCAAGTTTATAGAGGGTAATTGCCATGTGCTTCTGTACTGTTAGAGCAGGTCTCATTCTGGTTTTCTTGTGCTTCAGGGCAGGGAAATGCATTTCGCAAAGTTCTATTTGCATATATGCCACTGCTGATCATTCCATATCTACATTACCATGCAGTCTCATCAGTCTATGCTTGTTTGATGGCACCAGAACCGGCGTTTCCGTGTGTCCAGAGGATCGAATGCCAGTATCATTTGCAAGTCACTTAACTCAAGTGCTTCACATAGGAGCATATTCATGATCCCCTGTGATTCATCCTCATTCTGGCAGGCCCTTGATATGCTCTGGATATACTCCAGTATAAGGTACACAATGCTGCCCTCATTATCACAATGCCTTTCTCTTCAGGATGCTCCACTGTGGGATCAATTCTCATGCATGGCATCTGCATGGGTATGCAGGGAAAGAAATGATGTGATAAGAATGCTTGCCATTATAATAAAGCAGGGGTGGAGTGAGTAGACAAGGGCATTACGGATGCTGACGACATGAACCCAACGACCGTAACAAGGGAGAGATACTAGGCGGAACCCTGCAAGGGGGAAAACCCAGACCAGGGGCCTTGGCCCCACCCCGCAGGGACGGGTAACTACTGTAGGGTTCGCTGACCCCCCCTTCCTCCCGGGAGGGGGTGATCGCACCCAAAATCATGGGCCCCATAGTGGGGACTCGGGAGTCGACGAGGGACCAAGAGGGGGCAAGAGGGTCCGCAGATCCCCTCTCTCGGGCTGAGGGGGGGTGATCGCACCCTGAACCCCTCACAGGAGGGTAGATTAATGGTAGATTAAAATCAATATTGAAAGATGCATCAACATTGAAAAAAATCTTAAATAGACATGCAAAATCATGGGGTTCAATTTAGCTGTAACCACTCAAGAAATCTTGAAGTCATTCTGGATAATTCTCCAAAAACATCCACCCAATATACAATGGCAGTCAAAAAAGCTAACGATGTTAGGAGTCATTAGAAAAAGGGATAGATAGTAAAACATTATCATAATGTCACTGTATAAATCCACAGTATGCCTACACCTTGAATACTGCATGCATTTTTAGTCATCCCATCTCAAAAAGAGATTATAGCAATGGTAGAGAAAAAGGCAACAAAATGATTAATAATAATGCACGGCTTCTATGTGAGAACAGACTAAAAGATCAGGACTTTCCAGATTGGAAGAGAGAGGCTAGGAAGGGATATGATGAAATTCTATAAAATCAAGAATGGTGTGGTTAAAATAAATAAGAAAGGCCCTCACATAACTCAAGAATCAAGGGTCACCAATTGATTTAATATGCAGCAGGTTTTAAAAATAAAAGGAAATACTTATTCACACAACACACAGTCAACCTCTGGAACTCATTATCAGGGAATGTTGTAGAGGCCAAAACTATTATGAGGTTCAAAAAAGAATTAGATGCATTCATGGAGGATAGTCCATCAGCGGCTATTAGCCACGACAGTCAGGCATACAACCCTATCATGTGGATGTCCATAGTCTCTGATTGCAAGGAGCTGGGAATGGATGACAGGGGATGGATTACCTGTTCTGTTCATTCCCTTTGGGACACCTGCCATTGGCTGTTGTCAGAAGACAGAATACTGAGCTAGATGGACCTTTGGTCTGACTTTTATGGCTGCTCTTATGTTATCTGGAAAAACTTAAAAAACAACCCACTTCAGTTGTACCCATGAAAGCTCATGGTACCATCTACATGTTTTGTTAGTCTTTGAAGTGCTTCTAGACTACTCGTTGCTTTTTAAGTTTTTCCAGTTACAGACTAACTTGGTTACCCCCTGAAGCTTATGTTATCTGTAATTTCTGATTTAACCCCAAGGAGGATGTAGTAGAAATCATCTTCCCAACATTTCATCAAACATAATGGGAATAACTGCAAGTGGCTGTCAAAATGACTTTATTCTCACATGAGAGAGAGAGAGAGAGAGAGAGAGAGAGAGAGAGAGAGAGAGAGAGAGAGAGAGAGAGAGAATAAATATATGCTCACCCAGAGTGAATATATTTGGTGAGCCAGACAAGTATCTGATCTTACTCAAACCCCTTCTTTAGAGCACATGAAGAAAGACCCGAAAGAGAACTTGTAAGCCTAAAAACTTCTCTCCTTCATCAACAGAAATTGACACAATAAAATGTATTACCTCACCTGCTTTGTGTCTCTAATATAGTGGGATTGAAAGGCTAAAACAACATTACATATATTTGGTGCATCATACATGTTTTCTTGGTATTTGAGAACAAGGGAAAAATCATGAATTATGCATGACATATATTTCCAGGAGTACTTTGGAGTATGCCACAGTATTTGGACTGATCTCTATCCTTCTGTATGGCCTGGTCTGAAAAGTATTCCTTTGTGCCTAAGAAGATTTGCTGTAAATGTTTTCAGAGACTCTGCTACATCTTTCCCCACTGGGTTGCAAGTTAGGGCGCCTATCTCAAGATTCCCTTTAGCTGGTGCCCTCTACTCTTTATCATCCCCTTCTGCAGTTCTTTTCAGAACTTTCTGAATTTCATTTGGCTCATCCTGCCTTGCATTATAAGGTGATAACTTTCATGAAATCACATAAAATAAATTGACTGTTGCAAATGTAGTCCCCTTGCTAAAGGTCCCTCTGCTTATTCTCTGGGAAGATCCTGTGTGCTGCAATCTAGCCCCAGAGACTACAATTCCCATGAGCCCTGGAGGAAACCAGGAAGGAAGCAACTTTGTTTTTTGGGGATCTGGGTCTCTCCATGTATGTGAGGAGTGGCCCATCAGTCTGGGGACTCTTCCCTCTGTTTTTGGAGCAGGCTTCTGTGGAGGAGTTTGATCCAGTCCAGGAGCTGTTACTGTGCAGCTACAGACTTGGACTTAGAGCCTTTGGGACTGGAATCTAGCAGGCTGCTTCTGATTGCCCTTTGGCTGTACCTGTGGCTAGAAGCTACTCTGCATCTAGTACACAGAAGGAGACTAGAACCATCCACTCCAGCTGCAAAATCTTCAAGTGCGCCCACGCGAGCAAGTGTATGGCACTGAGAGTTCTGAGGAGTGGGGTAAATGGTGGCAGTGCACATGCCAGATAGATAAGTTTCCTATTATTGCTGTGTACTTCGTTAATGTTATTCACTGTTGATCTGTTGAACCCTGTTTCTTTAAGTTGTTAAGTAAAGGTGGTTCATTCTAATGTAATCTATCAGTTATACATTATTTATGATTTGTAATTGTTGTTCTGGAGTTAAATCCATAATATTGCTGGAATAATTTTATTCCTTGAGGCTCCCAAGGCACACCATTAAGTGTGTACAGGGCCAGCCAGGTGGAGGCACCGCCATTGTATGTTCTTTATGAGCAACGGACAGCAGCAAGAGGGTGCATAGGGTTTTCCCCCAATTAAACATCATCACCACTGGGGTACTCAGGAACTCCTTTTATATTAAAACTATCAGGTGCCCAGGCACACCTGTGAGTAACCCAGGGTATGTCTACACTACCCTCCTAGTTCGAACTAGGAGGGTAATGTAGGCATACCGCACTAGCAAATGAAGCCCGGGATTTGAATTTCCCGGGCTTCATTTGCGTAAGCGGGGAGCCACAATTTTTAAAACCCCTCTGGTTTGAACCCCGTGCAGCGCGGCTACACGGGGCACGAACTAGGTAGTTTGAACTAGGCTTCCTAGTTCGAACTACCATTACTCCTCATTTCACGAGGAGTAACGGTAGTTCGAACGAGGAAGCCTAGTTCGAACTACCTAGTTCGTGCCCCGTGTAGCCGCGCTGCACGGGGTTCGAACCAGCGGGGTTTTAAAAATGGCGGTTCGAACTAGCGGGGTAGTGTAGACATACCCTCAGGGAGGAAAAAGGAGGTTACACAAAAAACTGACACTGCAGGATAATGCCAACTTTTAGAATATTGCCACAGAGCAAAAAGGTGGTAGGCTACCTGGGACAGTCTCACCTCATGTCCAAGCTTCATATTCCATTAAAATGACTATGATACTGAGGGGGAAAATGTGCATTGTTTGTTGGACAAAAATCAATTATTGGTCAGCATAAGCAACACAAAAAGAGTTAAAAAGGAAGAGTTAATTATTATTGGCCCTACGATACTACAAACATTTGTGATGTAGGGACATGGATAACTGCCATAAAATAAATAAATGTGGTATACATTAAATCTGAAATATATTTGTCCAGTGTAGCCCATTAATGAAAACCTGATAGCATCACACCCACTGTTACAGCTCTGCAAAAGTAGGTGGTGTTGGTGATAATGGGTGGCAATATAACACTAAATATTATAATAATGCTCCCAAAATTGTAGTACCTGAGAAGTGTAGTTCACACTTAGAATATCTTGTTAAGTTTTCAGGTGTCGGCATGACAAATATTGAAATTCAAAACTTTACTTTGCAAAAGAAAAGTACTGAATAGAAGCAGAATCCCTGTAAGAATAGTTTTTAAATAATTGTGTGAATGTTACATAAACAAGACGATATACCACAGTGATAAACATAAACAAGTCAACATTTCCTGGCCATTATAGTACAGTTATATGTCTGATATTATGGTATGTCCCAATATTAATAATAGAGAATACTCTAGTATTTAGTGGACAATTGGTGGCTAAGGCTGACTTGTTGTGGGAAACAATGTCATGTAGTATTAGGAACTCAATGGATAGATTTTCAAAGGAGCTGAGCTCCCACTTAAACAATTAAAAGCATTCCATTAAGCAATTAAATCAAGCCAGATTTACAGAAGTGCTCAGTAGCTCTCACTGGGAACAACAGAAGCTGTTGGGTGCTGAGAGCTTCTGAAAATCTGGCCCTTTTTTTTTTACAGTCTACAACAGTTTAACCTTACCACTTGCTATTTGAAGAATGGACTGAAAGTTTGGGGATGCAGATGCAAAGGTTGTAGTATCTTCCATTTACAATCTCTGCTGCTGATGCTCAGAGTTGCTGTTACTCAAATAGCTCAAGCAAAGCAGATGTTTATGCAGTTGATTATCTTGAGAACTAGTTATACCGAGAAGATTCTGGAAAACTGTGTACATAGTCAAATAGTGCAGAACTGAGGTTCCAGAAATTCTGTAAATATTCCACAGAACACCTTTCCTATCTAAATCACTCAAAATCCACTATACCAACTAATTTCCACACACAGTTTTTTGTGTGAAATCCATTCTTGTATTGCTCATGGACAGATTTATCAACCGCTGACTTCCAAATCAATCTCAGATTTTTTAGTATGCATTAAAACCACTCAACAAAGCCAACACATATAACCACATTCCAAAACTTCTATGCTGACACCACGAGACAGCATGGAAAATTTAAAGATAGAATGATTAACATTAAAAACACCTGAAAAGGGAGACAGATAATGAAAAAAAAATTAGGCAACCCTAACAAGAGACAATGCTACCAACTTAAACCATAATAAACAGATAACTGGGAATGGTGTAGTAGGAAAATAAAGCAGTTAAACAATGACATTCAGCAACATTTTCTCCTCATACATTCTAGTTCAATAGGAAGGTAAATTAAGTTAACAATTGGAAATTAAACAAGAAAAACTGTCCAACTTTGAGTTCAGACCCTACTTTGGACCTCTGAGTGCGGACCCCTCCTTTCAACACACTTTCTTTATGTCTCCCAAACAGCTACTCTTACTATATTTCACCTAAGTACTTGCAAAGGAGAATGAAGAAACAGAGTTCAAATTAAGCCCTAGAGGTTCCTAGAGAAATGTGTTGCTGTAACTTCACTCCAGAGGCATAAGGCATACCTGCAGGTGAAATTATCACTATCATATTTTTTGTCAAAACCGTATCACCAACTTAGAGAGAGTCAAGAGAAACTTGGGAGGATAAGAAGAACAAAGGGATAGTCAGAACAACGTTAAATTCAAACTCTTAGGGTTCTTCTAGATTACATGTCTCTGCTGACAGAGGCATGTAAACTAGGCTACCCAACATAGTCAATGAAGCGGGGATTTAAATATCCCCGGCTTCATTAAAATAAAAATGGCCACCGCGCTGTGCCAGCTCAGCTGATCGTCGAGACAGCATGTGAGTCAAGATGTGGATCGGTCGACAGGGAACACCTTTGTCAACCGCTCCTGTAAACCTCGTTTCATGAGGCATAAGGGAGCAGTCGACAAAGGCATTCCCTGTCGACCGATCCACGTCTTGACTCGCGCGCTGTGCCGACGATCAGCTGAGCCGGCACTGCATGGTGGCCATTTTTATTTCAATGAAGCTGGGGATATTTAAATCCCCGCTTCACTGAGTATGTTGGGTAGCCTATTTTACATGCCTCTGCTGGCAGAGGCATGTAGTCTAGACATACCCTTACATTCTATTACTGTATTTCAAAAGAAGTCATGTAAATAACTGGTGCTGTCTGAGTCCTGCAGAACAGGAATTCTTACAGTACATTTAGTAATTTGTAAAGCAACAAACAATTGCTACAGTAACAGTTCTCCCAGCAGTGATAATAGGACAAAGCAAAAGTTACTTATAGGCTCTAAGTAGAGCTCTTGAAAGGTTCTGTTGCCTATTATCATGACACCCAGGGGAGCAAGTTTATAGCAGTAAAAGGTCAATCTCAAATGTAGAGATGGATCTGGTTTTCCAGTTCAGATGCAAGTCCCTAAGATCTAAGGAAGGTTAGGTCTGAATTCAAATCATTTGGCTCAAGCCCATCTCTGTGAGGGAAAGCCTAACAAGAATTTACAACTCCACTGAACTTTGCATACATTGAGATTTGCATCCCAACTCTAATTTGGGATGGTTTCATGAGATGACCTTAGCAATTTTGGGTGAACTACGTAATTTTTTTCTCCAGGCAGCACTTTTCCTCTCCCCGGACCCTAAAAGCGCCTAGAATACCAACATGTAACATGATCAGCACACAGCCAATAATAATGTAGCTGCTTTTCTGAAACCCCCTGGTTCTTGTTTCACCAAAAATGACCTAAACATCTAATCAGTGGGTCAACAAACAAACCAACATTTCCCAATGAAATTCTTTGTATTTTCCCCGGTACCTGCAGCTTCTTTCTTGATATTCTGACATTTTGAAGTGCCCAAAAACAAATAATCTCCCTCGCCCAGAAAATCCACAGAACAAACACAATTTTCAACCCTAAAAACTATGGTTGGGATTTCAAGAGGTTTTTCTTACTCCTAATTCAGATCTAAAAGTATTTGGCTTTAGAAATATCTGTGTATAACAGGGTCCACCTGCTTGTGAGCACTCCTCCGTGGCAAAGGGGTGCCATGTAAGATCTTTGCCTGGCCATCTGGTACTTTCCTTGCTCCCTAGATCACTTCCCCCAGATGCTGTCCGGTTTGATCATCTTCAAGGTTCTGAAGCTAGGATCTGACTAGCCCTGTCCACAGAGCTATCGGTACTTGTATTAGGTTTGTGGCCAGTCTGGCCCTTACCCAGGTCTAAGTTCAGCTTGCACTTGTAGCTGTCCATAGTGCTGCTGGTCTCCCAGTCCTTATATAGATCTGCCTGGGTCAAGCTCCTGTGAGGAACTGCCAGGTCTGCTGGGTCCTGATTGGCTGCCTCAGAGACAGCCACTCTCTCCTTCCTGGAGAACTGCTTTTCTGCTCCTCTCACTGGGATGGGGTTTGGCAAGGCCTCTGGCATCCTGAAGGGGGCATTGGGGCCTAGTCCTTCCCATCACACCGTGTTCATGTATTTATTATCTACCTGGGTTCTTAGGCCACCGGTCACCATGGAAATCCAAACAGACTCTTATATACATAATTTAGTTAGGGTTGGCCCTGCTTTGTGCAGAGGATTAGACTTGATGACCTCCTGAGGTTTCTTCCAGCCCTCTGATTCTATGATACATACACACCCCCCCATTCAGAATGACATACACATTCACACTGATCATCTCCAGTTCTTTCATCAGAATTTTGATGTAAGCTCTAAGCTAAGGAGCAAAATGAACAAGCTGCCGAACAGAAACCTGGGTTGCAAATGAAAGCGTGAGGGTATGTCTACACTACCCTTACAGACACCGTCATAGGGATGAGGAGGAAGATTGGATGCCACAAAAGGAAAGACAGAGTAATGAAACGAAAGAAATGTGGATAACTGGAATAGTTTCACTTGCTAACATTGCATAAAGTGCCATTAGTTCAGTAACAGAGAAGCGGGCTTCACAAGTAATTACAAAGCTAAATGTCAGTTGCATAGTCTCTCACATTACTTACAGCCATTTAATGGTCAGTTTGGAAGAGTGCTAGCTCAGTACAAAGCCCTCATTTTCCTGTTTTTTCCCCTTTCCCTTTCTATACCAGTGAAGCTTGTCCCCTTCTCTAGTTTTTGGATGTGTCAGGTCAAAAACATGTAACATGACCAAATTCAACAGTGAAATCATCGGGATAGACAGACATCTAAATATCTTCCTAAAGCTCCCTTTCTGTAGCCAAAATTTCTGCCTTGTCCACGCTGTCAGTGCCATCTGCCAGCAGCCTCCTCGGCTCCCAATACCATCTGCCAACGACTGACCTATAGTTTCGTCTGCTCTTAATGTCATGCCCGCCTAAGCTTTTGCATTCCCAGATCTCTCTCAATACGCCTGTCCCACTTACATACACCAACCCCCAGAGTTTCAGACAAGTAGCACTAAGCCAACAAGAATGGAAAGCATTCACTACTCCCCTCTGTTAAAAAATAAAATTAAAAATCACCCCTTTTTTCTAGTCATTTCCTAGGAAGAATAGATTCATGTTTATGGATTATGAACTTTTGGTTGCTCTGCAATAGTAAATGACAACATTATTAGAATAATTGACTATTCCAAATAATCAGAATCAGAGATGATTTAAATACGCTATTTCTCCTTATTGACAAACATAAAATAAAATAAGAAAATGGAAAGTTTTGTATAGAATTACACTACATTGTATTTCTTGTAAAGTTATCCACACATATGATAAATCCTAACCTGATAGAATTTTAATTTCTTTCAAGTAAGAGTTAGTGAAAATAAATGTGATTTTTATCTTACCGTATTACCTTACATTCTGAATGATCACAAAGCACTAGAGAAAATACTATCTGTATCCATACAGAAGTATTAAAATAGAGCCATCTCGGGGTTGGAATTCAACTCAAATGGACTGAAGTGAAATTTTGTCCCATGAAAAGTGGTCAAATCTAGATGAACATTAAAATCTTCCCTATCTATGCATAGCAGACAGGATTTCAGGATTTAAACTCTCAACTATGAGGGCAGGGGACTGGACTCGATGACCTCTCGAGGTCCCTTCCAGTCCTAGTATTCTATGAGTCTAACACTATGTGACTTCCCACTCATAAGACAGAAATCCCTGGGATTCAATACATTTTCTATGATATGAAATCTCTGCTCTTTGCCCTTTCAAGACAAAAAACATCTAATGTTAAGACCCTTTCTTTATGTCCCTCCCCATTACATGCCAATGTCTGGTGTCCTGGGCATCACCACTGCATACCCTCCCCATACCAACACAGCCACCTCTCAGGTGTGTCTGACCTGGCCCTTACTTTGGCTGCTATTCTTTTCCCCTACAGCAAAGTAGCTCAAGCAGAGCTTCCCGAACCTCTACCTCTAGGATCAGAGCAGCTCTTCTTGAATGTTCCACAAAACATGCTTGTCCCAAGCTTTGTACCCCTCATGTCATTAGTATCACAGGATCTTTACAGCAGCCTTTGACACTTAACTATGTTAGGTACACATTTCCCAGAATTTGTTTCTTTAAAAAACATTGGTGCAAGTTCCTCCTGCTCCCCCAAATGTAAAATGATTTATGTTAATGGTTTCCCGGTGTTTCTTTGTAGGAAGTATCGGCACGTCATTCTGGTAAGCTTTTTGCCTCTATTTGAAATGCTGCTGTTTTTTTCTGTAGAGACCTCTTGTTCCCTCTCCCCATCCCCTCCCCCCCGCCCCAGATTTAAGGCAGACACGGATCTATAAACAGCAACTGGAAAACCCAAAAAAGAGAATGGCCTGAGCGAATGATGTATGTGAGTCATCAGGACAAAATCTCATTCACAATGCAGAAAACAAGATCTCTGGTACAGCTGGTTTGCATATAGTTACTACCAAGCATAGGGAGGAATAGAGTTGAGACTCTCTGTTCAACAAGTTTATAACCACCACCCACTCCAAACACATGTTGAACAACAAAAATCTGGGCAGCTTTCATTTAAACATGGCATCCGCCTGTGCAGAGTTTGTCACTTTTATTTTTCGATGAATCAGAACTACAGTCTTGTTGTTGCTTTTGGCCATAGTACTGGAAGTGTCTCGGGTACCTGATCCACAGTCAACTCAGGCTATGTCTACACTGCAAGGTTTTTCCGGGATACCAGAAACATCCTGGAAGAACTCCACTATGTCCAGGAAAAGCATCTGCTCTTCCACTTTTTTTGTGTGGAAGAACAGATGCGCTCTTTCAGAAGCCCTGTCTTCCTCCTCCCACAAGGAAGAAGGGATCTTCTGGAAGAGGAGGTTTCCAAAATTTGACCCAGTGTAGGCGATGTCCTCTTTCATAAGAGGATTGTAAACGAGGAAAACCAAAAGTGCAAATGAAGCATGGATTTAAATATCCCACACTTCATTTGCATATTTGTGTCCAAGAGCTTTTATGAAAAAGGGTTTTTCTAAAGTGAAAGCACAGTTTAGACGCCGTTCTTTCAAAACCCCTCCCTCCCCCTTTTTCAAAGAACCCATACTTCTGAAAAAATGAGTACGGGTTCTTTCGAAAAAGGTGTTTTTTAAAGAACCACAACTAGACTGCGCTTTCACTTTAGAAAAACCCTTTTTCAAAAAAGTGCTCGGATGCAAATATGCAAATGAAGCACGGGATATTTAAATCCATGCTTCATTTGCACTTTTGATTAGTCTCATTTACATTCCTCTTTTGAAAGAGGAATGTAGTTTAGATGGGTCCATACATGGGCCAAATTTTGGAAAAACCTCTCCTGGAAAAGGTATGAAAATTGATCAGTATAGAGCAGACATAGCCTCAGATAATGAAGCTCGGATGCTGAAAAGGCACGAAAACCACAATTGTACAAAAGCATTGCAATGAACAAATCACAATTTCATTGAGCACAGTTCCATTGACAGTTACTTTTTTTATTTGTGTGTGGGGATTTCCTGAGAAGAGCTTCCCATACTAAATATTTTTCTATAAAAATAGAGGACTAGTTAGAGCAATTAAGTGGTGTTTAAGAGACTTTAGAGATGAGAATAGACTCACTTATCTGCTGAGTGATCCTGGGAAAAATCACTGTGTTTCTCTGTGTCTTGGTTTCCCCATCAGTGAAATAAGGGAAAGGTATTAATCTGCTTGGGAACGTGCTTTGATGAAAAATGCTATGTGAGAGTTAGGTATGATACATGAGACACTTTTCATGAGGTGATTTAAAGTCCCTGGATAATAAATATTTCCATAGACAATTAATGCTTTCCTTTCTCTGCTTGTTTTAAATCACTAATACCAGGTGTGAATGGTAATGGTGTTTCATACTCTTTTTTGGATTTTATTTTTAAGATATTTCACTTTTGGCTATATGAAGTTTTTTCCCCCCCAAAGAGCACTAGAAAGGCTCTTTAAAAATATATCCACAAAAGTTTGCCTGCAGAACGTCCCATAGGTTTTGGTTTTTAATTTTTAAAAACTCATAAACCCTAAAGGAGAAAATTGCTAAAGCAACCCTGGGTATCCTTGTCTAATCACTTAATGCAGGAACTCTCCCCTGTCCTGCTCCTGAAAACCACTTACCACAGAGATTCTCTCGTGGAACCCATCTCTCCCCTGTCCACTGCTGTTAATTTAGTTCACGAAATGTAGCATTATGTGGATTATTATACATCTGGCTCCACAGTGCTGTAAGGGTATTTCTACACTGCAATTCAAAACCTGCTGATTCAGGCTCGAGGGGCATGTGCCAATAGGCTGCTTAATTGCAGCATAGACATTCAGGCTTAGGCTGTAGCCTGGACAGCAGGGGTACGTCTAGACTACATGTCTCTGCCGACAGGCATGTAAACTAGGCTACCCGACATAGTCAAAGAAGCCAGGATTTAAATATCCCCAGCTTCATTAAAATAAACATGGCCGCCGCGCAGTGCTGGCTCAGCTGATTGTCGGCACAGCACGCGAGTCAAGACTTGGATCTGTCGACAGGCGAAGCCTTTGTTGACTGCTCCCTTATGCCTCGTGAAATGAGGTTTACAGGAGCGGTCGACAAAGGCTTCCCCTGTTGACTGATCCATGTCTTGACTCGCACGCTGTGCCAACAATCAGCTGAGCCAGCACAGCGTAGCGGCCATGTTTATTTTAATGAAGCCGGGGAAATCCCGGCTTCTTTGGCTATGTCAGGTAGCCTAGTTTACATGCCTCTGTTGGCAGAGACATGTAGTCTAGACATACCCTAGGACTCTGCAAGGTGGGAGGGCCCCAGAACCCTTCAGCCCAACATCTATATCACAATGAAACAGGTCTCTGAGGATAGGGCAAGAGGCAATGGGCTTAAACTACAGCAAGGGAGATTTAGGGTGGACATTAGGAAAACTTCCCAACGGTCAGGGTGGTTAAACACTGGAATAAATTCCCTAGGGAGGCTGTGGAATCTCCATGTCTAGAGATATTTAAGTGCAGGTTGGATAGACATCTGTCAGGGGTGATCTAGACCAGAGGTTCCGAACCTGTGGTCCAAGACCCCTGGGGGTCCGTGATAGTACTGTAGGGGGTCCACGGAAAGTTTAGGAAAAGAAAGGAAAAGAAAAGTAAGGATCGGGCCCATTGAGGGACTGGGACTTTTTGCCAGGCAATTCTTACCTGGGGCTCGTTGGTCACAACCTGCTGCATGCACGCTGCCTCCCACCCTCAGGATGGGATCTTGATATCCCAAGGGGCACCATCCGTCCTCCCTTTGACAGCTGCACAGCCAATTCCACTCCAGCCCTCTCCTCCCACCACTCTCACCTTTTCTTTTCCTTTTCCATTTTTTATTCCCCCGGGGCTCTGTGCCCAGCCAAGGGCAGAGTGCCAGGGCAGGAGCTGCCTTGGGACATGAGAGCCAAAGTCCATGGATGGGCAGGGGATGGAGGGAGTGGGAGCTGAGGAAGCAGCATGGGCCAAGGGGCCTGCTGACCACCATTTCCCACCATTCCCCTTGGGGGGGGGGTCCATAACAGATTAAAAAGGTGTCCGTATACTCAAAAAGGTGGGGAACCACAGATCTAGACAGTGCTTGGTCTTGCCGGGAGGTCAGGGGACTGGAATCAACCTCTTGAGGTCTCTTCCAGTTCTAGTGTTCTATGATTCTATGACTCTAAGTCCCTTGAGCTTCAGGCCCTCCGCGGGTGTCCAGTAGCAGTGTATTCATACTCTCCAACGATGATTCTTAGACTCTCTGGCTCCCTTTGTCCATTGCCATTTGGAATTTGTTGCTTAGCACACTCTTCAGGGTTCACTGTGTACGTCTAGACTACCGGGTTTTGTTGACAGAAGTTTTGTCGACAGTATCTGTCGACAAAACTTCTGTCGACAAAGAGCATCCAGACACATTGAGTTCTGTCAACAAAGCAAGCTGCTTTGTCTACAGAACCCTGTAGTCTAGACGCAACCCTACAGGCAATAACACCTTCTGTCGACAGAACTCTGTCGACAGAAGGTGTTATGCCTCGTAAAATGAGGTTTACCAGCGTCGACAAAACTGCTGAGTTCTGTCGACGTTATGTTGACAGAACTCAGCGGTAGTGTAGACGCTAGTATAGTTTTGTCGACAAAAGTCCACTTTTGTCGACAAAACTCAGTAGTCTAGACACACCCACTGTGTACTTACAGAGCCGCATTTTTGTGTTGGAATTTTCAAAAGTAACTGTTCAATGAATTCTGTTTCGTGTTTTCTTTTGGTTTGTCCTTCATGGCCCACATGACCTTTCTTGACCCATCTCCCTGGGTGTGACACTGAGCTCCAGTAACTGGCATCACTGTGTAGCAAGTTAAATTCCATCGTTAACCTGTGCCTCTTTCACTGTTGCGTTTTCTACTATGTTAAATGAAAAAAAATAAACCATCATCACTACCATAAAGAATGAAAGTATTTGCCTAAGGCAAAGTTGCCCCAAGTGAAAGGTGGAAAAACTGCTTGGAAATGAAAATGACAGAAAAGCAAATTGCACCTATTTTGCTATATATATTTAACTATTCCTTTCTTGAAATATTTTTCTAGTATATATGACACAAACCTTTATATAATAACATAAGAATGGCCATACTGGGTCAGACCAAAGGTCCATCTAGCTCAGTATCCTGTCTTCTGAGGCTATGGCTACACTGCATCCTTCTTGCGCAAAAGGCTACACAAATGAAGCACGGCTTAGCATATTGCCACGCTTCATTTGTGTAATTAATTAGGGGCCGTTCTTGCGCAAGAGGCTATTTCGCAAAAAGGAGCTGTTTACACAGCTCCTTTTTGTGCAAAAACACCCTCTTGCGCAAGAGCCGTTCTTCCTGAAAAAATGAGGAAGAACAGCTCTTGCGCAAGAGGGTGCTTTGGTACAAAAAGGAGCTGTGTAGATGGCTCCTTTTTGCACAAAAGCTTCTTGCGTAAAAACAGCCCCTAATTAAATATGTAAATGAAGCATGGCAATATGCTAATCTGCACTTCATTTGCATAGGCTTTTGCGCAAGAGGGATGCAGTGTATACGTAGTCTGACAGTGGTCAATACCAGATGCTCCAGGGGGAATGAACAGAACAGGTAATCATCAAGGGATCCCTCTCCTGTCACCCATTTCCAGCCTTTCACAAACAGACTAGTGACTCCATTCCTGTCCATCCTGACTAATAAGTATTGATGGCCCTAACCTTCATGGATTTGTCTAGTTCTTTTTCGAACCCTGTTACAGTCCTGGTCTTCAGAACATCCTCTAGCAAGGAGTTCTACAGGTTGACTATGTACTGTAGGAAGAAAAACTTCCTTTTGTTTCTTTTAAATTTGCTACCTATTAATTTTGTTTGGTGACTCCAAGTTTGTATGTTATGGAAACAAGTAAATAACTTTCACATAACAGGTATAGAGTAAAATTAAATAGACCTTAGGGAATAATATGATAAACTTGGTCTCTTTGCAAAAACAACCACAAGCAAATCATGATTTCCTTCATGTTTTTAATTATTGAAATTGTTTCAATGATTTTTTGGTTTATTTTTCCAAATCTAGATTATATAGGTGTTAGTATTATATATTTACTAAGCAAACAGTGTTGATTAGTTACTATTTAGGAGTGGAATCCCAGGAATTATGATTTGCGACCTGAGTCAATGAATGTAAGCACTTCTAGTGCCAACCCTTGCACGTGTGGATGTAATAGTCAGTTACCCTCATACTTGTCAACATGAATTTAAAATTCTCCCCAGCCAAAACTTTCATTTCAAGTAAGATGAACATAAGAAATATAGAAGCATTGGTGAATTCATTTCTGGCTGGACAGCTACAAAGAAGATGAAGGGTGACTCGGACAAAAGAAGCTTATGTTCTAATTGGCTACAATTGGCATGATCCAACGGTGTAATGGCTTTATTTCTCAGAGGTGTCTGAAACCCAACCAAACCCATAAGCCAACAAATACCTACAGAACATCAGCAGAGATGCTTTGGTTCAGAGGCAGCTATGCATATAAGGCTACGTCTACAATGCGGAGCTATTTCGGGATACCAGAAGTACTTTGTGTCTTTTGAGTAAGCCTATTATTTTGAAATAACACGGGTTTGCTATTCTGACGTCCCTCTAAACCTCGTTCCATGAGGAGTAAGGGACATTTTGGAATAGCAGGTTATTCTGAAATTCATCAAAATAAGCTACACAATTTGCGTAGCTTATTTTGAGCTCCAGGTGCAGTGTAGACATACCCCAAAAGTGCAGTTACTGTCTACTGGGGTGATAATTTCTCCCCTTTAACTGATGGAGGCACTTTACTTTAAAGGGACTATTACAGTGATACACTAAGACACAACATTTTAGGGAAGATTTTTAAAATCACTTCCATAACAAGGCAGCTAAAATGTATCTTCTTTAGTATTGGAAGTGCTGCAGTTGCATTTCCCAATCAGTGGAAAACGTAAAGGTGTTTCCAGTCTCATGTAGCATACCATTTGACATTGGAATATAACTAGAGTGTTAAGTTTACATTCAAGAAGATATTCCCCGAACTCCACAGGAGCATGAACAAAATGGCATCTTGTGCTCTCAAGAACTGTATATTTTAAAACAACATGACTCCCAAGGTATGTCTACACTAGCCCTCTAGTTCAAACTAGGGAGGCTAATGTAGGCATTCGAAGTTGCAAATCAAGCCCAGGATTTAAATATCCCGCGCTTGATTTTCATCTTCCCGGCCGGTCGCCATTTTTGAAATTTACAAGTCCGGACTAACTGCCTGCATTGACACACAGCAGGCACCCGGTAGTTCGAAATAAAGCCCTATTTCAAACTACCTGTTATTCCTCCTGGAATGAGGATTAACAGGTCGTTTGATTTAGGGCTTTATTTCGAACTACCGGGTTGCTGCTGCGTGTAGACACGGGCAGTTAGTCCAGACTTGTAAATTTCAAAAATGGCGACCAGCTGGGAAAATGCAAATGAAGCGCAGGATATTTAAATCCCAAACTTGATTTGCAACTTCTAATGACTACATTAGCCTCCCTAGTTCGAGCTAGGGGGCTAGTGTAGACATAGTCTCTGGGGGTATCATAAAAGCCATATGAAATAGCTCATCTACAAGTCACAATGTATGAAGGCTTTGTATGAGCAACACACAAAGAATAATGTTCTCTTAAATATGAGAATAGTGATGTTGGAAAGAACATTTTTGGTGAATCTTCTGCCTGTTTCTACTCCCGTTATATGATCCCAGAGCTATAAAAGAATTAAAATGCCCCAGTATCTCAAAGAGCTGACTAGTATAGTTGGCAAAAGGGGAAAATCAATATGAGCAGATGGTGAAAACTGTAGGTGCCTTAGGAAAGACAGATTACCAGGATTTTATGATATGGTAATTCAGTTTCTGAGTCATAGCAATGATTCTCCATTTTAAGACTGAACGCTCATTCTGTGTCTTATGCTCAAAATACATCAGGTTGAAACACTCAGTACCTTTACATTGAAAGCCATTGCCCAACAAAACTGATTTAAGAACCTGAGGGGGACACACACAAAAAGTTGTCAAATTGTGTTGTCAAAAAAAAAATTCCCTCTCTTCTTCAGACATGACATTTAAATCTATATTTAAATATTGTCAGTTAGCACCAACCTTGCCTGAAAACATTTTTAACAACAATGGATATTTATCTGGATTTAAAAGAAAAAAACAGAACATTAAAGAAGTGACGTGAAAATTTGTGTAAAATAATGACTTCAGAGATTTGTCTACCACAAGATGCATGCATGAGTCTATGACATAGAGGAGTGTGGCCTAGTGGATAGAGTACTGGCTTGGGTCTCTCAAGACATGGGTTTTATTTCATGCTCTGCTGCTGGCTGGGTGACTTTAAGCAAGACATTTCTATACCCTGTGTCTCAGTTTCCAATGTGTAGGAGCATTGAGAGACTTGCCCGTGAAAATGATATAGAAGAGCCTGGTATTTTTATGTCTTTAAAAACAAAAAAAGTACACAGAGATGCAGAATGCACAGCATGTGAAAGTGAAGAGATCGATAGTTAAAACAGAAACTTTCTTTCTGGTCCATCTGCTCTACTATCCTGTTTTGGTAGTGGCCACCGGCTAGAGCAAACTTTTCTACAATCACCAGCCAGTTATGAAGTGCTCTACAGAAGGAGCAGGTTTCTTACATAAACTATGAAAGTCATCCTCTGATGCCCTTAAGCATTATAGCTCTTAAAATACTACCTTCTTTCTCATCTTAGCTTGCATAGCAACAAAACTTTCCTATCACGATGCTCCTGTATCTGAATTCTGCAACTGGAAAAGCAAGTTTACTTCAGTAGCTAAGAGGAATTTAGTAATTATATTATGTCAGTCTTTCTGGCAGTGGGTCTCTGGCTTATATCATGCAGTCGGTGGTATCACCTAGAACCTAGATGTATGGGAGTTGATCTGAAGGAATCTGCCTTTTTGTCTTCCAGTAAAACAATTGGAAAGAATGTTACCCACACTATCCAGCTGCTGCAATGTAATTAAAGCAGAAATTTGTTCCTATTAAGTCAATGGCAAAACTCCCATTGACTTCAATGAGATCAGGATTTCCCCTTAGAGAATTTTTTTTTCTCCTCATTAGTGCAATACTGGAAAAAAATATTTGGTCAAAGAATGTAATACAGATATATTCAAACCAGATGCTTTCAAAATTCCACTCATCCAAGAATTTAGTGCTGCTTTTTAAAGACTCAACATTGTTTTCTGGGCTGAGCTAGTAATTCACAGCAAGTAACTTGCTCATTAAATTCAGTCTCTTGTACATCATAGACTACCAATCGAAAGATCATTATTTCCTCAAATATACTCCCTATCCGAATGATGAACATCTTATCACATATTTTTGTGGATCCTGAATAATCTAACTCTTAGGTGTTACTTGGCTGTGATTTGTCAGCTATGTCAAATGGTATTTACTGTTTGATCAGGTGAGTGTGCATACACTTTCAAACACAATAGAAAGCTTTAAAAGGTGCCACAATAATTTGTGACATTCAATCTGATAACTCAGATGAACGAGGAAGATGACAATCAAAAGGGTGCCAGTTCCAAAATGAATCAATTTCAAAATTGAAATATTGAATCATGATTTTGCCCACTACTTATAGCTGTAAAAGTTAATATTTGACCACTGTTTCTGATATCTTGTTTGTTTTTCAACATCTATTGAGACAAAATGTTCCAATATAACAGTGTTTATCAAAGTGGTCCGTGAATCCACTCTGAGAATCTTGCTAACTAGCCACTGAGCTTCGTGGATTCCTTTGGTTCCCGTTCGCCTTTTGCAGCCAAGGGGAGCCATGGAAAGTGGTGTGGGAAGAATTGTTTTGCGCAAAAAAGCCCCGATGGCTAAAATGGCGATCGGGGCTTTCTTGCACAAAATTGCCTCTAGACTGGCCATGGATGCTTTTCTGCAAAAGCATCCGTGCCAATCTAGATGCGCTTTTGCAGAAATACTTTTAACGGAAAAACTTTTCTGTTAAAAGTATTTCCACAAAATCATGCCGGTCTAGAGTGAAAGAACACTCCAATGTGGAGCGAGGAGGATTTTTCTCCTAGGTCTGGTCTGCAGTGAAGGGGAAAGTCGCGTAATGATAATTACGTAGCTGGAGTCGAAGTATCTTAAATAGCAGCACACGCTCCCATCGACTTCCCTTAGTCCATGTGAGCAACAGGGCTATCGGCGCTGATGGGAGCACCCTCTCAGTTTAAATTAGTGTGTGTTCACTAGACCCACTAATTCAAACCCCGGAAAATCGACTGTGCCAGCTTCGATCGTCTCTGTAGTGTAGACAAGCCCCTACTGATTCATTGAAAGATATCTCCCATAATAGTGATGTTCAAACTATGTTGCCTCCATCTGGTCAGTTACTTGGGCAGCATAATTAATGATAGGCTGTAAATCAGATTTGTTGCCAACAATGCAATCAAAGGAATTATGAAATACATAGGATATTATAGCTTATAGAAAGCATAAATTTATGTTATAATATGTAACGAAGTTGAGCAGTCGGGGTTGCCAGTGTAAGAAGATGAATTGTTTGGTTTAAGAATTCGCTGATGTTTTCTGCTGTTGCTATTGATCTTACACTGCACAATCACAACCCTTGTGTTTCCTGAGTTAGCTCCCAAAACACCCAAATGAGGTACAGTGAGGATGCAGTCAGAGTCCTGCTCTTTATCCTCGCTGTCCTTGACCATTAGAACTGAGCTCAGAGCAGGAGGGAGCATGGTTTCACTGGGGGCTTCTTTAGAAACTCAAGAGGGATTCTGGTGGACTTATTCAGGCTCTGGAAACAAGTTTCGAGGAACTTTGCTGCTCCTCACTTGTTGAAGCACACTCCCAAGCTTAGGACATGAACATAATATTATTGGTCCTCTGCAATTAAAATGTTGGCTTTGTGCAGTACAAAATTAGTGATGGTGAAAGATCCTTTTGCTTTCTCCTCTCACGCTACAGCACAGGGACAAGTCACTGATTAGCGAGTCATAGTAAATCTCAGGGTGTGTCTAGACTACCTAGTTTTGTCGACAAAAGTGGACTTTTGTCGACAAACTATACCAGCGTCTACACTACCGCTGAGTTCTGTCGACATAACTCAGCAGTTTTGTGGACGCTGATATACCTCATTTTACGAGGCATAATACCTTCTGTCGACAGAAGGTGTTATTGCCTGTAACGTTGCGTCCAGACTATGGAGTTCTGTCCACAAAGCAGCTTGCTTTGTCGACAGAACTCAATGTGGTCTGGACGCTCTTTGTCGACGGAAGTTTTGTTGACAGTATCTGTCGACAAAACTTCCGTCGACAAAACGCGGTAGTCTAGACGTACCCTCACAGATTCACTAAATCTCAAATTCTGCACTAGCAACTGCTAGTGTCCCAGCTATAGACACCTTCAGTCATTTACTGGGTGTGAAAAACTCAAGCTCAAGTAACACTTCATACTGAGAGACACCTGTGCAACTCCTTTGTCACTGGCTGGCTGCGATATGAAAAGAACAATAGGTATTATTTTAAAAAACTGAGTTTCATGAAAACAACAGCAACAAAAAACCTGCTGCAAAATGTATTTCTACAAGCACAAAATCAAACTCTGCACTAGGTTTTTCTGTTCCTGGATCTGAAAGTGAACAATACAAGTGACACAGCTTATGCAAGTGGAATCATCACAGTTCTTTAAAGGAGAAAGCATTGCCAGATTTAGTCACTGGGTCTCCATGAGAGCTGTTCAGAAAATAGAAATCCCTTGTCATGAAAAGTTTCACATTTTTGAAAAAACATTGTCCTAAACCAGGTTAAAAAAAAAGTTGAAATTGCAAAAATGTTTTGCAGGAAGGGATTTCAAGAAAATTCCATCTTGGTAGTCCCCAAAATAGAACACTTTGGTTTCCCAGGTACCAGCTGCTGGATAAACAGAGCTGGGATGCTCAACCTCTTCCATCTCAGAGCTGGAGGCAGGGAAGGAGGGAGGAGGAGCTAACTTGTTTCTCTCTCTAGTCCCTGAGAACCCTGGCGGCAAAGAGTCAGTGGACCTAGCCCTTAGAAGCCCACCCTGAAGACTTCTATCCACCTCCCTTTCTGGCTGTAAGCAGGAAGTGAAATTGACAAGACCTTTCTCTAGCTGAGCAACTGAGGAACCCCTCATTTGATTTTCCCAGAAACTGAAATATTCTGACATGGAAATTTCTCCTTTTGCCAAAAGAACATTTTCTCTCAGAAAAAATCATTATGATTAAAATTTCCTGACCAGTGTTAGGCCTCTATGACCCTGGAGTTAAGTTTAGATAGCCATGGTGCACCTTAGTAATTACTATGGGACTAACTGGTAATTACTACCAATAAACGTGGGACTACCTGATAATTAAATCAAGACAAGATGAAAAGAGGCAATAATTATTATTTGTCAGCACCAAGGAGGAAGAAATATTGTTCAAGAAAGTGACTTGCCCAAGATCAGTGGCAGAGACAGAACCTAGGATTTCTGACTTCCAATCCAGCACCAGAAAATGCTCACAAGGCAAAGCTCCCATTGACCTTAATATGAATAAAGTAAACCCTGCATCTTCTATACTGCCTTTTCTAACTCACTGAAGTCAAAGAGGCTGTTTCAAGTATTTCCTTTTGAACTCCTATCCCCTTAAAGCTAAGACTCATGCTTTAACTGTGCTTTGGATTTTGTTACTTTAAAAAAGCGTTTAGGTAGCTATTTTCTTTACCTTTCAAATCATGCATCTGCAAAAGTGTTAAAATGTAGGTGAGATACACAGTGATATACTAGATCACCAGCAGGCAATGCCTAAAATGATCTGGTTTAGATAAGCATCCAATGATATACTAGATCACCAGCAGGCAAAGCCTAAAGTGATCTGGTTTAGATAAGCATCCAATAGGTCAGATACTTATTCCAACTACTCACATCTTTAGAGATTACCAAATTGGGCTGTAAATCATAGGAGAGCAGGCTCCTTTTCTTTACATCCAGAAACTGGAAGCAAAAATATTCCCTTCAAACTTGACTAAATCTTTAAAACAGTTGAAGTTTGGTGTTAGAAATGGGTGAAGGTTCAGCATCTGATCAGTGTACAGAGAGATGGGGATGGTTTATGGTAGAGAATTAGTGTAGGTGAAAACGTACTTGCTTTTGAAGAACTATTCTGGTATGAGCAATGTGGTTGGTGGAAAATTTTATATCAGATTTTCTAAACTAAATTGCATGTTTCACAAAAATAATCCCTTTTCTGGAAGAAAAAAAAAGCTAACAATTCCCAAATTGAAAATTGTTTGTTTCTTATCAAATGCAATAACCTTTTGCTCAAAACCAAAAACTTCCCTTAAAAAATGCCACAGGCATTGGCAGAAATTCCTAATAGAGTTTCCTTGAAATATCATTGTGGTGGCTCTTGGAGTTGATGTTTGGGCAATACATGCCACCCTTCTCCTCTAGGAGTTGGCTTCCTATCCAAACTACACCTCTTATGATGAGTCACCATGGCAGGTCATCAGCAGAAGAGACAAAAGTACATCATGGGAGACACAGTCCACCAGGCAGTGATGCTGTGATGGTTCTCTTGTCCCCTAATGCTTTATGACAATTGATTTATGAATATAAATATGCATAACTTGAAGATGTTTTAGACAAAATACCTCATGTAACCTATCCATTTTAATGTTACAGTTGGCTGGATCTGTATATCCTATTTTGGTTCATGTATCATGCTTGTATGTGTAGTTAGAACTATGAAGTGTGAGTCTGTTTATATTTTTCAATGTGCTAACAAGCCTAATGACTGGATGATCAACTCAGCGACTTATAAACAGCCTTGTTTCTCTTGCAAGAATAGAAGGTGGTTGGTGCTATAAAGACATGTGAGCACACTACCTGGTGCTGGAAATTCATTTTGAACCTGGGGATTTTCCATGGGAAGGGGTGATACCAAACAAATGATCTCCCCCGGGGGTGAGTCTACTTAAACAATAAGAAGTAATCAGGTCTTTTTCTTCTCCTGGCTTTTGAAACTGCCTTGCACCCTGTAAGAGGCGGGGAAAAAGAACTTTTGAGGGCCGGAGACTCAAGTCAGAGTAAAAGATCATCTTTGGCTTGAAGATTATTTTTAAAATAAGAACAGCTTTTTCGGGAAAGCATCTGCATGCAATAAGATTCTTAATGAATTAGAAATAGCTGTGCATTTTCTTTTCATTTTAATTTAGTGACTTTGATATGTCTGTTTTCACTAATAGACATTTAAAACCTACTTGGTGGGGAGCCCCAGAGAGTAAGAAGGCAGGAATCAGTGGCATGATCACACTGGGGAACAATCTTAAGAGGACTTCTGTGACCGCACCCTGTCACAACCACATACTATGATGCTGACAACAACAACACGGTCATATATTTTTGTATTATTAGGCTCATAAACCTTCTTCTACCTCACTCAGCTTCCTTATTAGCGCACGAGTGAACTGAGCATTGTCTGGAATTATATTGTAAGGGTTCTGCAGCTGGGACCATGCCTTCCAGCATATGAGCACAGTGGGGCCGTTAGCCACTAATATCATCGAAGCAAAAACCAACATCAGTCCAACCATCCTTACAAGCAGCCTTTACATTTCAAAGACTCTAACCCTGGATAACTTAACTGGATCACTTACACAAACCCACACGATAACCCTAGTTTTATCTACATTCCTTACATCCCAATCTGCTCAGATCCACAGAGCTTTACGCTCTTTTTTCCATGAATATATGCATTTCAGGCGAGCCGTTACACCAACTGTTTGGATAGGTTTGGCAAATTCAACCTTATGGCATGCCAAATTCTGTGCACAGATGTATGTGCCTGGCTGTCACTGAAACAGAAATCAGTGTCTTTGACTTCTCCCTTTTTCATTTCTCCCCGGTATGGAGGACAGTCCATCAATCATAACCAAACTGAAAATGATTTATACATATTCCCCACACCCCATGGCTTTATACACAAAAAGAAAACTGGGCCATTTGCATTTAGAAGTGCTTTTATGAAGTGGGCATTTAGGAACTGCATTTACAGCTGGTGCTTGGGAGATGTTTTCAGGAATGGCATCCATAGGACTGAATACAACACTGGCAACTAAACAAAGGCTTGCAGCAGCAGGCATCTCATTCTGCATATGGGTGGTATTAGCTTTTGGGCCAATTCGCCACACCATGGGGACTGGACACTGCTATCCCTCCCCCATTATTGCTTCAAATTTGGCTTCTTTAACATGCTCAAGGGGTTCTGTACAGCATGGCACAGAAAAGGAGAAAGAAAAGCAGCACTAGACAAGGAGCACAATAAAAAAATTAATGCTCTTCTATTCTCCCCTCCCCCACAGCAGAGCAAAGAGAGGGGCTTTTAAGCATTCAGTTGTGGGCTTCAGCCAAGCATTCATTCTTGGCTGCCTTCTCTGCCTTTTTTACCCCCCTGACAGCCACGATTTGGCCAACCTCAATATACCTCACAACATCTGCAATCAGATGGAACACCCCCATTATTTCACAAACTCAGTGCCTCTCAAAGGATCAGAAGAAAAGCAGTACCAACAGCATACTACGTGCCAGGATGGGTTATCTATACCATACACCTAGTATCCACTACAAGAATGAGCGTCTTATGGTTGTTCCTGGCCACACGGCAACGTAGAGAACAGCTATTGTGACAGAACTTCTTCTCAGGCACAACCTTCTCTCTCCTGGGAAAGCCAGAAAAATGCAGGAATGAGCACGCACAACACTGACTCACTATTACTGGTTCTTTATACATTTTAGTGTAGAATTGTGGTTTTATTGTGTGCAGTTGAGGAAGGAACAGGTATGCTTTGTTGCATAAGTTATTTAAGTACAATTTTAAAGTTGGCTATTTTATATCTGATAATCTAAAATTAGCCTTGGAACTATAGCCAAAATGCCCAGGATATATCTTTAAATCATCATGATGTTGTGAGGATGGTGCAAAATTATCTAAATATGGTCATCATATATACTTTCATGTGTATTTAAAAAAAGATTAAAATGTTATGGTCTGCACTTTCATCCAAAATAATTTTGTATATAACATTTCAGCATTTCCTTAGCTTATTTACATCTAACTAGTTTATATCTGCTTTTTAAACAAAGAAATAATATTGTTTTAAAATATATTACACAATAGCGCAATAATATGAACATACTTCTGAGATCTCCTATATTCATTTCAAGGACATGACGCTCAATTTTCTCTCTCTTTTCACTGTGCTGGTCTTTAATAAAGCACACACATTTTCTTGCTCCAGAAATGCCAAATACAGTTGAAAGTACTCCTTGATATCATGTTTTTGCTAAAAACTATTTATATTAATAGATTCCTGACAGTTTTCTTCATTTTGATACAGTCTCTCTATTTAGTGTGCTATTTCTAATTTATTTTTAAAGCCTTATTTTTGGTTTCTGATTTAGAAAACAACAGCTCTAATCAGAAAATGATCTATAACTACATAAAATACTTATTTTGTGTACACAATTGCATTTAAATGGCCATGTATCTTTTAAAAAGAACAAAATATATAATAGAATAAGCTGCAAATGTTGACCTATTTCAGTTTTATACTTTGCTGCTTCAAGTGGTGTGAATCAGCTTATTATCTTCGAGTATGAAATGGGAAGGAAGATTTGCTGTTTGTGTACAGCCAATGCTTAACATTGAAGAATGTTTCCTGAAGACTAGAAGTATATAATGATAGAAAAAATAATCCTGAGCTTCAGAAAGACCAAGAACTATATTTACTATTCCTTTCATGATCATCATTGCTGGAGATTAAGAACGTGACAAACAGCTAGTGAAAAAAGTTATATAAATTAAGCCATTGAAGCTGGTGGTGAAAACAAAGCCAATTATGACATAGCCCAAAAGTTGAAGACATAAAATCTGCAGTTTACGCTCCATTTGCTCGCATCTGTTTTAGTGATATGTAAAATAATGCATAAACATTCAGGATCAAGCATGTTTAAATGCCATGTGAATTGGAATTAGAATAATTGTTACTGTTATGATAATACATCTGTATTCAGTAACACATCCCATAGTCTGTTAAAATTGAGTTTTCATAAGAATATTAAATGCTGCACATTTTAGGGCCTCTGTGAAAAATATTAACGTAGCAGCCAATGGTCTTTTCCAGGAATATTAAATACACAAAAATACTAATGCTTGTTTTGTCTGATAAATGTACTTTGGGCTAATTTTCTGCTTTGTAGTATATAGGGAAGGAGTCCATCAGGGCTGCTGTTGGCTGGAGTGCCAAGCCCTTTAAATTGTCGCCAGACTGCTGCTCCTCATGCTCTGTGTGACTCAAGGGTGGGGTGTGTGTGGCTGTGCTCCAGGTGGCACGAAGGGCTAGCTGCCCCAGCCCCACCCATTCTGTCCAAGGCCCCATCCCCACCCTCTCCCCCTCACCTTGCCCGGGGACCTACCGCAGCTGTCGGCTTGCCTGGAGTACATTGATGCTTATCTTTCCTAATCGTTTACACAGCTAAAATGTAATATTTAGCCCATTCCCTTGCTTCATCTTGTATGTGCGGGTCTCACCTAATACTGGGCTGTAAGGATTCTCATTTTCATGCTGATGTAAATATTATCTAAATTGTATGTTTGTGTGTAACTATAATAATTGCTAGTCCATTAGCTACTAGAGTTACTAATTCATTTCCAGTGAAAGGCCCTGGATTCTATGCCTGTTAAAGTATGTACACAATGCATCGTTTCCTCGCCCATTCATCTAACGATAGTGATGGCCCAAAAGGTAGCAATGTAAAACTGACACCATCTCATTCAGCCTTCACTTTACCGAGTCAATAATTCTTTGCATTATAAATGGTACTTACCCTCTTTGCAAAGCACTGTGACATGTAGTCATGAAAACAGCTATAAAAGAGCCAGGCATCATAATTATTGCAGAACCACGCCAGCTCGGTAAGAGCCTGTTGGATTCTGTTTGGCAACTGTAACATAACTGTCCACTGAAATCTGAAGGAAAGATCAGTAATACTAAGGACGCAGATGTGTCATGGATTGATGATCAGTCCCGGGTCCAGTTTGCTAAGCTTCTGTATGAGCCCCCAGTTGTTTGCACATATGCCTTTACCTCATTTAAATATTTTACTTGAGTTCTGTGATTATTATTTTTTTAATTGCAGTAGTACATAGGGCCAAGGCAGTCCAGGTCCCATTGGGCTACTAATATAATGAGAAAATGTGTCTGTGACAAAGATTTGAGAATCTAGAAAGCTAAGATTTACACTAGCAGATTCAATGACTTGCCCAAGGTTTTGCCCAAGGAGCTGGTTCAAGTCAGAAACTGAACTCAGATCTCATGACTCCAAGTGCAGTCTTGTAACCACAAGACTGTGCTTCCCAGCGTTTTCTTTCTTCCCCTTTCTCATTAAAGCTATAAGCCTGGCTTTTCTACATTCACTGATGAATGCAGTCTGTATCGAAGTAAGAATCTTAGCCAATGTATCTTGCACATGATGCTGAATCTCATTTGAAATTAGTAAGTGAAACAAAGAGCTTCCCAAGTACACACAGCTAATTTTGTCACATATCCTCGACACACACACAGACACCAGAGTAACCAGTGAGGATCAAACACAGGAACTTCTGCAGCAAGAACATAGGCTTCTAATATGGGAGTTAGTTAACTCCTTTGTCTACGAGCTACAGTAGCACTAAATTATGCACTCACTGGAGTCAGCCAGCAGGAGGAAAAAGTTATTATATGATTTGTAAAGTGAACAAAAATGACAAAGTCATTAAGGGAAAATAAGTATGAAACCTCACAATGCTTTATTTTAAGTCACTTTTCAGAGGATAACTGTACTTCAATTGGCTTTCCAGCCTTTGTAATACTCTTTGCTGCTGCCGCCATGCTTAGCAGCCTGATTTAGTTGAAATATTAGCTGGACCAGGTGGGACACTCATATTGTAGAACATGACTGTGAAGGGACTCCAGCAGAGAGTCAAATCAAAATCTCAAGAAAAAAAACCCAAGCTATATGCAGGAGTTCACAAAGGGAAGTTCCTGAACCAATAAACTAAGTCCAACGAAGAAGAAAAGTACAGAAAACTTTAGCTTTTGAAATAAAATGAAAATGAAAAAGAAGGAGAACTGAAGTGGTGAAAGAGTTTAATTGTTTAGTGAGAGAACAGATGGAAATAATACACAGAGAATGAAGAAATAAGGCTAGTATGAGATTAGGATGTTATATAGAGACATCAAGAACAAACATGGCTCATGAGTTACCTGGACCATCTCCACTCACTCAAGTCCCAGTTCTTTCTAAGTCAGAGACTGACAGGCAAGGGAAGCATTAGCTCTTAGTCCTGAGTTCTATTATTTAACCATTATATAAGTTTCAGGGGGTAGCTGAGTTAGTCTGTTACAGAAAAAAAAACAACAAATGGTCTTCCCTTCCCCTCTATTTATTTCGGGTGTACACATCCCAAACTTATAACTCCAGTCATCTGAAGAAGTGGGCTGTGCCCACGAAAGCTCATGATACCATCTACATGTTTTGTTAGTCTATAAAGTGCTACCAGACCATTTGTTGTTTTTTACATTACGTGTGTGTGTGTGTGCGCGCACACACACACACACACACACACACACACACACAAAATAATGGTGCCCTATCATAACTCAGGTGATTAACCTACTTTTTACTTCTGGATAGATTTCCATGGCTACTTTTTACTTCTGGATACTTAAGTACAATTAAAATGCGATTCTTTTGTACTTTTACTCGAGTCGTTTTCCAGAAGGATACTTGAACTTTTACTTAAATTTTTTTCAAAGTAGCAGTACATTTACTCAAGTAATTTTGGGGGGTACTTTTTCCACCACTCCCCACTGCAACTTGAGACCATTGGTCCTTGTTCTGTCATCTGTCACCACTGAGAATAGCCTAGCTTTCATCTTCTTTGGAAGTTCTTCCAAGTAGTTGAAGGCTACTATCAAATCCCCCTTCACCCTTCTCTTCAGCAGACTAAGCCCAGTTCCTTCAGCCTCGCCTCATAAGTCACATGTCCCAGCCCCCTAATTATTTTCATTGTCTTCTGCTGGACTTGCTCCAGTTTGTTCACATCCTTTCTGTAGTGGGAGTCCCAAAATTAGAAGTAACACTCCAGATGTAGTCTCACCAGTGACAAATAGAGGGAAAAAATCATTTCCTTTGATCTCCAGCATGTTCTTACTCTTCCTCCAGCTTAATGTTGTCCATAACCTTGCTCAGGGTGTGATCCATCTCCTCCTCCAGGTCATTAAAACAAAACCGGCCCCAGGAACAACCCCTGGGATATTCCGCTTAATACTGGCTGCCAACTGGACATTGAATTGTGGATCACTGCCCATTTAGCCTGACAATCTAGCCAGGTTTCTACCCACCTTATAGGCCGTTCATCCAAGCCATACTTTTCTAACTTGCTGTCAAGAATACTATGGGAGACCTGTCAAAAGCTTTGCTAAAGTACAGATCTAGTGCCCCATCCACTACTTTCCCCATATCCAAGTTATCTAATCATAGAAGGCAAGCATGTTAGTCAGGCAAGACATGACCTTGGTGAATCCATGTTTACTGTTCCTTCCTCTTCTCCAAGTGCTTCGAAATGGATTCCTTCTGGACCTCCTCCATAATTTTTCCATGGACTGAAGTGAAACTGACTGGTCTGTACTTCCACAGATCTTCTCTCTCCCATTTTTAAAAGATGGACACTATATTTGTCTTTTCCCCAATCATCAGGCATCTCTCTCGATTGCCAAAAGTTTTCACTGATAATGACCAATGGCAACCACATCAGCCAACTCCCTCAGCACCCTTGGATGCATCGGATCCAGCCATGTGGACTTGTGCATGTCCAGCTTTTCTAAATTGCCCTTACCCTGTTTTTCCACCAGTGAGGGCTGCTCACCTCCTCCTCATACTGTGCTGCCTATTACAGTAGTTTGAGCTGACCTTGCCAGTGAAGAAAATAATCTATAGAGCAGGCTATAACATTAAATACAAATAGCCCTGTTATATGCAGTATTACCGTAAATTGTGCTCTTTTAGACAATTACAGCAAAACACAGTGATTATTTGGATTCTTCTTCAAGGGTTCTGAAGTCTGGAGATGAGCTGCGCAGACTACATCAAATTAGAGTTCAGAATGTTAATCCTTTTAAGTGAGATTTCAAATGATAATGGATGCAGTGAATCAAATAAGTAAGGTAGAATAGGACACTTACAGGTATTAACAAATGTGCAGACACGGAACTAAATCACAGTATAGATTGCAGAGTAACTCATCTATAACCCCATTATTAGAGAGAATACTTTTATTTGAAGCTCTGTACTTCTCACTCCATACTTGTCATCTGAAGTGGGTTGTGCCCACGAAAGCTCATGATACTATCTATCTATATTTTTGTTAGTCTACAAGGTGCTATAGGAGCATTGCTGTTTAAAAATACTTAGGGTTCTGCTACTGAAAACATGCTTGCTTCTGTATCCTTGCCACATCCATATCTGCAAACATGAGGACATATTTTTGTTAATAAATATATAAAGTCTATTGCAAAGACTTTTTGGCAAAATCAAATTGTTACAGAAGCAAAATGCAGGACAATGTAGCACTTTAAAGACTAACAAGATGGTTTATTAGATGATGAGCTTTCGTGGGCCAGACCCACTTCCTCAGATCAAATAGTGGCAGAAAATAGTCACAACCATATATACCAAAGGATACAATTAAAAAAATGAACACATATGAAAAGGACAAATCACATTTCAGAACAGGAGGGGGATGCGGAGTGGGGGAGGAAGGAAGGTAAGTGTCTGTGAATTGATGATATTAGAGGTGGGAGAGTGGGACATCTGTGAGCTAATGGTATTAGAGGTGATAATTGGGGAAGCTATCTTGGTAATGGGTAAGATAGTTTGCGCATTTGTTCATTCCTTCCCGGAGAGTGTCGAATTTTAACATGAATGACAGCTCAGAGGATTCTCTTTCAGAATTGTTACAGGTTTGCACAAGGAAGTTATGTGCAATGAAGTTATGCTCCAATATAGAAATACGTGCTCATTTCTGGGTAATGCCAGTATTTACTCAATAGTATGCTGAGAGAAGCCATATAAGAACCTATCTCAGAGCTGAATGCTATTTACTTCTCCATGACATAAAATCATTCCAAGAGACACCACATTCTAGAAAAACAGATGATTTAGAATGCTTCCGCTCAGAAGTCAGCAGACAAATGTGTGAAACAAATAGGAACTGCACTGTGAATCAAGGATTGGCCCACATAATCAGACTTTCTGCAGATAAAAGACTACTACTAGCAGACAAAAGAAATTTGTTCCCCATGTTATCTGTAGAAATATCTGTGTAAGACAGACAGACATTAAAATATTTGCTTTATTTCTTATTTGTGGTTATTCTTATACACTGCAGCCATAATTTTTAGGGAATGTAAAATTCATCCTGTTTGGATACTTTGGTTATCAGATAACAATTTCAATTACAGAACTTTTTCAGAATAGTCTGAAAATATGTTCTTTCTGCTCTTTGTAAATAGTGGCCAAACTCTACCTGAGCCCATGTAGTCCCAATGAGGTCAACTGTTTTCTTAATGTAATAAAGTCCTGATCCTCTTAGTGCTGTGTATCTATAATTAAAGCCCTGCATGGATATACATTTTTTTATCTGCATCTGTATATGCAAAAATGAATTACAGCTATCCTGTGGATGAGCTGTGGATATAAAATGAACGACCTCAAATTTGCACCTGCATACACATGTGTGTCCACAAAAATGAGCCATGGATACCTGCAGATATAAAGAGGATATGCGGATTCGCAAGGCTCTACCAATAATTCTCATTTCTCTTTCAGAGCTGGAAGTAATCATCAACCTCTCAATCAGGTCTTTGGTCCTCTACCACCTGCTATTTCTCAGGAAATTCACTAGGGGTCTCTGGGGTTTTTACAATAGTCCTGTATGTGATATATTACTGTATTATACAAGAAGCAAGAAAGTTTCAGAAGCAGCTATTTCACTGGTCAGTTAGGGTGATGTGTATGATGATAAGAACTAAAACAAAATACTCATCCATAAAGCAATAAAATGTCAAAAGGGAAGGCAGAGAACAAATTGTCTAAAATGTGCTGCTACTCTGACCAATCCAATTCCAGAAAATCCAATCATTCCTCCCTAAACAAATCTTTGTGACCTTTTCATGGATCATGTGCTTTTTGTACTTGCCAATACAAATGTATATTTAGGAACTCACTGAAAGATTTACATCTATCACATTGACACACAATACAAATGAAATATTTTAAGTCGCATTTTCTGATTATGTTATAAAATAAATGTCCAGATCTGTTTGAATTCCTGTTTTTCCATATTCTTCCTTCAATCCCTCCCCTCTTCTCCTTTTTGAGACACTTCCCCTCCCTACCCATACACAATTACTAGCTGGAAGCTTGTGTATGTTTTTCCAACTGAATTCAGAAGGATATAAACCTGGTAGTTTTGCAACTTGCCATTTATTCCATTAAATTGAGATATTGTTCCCATAACATGGCAGGATGGTACAGTGGCAATCTTCTCAGATAATGTCAGCTGAATCAATCATTTTTAAATATCGGCCAGCGTGAAGCGTAAAAGTGCTCAGATATGGAGTATCTAAGATGCTTGAAATGTATGAGGTATAATTCATCACACACCTTACCCATGGTGCCAGCAGTATTAATTTTGCCCTTGTACTTATAGTAACATTAGTATATCACATTCTATGCATACATTGACAATACTGTATTTAACATGCAGGTTTCTGAACACTTACTCCCTGCATTAAAAAATAAAATCAAAAAAGGCAAAAAACCAGGCAGTCTCATTTCTTTACAGTCAAACAGCAAAGGTCAAGAAGCTTTACATTCTTCATTTAATATTTCATTCAAAAGAAATTAATCAAGGACTTAATAGTCATCAGTTACTCCAAAAGCATGGTACTAGAGGTACCGCACCTATATACCCTGTTCTTTCAAAGTTATACCCAGGTCTGTAGACAAGTATCGGTCATATAATGATGTGATACATCCTTTAATATATGGTCAGCTGTCTTTTTGTTAAGATCAATTGGAAAAGAACATTCAGCTTTTCAATATATCGTGTTGGATATTCTATTCTAAAATAGTGCACAATAAAAAGAATACACTGTACAAGTCACACAGAAGTCCTATAATTCTATTAACAGTCAGTTGTCAACCTATTGCTGTGCATCAGAGGCTAAAAATGGCATAGCTTTGTTACAAAAGGCTGACCTTTGGAACCTGACCACCTGATGTAAGGAACAACCCTCCACTGGAGAGATGTTATGAGCATCAGGTTGTTAACAGTTCCTATTTTCTTTAACCAGCATTCACATCAGCACTCACAGTGCAACTGAATGGAAAAACAGACAACTTGAATGTCAGAGCAGCAAGCACAAGAGACAGACAACTGTCAGACTACAGTTTCTTTTGGCCATGATGAACTGAGGCCTAGGAAAGTAAAATCCTGTGCATTCAGAAAGCCCATACATGAAGAAGTGGGTTTTGCCCATGAAAACTCATTATACCATCTATATGTTTTGTTAGTCTTTAAGGTGCTACTAGACTATTTATTGAAGTTTTCCTATTACAGACTAACTCAACTACCCCTCTGAAGCTTATAAATTAAATGTTATCCTGAAGACCTACCTCCAGAGCGAGAAAGAATCTCAACTTGCACTAAAATAAGTTTTACAGCCACTCTCATTGAGAAGATGGAAAACATTTATGTTTGCATCAACAGTAGAACAGTCTTTACATAGAGTAGCGCATTGGCCTTCCATTTTCCCCTTTAGCATGTCAGCTTTGAGGCCTACATATAAACTACGTCAAAGCCAAATTATTAACCACTTCACTGCTAGCCACCATCATCAATCTAATCTTCTTGCCCAGGAGAGTGGTTTTCAATCTTTCCAGACTACTTTACCCTTTTCAGGAGTTTGGTTTGTCATTTGTATCCCCAGGTTTCACCTCAGTTAAAAACTACTTGCCTGTTGTGCCAAAATCAGACCTAAAAACTGAAAAATTGCTTACTTTCTCATTTTTACCATATATTATAAAATAAATCAATTGGAATATAAATGTTGTACTTACATTTTGCAGTATAGTAATCAATTAGAGCAGTAGATAAAAAGTCATTGTATGAAATTTTAGTTTGTATTCATGTCACTAGTGTTTTCATCTAGGCAAATATCTAGATGCATTCATGTACTCTCTAGAGCTCTGGGTACCCCTAGGGACATGCGTCCCTCTGATTGAGAACCATTGGCCCATAGCAGCTGAGTAACCCTGTTATTTCATTTATTTGAAAGGACACTCTGTCGGAAATATATCTTTGACTTTGCCTTGGAATTGCAATGTAATGTCTGCTTGTTTCTTTGCTTTAGGCCATTTCCAGTGGCATGATAATTCTTCTTCCTAATCATTACAATATATTTCCATAAAGACTATTAACTTTAATTACCATGGGGAGGAAAAATTACATTTGTAAGCAAGTAAAAAAAAAAAAAAAAAAAAAACACCCCCGAAGTTCTTAGTCTCCAAATTTGGATCCGTTTGCTTTTGTTGCATCCAATGCAATATCCCATTATCAAACATTTGATAATGGCAAAACTGTTTTGGTCAATAAATGTTTAATTTGTTCACCAAAAGTGTAGAAACTTTCCATGGAAAGTTTCAATTTGTCATGGAAAACTGAATGCCCAACAGCTAATATTCTGATTTGTAACTTCCACACAATGCCTCATAGGAGTTGTGGTTTGGTTACCTCATGTCCCTCATGTCTCTTTTGTAGGTCAAATTCCCAGTTGGGCTGCTTATCCCATGATACACTGCTTCCTCTAACCAATATGAGAGACCATCATGTGTCTTGAAAGTGGCAGAGGTGACTTCTTTGTTTCAATTTTCACTGAGAAGTTTGATGGTGACAAGATGCCTAACATAGTGAATGCTAGTGGAAATGGGGTAGGTTTAGAAGTTAAAATTAAAAAAAAAAAAAAGAACAAGCTAAAAATTAATTACTTAGAAAAGGTAGATGTCTTCAACTCACCAGGGCCTGACGAAATGCATCCTAGAATACTCAAGGGGCTGATAGAGGAGGTATTTGAGCCTTTAGCTATCTTCTTAGAAAAATCATGGAAGTTGGGAGAGATTCCAGAAGACTGGAAAAGGGCAAATCTAGTGCCCATCTATAAAAAGGGAAATAAGAACAACCCAGGAAACTGCAGACCAGTCAATTTAATTTCTGTGCCAGGTAATGGAGCAGGTAATTAAGGAATTCATCTGCAAACATCTGGAAGATAATAAGGTAATAGGTAATAGCCAGCATGGATTTGTAAAGAAGCAGTGGATATGGTATACCCATACTTCAGTAAGGCATTTGATGATATCTCACATGGCCTTCTTATCAATAAAACTAGGGAAATACAACCTAGATGGGGCTACTATAAAGCGGGTGCGTAACTGGATGGATAACCACTCTCAGAGTAGTTCACAGTCATGCTGGAAAGGCATATCAAGTGGGGTTCCACAGGTGTCTGTTTGGGGACCAGTTCTGTTCAATAGCTTCATCAACGATTTAGATGATGGAATAGACAATACAATTATTAAGTTTGCAGATTATACGAAGCTGGGAGGGGTTGCAAGTGCTTCGGAGGACAGGGTCAAAATTCAAAATGATCTGGACAAACTAGAGAAATGGACTAAGGTAAGTAGGATGAAGATTAATGAGGACAAATGCAAAGTACTCTGTTTAGGAAGGAACAATCAGTTTCACATATACAAAATGGGAAGTGATGGTCTAGGAAGGAGTATGGCAAAAAGGGATTTAGGGGTTTTAGTGGACCACAAGCTCAAAAGAGGAGTCAACAGTGTGACAATGTTGCAAAAAAAAGCAAACATGATTCTGGGATGCATTAACAGGAGTATTGTGAGCAAGACACAAGAAATCATTCTTCTGCTCTACTCTGCACTTATTAAGCCTCAATTAGAGTATTGTGTCCAGTTCTGAGCACCACATTTCAAGAAAAATGTGGAGAAATTGGAGAGGATCCAAACAACAAAATGATTAAAGGTCTAGAAAACATGACCTATAAGGGAATACAGAAAGAACTGGGCTTGTTTAGTTTAGAAAAGAGAAGTCGGAGAGGGGACATGATTGTGTTTTTCAAGTATTTAAAAGGGGTGTTACAAGAGGAGGGAGAAAAATTGTTCTCCTGGGCTTCTAATGACAGGGCAAGAAGCAATAGGCTTAAACTACAGAAAATGAGGTTTATGTTGGACGTTAGGAAAAACTTCCTAACGGTCAGTATGGTTAAACACTAGAATAAATTGCCTAGGGAAGTTGTGGAATCTCCATCACTGGAGATATTTAAGAGCAGGTTAGATACACATCTATCAGGGATGATCAAAACAGTGCTTGGTCCTGCCATGAGGGTAGAGGACTGGATTCAGCCACTTGAGGTCCCTTCCAGTTCTAGTGTTCTATGATTCTATGATCTTGGGAGATGCAGACTGATCAAAAAGCCCAGCATGTACAAGAAAAGGGGAATATGAAGTGCTTCAAGTACAGTTCCCATGCGACACTGCAACAAGCTTTTTCAAATTGCACTATTTTGGCTCTTGGCTGAAATATTACACTTTACAGCTAAAGCACTTCTATTTTTGCCAAATACATTTTTGCCACTTCTACATTTTCCCGAGAAAAAAGATCTAATCAGTTCTCATCCCATGTTCATGGTCAGTTTAGCTTATAAACTCCTTACAACAGTGACCTTGCCTCTATTTGCTTTTAGGATGCTCTTGGCACACCGGGCAATAAATACATAAGAAAACAAAGCTGCAGCTTTAGACTATTCAAACATGCAACAAGTTTTTCAGTGTTTCTACTGAGCCTTTCCTGCTAATTACCATCTTATTAGAAATCTTAATTTTCTTCTTATCCATCTTTTTAATGCAACTTTAAAAAACCCATTAAGCCCTATTTTGAATATATACATGGAATTTAATAAAGACACAGGGCCTTGAGTGTGCACCTTCCACTCACAGGTGAATTTTACCCTACAAGTGTAGTTAGTGCCACTATTTATAATGACCTTCAGGGTTTTGGTGGTTTTGTTCAGTTAGAGATGCCAACATTGCAATTAGACACCCATGAGTGGCCTGGGTCAGCTGACTTGGGCTTGTAGGATTTGGGCTACAGAGATGTTTAATTTCAGTGTGGACACTTGGACTGGACTGGAGCCCACAGTCTAGAACCCCACGCTGGGGGAAGTCTCAGAGCCTGAACAGCCACACAATGTTTAGACGCATGGTCTGAGCCCCCCGAGTCCAAGTCAGCTGGCCCAGGCCAAGGAAGCTGTGTTGTGGGTCGCTCATTCCCATGTAGCTGTTTCATCTGTCTGCTTTCTTCTTATCCACGCACACTCCAACCAGCAGTGCTTTTCTTTTATATTGATCAACTAAAACTAATGATATGTATACTGGGATTGGGTGATGTCACTATTTCAGGGCTGGTGGATCTATTATGAAGATCTATATTGGAATGTTCAGAAAAGTAGGTTTACGTTTATGTTAGAATAAAAACTTTACTTAGTAACTGTGGTAGGGTGCTGCAACCCCGCACTCAGGAGGTTCCGGGGGGGGGGGGGCAGGAGAAGGGGCTATGGGGCAAGGCGGCCTGCGGAGAAGCTGCAGGGGCTGTGGGAAGGGGATACCCAAGCCCAGCCAGACCCTGGTGCCGAGAACACCGGTCAGACAAGCCAGCCGGTGCGGGAGGATGATGTCACAGCCACGCGACCCAATCTCAGGGCGCCGGTTAAATATAACAGGGCCGGATGCGACGGCCCCAAGGCACTGGGCGAAGACATCACCCACCGGGATGGCGGGGGCTTTGAAAAAAGAGGCCTGAAGAAGGACCTGGAGAGGGGAAGACATGGACAAGAAGGAGAGGAGGCCTAACCTCGAGTGAGGTAACTTGGACCCCAAGGCTGTCGGGAAGCAGGGAACGAAGGTGGCGGGGTAGGAAGTGGCTCACGGCGGAGCTGTGGAACCCAAGAGGGGATGAGTTTAGGGGTTACTACCCCACCCACTGGACAGGGAGCGGTTTCCCTGCCTTAGGGCCCTAAGGCAGGACTCAGGAGAGGAGGCAGGCCCGAGTTCCCCTACCCCATGTCCCTAGTGCTCGAGGCATGACCAGCCAGTACGAGAAGGACCGGAACAGATTTTAGGACGGGTCACGTCATGGGGACTCAATGGAATCTGGATGAGGGTGGCGGTACAGAATAAAAAAGCCTCTAAAGGGACGATTGTGGAGCGTTGACTTTGTACAGTAACTTTACGAGCAGTTTATTTTAATATTACATATATATATAGTGCCCTCAAAAGTATTATTGGAATTTGTTAACCAAGGGTACGTCTATAGAGCAATGTTATTTCAAAATAATTAGCATTATTTCAAAATAATTTAGTCCATATCTACACAGCAGGCAGTTATTTTGAAATAATGGTGAAATACTGTCACGCTGGAGGACTTCTTATTCTGACTCCTGTAACCCTCTTTGTACAAAGAGTAGAGGAAGTTGGAGGAAGAGTGCTCTATTTCGAAATAAGTACAACCAGATACATATACAGTATTATTAAAGTATGTGCTCCATAGAATCATAGAACCATAGAGCTGGAAGAGACCTCAGAAAGTCATCAAGTCCAGCCCCCTGCTCTAGGCAGGACCAATCCCAACTAAATCAATCAAGCCAGGGCTTTGTCAAGCCGAGACTTCAACACTTCTAGGGATGGAGACTCCACTACTTCTCTAGGTAACCCATTCCAGTGCTTCACCACTCTCCTAGTGAAATAGTTTTTCCTAATATCCAACCTGGACCTCTCCCACCACAACTTGAGACCATTGCTCCTTGTTCTGCCATCCGTCACTACTGAGAACAGCCTCTCTCCATCCTCTTTGGAACCTCCCTTCAGGAAGTTGAAGGTTGCTGTCAAATCCCCCCTCATTCTTTGCTTCTATGGACTAAACAGACCCAAGTCCTTCAGCCTCTCCTCATAGGTCATATGCTCCAGCCCCCTAATCATTTTGGTTGCCGTCTGCTGGACCCCATCCTTTTTGTAGTGGGGGGCCCAGAACTGGACACAATACTCCATGCGTGGCCTCACCAGAGCCGAATAAAGGGGAATAATCACATCTCTGGATTTGCTGGCAATGCTCCTCTTGATGCAACCTAATATGCCATTAGCCTTCTTGGCTTCAAGGGCACACTGTTGACTCATATCCAGCTTCTCATCCACTGAAACCCCCAGGTCCTTTTCTGCAGAACTACTACTTAGCTGGTTGGTCCCCAGCCTGTAACAATGCCTGGGATTCTTCCATCTCAAGTGCAGGACTCTGCTCTTGTCCTTGTTCAACCTCATCAGATTTCTTGTGGCCCAATCCTCCAATTTGTCTAAGTCACTGTGGACCCTATCTCTGCCCTTAAGCATATCTACCCGGCAATATGCAAATGAAGCCTGGGAAATTCAAATCCTGGGCTTCATTTGCAACTCCGGTTGTCTACATTACCACCCTAGTTCAAACTAGGGTGGTAGTGTAGACATACCCTAGGAGAGATGGGGGGATGAGGCAGGGAAAATTGAGGAGGGGGGGGGGACAAGCAAAGGCAGTGGGTAAAAAAATATATCAAGGGAAAGCCGAGTCTATAAGCACCTAAAGACTAGATAGTCAAAGGGGGCAGATAAGAACCATTAATTAGAAAACAACAAAGAGTCAGGAAACACTTAAAGACTGATGAAACATCTAGATGGTATCATGAGATTCTTCAAAGACAAAGAACCATTGTTGCCCTCATTGTTTGATAGGTAAGTAATGACCTAACCATCCAGTATCTTGGTTTAATCCAAAGGTGTGAGAACTGAACTTGCCAATGAGGTGAAGCTCCAGTCCTTCCCTGTGTATTTGGCTCCTGTAATTGGTTTGTAACAAAACAGCCACTTGAAGGTCTGTTAATGCATTCCCAGAGAGATTAAAGTGTGCTCCGACAGGCTTTTGTATGTTCCCATTAGAGATATCTGATTTGTGTCCATTAATTCTTCCAGGTAGGTCTGTGGTTCTCAACTGGTGGTCCATGGACTATTGGTGGTCCGTGGTGACTTTTTCGGTGGTCCACAGGAACATTGTCTTAAGTCACACGGCGTGAGCAGGCACCGCCGTTAGGCTATTTCACGCCATGTTTACAAGCATGCAGCGCATCATCCATAGCGTCACCTAGGACGCAACCACGGTTGTTGCCAGTAACATCCCTCTGAGGCTCTGAGAATCAGTGTAGCTGTCACCATCGTGCTGAGCGGTTGCTGTGTCATTCGTCCTGTGCTACATGTGATGGAGGTGGACTATGACAATTTTTTGATTGGCCTGGTGGTCCGTGGACTGAAACGAGTTGAGAACCATGGACATAGGGACTGTCCAGTCTGTCCAATATATATTGCAGTGGGACATTGCTGGCATTTGATGGAATAGATTAAATTACTAGATGTGCAGTTGAATGAGCCTCTGAGTTGATGGCTTATGTGGTTGGCTCCAGAAAGGAATTTGCTTGTATAGACCTGTGCTGGCTATTACCCTAGCTCAGAGGAGGGAAGGGCATGTGACTGGAGTTGTCCTGGACTGCTGGATTAGCCACTGGGGACTGTTGTAGTTTGGGGCCAAGGTGTACAGCTGTATAACAATTGCGACTTGAGAACTTGGGAGGTGCGGAGCTCAGATTAAGCCATTTTGGCCCTGCCTTCCTGAGCTATACAATTGAGTAGGGATCATCAAATACTAGCACTTTTCCCCCATAAAACCATAGTTTAGTACCGACTGAGCCAAAACCTGTTCAATTTGGCTGAGTAAAATTAAGCCTGCTGTTTTTAGAGGGGGGAAAACCCAGCTGCCCTGTTTGGATTGCTTTATGAAAGCTTAAACATGAATATTTAATTCAGAAGGTGGTCTAAATTCACTTTCAAAAACAGCATTGAGCAGTTTTATCTCAAAGGGAATAAGACTACAAATGCTAAACCTCTTTCTATTCATTCTAATCAACTGCACCAAAATCAACTATATTTTTTTAAATGTAAAAAACATAATGCGTAGAAGGATTTTTCAGTTGTAAAGATGTAAATGAAAAGTAAAAGAGAACCTGCATAAATGATACTTTCTGGTGGATTAAATAAATTAATGCATTTTGTGCCCAATACTTTTGGAATATCCAATACTATCTACCCACTCTAACTATATTTTGGTATAGTAACAAAATAGCCAACAAGGGGTAGAAGCTAGTCACCCTAAAACTTCACTGTAGATCATTTTACTAAGGTAGCATTGAGATACACATAGTAAGTTGTATCACAGCTATATGAAACTGAACAGCACGATAGAGGAGAAAAAACATGCCAAAGTTTCAAGCAACTTTCCTTCCTGATACTGGCATTCAAAACAGTCCCAAAGTGCCAACTTTACCACACTGTACAGCTACAAAACAAGAACAATTCCTATGAGACTGAGTAACGCTATCAGTAACTTATTTTCTGGAGTGACACTACAAATATGTAAGTGAATTACTAGGCTAAGAGTCTATTGAGTGACATGGGTGTCACAGTCTTCTCCCTTTTGTCACATCCAATCCTTTTTCCCATGCCTCGAAACACAGTCTGGGTGATTTAACAGGATATGTTGGCCGGTGGCACCCTTATACCAATGCAGCTGTATAGGCCACTTGTCTATGCTGGGTGCCAATCACTCCCACCTTCAGCTGATATATCCAGCTAACCTTCTGAAGTTTGAAAGCACCATCGCTTGGCTTCCCCTTCACCACAGACCCAAAAGCTACAGATAGCTGGGTTGTGGCAAATTCCCCCATGCATTAGAGTAGTTCCAAGCAGGGAACAGAAGGCTAGAGGGATTTAAGGTTTGTAGAGATAGGGGAAAACTAGTGACATGCAACAAAAGCATTATATTGAGCATATATGCTTATGTTTTTTGTAGGATCAAAAAGCCTACAGCCATTCCCAATACTAACCTGACCTGCTTTCTAGCACTTTTCTCTGGGCATGACAGAGCTATCCGAAATCCCTTAAAAACCTGACAAAATCCTACTAGCAACTTCTGCCTATCAATTCATGATGCTTTATAACCATGTGCACAGAGGTAAGCCCTAAAATTCTTTGCCTGAAGCTAGATTTGCATATTGGGCAAGATAAGTGTAAGTCGCACCAGTGCCATCTGTTGGCAGCTCAGAATGCTTGTACTGAATATATTTATTGAAAAGACATTACAACTATATTAACTGAAAAGTTTCACACTGTGTCAGTATGATGCATACTCTAGTCAAATATTTCTTCACTGGGTAAAAATCATCCATAGACATAATTCAACAATTTTTAACTACTTCAGTTTGGATTAAATGACAGAATTAAAGATATATCATCGTTTTATACTTGTTAAAGGCCCCCTACAAGAAAGCCGGGTCACTTCAGAAGCTTTCAGACACCATGGTGATGAGCCAAGTGTAGCTAGAAGACTGCAGGTGCTCGCAAAAAATTGCTCTTAGTTTGTGATAAACCATTTAGAAGGAGTTCAGTCCCCTACCCCCATGGCAGGACCAAATACTATCTAGACCATCTCTGATAGACATTTATCTAACCTACTCTTAAATATCTCCACAGATGGAGATTCCACAACTTCCCTGGGCAATTTATTCCAGTGTCTGACTACTCTGACAGTTAGGAACTTTTTCCTAATGTCCAACCTAAACCTCCCTTGCTGCAGTTTAAGCCCATTGCTTCTTGTTCTATCCTCAGAGGCCAAGATGAACAAGTTTTCTCCCTCCTCCTTATGACACCCTTTTAGATACCTGAAAACTGCTATCATGTCCCCCCTCAATCTTCTCTTTTCTAAACTAAACAAACCCAGTTCCTTCAGCCTTCCCTCATAGGTCATATTCTCTAGACCTTTAATCAAAATGACACTTCAGAATTGCTAACTCTAAACCACCTAAACATTCCAATTAACTATGCTAATAAACCAAGTTTTTTTCACTACAATCCTCAAATTTTCTTCAAATTGCGGGTCAGAAGCTTTTCTGCTCTCTTATGAGTCTGAATGTAGCTGATCACATCAGTTAGAGCCAGCATTATACTTCTGCTGCTCCTCACTACTCCACTCTTACTTTGAAGTCCTTTTGTTATGCAGGTGCATTTCCATTAATGTGAAACTTGAAACCTCTCTGTATTTTTTACAAAAGTCATTGTGAAAGGTCTGTTTCTTCTACTTAGTACATGTGAGCTCAAATTTAAAAAGCCCAGCTTCCCTTCTGGTACTTGCATTTGCCTAAGTAAATATTGATATCTGAGCCTGTATTTCATAGCGCAAACTCGAGAAATGCTCATTTGTGCCTGTAAAATGGCAGTCACCAAGAGTGAGGCTAGGATTCCAACCAGGATGGAAATAGAGTACAAAACGCTTTTTGTGGCTCTAAGGATATTTTGTGCTGTCGTAACATTAAGGCGAGCGCGAGTTCAAATAGCATAGGAAGATTTTTTTAAAGGTAATTAAATATATGGACAAGCTTTATGTGCTCCTTCATTACAAACATTAGGGGTCAAAGTGCAATCCACACCTAAGTGATTTCAGACTCTCTCCCCTCCCATTCTCTGCTGCATTTCTTGGACATCACTGGTGGACATCACGAAGGACCATCTTTAAGTCATTAACTTGTACACTATACAATACAAAGTGTGTTATGTAAGTGTGTTCATTGTGTCCCAAAATTCTGCTCTGAGGGGTATGTAGCCTTACTACAGCATGATGCTTATCTACAGTGGAAAGGGACAGATCAAGACATTTTCTTTCATTTTGTCTTTCAAATATGCATATGCATTCTATCATTTCATACCCCACACCACTCAGCAGTTTTGTTGACAGCTGTAAACCTCATTCTATGAGGAATAACGCCTTTTGTCGACAGTTCTGTTGACAGAAGGCGTTATTTCATCTACACTGTCGTGTCAACAAAGTGGCTTGCTTTGTCGACAGAACTGGATGTAATCTAGATGCTCTTTGTCTACAGAAGCTTTGTCGACAGTATCTGTTGATAAAGTTTCTGTCGACAAAAGCCTGTAGTCTAGACGTACTCTAAAGCTCCCATCCCAGCCTTGGAAGGCCCCAGTCCATTCTTTTCTCTTCCTTCAAAAAATCCTTCAAGAACTACTTCTCCTACCAGGAGTAAAATACGTCAGTCATCAGATGGTGATTAAAATAAGATACACAGGGCTTCCTGATTTTTTATTGAAGAAGAAACAGAAACTGGGCACATTTGTATAAATACTAAGTTTGGCTGCACCCACCCACATCCTTTGTATGCCACTTGTTTATTTATGGGCCAATCTTGCCACGAGCTTTTCTTCTGGTCCATTTATACAACCACAAAGGACCACCTTTAAGTCATTAACAATAGAAAGTGTGTTATGAAAGCCTTGCTGTACTTATATGTAGCATCCTTGATTAGACATGGTATTTTACTAGTAATATCAGCATGTTATTGTGGCACATATCATAGAATTCAAAACATCAACAAATGGACTGAATTTGACAATTGTAGGCCGTTTTTCCAGAGTCCCTTGCAACTTTGTTTTCCTAGATTACTTCTCTGCAAGTCAAACTGATAGGTCATGCCCCTTGACTTGAATTGTCCTGATGTGTAGCAGAGGGCAGGATGCCAGAGGCTTAAAACGTGATTTAGTGAGGGCTGCTAAAACAAGGTTTTATCCCTGGCTGGTAGAAACTTTGCCACCAGAAAGAACTTTCCTCGTACCTTCAGGAAGTGGGCATGGACAGAGTAGGAACATACAGAGTAGATGTAACATATAGGCCAGGTGTAGCCTAAGAGAATTACAAGACAGCCCCCAGGATTTTAAGAGAAAGAGTAGTTAAGTATATCTGGAATTTTTGCACATAAAAAGGAGAAAGCCCTCATTGATCACATTGAAATGAGTCTTTTCCACATTTTTTCTCAGGATAACCTGGCCAGCAGCTGAACAGAACTTCTCTCTCTCTCTGACATCCATCCAAATACCATATCCTCAGGTGACATGTGACTGGATTGGGGTGGCAAGTCCATCCTTCATCCTGGGTTAATCCTTGAGTTATCGAGGGAAGGCAGAGAGGAGGATGGTTGCAGATGCAAACATGCCAGAACTGTTGGGCCCAACCTAGTGCTGGAAGGATAATTTGCTCTTTGTGTTCTTATTTTCCTCAATGGTTGATGTAATAGTGGAATTTGGGGAAATGGGTGTCACCAAGATCCTGACCATTGTGTGATAAACACATCACTCAGAGAGTCTGAGTTGCAACTCCCCCCAGAGTAAAACTCCTTGCACTTGTTCACACGGGCTGTGGAGAGTTGGATTGCAGAGCGCGCGCGCGCGCGCACACACACACACACACACACACACACACACGGTTTTTTGAGAAATGTCCGTTAGGAATTTTCCTCCAGGGTAGATTGGCAGAGGCCCTGGAGGTTTTTCGCCTTCCTCTGTAGCATGGGGCACAGGTCACAGCTGGAGGATTCTCTACATCTTGGGGTCTTCAAACTATTTGAAGGCTTCAATATCTAAGATATAGGTGAGAGGATTATTCTAGGAGGGGGTGGGTGAAATGCTGTGGCCTGCATTATGCAGAGGGTCAGACTAGATGATCAAAATGGTCCCTTCTGACCTTAAAGTCTATGAGATAATCTGCCAGGCTGTTGTGGACCCCTGACAAAAGTCAGAGTAATCTACATGGGAATGTATTGGTTTCCAAGTACTACAGCCTCTGCATAGAGTTCGGAAGAGTGTGTTCTATACTTGTAGGTATAATAGATCCCACACAATGGCATCTGGTATCATCTGGATTGACTGACTGCAAATACAAGAGAGTCTGACTGCTTTTAGCTCCAGCACATTGATGTGAAGCGTAAACTTGGGGGGGGGGGGGAGACACTTTCTTTGGTCAACCCATCCCTCCCTGTGGCTTCTTACCTTAGGAAGGGTGCATCTGTGGTTATAGTCTTTGTTGGAACTGGGAAGTTGAACGCTACCCCCATACATAGCCTCCTTTACTTGAGGGGAGAACAGAGGACAATTAAGATCTTTTGGGAACTCTGACAAGGTGTGCATACTCCCACACTAGGCTGGAAGAGGTAAACACCACACTGTAGAGAGCATGGATGGGGAGCCTTCTTTCTTGTCCTTATGAGAATACTATGTTTTCTCTGTTTGTTCTCTAAACCAGTGGCAGCGGTGGAAGTAAAGATACTGAGTCATCCAGGACCAAACAAGGGCTACTCCCACTTTCTTCGTACAGGGGTGAATTCCCAGCCTTCGTGACTTTCTCCAGGAGAAAATTTTACATCCAAATTTTCCTGCACTGCTTAGCCCTAACTCAGGAAAACATGAAGATACCTGACCTAGAAGGGAGGAGGGTTTCCTCCAGGGAGTGCAAGTAGGTTCCATGGAAGTCTATGAGCAGGAAAGGTTTGGGTCTCTTCATGTAATTTTTGAAGCTGAAGATGGTTGGCATACTTTCCTGCAATCAGATGAAGGGAGTTAACAGCAAAACTCCCTGGCCTGGAGAGAGAGTGTGTCCAGAAATAGGGAATCAAATCCCTACAACTATGTCTTAATTCGCTCTACCGTAAAACTAGCTGACTATGATTTTTTTTTAAAAAAAGTATTTACAGAGAAAGGCTGGAGAAGTCAGCACCAACACCCCATCCTACAGCTGTAAAAAAGAACTGAGCTGACAGGGTCTCCTTTATTCTCTACATGCAGAGCATGAGGTGAAGGTGTGCATGTGCAGATCAAACAGACACTGTTGCAAGGGGTAAATCTCTGGTCCTGAGTACAGGGAACACGTATACAAACTAAAGCTCACTACATGTTGTGACTGACTCCCAGCAGAACTAAAAGTTGTTCTATTTTAAGTACATTCACAGTCCTTCTGGAACAAGACTGGATCCAAATACTTCATCAGCTGACCTCACAACTGCCGTTTTAGCAGGGTTTTATATTCTTCCTTTTCAAGAGGAGTGAAGTCCAGAAGTGGTTTTTTTAGCAAATGAAAGATTTGTCTTATTTGAAAGCTAACAAGTATGTCCAACTGTTCAAACCAGAACTGCAGAAATCTGGTGGTAAGTATTACTGCGCTGATCTATGACAATATCATTTCCCTACATTGTGCTGGTGGAGAAATATTAAAGTTTGGTCCCCCTAGAACAGTCAGCTGCTACTGGGATACACAGAGTACAGTTTTCAGTATTTTATTTAAGATCTAATTGTTCCCTACTGAATTGACTGAAAATTTCCATCATCTTCAATAACAGCAGGGCTCCTTTGGCCTTTTTATCAATTCCCTTAAGAAATAACATCTCATCTTTCCCAGAAAGCACAACTTTTCTACCTTAATTCTGCAGCAAACTATACTTCTGAAAACGTTTATTTGTTGTAGGCATTCATAGTTGATATGCTGAGTTGTGCATGCTCTGAGTAAAACAAAGAGCTTTAAGTTGTCAGGTGAACAGGATTCAAAACTCCAAGCAGGTGAGTTCCATTTGGACATTAAGTGCACAAAGTATATCACACAAGCACACTGTTTTGTGTATTGATGAATACCCATACATAGCCTAAATTTTCAAAGTGACTAGTGATGTTAGGTGTTCAAGGTCTTAAAAAGGGTTTGATGTCTAGAGGTCAAATGGTTCAGCCTTTCTGGAAAAGCAAGCCCCTTGAAGAAGTCTCAACAAGTCTCCCAAAATCACTCATCACTTTGGGTACCATCTACACAGTGTACCATCTACACTTCGGGTACCATCTAAGGGCAAATCTCAAATTAAGTCAATTGAGTAGCTGAAGTCAAAATAGCATCAAAAGCTGAAGTAAGCCATCTACAAAGCAGGAAGTTGAAGGAAGAACGCTCTTCCTTCGCCTTCCCTTACTCCTAGTAAAATGAGGGTTACAGGAGTCAGTAAGAAGTCCTTGAACTTGCCATTATTTTGAAATAATAGCTTGGGATGTGGATGCACACTATGTTATTTTGGAATAACGCTGCTGTGTACACATAGGCTTTGAGAGTCCATATGATCTGAAATGTGTATTTGGCCCTATGCTACTACAAGTGCTTCCTATTAAAAAAGTAGGCAAATACCACACGGTAGCCAGACTGTGGTTGGCAACTGGGTGGATGTAAAAGCTAAGCAGGAAATGCAAGACGTGTCCTCCAACGATAAAATCACAGACCATGCACAGGAAGCTCTCATTGTGAGTGGCCTGGGTCATGAAGAAGGTAAAATCCCTTTGTAGTACTCTTGCTGATATGGCACAGGTCCACTCTTAGCTAAAGCCATGGCTAAGAGTCACAATACTGTCCTATATTTAAAATTCCTACACCAATAAGATACTTAAACCAGCCACTGTTGATCAAGAGTCTGATGGAGAAGATGGGTTTATTACACACACTAGCTGAACCAGTTTGCTATATTAAGTGTACATTTACAACATGACATTTATTAACAACTAGCAGATTTACCTGGCACGGTCCAGCTCCTTCAGGGTAGGGAGCTGGCATTGTGTGTGTTGGGGGGATGCACATGTGCAGGATTCAGGACAGGGACTTAGGAATGTGGGGGAGGTGCAGGAGGCTAGGGGTGGGATGATAAGGAGGGTCTCAGTGGGGAGGGTCCCATTCAGCATGGGCCTTCTCTCCCCCCCCCCCCCCCCCCCCCAAGCCTCCACTGGTCACCAGGGCTTTTTTCCTCTCCCCCCAGTCCACTCCAGCCACCAAGGGCATTTCTCCCCTCCCCCCCACAGGTCCCCTGGCCATGAAGGGTTTCTCTCTCCCAGCACCTGCTGGATGCAAGGGGTTCTCCCCCCCCCAAGCCCTCCCCCCTGGCTGCCAGGGTGTTTTCTCTTCCCCCATTCTCTTCCCGGGCACCAGGGTCATTTCATCTTCCACTAGCCCCACTGGCCACCAGGGGCATTTACTCCCCCTCTTCTGGTGCTGTGGCCAAGGGCTGGGAGCGGGGGGGGGGGGGGGGGGGAGTGTTTGAGGCCCAGGGGCTACTTACCTGTGTGCTGGCAGGCAAGATGGTGGAGCCCCAGCCCTACGGGCCACCCCCTTGGTTGTGTGGCTGCCCCCAGTGAACACGCTGCAGGATAGCATTCCCCTGCAGGCTTGCTGCCCTCAGTAACCACTCGAATATTACATCCCTCCAAACAGCAGCCGCTCCCTTTGCATGCTATAGAAAAAAGTGTCCTTTCCCCAAGCTGCTGGTGATCCAGGCACACGGGCTCCCTGAGCTTGCTTTAAGTTAGGAGAAGAAGCAGCTGCATACCAAATTTGATGGCCCTAGCTCTTACTGTGGAGGAGGAGTTTTTGAACAAATGGACTTGCAGACAGACACACTCATATAAATGCCTTGAATAATATTTAATTAGACTACATGTTTGTCTACATGGACACGTTTCACCAATTGTAATACTGGTAAGAGTACTGGTGTGGATGTTCTTATTCTAGAGAAAAAGTGGCTTTTGGCAGCTTAATTTAAATTGCTTCTAAAAAGTGACAAACTGCATTAATTCCGTGTGTTGAACTGACACAAATGACTTTTTTTCTTTCTTCCAGTTTAGGTTAGCCATGGTGATTTTAAGTTAACACTTTACCTTTTGAGATAACATTTTCATGTGGAAAAGCCCTGATGCACAATGTTAAAAAACCACCAACACACCACTAACAACCTGCATGACTTCTATCATGGCATTCATTACTTTCACGCCAGGAAAATTTGGGTTACTACATACAAGCAGCTCTATTGTTTCTCCAAAAATTGGGATCACATCTGTGCTGAATGGCAGCTAGGCACAGCCATCTGTCACTTTGGGGTTTGGCACAGAAAGATGAGGTTCTGTAACCAGGTAGGGATCAAGGGATGCTGATAACAGCCTCAAGGCTTCAGTTCCCTACAACCTCACATTGTGCTGCTTTTGTAAATCTGTTTCTGGAAACCACATTCAGTGCAATTCTCTGATGCTCATGTTTCATAGTTGCAGTTTTGAAAATGGGAAAATGGGAAGCTTTTGTTCTATCAGTGAGAAGAAGCAAAAAAATGGAATAGTATTGTTCAATATTTGTGAATTTGGCCCAAATATCATCATAATTTAATAACCTTTGATAATTCCTTTATTCCCAGGCAGGGATCTAGGGCTATAGCTTTTATGTTGTTCATTTTGTCCTCTGTGTGCATGTCTTTGCCTTTTGTGGCTTTCCTTGCCATCCCAATGAATTATTCCAATATAGTGAACATGGCATTGTGGACCCTGCTTCAGCACACTGCAAGTTCAGCTGTGTGCTTGGCTGCTCTTCTATTGGAATGATTAGTGCACTGTTGTAGGTTCTACATGTCCAATTAGGGTGGAGCAAGCTGTAGAGTCACACCCTGGTTTACCATGCACTAATTTGCAGTGTAGACAAGCCTCTACACTGTAAGGCTGTGTCTACATCGGGCCACTTATTCCGGAAAATCAGCCGCTTTTCCGGAATAAGCTGCGAGCTGTCTACATTGGTCCCTTGAATTTCCGGAAAAGCAACGACACTCTACCGTACAAAATCAGCCACTATTCCGGAAAAGCTATGCTGCTCCCGCTCAGGCATAAGTCCTTATTCCAGAACACTGTTCCGGAAAAGGGCCAGTGTAGACAGCCCAGTAGTCTTTTCCGGAAAAAAGCCCCGATTGTGAAAATGACAATCGGGGCTCTTTTCCGGAAAAGCGTGTCTACATTGGCCAAAGATGCTTTTCCGGAAAAAGGGCTTTTCCGGAAAAGCATCTGTGACCAATGTAGATGCTCTTTTCCGGAAATACTTGTAACAAAAACTATTCTGTTTTCAGCATTTCCGGAAATTCATGCCAGTGTAGACGTAGCCTAAGAGGCTCAGCCTCTAACTGACAAGTCTCTCATTGTAAATTGTTTTCCCCAGATGCAGTTTGTGCATCTTCTGCACCTGCTCCAATTTTTCGATATAAAACTTTAAAAAAGTGTTGCCATCACAACTGGGTGCAGCGTTCTAGAACTCCCTTATCAATGCCAACCATGGAGGTAATAGTCAGCTCTCTACATCCAAGAGTTGCATTAGTCTGTGCGCCACAGCATCACATTAGAGTGCACATTCAATTATTTCTGTGATACAAGCCATTTTAGAGCTGCAGCTATCCAGGATATAATCCTCCTTTCTATAGGTTTGCCCTGCATTCCTTGTTCCTCGATGTTTCAGCTTCAAACCAAATGTGTTTTAATACATACAATTGAAAATAGACCGAACTTACTGAGTGAGCCAGATCCTCTTTACTCTTCATTATTTACCACTCATTTAATTTGTGTGAGTATGTCTACATAGCAGTTATTTCAAAATAACTTTGCCAGCATCTACACAGCCAAACTGCTATTTCAAAATTAAATCAAAATAGCAGAGGGCTTATTTCAAATTGGTAAACCTCATTCCACCAGGAAAAGTGCCAATTTTGAAATTGCTATTTCAAAATAAGCTCTGTGTAGACATTTATTGCAAAATAGGGGGCCTCCAGCCTTCCCAGGGTGCCCTTGTGGCCACAACCAAGAAAACTCTTGTCCCTTCCCCCCCTCCCTGGAGCCCTTAAAGGGGTAGACTCTGGCCACAGTGCCTGTGCCAGCTCCAAGCCTGCCAGCCCACAGCCAGCTGTTGCTGCACCTGACCCAGTGGCCCCAGCATGAGCCAAGCAGCCAGTGCCAGCCCTTCACCGCTCCCCAGGATCAGTCTGCCAGCTCCCAAGAGCCTGCCAGGGACCAGAAAAGGCAGGCGCCTGCCTGGTCCAGTGCGGAGATTAGGGACCTAGTTCAGGTTTGGGGGGGATGCCTCCAATGTCCATGACCTCCACATTAAATGGAGGAACGCTACTATCTACGGGTGGATGGCTGCCAGCCTGGCCACCAAAGGCCACATGCGAACCCAGGAGTAGGTTCGCATGAAAATAAAGGAGCTGCAGCAGGTGTATGCCAGGGCCACAAGGGGCAGCTCTCAACAAGGAGCAGTTCCACATCCTGCCCCTATTTTGATGCCCTGGACCCTAACCCTAACCCTTAACCTTTAAGCACAGATCTCAGATAGCCTCAAGCAGCAGCCACACAAGGTAACTCCTGACCTGATGCCCTGCCAGAACCAGTTCTGGACAGCCTTAAATGTGATTCAGCGTCCTATCAGTATGGACACGCTATTTCAAAATAGCAAAACGCTATTTTGAAATGCATTTTGTGTCTAGATGCGTTATTTCAAAATAAGCTATTTTGAAATAAGATATTTCGAAATAACACTGTAGTGTAGACTTAGAATCATAGAATCATAGAATCATAGAATAATAGGACTGGAAGGGACCTCAAGAGGTCATCGAGTCCAGCCCCCCGCCCTCAAGGCAGGACCAAGCTCCACCTACACCATCCCTGACAGATGTCTATCTAACCTGTTCTTAAATATCTCCAGAGAGGGAGATTCCACCACCTCCCTTGGCAATTTATTCCAATATTTGACCACCCTGACAGTTAGGAATTTTTTCCTAATGTCCAATCTAAACCTCCCCTGCTGCACTTTAAGCCCATTACTCCTTGTCCTGTCCTCAGAAACCAAGAGGAACAAATTTTCTCCTTCCTCCTTGTGACACCCTTTTAGATATTTGAAAACCGCTATCATGTCCCCCCTTAATCTTCTTTTTTCCAAACTAAACAAGCCCAGTTCATGAAGCCTGGCTTCATAGGTCATGTTCTCTAGACCTTTAATCATTCTTGTCGCTCTTCTCTGTACCCTTTCCAATTTCTCCACATCTTTCTTGAAATGTGGCGCCCAGAACTGGACACAGTACTCCAGCTGAGGCCTAACTAGTGCAGAGTAGAGCGGCAGAATGACTTCACGAGTTTTGCTTACAACACACCTGTTGATACAACCTAGAATCATATTTGCTTTTTTTGCAACAGCATCACACTGTTGACTCATATTCAACTTGTGGTCCACTATGACCCCTAGATCCCTTTCCGCCATGCTCCTTCCTAGACAGTCGCTTCCCATCTTGTATGTATGGAACTGATTGTTCCTTCCTAAGTGGAGCACTTTGCATTTCTCTTTATTAAACCTCATCCTGTTTACCTCTGACCATTTCTCTAACTTGCTAAGGTCATTTTGAATTATGTCCCTATCCTCCAAAGAAGTCGCAACCCCACCCAGTTTGGTATCATCTGCAAACTTAATAAGCGTACTCTCTATCCCAATATCTACATCATTGATGAAGATATTAAACAGTACGGGTCCCAAAACAGACCCTTGAGGAACTCCACTTGTTATCCCTTTCCAGCAGGATTTAGAACCGTTAACAACAACTCTCTGACTACGGTTATCCAGCCAATTATGCACCCACCTTATCGTGGCCCTATCTAAGTTATATTTGCCTAGTTTATCAATAAGAATATCATGCGAGACCGTATCAAATGCCTTACTAAAGTCTAGGTATATGACATCCACCGCTTCTCCCTTATCCACAAGGCTCGTTATCTTATCAAAGAAAGCTATCAGATTAGTTTGGCATGACTTGTTCTTCACAAACCCATGCTGGCTATTCCCTATCACTTTATTACCTTCCAAGTGTTTGCATAGGATTTCCTTAATTACCTGCTCCATTATCTTCCCTGGGACAGACGTTAAACTGACCGGTCTATAGTTTCCTGGGTTGTTCTTATTCCCCTTTTTATAGATGGGCACAATATTTGCCCTTTTCCAGTCTTCTGGAATCTCCCCTGTCTGCCATGATTTTTCAAAGATCATAGCTAAAGGCTCAGATACCTCCTCTATCAGCTCCTTGAGTATCCTGGGATGCATTTCATCAGGACCTGGTGACTTGCTGACATCTAACTTTCCTAAGTGACTTTTAACTTGTTCTTTGTGTATCCTATCTTCTAAACTTACCCTCTCTCTGCTTGTATTCACTACGTTAGGCACACCTCCAGACTTCTCGGTGAAGACCGAAACAAAGAAGTCATTGAGCATCTCCGCCATTTCCAAGTTTCCTGTTACTGCTTCTCCCTCCTCACTAAGCAGTGGGCCTACCCTGTCCTTGGTCTTCCTCTTGCTTTTAATGTATTTATAAAAAGTCTTCTTGTTTCCCTTTATGCCTGTAGCTAGTTTGATCTCATTTTGTGCCTTTGCCTTTCTAATCTTGCCCCTGCATTCCCGTGTTGCTTGCCTATATTCATCCTTTGTTAGTTGTCCAAGTTTCCATTTTTTATATGACTCCTTTTTTATTTTGAGATCGTGCAAGATCTCCTTGTTAAGCCAAGCTGGTCTTTTGCCATATTTTCTATCTTTCCTACACAGCGGAATTGTTTGCTTTTGGGCCCTTAACAACGTCCCTTTGAAATACTTCCAACTCTCCTCAGTTGTTTTCCCCTTCAGTCTTACTTCCCATGGGACCTTACCTACAAGTTCTCTGAGCTTATCAAAATCTGCCTTCCTGAAATCCATTACCTCAATTGTGCTGGTCTCCCTTCTACCTTTCCTTAAGATCATGAATTCTATTATTTCGTGATCACTGTCCCCTATACTGTCTTCCACTTTCAAGTTCTCAACTAGTTCCTCCCTATTTGTTAAAACCAAATCCAGAACAGCTTCTCCTCTGGTAGCTTTTTCAACCTTCTGAAACAGAAAGTTGTCTCCAATGCAGTCCAGAAACTTATTGGATAGCCTGTGCCTCGCTGTGTTAGTGTCCCAACATATGTCTGGATAGTTGAAGTCCCCCATCACCACCAAATCTTGGGCTTTGGATAGTTTTGTTAATTGTTTAACTTAAACCTGCTGATGCCACACAGGGTATCAGCACTGATTTTATACTTCCTTCCAGATCATTGATAAAAATGCTCGGTAGCATCAGGCCTCTTAGGCTACATCTACACTGAAGTATTATTTCGGGATAGAGGTATCCCGAAGTAACTATCCCGTGTCTTAACAGCAAGCCTGTTATTTCAAAATATAATGGGCTTGCTATTCCAACATCCCCGTAAACCTCAAGGAGTAAGGGATGTTTCGGAATAGCAGGTTGTTTTGAAGTAAGTGCTGTCCAGACAGTGCCAAATTACGAAATAAGCTATTTTGTGTAGCTCAAATTGCGTATCTTATTTCAACCTATGGTGCAGTGTAGATGCACCCTTATTGATCCTAGCAGAACCCCACTAGAAATATCACCAATGATGATTCCCCACTGACATCTACCTTTAAAGATTTATCAACCCAGTTTTAATATGTGCGCTGAAAATTGGCACTAAGCAATATTAATAATCAGAATGTCATGCAGTATTAACACCTCGCATACATCTCCACCTTTATCATCAATAAAACACAATCTTGTCAAAGAATGAAAGCAGGTCAGACAAGATCTGTTTTCTATAAGCCACGATGGCTGGCTTCAGTTTCAATCCATATCAGGTTTTCCATTATTTTGCCCAGGATTGATGTCAGGTTAGCCAGTATAGGATGACTCTGGTCACCCTCCTTGTCCTTTCAGAATATTGGCACAATATTAGCACTCTTCCAGTTCTCTGAAATTTCCCAGATATTCCAAGATTTATTGCAAATTAACATCAGCAGGCCAGTGTGATGGGTTGGATCCCAGAGATCCTCCTGAGACAGTCATCTGATGTACTCATCATATCACTGATCCTGCCTACCAGCCTTCTGGGGCACGCCACCTTGTTTTGCTAGGCCAGATGTTCTGATCCCCCCCAGAAAAAGGTAGCGAGTTGGTGTAACAGCCCCCAGCAGAGTAACACAGATGCTGATAACAGCTCAGCTCTGAGGCTACAACTACGCTACAAGCTTTTTGCGCAAAAACCGGCAGAGCGTCTACACCTCAAGCGCACTTTTGCGCAAGTAAATTGGCAGAGGAGAAGGCTTTTGGTGATACAGTTATTCCTCTCCTCATGAGGAATAACTCCTTTTTGCGCAAGAGTTCTTGTGCAAAAAGGCAAGTGTGGACGCTCCATGGAGGTCTCTCGTCAAGAAACCCCTATCTGAAAAAGCACAGGTGCTCTGATGGCTCTTCTGTGAATGGCAGAGTTTTCTTGCACAAGAACATCCATACAGTGTGGATGCGCTCTTGCCCAGGAGTATATCACTTTTGCAATGCAGTTTGAAGTCTCGATGCGCTTTTGCGCAAGAAGTTTTTGCAGAAGAACTCTTCCACAAAAGGTTTCTTGCATACAAACCCTGTAGTGTAGACAAAGCCTGAGAGGGCTCATTTTTTAACATCTGACAGAACCCAGGACAGTCTCCCAAAGAGACCAAACCCCCAAATGAAGCCATCTTACTCTGTATAAAAGTTTTACATACAGAGAAAGAGATAAATGTACAGCTGTTGTTCCTCTGCCCCCCGGGTAACAATTATTTACATTGGATTTTATAATAAACAGAAGAAGAATTTAAGTGGCTATATGTGATGACAGATTAAAGTAAGTTACTAACCTGAAACAAAACACGCCAGATAAGCCTAAATACACTAAGTGACGTTGTTACAAATACTATTTTCTCACCCTAGTCCTTATTTCTGGTAAAGTTCTTTAGCCCAGAGCTGATTTTTTTCAGAAGTGGGCCCAGCTTTTTCTCCACTCCTCCACCCCCTTAGAGTTCTGATTCTAGCTCTCTTTTGTGATGGGAGGCCTGATGACCCTCGTTGTTTACTCTCCATCCCTTAAATAGAATTTCCCCAGGACAGGAATCCTTAGTTCAATTCTTCCCTCCCAGAAGAGTACAAAATTCAAGATGGATTCCAGCTCCAGGTGCCATAGTCACCTGACTTTGTAGGACCAACCCCAACCCACCTTTCCTGGGGAAACAAGACTATTCACAGATCATTGTCTTGAGCACCAGGCCAATAAGTTCCTGAACTATCATTAATGGCTTTCACTAGAAGAAAGTGGATTAATAAACAGGTTTGCGCTTCATATTTCTAATTTCATATACAAGAAAGATACAATATACACATTCAACGGATGGCAAGGTTTTCCATGAATGATTACATCCTGCATTTTGCATAAAGCATATTCAAGTTATGCACATTCACATTCAAACACATTTCCATAAAAATATGGGGCATAGCGTTACATTGAGATCTTCTCAGACAACTCTTGCTGCAAGCTTTCTGGGCGTGCAGATTTTAAAATGTTTAGTCCTAATATGTGGTCTATCATCCTTTTTGGTTACTAATAGGCTGTGAAGTACTTAATCTACCTCAATTTTAGTACATCATCTGGTTTCCTTCCAAATACTGATAATCATTAGTATGATTATCATCTCCATCTAGGAATGGGTCTATACCATTGCTAGGATTTCTTCCTAATATAATTTAAAAATTTCTTATTGTCCCTTGTCCTGCTGGCCAGGGAACTTCCCTTATAAATTGGAAGTTATGAAGTGCATAAAATTGATATCAATTGCTCTTTCCCATACCTCCCTTTTGTTCCTCTATTATATTGATGTTTGTTAGAATCATCACTTTCTTTCTTTGGTCAAAAACAGCACCATTATGTATTGGTGGCTTAGGGATTGGAACTTTGTAGAAAATCATAACTATAAAACAGGACCCAAACCATAGCAAATTCAGAATCCAAATATGAATCCAGATACAAATGTCATAACTGGTTGTGTATTTCTATAGGATCTAATCTTACAAGGTGTTGAATGTCTTTGTCTCTCATCAACTTCCATGGTAATCAACTATGTTCAGAATTTGACAGGATTAGGCCTATAATGAACCAACCAAAATATCTTACCTGAAGATCTTCAACTCTGCTGGGCTGTAGGGCTTATTTAAAATCTGTATCTTTCATTAGTGTATTAACCAATCACACCCGCAAGTGTTCTCTGTTCTATTCAAGTTGATTTCTACCCAAGGCAGAACAGTTTTCAATATTAGCAATATAGGATCTTGTATAAACCTGGCTAGTAAATAAGAAAAAAAAAACTTTCTTATTCAAGAATCCACATTCCTAAGATTAAAGATAACCACGTGAAAAACAACTAAGAAAAAAATGTAAGAGCAAATATTACCATTGATATTAAGTCTTCATGCCTGCAACATTTCAAATCTATTTGAAAATAATACCCTGTCTTTTCATTAAAAATATCAACATTGGTGGGAGATGTGCTGCTGCTTCATTTCAACTCTCATGGTTGGGTTCTACAAATACGGAATCATTTCCTTCAATTCACATTGATAAAGCACTGGCAGCTAGTTCATCAATCCCTTCCCACAGCCCCCAGTCTGGAACACTTTGAGAACATTGTGCCTTTCTTGGAAAATAGAGAAGCAGCTTCAAGAATTGTGAAGTTTGTATTGCAAACTTCTTTCAGTAATGAAAGAACTATAAAGGCAGGTCTGATCTGTCAAAGCCAACTAATTCTTACACAGCTATTCACATTGGCTTAACCTGTATATCTTACTCATGTAAGTCATCCCCTGTGAAGCCACACTGCCCTCATCTTCCGCTGGACTAGTGTAATTCCATCAGCTTCAGTGCAGGGTTGATGCACCCCACCATAGGACGACTTCTTTAATAAGTCTCAGAAATTACAAGGTGTGAAAGCCCTTAGCACAATTTCATTAATAGTTTAAAAAAACCACCAGAGGAAATAAGTCCACTAGTTCCCAACTCAGATCCTAGAAGCAGTCCAGTTCAGGGGTATGAGTAGTAACCAAGTCCCATTGTTACTTCTCCACACTATCTGCTTTCCTGTTGACATCAGAATGATCATACTGGGCCAGACCAAAGAGCCCATATATCTTGTCCAGTATCTTGTCTTCTGTCAACGGCCAATGCCAGGTGCCTTGTGTACTCTGAACGCATTTACTGCAGGCCCTTATCAGCTCCAGGGTATGTTTCAGAGCAGTTGTCAGGTTCTTCTGTTCCATTTCCTGGGCTCCATGATCTGCTGGCTGGAAGTTGACTATTGGTGGGGAGGGGAGGAAGGTTGCTGCAGCGAGCCCCTGTCTGCAGCCAGCCCAGGCTGCCGCAAACAGTGGCTCAGTCTGGCTGTGGACAGGGGCTGTTCCAGCAGCAGCCCCTCTTTGCAGCCATCCCCGGCTCCTGTGAACAAAGGTTGCTCTGGCCTCTTGCTTCTATGTGCAAGAAGCACAGTCCTTGCACATCGAAGCACAAGGCATTTCTGTTGCTTCTAAGCCCCCTTTGAGAGCTGTGGTATCTGACACTCTGCTCTCTAAGCCTGGTCTATACTGGATCTAGAAGGTCAGCTTAAGACACACAACTCCAGCTACACAAAATGAGGGAGCAAACACTCCCATCAGCTTCCTTTACTCCTCACAAAACAGAGTATCAGACACCAACAGGAGCTGCCCTTAGCATTTCATTTACATTACAGGTCTATACTAACCCCTCTAAATTGAACTCTAGAGGATCAACCTCTGGAGTGTCGATCTTGCAGTAAGTACATATGCATGCCTTCACAGCATCGCATGTCTTCTGGCCTTTGACATTATGAATAGAAGGCAACAAAGACAGATAGCCAAACTAAAAAAAAAAAAAAAAAAAATTAAGGGAGAATGTTTAAGAGTAGATGACATGAATCAGTTTAGCTTATCTGTAACCCAACCTGCACTGTCAGTAACCCAACCTGCACTGTCAGTCTATTGAAGTTACCCAAAGAAGATAGCACAGTATCAGAAAATAAAGTTTTTCTTCCTTTGACCCTGGTAGAACAGGAGCACACACCACCAGCTGAGCTTTTCTTTGAGATTTAAATATTTTTTCCAATCAAAAAGCTGCATTGTTCATAAAATTTAATGCTTTAACTTTGTCCAGTTTCTGGAAATAAATCCTAAAAGGCTCACTGTGGCATGTTAAAAAAACTGCCACCACAAATCTTGGGAATTTTGTATCTAACCTTGCTTTTAAGTGCTTGCATGACTAATAAAGTGTGACATGGCTGAGATTTGCTAGCCTTCTTTTCTGTAACATAAGTTCCAGCTGACAAAATATGGCTAAATTTAGATACCTGCAGCAAACAGGAACCTTCAAAACAAAAAGTGGCTTACAGATAAAAATGAGCTGTGACATGTTTGTGCTCCAACATACTAAAGTTCATATAACCCCTTGTCTGCTGCCCCAATCGCAATTATGGGTTGGCTATGAAAAAGAGTTTGTTGAAATCTACCTATTCTGATTTGCTGTTCCATTGGTGGCAGATGGGTCTCAGAGGGGCTTTTGTTTCCTTAAAATAATGAACAAAAATATTCACTCTGTAGATACAATAATTGATAGAAGAGACAGTCTCAGAAATACAGGGGAAATACCATACAGCAGAATCTCCATTTTATAAATACATGCTATTAACATACTGTACTTTTCGTCTCCTCAATTCACTGCATGTCTTTAAAATAAGAGAATGTGGTCTTAAAAGGCCAAGTCTCCACCACAATATTAGTCATCTTTATATAGGAAACATCAGATGATTTACAAGGAGAGTGAAGCATGGTAAAATGACATCAAATAGGAATGTGGACATTTAAATTTTCTGGCTTAGTCTTAAGTTTCCAGATCTCAGATTTGTTTTGTTTTTGCATTGCACCAAATGGATGTCATAAAAACTGCATAAAGATAATTTAGAAACCCGCAAGTGTGCTGGCCTTACAATGCTCACTGACAGATTTAGTCCCCGTATTTAAAAGAAAGTTCATCTTTAAGTACTTGCAAAAAATATTTAAGAAAAACTGAAGTACCGTTGAAAATTCAATTTTCAAGCTATTAACTTTACCTGACTAATCCAGTTAGAGAGCTGAACAGCTGCTAAATGTTCTTATAACTATCACTTCCTCTAGTTCAGACATTTTATTGCACTTTCAACAGACAAAACTTAAATATACTCCCCAAATAATACATTTTCAGTAAAAGAAATTTAATTTTTTTCTTCAATATTCTTAACAAGGAGTGGTGAATTTATGCCATCCAGGAGATAATATGGAATGATCACTCTCCGAACCGCAAAGAGCATTAGGATTGAGGATATATATGTTTTTTCTGCAAATTTGTTAAGTCAATATAGAGAATGCTGAATGGCTCAAATACATTTCTGAATCCTCTTACCAATGCAGAAAGATGACAAGACTTATCAGAGAATCTAGCAACAATTTTAGCCCCTGGTTCTGCTATGAACAGCTTCCCTTGTCAACCCCGGCACCTCTAGACTGCCCCGCTATGCTGGACCAGCTGATCATCGACACAGCACAGTGGCCATTTTTATTTTAATGAAGTGGGGATTATTTAAATCCCCACTTCTTTCCTATGCCGAATAAACTATTTTACATGGCTCTGTTGTCGGATCCATGTAGTCAAGACATAGCCAAAGTTGCTGGAGCAAAATCATACTGGGGTAAATTCACTGAAGTCAGGGGAGTTACTCTAGGGATTAAATTGGTTTTCAAATTTCAAAGTTAACAATAATCAATTTCCAACAGTATTTTATAATAGAAAAATTATCTTTCAATATGCAGAAGATTCAAATAATTTCCACAACAAGCCTCATTAAAACCCCACATACCTATTGTATCATCTTTGTACAATTTTGTTGCTCTAACTGGTTTTCATATTTAATTCACTATGAATTATTTGTCTTTAAGTGATGATTCAGCATCTTGTTAACTTGTGCTATATCTTAAAATAAGCTTCTCTTTTATTTATGCTAAGCAACAGCCAGTTTCCCTATGAAACATGCACTAGAAACAAGAACAAAATAGCTTTTACGGTTAATGGATCAGAACAATACAAGATAACATTGGAATGACCACAAGACTTTAGACACTCCAGCATGAGAAAAAGCTCACCATATTGGTACTGGAAAATATCTTATAACAGGACATAAGCCTCGTCACATTTTTCTTTTTGAAAATCTATTATTCGGTTACTAAATCTCTCAATATTGTCTATGTGCCTATTCTGTAGTGGTTTCAGATGAACTAAGTGACATTAACCCTGCTGATTAAGATCAATGTACGTGATTCTGGTATTAATCTGGCACTCCTTTGAGAGTTCCACACCACCCAATTACCTAGAGTGTCTCAAATAGGACTTCTGACCCCTTTATCAGGATGACTACAGTATTTACAGTGCTGCCACATGAACTGCTTTAGCTCACAACCTTTAACAGCAGTGGAAGATCACTCCACTGCTGTCACCTTTACTGTGCACCCGGGCTACATTTAGGCAACCAAAAAAGGATTAGCAGAAGCAACAGCAGGTCAGAGTCTGAGATGCCGAGTGGGAATGTGGCCCTGGGCATTATAGGCTGCTATGAGCTGACATTAACTCTCCCCCATTCACCTCTCCTTTTGTAGCACGAAAACCCACAAAGAATGACACCTACTGCGTAATCAGGCCTCTCAAAACAACTCAGAATTCTCTGCAGCTCCTATGATACCAGACTTCTGGCCGTATGGTATCTGGAGCTTGAATACCAGTAAAATGCATCTTGGTGCCTCAAGGACCAATAAAGGGCAGTGGAACACAGGAGTGTCAGAGACAGAAACTTTGTCCTATGATGCAACCCCACCTGGGAGGAACAGAAAGACAAAAGAGGAGAAGTAACGCTAAAAATATCAGAGGAGGGCAAAGGTGCCACACGAGGCTCAGAGATACGGATACCACAATATTATACTTTCAGCTAATTTCAACAAGAGTTCGTTGAAACATGTTAAATATGTTGTGCTAACACCTTACCTCTCTACCCAGAGTTTTCCATTAATATTTTCTGGTTTGGAAGATTTCTCTGTCCTTCTCTTCAGTCTCTACACCTGTTTTCATGTTCTGCTTTGCCCCTTGAAAAAGGAGTGTGGGGGGCATGAAAAGAACGGCAGGGGAGATCCCTTTTACACTCATTTTTCTCATAACACAAACATTTGAAATAAACATTTTCATTTATTTAAAAAAATTGATATATGGCAGGGGGAGGGAGAGAAAGCCGTTTTTTGTCAAATCCTGGTGATGAAAAGTTTCATTTAGCTGTAACTAATAAACAGCAACAAAATACTGTAAAGCCATCAATCTGATCTATTATTCTGTTTTATGTTCTAAATGTATCAGTACCATGACAGACTACAAGTAGTGAAAAGAACTTCTTTGTGCCACAAAACATCATCCGGTACAACCACAAGGATCAAGGCCCGCACAACAGAGCAGGAAACCTAACTCAGCCCCTTGATGAAATAGGGGAACAACAAAGCTAATTGGGATTTAATTGGAATTGGTCCTGCCTTGGGCAGGGGGCTGGACTTGATGGCCTTCGAAGGCCTCTTCCAGCTCTATGATTCTATGAAAGCTATTTAAAGTTCAGTCTTTGGCTGCAGGAATTGGGAAGAGATCATAAACCTTCAGACTGATTCAGACACTGAATGTCTACACTGCAGCATTATTTCAAAATATCTAATTTCAAAATAGTTATTTCGAAATAGCTTATTTTGAAATAACGCGTCTACATACAAAATGCATTTCAAAATAGCTTTTTGCTATTCCGAAATAGTGCATCCACACCAAATGGACACTGAATTGCATTTAAAGGCCAGCCGGAACCAGGTCCAGCAGGGCATCAAGTCAGGAGTTACTTTGTGTGGCTGCTGCCTGAGACTGAGGCCTGTGCTTAAAGGGACTCCCCCTGAACAGTCAGTTCTCAGTTTTCCCTGCTTGCTTGCCTCTCAATGAGGGACAGCAAAGCATTTTGTCTCTGTATGATCTGGTTGCCCTCACTAGGGATATCAGAGCACTCTGCAACATGGAGACAGAGCTGCCCCTGGGCACCCTGGTGCTACTCTTGGATGTGTTGCTGTGAGCCTGGCTGCACCTTCTGCAGGAGGCCATCTGGGAGGTCCCTGAGGGCTGTCAGTCTCCAGGAGACCCTGCAGGAGAGCTTCCACCCTGAGGAGCACTAAGAGCCTCCCTGATCTGCCCCACTGGGGGCTTGTGCCTCATTCCTCCCTCATGTCCTTCCACTTACCCCTTCCTGATGTCAAATAAAATACACGTATTTTCATGAGCACAAACTCTCTTTAACAAAACTGGGGTGGGGGGAATGAGACTCTGGTGAGACTAGGGAAAGGAGGCGTGAGAAGGAAAGAGAGAGGGGAATCTGGAAGGGGGAAGCAAAGGGGAAGCTCAGGGTTGGGGGTCTCGCTGGACCAACTTGATTTTCCATGCAAACCTACTTCTGGGTTCTCTTTGGCCAAGTTCTTGGAAGCCCTCCATCTCATGCCCACCAACAAGTCCCCGGGCATGGATGGGCCGATCGCTGAGTTGTACCGTGTGTTCTGGGACATCCTCTCCATCCTTGGAGAGTGGGGTCCTCCTTTTATCGTGCAGGCGAGCTGTGCTGCCCAAGAAGGGGTACTTCTGTGATCTGAGGAATTGGCGTCCCATCTCACTCCTTAGCACAGACTATAAAATCATCGCCAAAGCCATCTCTCTGAGATGGAAGTCCATTCTGGCGGACGTGGTCTATCCAGACCAGACCTACACAGTCATAGGCCGCACCATCTTTGATAACTTTTATTTCATCCGGGATCTCCTAGAGCTCAGGTGTAGTAATGGTCGGTCGTTCTCCCTCCTGCTCTTGCATCAGGAGAAGGCGTTCGACCAGATGGATCACGGGTACCTCCTGGGCACCCTGCAGGTCTTCAGCTTCGGGCCTGCTTTGTGGGATTTCTCCAGGCACTGTACACTTCTGCAGAGTCTTTGGTCAAGCTCAACTGGACCCTGATCACACTGGTCAGCTTCGGGTGTGGAGTACCTCAAGGCTGCCCACTGTTGGGCCAGCTGCATACTCTGGCCATTGAGCCCTTCTTCCACGTCCTTTGCAAGAGGTTGATGGGATTGGTGCTCCATGAGCCGGAGATGCGGTTAGTCCTGTTGGCATATGCCGATGACATAGTTCTCATGGTCCAGGATCTGGGCAACCTGGCATGGGTGGAGGCCTGCCAAGCTGTCTACTCGGTGGCCGCCTCTGCCCGGGTCAATTGGGTCAAGAGCTCTGGCCTGGTGGTAGGGGTTGGGTGGCAGGCAAGCTACCTCCCACCCATGCTTCAGGCCATCAGGTAGAGCAACAGGTCCACTGCTCTGTCTTAGCGTTTTTCTCTCTGCCATGCATCCCTCTCCACCGGAAGACTGGCATGGTTTAGAGTCCAGGGTGACTGAGCGGTTGTGGAGATGGATGGGACTGCTCTGGTGCCTCTTCCTGTGTGGGAGGGCACTGGTGCTTAACCAACTGGTCCTGTCCGTGTCTAGCACCCTCTCAGTACCCTGGCCCTGACCCCAGGTTTCCTGGATCATTTCCAGCAGCTGATTCTGTGGTTCTTCTGGCCAGGACTGCATTGGGTCTCTGCCGGGGTTCTCCATCTTCCCCTGGAGGAGGGAGGGAAGAATCTGATGTGCTTGCTCATGCGGGTCCGTGTCCTCCAGCTCCAGGCCCTGCAGAGGCTCCTACATGATGCAGTTAGTCTGGTGTGGAGCATGCTGGTGCATGCTTTCCTTCGCCACTTCCGAGGGCTCCGATACGACCAGCAGCTCCTTTGAGAGGTCTTCTGCGAGACCTCTCCAAGCTGCTGGCCTTCTAACAGGACCTCCTCCAGGCCTGGAAGCTGCTTGCGGAAGCCAGGTCCTTGGGAGCCACCATGGTGGCAGACTTCCTCATGGAGCCTCTGCTACACAATCCCCATCTACGTGTGCAGGTGGCGGAGTCCTCCTCGGTGTGCCAGAGGCTGATCCTGGCAGAAGTCACCAGAGTCGGAGACCTCCTGGACTATGACCAGGGAGACTGGACGGCTCCTTGGGCACTCGCTCAGTGCATGGGGCCTTCTACCCTATGTACTCCCCAGCATGTACATCAGGAGGTGGATGCCCTGCCACACACTGCTCAAGTTTATCTCGACAAGGTCCTCCAAGAGGGTGCACCCCGCCCGACCCTCACCCCTGGCCCACCTGATCTATACATCGGCCCCTAGCCCTGTGTACCTTCCCGACCGCCTCCCCCTCATCACCCAAGCTGGCTGCATGCATTGCAGCCGGTCCCCTTCCAAATGGGCCAAAGAGCCATCTGTACGCACTCGTGCTTCACACTCTCCACTTCCCCACCCTTGTGTCCCGCCCAGACACCAAGTGGCAGGATCTCCTACCATCAATCGAGGGTGGGGAACCCTGGTGGGACAGTCTCTATTCCACCTTGAGTCCATGGCCCACTGGGGACATCAGCTGGAGAATCCTACATAGAGCTGTGAACACAGGGGTGTATTTGGAGCAGTTCACCCCCATTCCCAATACTTGCCCCTTCTGTGGTGAGAGGGAGACCCTGGTGCACCTCTACCTCGAGTGCACCAGGTTGCAGCCCCTCTTTCGGCTCCTCCAGAACCTCTTGTTGAGATTCTGGCTGCACTTCTCTCACCTACAAATCTATGCACACCCCATCCATGGCCCCACAAAGTCACGGGGACTCCTGGTCGGCCTCCTCCTGGCTATCACCAAGATGGTGATTTATAAGACCAGGAGCAAAGGTTGGCTGAGGGAGGGGCCTGCGACTTTGGGGCCTATTTCCGATCCTGCATCCACTCACACATCCAGGCAGAGTTCCACTGAGCAGCATCCACTGGCTCTCGAAACCTTAGAAGGGCAGTGGGCGCTGTCTAGGATTCTCTGCTCAGTGTCCCCATCCGGGTCCCTTGTTTTAGCCCTTTGACCCTCATACCCATCCCTGTTTCATCTTTGTCCCAAGTAATTACTTGGTTTTCTGGGCTCAGTGGACCCTCCCCATAGGCTGGCGGGAGGTTCTTTAGATGTGCCTGGGCTAATGCCCACCCATCTCTTGGACTCCAATAGGCACACCCTTTTTCCATTCCTCACTGTCTCCACTAAGGAGGGGTGTATGTGGGAGGTTTGCTGTCACTGTGAGGGCTCTCACAAACACTAGAAGGGTGCTCAGACTGATCCCTTCTGATGGTGATCTTGGCTGACCCCTCCACCTTCCAGTACTCAGTCTCAGTGCTGATTGGCCAAGCAGGTGGCTATTATCCGGGAATACTTAGGTTCAGCACGGGGCAGAAGGCAGTTTAGGGAGCTCATGCCTCTTCTCAGGCTGAAAAACAGTTGCGTCTGGCAGAGAGCTGACAAGTGCAGGCGTTTTGCCCAAAACAGGGAATCTGCCACACAGGGAGTAGGTTGTAGGGGGATGCAGGCCCACCCACTCCACTGTGGCCTAGTCCAGGGCCCTAACAATGGCAGCTCTGGCTGTCCCTGGATCAGCAGGGATCCTGGCTGCAGCATGCTGGCCAGTTCACTTCCATCTCCTCAGCCAGACATGGTAGGCCCCCAGTTCCCTCTGTGGGCCTATCTGGCTTGATCCCTGCTCCTTTAGGTCTGCAGAGAACAAAGACTCTGGCAAGGTTTCCATTAGCTCAGGGTCTGGGATTATCAGTGGTCCTAGCTAGTCTTCCGTGCTCACCAGTTGTCCTGGCTGTCCTAGACAGTCTTCCCCTTCCCAGCAGTGTGGCTGAGCCTCTCACCTCAAAACCTTGGTCAAGGCATGGGGCTTCCTCAGGGGGTAGGTTCTCACTGAGCTCTTAGCTCCAGCCTTTATACTTCCATCCCTGCTCCTCTGTTTCCTGGAGGGAAGACTGTTGCTCTGGCTCTACCCACCAGGGTGTCTTGGGAAGTTCTTCTCCTTCAAGTCAGAGGGAGGCAAAGCTACCTTACTATGGTCCTTTTGTTCTCTTTGATTGTGCTGCTCCTCCGCAATTATTGTCTCTGCGCTGTTCCTGATTCTCTAATGTGCTTGTTCTTCTCAAATACCTGCTGAATAATGACCATCAACAATTGTTGCTCTGTAGCTCATTTCAGAGCACTTTATTCTGATTGGTCAATGAGTCCCAAGGGGCTGGTTAGGGGCAGGACATCAGCTTTGCATGGGAGGGGGTGAATGTGGAAGTGACATCACAAAGGCCTGTTGTAGGACTTCAGTCTATTGGGTAAAAGTAGTGGGGTGGTGGTGACCTCACAAAGAGACCCTAACATCAGCCAGGCTGGACAGAGGTGAAAGGCAGGGACTACTTCAGAGACTCCCCTTTATGGCTTTGTGGAAGGCCATCCCAAAGAGGTGGGGCTGAAATTGCTCTGTTACTGATCCCTTCTGGTGGTGACTGGGGCTATATTTTGGGACATCTGCTGAGACTTCTCAGCCTCCCACTTCTCAGTCTCAATGATGATTGGCTGAGCAGGGAGTTATTGACAGACAAAAAGTTGACCCAATTTCCCAACTGTCATCTATGGCTGTCCTTTCTTTGCAGGCTGTACTGAGGACCTTGTCTGACCACAGGCAGACCATGCTGGGGAACCTGTTGAAAGTCCCAAAACTCAGACAGGCTCTAATACATTTTGTAGGTGAGTATGGTCAGGAGGGGGAAGGAGCCATTTTACCTCAGTGCGGGGGAGAACTGTAAAGGGGATACTTGAAATCCACTTTTCCTTCTATTCTCCTAGCTTTCACCCCAGTGGGCCATCCTTGTCAGGATAGCCAGGACAGTGCTGTGTTGGACCCTTCCTCCCTCAGGGGCAGAAGAAAGAGTTGGAACTTCAAGTGAGGAGCCTGGCTGGCTTTAGGAGTGAGAGCCTCAACCCCCCGCCCCAAAACCTCCTGCCCAACTTCCCCCACACCCACCATGCTGTGTCTAGACGGCATCCCTTTTCCGTAAAAGGGATGCAAACTAGACACATTTGCAACGGGGATTTAAATCCCCCTGCTTCATTTGCATAAACATGGCTGCCGTTTTCCAGCTTGGAGCTTTGCCGGAAAAAAGCGCCAGTCTAGACGCGGATCTTTCAGAAAAAATAGAGCCTTTTCCGAAAGATCCCTTATTCCTCTTAAAATAAGCAATAAGGGATCTTTCGGAAAAGGCTTTATTTTCCGAAAGATCCGCATCTAGACTGGCGCTTTTTTCCGGCAAAGCTCCAAGCCGGAAAAAAATGGCAGCCATGTTTATGCAAATGAAGCGGGGGGATTTAAATCCCCGTTGCAAATGTGTCTAATTTGCATCCCTTTTACGGAAGAGGGATGCAGTCTAGACACAGCCCATGAGAGCCAGAAAAGTCGGACTCCTTCCTAGCAAACAAAAGAGGCATGAACGGAGTTACCTCTTCTCTCTGACTGGCATGGAGATATGGAGGGGATTATCTCACAGTCACCTCATTCCTCTGACCAAGGGTTTTTGGGCGACAGGGGGTCTGTTTCCATCCTGATGAGCTGTTATGAATCAGGAGTTCAGAAAGGACAGAACCAGCCCAGACACTGAATATTGTCCCAGTCTAGAGAGAGACAGACAAATTTTGACAATCCCCTTCTCGAGCTCCATGATCAATGAATCAGATATTCCACCCTTGAGCAGTGTCTCAGCCCCCGGGATGAGGATGGGCTCATTTGGTCTATTGAGCCTGACCTTCCTCCTTCCCCCACAGGAGCCCTGACCTTCCTCCTTCCCCCACTTCTGCATCAGGTCCAGAGTGTCCCAGCAGAGAGCCAAGGCTATAAGGAGCAGCAAAGCCCTATTCTGATTTGCCCTTCCTCTCCCTGAATGTGATGTAAGTGCTGCTTCTGAGTCACCACCCCCACCCTAAATTTGACATAAGAGACCTCTGAGCTAGGCTTTCTGATGCCAGATGTAAGCAAGCTGGCTCTGATGAGCTGTAATGCCTGCAGCTGTAGTGGCTGTGGGTTGGGAGTGTGGCCTCTGGGAAGGCAGAGTCAGAGCAGGGAATGAGAGACTGGAGTCAAGTTCATCTTCTGGTTCAGTGGTGATCCCAGGACATTAAGAGGACCATGTTCCAACTTCTGCCTAAGCCGGGATCACGGCTATCCTTGGGTCCTTTCTTGTCTTCCGGGAGAAACTGTGGGTTTAAGTCCTCATGGAGGGTTCTGTTCACATCCCTTTGCTTCAGGATCCCTCAGGGGCATAAGGAGCTGAGGGTCTACATTTTGGGGACTCTGAGGGGGTGGAGAGTCAGCTGGAGGCATAAATTATTGGAGCAAGAGGGAATATTTCCAGGGAGTGTGTGGAACTATTCTAACTTGCAGCTTTGGATTTTGGTTTCTGATATGGCTCAGGGTCATCTTCAGATTCCTTAGGGGACTGTCCTCAACCACATCCATCAAGTAGATGTAGAGTAATGTACTCCTCTTCTTCCAGGTCTCCCAGGGCTTCTCTGGGACTTTCTCCAAAGCACTGGTTGCCTCCTCCTCCTGCATCTCAAAAGATATCCCACCATATGAGGAGGCCAACAGGTCACAAGTCATTTCAGGCTTAGTACTAACATCCCTTGATAGCACTCGGTCAAGTGACAGCACTAGATCCCCTCCTGGAGCGATTAGTAGAGTCATTCACCCTCCAGAACGGCATCCTGCGGTGCTCCCAGCACTGGAATGGTGTCAGGTGAGTGCCTGCCTCTTCCACCTTCCATGTGCCTGCCTCTTCCACCTTCCATGCAATCTCCTGGTAGGGGATATTTCCCTGCTGGTACGTGCGAAGTCATGGACGATAGTGTACACTGCCAGGAGGCAGTTCTTGGAATGTGATCCATGTTTGCTGATGCTCATCAATACAATTCAAGAAAGAACTTATCTTCAGAGCTCAATGCAGGTCTGATACCACTGGCAATGGTGTGTATATGTGAAAGACTTTATAACTTGGATAGGGGTCAGACAGTAGAGGGTTCAACGCATTATGGGGATGGCCCTGGAGAACTATTGATACATGTAACCCAATACACATCCCTTGTTCCATTCCACATTGCACTATAAAAGATGTGGGGGTCATGTACATACTCATACCCCTCATGCATGCTAGCTTTCCCACACTACACTGTCCTTCAGGGCTACAGAAATGGACAATAGCAATATTATAGGACTACACCACACATACAACTGTGCACAGCAGGCCTAGGCAAAATATAGCTCACAGGCCAGATCCAGCCCACCAAGCCACTGGATCCATCCCACAGGTGCAGTGGGGAGCCCCAGGCAGGCTCCCTTGCTTGCCTCACTCACACCACTCAGAAAAGCAGCTGCTGGGCTGTTTCTCTTTCAAAACTGAGCCCGGAGGGGAGGGAGAAAAGGCTTCAGGCACTGCCTTTGACCCTAGCACAGTCCCATTAGCCAGTTTCTAGCCAGAAACTGGCCAGTGGAAGCTGCCTGTTTGAACAACAGGCAGCCACGAAGCACCATGCCCCCTCGCCTCCATCTTGGAGTTATTCACGCATGCACATGACCCTGAAGCCTGTGTGGGGGTGAGGCAGGCAGGGAGGCTGCTTCAGAAATGTGCTGGGTTTCTGACTCGGAGTCACCCAGATAAATCTTCTGGCCCCTCCATCAAAAATTGTCCACCCATGATCAATGTCTATACTTGTGTACAGTCACAAGTACAGACATAACTTGAGTGTGTCACAGACTGAAAGCCAAGATGTGTAGTGACCCTGATAGGAAGCAGAGACAGACAAAATTTCTCAAGTACACAGCTCATCAGAGTAGCAGGTGAGGGGATTTGAGTGAGGACATTGTCTGCTTCTATTTGTTTCCGCTGTGTTCAGACAAACAGGACTTTATGTACATCTTTAATATAAACAAGTTGATATTGAGAATAGTCCTGGCCCACAACTGAGTTTATCCTAATGGAAATTTTGCATCAAGGGCCTGACTTCAGGCCAACTGCTGCACGCAAAATGAGCTTAGGTTTAATCCTGACTGTCAACCAAAGGTTTGGGCACCAAAGTCTTTATTCACAGGACCAGTCTTACTGACTCCAGTGAGTAAAGATTGCTCGTGAGTGAATAAAGACTTCAAGATCATGTTCTGAGCGATGTGACAAAACTTAAAAACACCCATTCTGCTGGGAAAATATGATGTTTTTCATCTATTTGACAAAATTCATACCATCCTTCAGAAGACCACCTGCCAGCTTATTCTTATCTTTGGCATACTGCTTCTAATTTATAAATTATGTCTAAAAAAAAAAAAAAAGACTCAACCGTCAGTTCTGCCAGTCATATTATGTCTTTGTTTTTTAATTACCACCATCAAAGAGAAGAGACTTTAATACCAAGTAAAATGTGCACAATTTTCCACCACAAAGAAATTCATCAATGTACAGCACAACATGTAATTAATAGTTTCACTTAATAAGTCAAGCTAAGCTCATAGTAGTTGTTTGCCAATACATATACAGAATGTATTTTACCCATTGTTTTTGTTTGTTACTCATCTGGGTGAATCTGCAAATACAGATCAAAGAGATGGGGTGGTGTGACCAGAAACAACTGGATACTCTAGACTGTTTCTATTATGAATGTTCACATCACAGGAGAGTTACAGGGAAAGACTGAAAAAACAAAAACCTCCACTGGCCCAGAGTGCTCAGCATTTATTGCATAGCTGACAGTCTCATTTTCTCTTAATTCAGAACAATGAATTTGTGTTCAGAACTCATGCTTGTTCCTCAGGTACTGATTATAGCTCCTCTGACCCCTGATTTTCAAATTGCTTTTCACTGCCAGCCTCTTATTTTTACAGCCCTACCAATTGCAGATATCCACTTTATATATGCAGATATTCGCATCCACGGATATGGATGCAGATATTTGCGCTTTATTTTTGCAGATAGAGTGTGGAAACTGATACAAATTTAGTATTTAGAACCTTAGAAATTTGCAGATATCCACCAGTATCCGTATCTATGCCTGTGGATGTGGATATTCATGGATCGCTTTTGCAAATGCAGATGTGACTTAATTTAGTATCCACTCAGGGCTCTACTTATCTTAAAACACTGAGGCTACATCTAGACTACATGGCTCTGTCGACGGAGCCATATAAAATAGTTTATTCAGCATAGTCAAAGAAAGGGGAATTTAAATAATCCCCGCTTCATTAAAATAAAAATGGCCACTGTGCTGTGCCAACGATCAGCTGATCTGGCACAGCGCGGCAGTCCAGACGCGGCACGGTCAACAAATGAAGCCTTTGTCGACTGCTCTGGTATGCCTCGTGAAACTTCCTTTGTCGACCACACCGCATCTAGACTGCCGTGCTGTGCCGGATCAGCTGATCGTCATACCATTTTTATTTTTATGAAGCAGGGATTATTTAAATCTCCGCTTCTTTGACTATGCTGAATAAACTATTTTATATGGCTCCGTCGATGGAGCCATGTAGTCTAGACGTAGCCCAAGTTCAAATTTTCAAACTGGATTTCCTAAAATTTAGCACCTGACGAATTCAATTTGTTAAGCACCCACAACTCAATCTAACTTTAAGAGGAAGTTGCAGTTGCTCATTTCCTGTGGAAACCAGGCCCCATATTCAGGTGTCTAAATATGGATGTGTGTTTGACTTTAAGAATCCATAGTTGAAAATGCTGATCTTTGATTATAGTAATAGCCTTAGACATGCATGGTTTTAATGGAGTTGTGATATAAAATTATCCAAAGCACAGGACTTGGTGGTGATGGGCAGTGTTCCTTCTAAGCTGTACGGCAGGTGATTAATCAGCCCCACCCACTCAGCAGCTTAGGTCTCCATGCATGGAGCTGACTGATTGGGCAGGGCTGATTAAGCACCTTTGAAACTGTGCAGCCTCTCAGTTTAGAGGGAACACTGGTCATGGGGGACTTCAGGGCACAGATTATCCAACACATTCTTGGACTGCATTGGGGACAATTTTTTTTATTTCTGAAGATTGAGAAAGTTACAAGGGAGGAAACTGTTCTAGTTTTAATTGTAACAAATAGGGAAGAATTGGTTGAGAATTTAAAAGTGGAACGCAGCTTGGATGAAAGTGATCAAGAAATCATTGCGTTCATGATTCTAAAGGATGGTAGAAAGGAGAACAGCACAATAAAGACAATGGATTTCAGGAAGGCAGACGTTAGTAAACTCAGAGAGCTGGTAAATAAGGTCCTATGGGAAGCAAGACTAAGAGGAAAAACAATTGAAGACAGTTGGCAGTTTTTCAACAAGACATTGTTAAGGGCCCAAGAGCAAACAATTCCACTGTGTAGGAAAGATAGGAAGCCTGGCAAGAGACTACACTGGCTTACCCAGGAGATCTTAATCTGAAAATCAAAAAGGAGTCGTATAAAAAGTGGAATCTAGGTCAAATTAGAAAGGATGAATATAAGCAAACACCACAAATATGTAGGGGCAAGATTAGAAAGGCAAAGGCACAAAACAAGCTCAATCTAGCTAGAGACATAAAAGGTAACAAGAAAACATTCCACAAATACATTAGAAGCAAGAGGAAGACCAAGGATATGGTAGGTCATTGCTCAATGAAGAGGGAGAAACAGTAACAGAAAATGTGGAAGTGGCAGAGGTGCTTAATGACTTCTTCATTTTGGTTTTTACCAAGATGGTTGGTGATGGCTGGGGTCTGGTCTTCGCTACAGGAAAAGATTAAAATAAGATAGTCAATGTATCTTAAATCCCTGTCCACACTTCCCTTACTTCTTGTGAAGAGAAGGAGTACTGGCACCTATGGGGTCACCTTTCGAGTTCAGTCTAGAGGGTCTGGACTTGATGACCTCTCGAGATCCCTTCCAGTTGTAGTATTTTATGATTCTATGATAAGGTATCAGATTTCTGTCCTGCTTTAGTATAAACTTTGTGACAATGAGCAGAATGACACTGGAAGCTGAGCATAAATAAATAGCATACAAACAACTAAATAAATGGATATTGCAGCTCTGAGAACTGCAAGCAGAGGGGTTAATGTCTTTCAAGGTGCAATAAAATCCCAGGTAAATGTTTAGATACTGTATTTATATGTGCATCATTATTTGCAGTCACTTCTTTAATTATTCTGCAGAGATAAAGGTTCAAGTCAGTTTCTCTAAGGCCTCTGAGAGCACAAACCTTGGGCATTACTTATGATCAGCATACCTAATGATTTTGCCTGGAGGAACTATTTTAGATCAATATAAGCTTATAAGAAGCTAGTAGCGTTCATCTGAAATACCCTGGCCTTTAGCTGTTGTTGAATCAGTCAGGGAAAGTGTTAAGTGGGTTCTGTTGACATACAAGCATAGCTGGCTTACTGCCTTAGTGGGAGAATCCTTCATAGAGATAAACAACTAGGATTTGAAACAAGTAGATCTTGGGGGAACAAGCCACAGAAGCTTGCACAACCTGGAGAGAAAGCTGAGGTTGGAGCTTCCAGTAGTATTTTGGGATTCATATTTTTATTAATGAATCAAAACCCAGAAAGCAGGACTTCCTTTGGTTTGATGAGTGGGTACTTTGGAATTGGGGTAGGCACTTTAGTGATTACAAAGCTACTAGCTCAGGACATAAAAGAACCTTAAATCAATGGTTAAAGTCAGCCTTAGCTTTTATCTTGTGACCCCATCTGTCTGTATCCACCTGCTTTCTTATGCTAACGTTGTAACCAGTGGTTTCTCTCCTAGCCAGAGAAGTCAAGCGATCTCTTTCACTTTCAGGAGGACAAGGCTCTTCTACTAGGCCTTCTCCTGCTGGATGCTAGGCTATTGCTATGGATGGTCATTGGAGAAGAGGAGAGGATGGAAGTCATCTTGGAGGACTGGCCAGCTGACGTATTTTGGGAAGCATGTCCAGTTGTGTGACGGACTGAATTCAAGTAGCCATGTTGAGACAGAACCATTCTGATGGTGAGAAGTGAAGAGGGTGGTTTTGATTTCAGCTGCTAGCCTCTCAGTGGAGAAAGCATTAACCCAGCAACTCTGAAGGGAACAGCAGATACAGAAGCAAAGGCAGGCGGGGCTCCAAATGCGCCACCCTTCACCTCAATCTTTCCTGCTCGGATCTGAAGTTGCTACACAGACCGGAGTGACAGTGTTGTCACAATGCTCCCTGCCGGTACTGCCTTCCAAGGGGAGAACACTAGCTATAGCAAGAGGGGAGGAGAAAGCAGGAAACAGTGACCTAAGCTGCTCCTTCCTGGATGTTGAGAAAGTCTCCCACACCCATGCTCTGTAAAATTCCACTTTAATATCCAAAGGGAACTTGGTAAGTGGAGGTGGGGTGCCTATACTCCCTCTCTCTTTCCCCTATAATGAGCAAGCTATTCCCTTGGAGGCCTGCTGCCCTGAGGGAAGATGGTGGATGCACTTAAGAGCCGGGGTCCCTTCCTATTTTCTCTTAAGGCAACTATCACATCAGATGGTAGCAGCAAGATATTTCAGTCGACTGGCTGCATCTCAGTTTGTGCTCAGATGCTAGTGATCAAACTGGTATATGCAGTGCTGAGAGGGAAGAATGGTCCCTCTAGCTTTCACAAATGATGAGACGTAGACATGGGAAATATTTCCAAACCATATTCCAATCTTGATGGCATTTGATAGTATGAGGAAGAGTACAGAAGAGGTGTCTAAAGACCTTCTTCCAGCACTAGTACCAGAAGGAAAAGGAGGCTACACATGACAAACTTTTTTTTCCCCTCCTCTTAGTAACAGTGGCATTGCCAGACTTAGGGCAAGGCTATTCTTAAAATGCTGCAACAGCACAGCTGCACTGTTGTAGTGTGTAAGTGAAGACACTCATATGCCAAGGGGACAGAACTCTCCCATCAGTGTGATATCTACCTCTGTGAGCGATAGTGTAGCACTATCTACACCAGTGATCTCCAACCTTTTGAACCACAAGATCATTTTTTTTCAGTGTAAGTGCGATGTAAGATCTACCTCAAATCCAAATACCCTTGTTCCAATTCCTTCCCGCCCCTCCTTTGAGGTCCCACCCCTTGTCCAAGGATTCTCTCTGCTCACTCCATCCCCTTCCTTCCCCATCCTCATTCACTTTTACCAGGTTGGGGCAGGGATTGGGGTGCAGATTCTGGTCTTGAGCCAAGGAGTTTAGAGAGTGCGAGGAGCTCTGGGATTAGCCCAGGGTAGGAGATTGAGGTCTAAGAGGGGTTTCAGGGTGCAAGCTCTGGGAAGCAGTTTGTGTGCAGGGGGACAGGAGATTTGGTGTAGGACGAGGTTCAGGGCTAGGACAGAGGTTTAGGAAGCAGGCTCTGGCTGGGCACTGTATAACTGAGATAACCCCACTACTTCACCACCTGGGAGGTAAGTCAGGCTTACTCGTGCCTTGGCCCTGCACCACTCCTGAAAGCAGCTGGCATGTACAGCAATGGCTCCATGGCACCATCTATAGGGACTGAGCCCACAGCTTCTACTGGCCTCCGATCCCCATTACTGATCAATGGGAGCTGCAGGAGTGGTGTCTGCCCGCAAAGACGGCATGCAGAGTTCCCCTCCTCTGCCTTTCCTGGGGCTGCGGGGACATGTCAGCCACTTCCAGGAGCAGCAATTGCCACAGGGATAATTACTCCAGCCCCGACAGGTTCGGTATTTTAGAACTCATTACTCAAAGAATTACATTTAAGTTTGAGAGAAATGAAAATTATGAAATGCACATGCCAGTCAGAAACCCAAAATACAACACTTTGCAAGCAGTAAAAGAAACAACCACCCCCACGTAGGCGTTGGGTCGGGAGTGGAGTGTGGAGGACAGTATGTATGTGTGAGAGAGAATGACAGACACACACAGTGGCTACGTCTACACTGGCATGATTTTCCGGAAATGCTTTTAACGGAAAACTTTTCCGGTAAAAGCATTTGGAAATGTGCGTCTAGATTTTCCGGAAAAGCACTTTTTGTGGAAAAGCGTCAGTGGCCAATCTAGATTGCCATTTTCACGATCGGGGCTTTTTTACGGAAAACAGTACTGTGCTGTCCACACTGGCCCTTTTGCTCAAAAGTCTTTCGGAAAAGACTTTTGCCCGAACAGGAGCGGCATAGTTTTTCCGGAAAAGCACTGATGATTTTACAGTAGATTGTCAGTGCTTTTCTGGAAATTCAAGCGGCCAGTGTAGACAGCTGGCAAGTTTTTCCAGAAAAGCGGCTGATTTTCCAGAAAAACTTGCCAGTCTAGACACACTTTGTGACAGATTTGCATTGCTAAGCTCCTTCCATCCCCTTCTCTGTGTGGAGACGGGGTACAGGAGTGGGGGAGGAGAGGCACCCTGACATCAGCGCTCCCCTCCCCTTTCTCTCACACCCGACACAGCAACCAGGAGGCTCCCAAATGGCCAGCTCCAAGGCTGAGGACAGGAGCAGCAGGACAGTGGATGGAGGGGCAACTGAAGTGCCAGCCCTTGAGAGCTTCCCGGCCAAACCAGTCGGGATCACCGATTAGAGGCTCCAAGATCTGGCAGATCCTGAGCTACTGGGTGGTGACCATTGATCTACATGGAGGGTGAGACTTGTGTGACTGCATTGCTGATGGGTGTGGATTATACCAATGTAAATTTGTAGTGTAGACCTGGCCTTTGGCTCATCTGTCTGGAACACTTCCTAGTGGGATAGCATCCTCTCCAATCCCACCAGATGCACATCACCAGGTTTGGAAGAGAGCCAGCAAAGAGACTAATTTAGCAATAGTGAAGACACAAAAATCCCAGCATGCTGGACATGCCTACTGCATCTTATCCTAAGCCTTTCCTTCTTATGGGTCAATAGGGGGTTGAGGGCACCATTTATAGCCTTATGAGACTCTCAGAGAGACTTGACCTTATGTTCTCTTTTAGAAAACCTACCCCACACTATTTTGGATTCAACCCTCCCCCTTATTTTAATAAAGCATGTGTTTATCAGAGGAAGTTATACGATAATAAATTATTAAAAGTCACTTGTCATGCTTAGTGCTGATTGTTTGCTATTTACATTTCACTCTGCTTCAAACAGCAAAATAGGTAAGTGAGTTTGGCATGCAGGAAAAAGTTTAAATTCAAAAATATAGGCCTTCAACTTTTCCCCCCTGCAATTATGCAAACTCTTTAAATTCAAAACCTAGGTAAATTCTGTTCTCCCATATTTACACTTAGGTAACTGACCAGAGCTCAGTCTTCTCACTTCACGTCAAAGCTAACTGACAGTTTTCCTTAAATATAGGGAAGTCTATACAGAAATTATACAGTCAAGTAAGTACGTTCGTTGGCAGGTGTCAGTGTGACAAACAATTCAGAGAGCTCTGTAGAGATGAACATTCTGCATCCAAAGTCCATATATAGAAACTGGTATCTTGTGTGTAGGGCTGATCTAGAATTATATAGGCACCTACACACAGATGGAGCAGGGCTGTTGTGCTTCTTTCAAGCTCTTGAAAGGGGACAGATGTAGCCAAAGCAGAATGTGCGAGCATGTGACTATGCACATACACACATGCATCATAATGTATTGGTGCATAAGTTTATTTATTATTTGGTTTTAGATGAACTCTACAGCCAACGGGAACACTCTGGCACCCTCCATGTATATATTTAGAAACACAAGAGCACAGGAAATGCATCATTTTGCTAGGAGGGATGTGACAAACTATTTCAGTTTCCCATTGTACTTGCCCACTAGACAAAACTCCTATGTTCAGCTACCACTGCCTATGCCTGCCCAGTTCGATCCATTGCTTACAACACAGGTTAATATGTACAGCAAATATGCATTTCTGCAGGTTTGTTTTTCTTTTATGGAGATAAAAGAGGTTGATATTGAATAGGATGGTTTCTCTCTGCCATCTTCTACTTGCTTTACTCCACGACAGAGTTGAGACGCCATAAAGCCTCCACTGAGGCTTCATGATATGATTTCTCATTCATGAGTGTAAAAATTAAATATTCTGACTACATTATTGGATGTTCCTTTTGGGGGAGACACATCTGTTTCAGTGCCAATGGCTTTCTATGCATCTGTCAGAGAACATGTGTGCACCCCTCATGTTCAGGGTGTTGGTGGTTCGGGAGTGGGGGGGGTCTACAAATACTTCTAAACTTAATGGTCTTTTTCACATTTTTTACTGTATCCTTTTAGGGTTTGATCATGTGAGGTACTTAGCTCCCCTGATTCCCAATTACTTTAATAGAAGAAGTGGCTCAGCACCGTGCAGGACTGGACCACTAGGGCCTAATGCTCAGAGGCACTGAATGTTCCCAAACTGAAATGCATTCCTGGGGGAGATGAGGATGCTCAGCCTCTCAGAACTAGGTTCAAAGACTTAAAATATTAAGTTTGCTTTCCCAGCTCAACCCTGATCCTACATTCTACGGTCGTCATTAAATTACTGCTCTGGAAGAAACAAACAATTCCAGGGATAGAATGTGTCCTGGGCTGATTTTCAGAGGTGCTGAGTATCTAGACCAGGGGTCAGCCACTTTTTCAAACCAAAGAGCCAAACTACATCAAAATTCAAAACAAGTGGTCAGCAAAGAGACACATAAGAATGCAAGGGTAAGGGCAGGAGTTTGAGTGTGTGAGGGGCTCAGGGCAGAGGGTGCAGAGTGCCAGAGTTGGGATGGGGAGTGGGCTCAGGGCAGGGGATGGGGGCGGCAGGAGTCAGGACAGCACTTGGGGGGCTAGGGCAGGGAATGGGGGTGCAGGAGCCAGAGAAGTGCCTGGCAGGGCTCACAGCAGGGAGTGTAGGAGTGAGAGCAGGGGGTGGGAGGTGTGGGGGGCTAAGGGCAGGAGGTGTGGGGTGCAGGGTAAGGGGTGAGTTATATGGTGGGGCTTAGTGCAGAGAGGGTATAGAAATCAGGGCAAGAAGAGGAGGGTTAAGGGCAGGGGATTAGGGCAAGGGGCTGGGAGGTCGGGGGCTTTCCAGGGCTGCCTGCAGCAATGAAAATGGTGTTATTCTGGGGGGAGGGGGAGAGGACACAGCATCTCCTCCAGGAGAGGGGAGCAAACAGTGGTTTCTGGCCCCCCTGAGCATCTCCTCTGTGGCGCAGTGGTTTTGGGCCCTTCCCCAGTGTGTCCTGGGGTGGGAGGATGCTAAGCTGTGGTTCCCAGTTGACCTCCCCCATGTCTCCTGGGCTGGGGAGGGGCTCACTGCACTCTCCTTCCCCCTGTGTCTCTTGCAGGTGGGGAGGCTGCCAGACTGCAGTACATGGTGCCCCAGTTTGTCCTGGAACAGCCACATCGCAGCCCGGCTCCAGCTCTGGCATATGGGGCAGCCACTTGCCCCATGGCTCTGCCAGGCTGTGTGGCGGCTGCCAGAGATGGAGTCTGGGCTGTGGTGTGGCTGCTCCTGGGGTTGGGGCAGGGCACACCCTGGCCTTGATTCCCAGAGTAGCCACATGTCAGCCCAGCTTCAGCTCCAGCAGCTGCCCGCCGCGTGGCCGGTCCTGGGAGCAGCCAGGCAACTACTATGTGGTCCTGGCCCCCCAATCTCCCACCAAGCCTGCCACCAGCAGCAGCTTACCTTCCATGTGCAAGGTGGCGAGTGCTGCTGTGCAAGGAGGTGGGTGGGATTAGGCACACACTGGCCTAGAGGGAACTCCCAGCAGCTCCAAAACGAGCCATATTTGGTTCCCTCACAAGCCATAGGTTGCCGACCCCTTATCTACACCACCAGTTGAGGTCCATGGAAGTCAGCACCAGTGCAAGTTATGCGCTCATGCAGTAAGGCTCAGTACAGGATTAAGTACTACGGAGAAAGAGTTAGCATTTCCCAAGAGACTGGCCAGAAATAGTGCAGTTCCTTGGGAAATGCTATTTCTGGCCAGTCTCTTAAGTGAACTCAACTTTTAGAAGGCTGTTTAAACACTGAGGCTGTGTCTACACTGGTCACATAACCCGTAATAGCTATGGAAATGAGAGAAGTCAGAATAGGGAAATGCGCGGGGGATTTAAATATCCCCCGCGGGATTTAAATAAACATGGCCGCCGCTTTTTTCCAGCTTGGAGAAAAGCCGGAAAAGAGCATCCAGACTGGCGCGATCCTCCGGAATAAAGCCCTTGCAAGTAGGAATAAGAGATCCTCCGGAATAGGGCTTTATTCCGGAGGATCGCGCCAGTCTGGATGCTCTTTTCCGGCTTTTCTCCAAGCTGGAAAAAAGCGGCGGCCATGTTTATTTAAATCCCGCGGGGGATATTTAAATCCCCCATGCATTTCCCTATTCTGACTTCTCTCATTTCCATAGCTATTACGGGTTATGTGGCCAGTGTAGACACAGCCAAAGTGTATTACAGTGTTTCTTCAACTGTGTTACGTGGCACATTTGGATATTAGGAAAAACAATTTCACTAGAAGGGTGGTGAAGCACTGGGGTGGGTTCCCTAGGGAGGGGGTGGAGTCTCCATCCCTAGAGGTGTTTAAGTCTCGGCTTGACAAAGCCCTGGCTGGGTTGGTTTAGTTGGGATTGGTCCTGCCATGGGCAGGGGGCTGGACTTGACCTCCTGAGGTCTCTTCCAGCTCTGTGATTCTATAATAGCAACAGAATTCAAAATGGCCACCCTTAAAGGTGCAGGTGACCTTTTCTTTTCTCAACCAAAAATCCTTGGTGTTCCTCATTAAAAAAAATAGTTCGGTGTTCCTCGGTCTTAAACAGTTTAAGAAACACTTGTATAATATACTCACTAGGTCAGAATCCAATCACACATGAACCATACAAGAGATCCTCAGGTGGGAAAAAAATCAGCTTAGCTTCACTGAAGTCACCAGCTGAGGATCTTTGAACAACTCAGTACCAAAGTACTCCATCTTACTGAATTGCTAGACCAGTCTGTTTATTCAGGACATGTTTCCTTTAGAAAAGTCCTTAAGAAAATGTGTATTACTCTTAGAGGTGCCTTCAAACACTACTGCAATATGGTTTTTAGGGTGTTGTGCAACCAGGTCAGTGTTACAGATGGTGTTTTATATGACCATGGCAAAGATGGTTGGCACAAGTCAATGGGAAAAAGGGCTTTCAGGATCTTTCATTGCCCGAGAGTCACGATGGCAGAATTTTACACCAATAGATAAATTATTGTATTGCTAGCTTGCGAAATTTAACTTTCTACATTGAAATAACTCCGTATGCAAATGTCAAAGTGAAGTTTAAATGTTATCCATTCATAATGGGGCTGACCCTGCAGCATACTGGTATTAGTCATGGCAAGATAGTGAGGTCCTTCTCCAGTAGCTCATTCTTGGCAGCAGGGTAGGACAAAAAAAATCAGAATTCCGAAGATGGATTGCAGCTCACAGAGCACCTGCAAGGTATGCAGCCATCGAAACATGGGAGCTTTCATTTGATCGTTTCCCATTTCCTGGATTATAAACAGACTTATTACATGACAAGGATGAGCCTGAACCAAAACTGCAGATTGGAACAAATCTGAGTTTTGGGTCTGAATTTGAATCTGCTACCCGGGAAGCTTGGTGGCCATACTCCCAGCCCTGAGCTCCTCTCCCCCCCCCAAATCTGCTGCCCTGATCACTCCATACACAGCCTCAACCTCCTGCCCCGACTCCTTCACCCCCAGCACTTCTGGCCTCATCCTCTCACCCCTTGCCCTGACTCCTGCACCCCCACAGCCTGCTGAGGTGAGAGTGGGCTGGGATAGCCCTCTCTCCAAGGCAGCTTGCATACTGAACCCCTCATCCCCAGCCCCGAGCAATGTCTTAAATGAAGAAGAAGAAAATTGAGGTAAGGAACACTGGGTAAATCTGCTAGTGGTTCATATTCAAATACAAGATGCGAAACTTGCATTCATACCCCCAGCCTTGCAGCTAAGGTCCATAGGCCAGGTTTTCAGAAGGACCTTCGTAGCTGCATTGGCAACATATGCAATAACTGTCTGACCCCCCCATATTCATATTCACAAAATCAAGTGAGCACTGGTCTACTTAAGTGCATGTAAAATTACCTGGATTTTCCTATCTAAGGCAGCTCTTTGAAAATATGGCTCCATGTAGCAGCACTAAGCCTAGCATAAAAAAAAAAAACAGATTTGTAGCCACTCACCATCTCTGAGGCTAAATGTCCCCAAAAGAAATCCCTTTGGTGAAAAAGAGTGCAAATGAAAGATTAGGGCATTTTTTAAAAAGTTCTAATGCCTACCACTTAGTAAAGTGATCTACAAATGCAAAGCATGTTGTACTGCTAGTGGGAATTGTATGAGGAGAGGGAACATTTCCTAAGACATCTGGAGGGAGTATTTTACAAATTGAAGTATGTTTTTCCTTAGGGGACTATTTCATCATTTCATTTGATTATCCATGATGTTTTAAAGCTTTTTCATAAAAGTGAAATTTTGACTCAAGCGGCTATGAAATCCCAAAGGGGGAAATGTTTTACTTAGGTAGCCAACCGTGAGATACAGGAATTAAAATGGAAGTGGGGAAGATAAATCAGTCTATGCAAAGATTAAACAGACTAAAAAAGAGGTAAGGAAAATAATGCTAGAAAATAAATCAGTCATTTGGGGTTATTTTGTTTCACTGAGATGCATTTAGAGTGACTTATATTAAGCAAAGCAAAGCAAAACAAAACCAATAATGGCAAGAAACATTGAAAAATAATTCTGCACATACTCCAAGTATGATTGTGCTCTCAGGCACAGGAGTGTCAATGCACTGCAACTGGTCTGGGGTAATCTGAAATGTCTGCTGTTGTTTTCTGTGGTTATCATTAGAGGTGGATGTTGGCCAATAGTAAATGCACGGAAATATACATTTTTGGGGGACAAGTATCATTTGAGAATTTGGGTCAAATCTAGTAAATAATTTTGTCCCAAAAGCCCCAAAACAAACACAAAAAACTCCTAACTCTGGAAATAATTTTAGAAAATGTCAGATCAGTCCACATTGAAAATGTGAAGTCAAATTCACGAACAGAATATGTTGTTTGACCCAAACGAGTTGTTTCTTTAATTTTTTTTATTTTGTAAGTATAGACATTCAGTTTTCATTTGAAAAACTGCTGAATTTAAAAAAATATTTTTTTGCTCAATTCTAGTAATTGCCTACAATTTGTGAGTGCTCCAATAAATTGAAGAATCTTGTTTCAGTTTCTTAAACTGGTGTAAGTCTGAAATAATTCATAGTACATGGAACCATAATATTCTAAAACTAGTATAAATATTCTAAAACTAGTATAAAGGATCAGAGGTGTAGCCATGTTAGTCTGTAATTTTAAAAATAGTCTTGTGGGCCCCTAGGGTGTCTCTACACAGCGAAGAGATTTTGGAATAATGGCTGTTATTCCGAAATAACTATGCAAGTGTCTACATAGCAATTCTGTTATTTTGAAATAATATTGAAATAACGGATGGCTTATTTAAACTTCTGTAAACCTCATTCTACGAAGAATAACGCCTATTACAAAATAAGGCATATGTAGATGCTCCACTTCTGCTATTTCGAAATAGCACAAGAGGAATAACTTAGAATGGCCCCAGTGAGAGGCTCTCTCGATTTAGAGCTCCATCTATATTAGGGAAGCCTCGGACTAATTTTGAGGCTTCCCTGCAGTGTAAATCTGCTATTTTGAAATAAGCTATTAGAATGAACTATTCTGCAATAGCTTATTCTGAAATAAATGTGAAGTGTAGGTGTAGCCTTTGAGACTAACAAATATATTATATCGGGAGCTTTCATTGGATGAGTTGTAGAGGAAGTTACAGAATCCAGAGTATATAAAACAGGAAAAGCGATTACCTGTCAATGGTAGGACCAGTATTAATTATGTTAATTGAGTCATAGCTTTTGATGTATAAGTGAAAATATTAAAGGCCACAAAGGAATTTTATCATCCAATTACAGAGGAAGACTGTGGAACTAGAATTACAAGTTCGACACTATCAAGTTGGGCTTGAATAAAGATATTAACTGGTTAACACACTACAAAGGCAATTAACCCTTTCCCCTGCTGCTCAAGAAGCAATTTACATAGTTGTACTACTGGAGACATGATCATAGAAATGTAGGATTGGAAAGGAGCTCAAGAGATATTACTAAACAAATGGTAATGGAGATTGCTATTCAGCGCTTATCTAAAATCTATGATAGAAGATCCCCAACCCAGGGAAATGGACATATAGCATATGTAGTCTAAAACTAGTGGCAGCAATAAGTTGAATTATTTACAGTGTAATTGGGAAGAGCTGTTCCAAACATCTGGATTTGGTTTCACTACTGAATGAGGTCCAATCCAGGAAAAGGTGGAGAGGAATCAATTCCCACTGAAATGAATACCAGCAAAGGATGTTCTGCATCTCAAATCCTGCCTACACCTACAAGGCAATCTAGAATGCTCTGCTCTGATTCCACGGTGCAAGAGAAATGGACAGAATTTGGGCAGGGGAGGACTGTAGAAGCCCCTGATTGATCCTGAGTTTACCAAGCTTACCCCACATCTTTTCTAGGACCGTGTGATGAACCCTGAAATATTCAGTTAAGGCTCTGTCCCCTGCAACTTGCCTACAGCAAGCAGAAACCATGACTAAATTATGCTGCATATGATTTCCATATTAACTACAAATGAAAGCACCTTTACTCAGTGACAGATGACCGACAGTTCACGTTGTGATAACTATCATTCAAAAACCTGCTCTGGCAGAAGCAGACATGAGGAGAAAAACAAATAGTCAGAAAATAAAAAGAAAATGGACTGAACTGCAGAAAACTTGGATACAGAATCGTACAGCAAAAACTTCACTAAATAACTTGGAGGTCCAGATATTTTTATACTCCAAGCAACAGTAACTGAGAACACACACAAAAGTAAAAGGTTCTTTTGCATGTATATAAAAGCTCACTTGAGGTCCTTTAACTCACAATTTAAGCAATTATTTACACACTAAAATGCATTTGAGAAAACACCGAAGGATTTATTAGCCTCTAATCATCACTGATGTCTGAGATACTGATGTCGCCAACCAATTCATGTTATATTTTTGCATTGGGCTTTTCTCTGGATAACTAAATTCACATATAAAATTATAGACATGAGTGACCAACCTAAGCCATTCTTGTTCCCTACATTAAAAAAATTGGTTAGATGTCACAGAAGGATGCAATATGCTTCTTTTGGTAAATGTACAGTTTTTTACTTTCTTACTTCCCAGTTTCCCACAAAGTAAGAGCCTCGCTTTCATGATAGCTTAACTTCTCTACTTTTAGTTCAAAGCAACACGTAGGCGGAAGGTGGTAGCCATTCTGCTAGAACTTGTTTAACTTCAAGATCTATTTATTCAGGCCACAATTCAGGAAAGCACTTCAAAACATGCTTAAGTCAAATGGCTTTAATACATCATTAAGCACCACGCTTCAGTCATTTGTTGAAATGGGGACTTGAAGCTGGATAATCCCTTCCATGAAGACATCCACGGTAGCTCCTTTGGCTCAGGAAAGCATTACAGCAGAGAGACTAGGAAACTGTTGGCTGGAATCAGAGCATCCTGGCAATTGTCAATCAAGTGTGAGAGGTTCCAGATTGTGGAGTAAAGAAGACACACAACTTAGCACACCTGTTAACCCTTTCTCCTGCTGCTTGAGAAGCAATTGTGCCTTCCACCTTCCAGCCTCTCCTTACTGCAAGTATCACGGTCTCTGCTGATTTATCAGGTGTCACAGTCTCCTTTCTGTGGAAGCTCTCAACAAGGCCCACGGGGGGGAATCAGTTTATTAATGGCATGCTACTCCCAGCAGTAACTCAGCCAGTCCAGGTCAGCAGAAACAGCCTGATATCCACACCCCTCAGTGGAAGTGTGGAAAAGTTGGCTAGTGATTCTAGCCTTTGCTGATGTCCTCAGTCTGGTCAACATTTCCTCTTTCTACCTGCCCCCCTATCTTTTTATGGCCAACAGCATGGGAACAAACAAGGGAATCAGGAGGCACAACAGTGAGCAGAGCAGCTGAGGAGTTGAAGGCTGCATTTTCATTTCAGCTGATGCAACCTGACAAGGGCAAATAAAATGACTATTTGCACAGCTGCATACTTGCTATGCAAAGAGCCCTGGTCCTAAAATCATGTTTTAAATGTGACAAATTGGTAGTTCATAATTACATGCATTTTCTTTTTACCCAAAGTGAAAATATCTCCATTCCAAAGAAAGCGACTCTATCCATGTGAGCAAACCCCAGTTTATGTAACTAGCAGTTGGGTTTTTACTGTGCAAAGTACTGTGTGTTTACATAGCGCTTACCAGAGAATACGGACAATAGGATTGCGACACTCAAACTCAACTAGCATGTTAAAACCAGTTTAAAGTAGAGGTCTCCCCTGAAATCTCATCTGAGGCCGGCTCAGGTTCCTAGGATTCTTGTAGGAAGTTCTGGTTCATGCCTGCACTTTGTTTCCCCACTTTCTAGGCTGAGTCTCCTGGAAGAGAGGAAGTGCCTATGTCCTGTCAGATTCCAGGCCTTTCTACCTTTGGGAGATGCAGACCGCAATCTGACCATGCTTTGGCATGGGAGGGTTTAGGAAGGGGAATATGGGAAGAAACCTTCCTGGTTTCATTGAAGACATATAGGAAAAACAGAGTACAAAACCAATTGCATCAGACACCTGGTAAAGTTACTTGCATTCAAGCAAGTTCAATGGCAATCAATCGAACTATGCAGTATAAATGTTCAAATTAACATCAAGTTGACTGAGCCTCTGTTAAACAGAAATAATGTGCAATTTCATTACCTTCTTATCTTTAAGGCTTTAGGGGTCACAAGGGGAGTGGTGACCCACACACACTCCGATATCCCTCTCTCACACAGGGGAGGTGGCCAACCAACCCAACTCTCCCAGATCAATGCTGTCTCCCATGCCTGGCTGGGTGTCAGGGTGCACGCCCCCACCCTGCCTCAGTGCTCCCTGACTGTCCTCATCTAGCCCCTCTCAGGGCAAGTTACAGTCTGTATGGGTTGCTCATCATTGGCATTGGGATTATCTCCACGGCCCTGCTTACCTAAGCCGCGCTGTGATCCACATCCAAACCAGGGTTTTGTCTCCAGTTGCTAGCCAGGGGAGTCTGGGCTGGCCCTCTCCCAGCCCTTGCTGGCTATCCCCAGCTTGTCTCCCTCCTAGAAGCTCCTGCTTCCTCCACAGTCAGCCCTTCACTGGCTCCCCCCTTTAAGTAAACTGTGCTTCTCTATATACCTGCCAGCTGGACTCTCACTCGCCCTAATGGTTTCAGCTGGCTTCTACAAGCCAATTGTGCTGCCCTAGATAGTTGCCAGCTGGGCTCTCCCTAGCCCAAAGAGCTTCCTCTGGCCTCTCTGTTTCCAGCCCCGGCTCAGGGCCTGAGTCCTGGTCTTAAAGGGCCAGTGCAGGGCAGGCGCCCTGTCACACTGGGCCACTGGGATGAATCCACTTCTGCTGGTGCCTGGTGTAACCCACACACCTAGGCTTTGTCTAGACTCTGGAGTTTTATCACAAAAAGGTACGCACGTTGCGCACCGTAATTCGCGTAACTTTTTCCGATAGATTTGTCAGAAGAGGCTTTTCCGAAATTTGGCCCATCTACAGTGGGCCAATGTTGGGAGAACCTCCTCTTTCAGAAGAGTCGTTCTTCCTCATAAAACGAGGAAGACAGGGCTTCTGAAAGAGCATGTTCTGTAGTCTAGACATAGCCCTAGTGTGTTTCACTGTCTCATGCAGTGGCACCTAGACTGCAGCAACAGATAAGAACAAGAGCCCTCTACAACCTGGCTGACAGTCAGCTGATTTTATAGCCCAAGCTGTAGAGGCTCCTACACTACACTCAGGAGGCCCCAAGTTCAAATCTGCCCAGTGGCAGTTATACTAGTACCACATCTTCCCAAGGCAATGTATGGGAGGGTCATGCAGGATCACATGCCCTCCCTCAGCTTTCTGCCAGGGTTCATTGCAGAGCATGGTGGCCAGCAGCCTTTCAACACTGAGCAGGAGGGAAGGGATTGGAGCTTCTTCCAGCTGCAGTGGCGGAAGGGGGACAAGAGAAAGGATAACTCTGTCTTTGGAGGGCTCCCCATGGCTTAAAGTAGTTTGCCGCTTCCTACCTAGTGTCAAAAGGCATCTAACATCTCTAGGTTGCTGCTCGCCACCCAGCTGCTTCCTGTCCCCTCACCACAGCATGGGCAGGAAGGAGTTAAGGAGGAAGCAGAGCCACAGACCAGTCCTGCAACTAGGCAGGAGGGGGGACATTAAGACTCAGTTGTTGCCTGAATTTCAGGTGCCATTTGCAGAGGGCTGGGTGTGAACAAAAGGAAAATCGCTCCCTCTGCTACCACCGCTACCAACACTCCAAATCTTGGCAGAGAGGCTTCCCATGCCAGCACATGCAGGACTCAGCCAATGCCATGGGGCAGAGGAATCTTGGGCTTTCCCAGGGCACCAAGGGAAATGAGATAGCATCTGGGGGGTCCTGCTGGCCAAGAGTTTGCATGCCCATCCCCTTTGTAGGCCACTGGATACTTTCCACCACCACTCACGGGCAGCCAGCAGCAGGATGCCCCAGTACTCATGGGGGAAAGATAGAAACTATGGAACGATTTCCCATTTCCCATTTTTAAGAAAAAGTCAGGCCACCTGCAGGAGGGCTAAACTGTGGAACTGCCCTTTGACAAACGGACGGCTGGCTATCCTAGAACATCCTCTGTGATGGGCCTAACAGAGAAACCTGATTCCAAAAAACACCCAGGGTTAGGTTTCCATCATCATGGCTCAAGTCCATGAAGAGTTAGAGCAGCCTCTTGCAACACACAGTTGGCTTTGTTGATTCTTCCCAAGGACAGTCAGGCCTTCTCCTCTGACTCAGCAAAGGAAATGAGTAATTATCTTTAAAATTTATAGCAGGGAGGTGATGGAAACAGTATAATTTTTGGAATTCGCTATGAGACACTGACACGGCTCGCGCTGCTGTTATTTCTCCCCCCAGGAAAGTGTTGTAATTGAGCAAAACCATTTTTTAAACTTGAAAACAGAAGAGTCTCAGTTGCAATTTTTAAAATGTCTTCAGTTGTGTAAAAACATCTTTTGGCAGCTTATCTGACGGCTATAGTATTTATGGAGCGAGAGCTGCTCCTGATTTTAGGCATGCTCTACCCATGTTGTTCCTTTTTAATAAGAGTAACACAGTAAACATGCTATATCTCACATGGGAAGCAGGGCTAGGATGGTGTGAGATACTAGGAGAACCTAAGGAAGACCTTCACAGAAAACTCAAGATGCTAGCGGTAGCTGGCAACCTTCCTGCTGAGTCACTATTGAATCAACATCCCAGGAGAATAGTAAATCCAGCATCCACTAGCTTTTGGATGAAATGCAACTTAGATTTGCTCATTTTATTTTTCCATTCCATCATGCGGAGTGCATGTTGGACAACCAGGATTTTAGCTTTACTACAGGCTATGTATTCCATCCCCATACTGTTAAATAATACTGCACATACACAGCAACTCCTACTAAAACCTCCCTATACTGGAGTCTATTGGGAATTTAGATTTCTAAACCATTTGTTTCAAATGTAGAAAGGCTGTCAAATCAAACTTCAGTGGATGGTGAGTTTTGTCATTTTTACACCGAAGTCTTGTTTGTGGTTTTCTTCTCCCTGAAAATAAAAAGATGCTGGGCTTTTGTTTTGTTGTTGTTTTATTTAGAAGGAGGAAAGTGTTTTTAGGCTGAAAATGTACTGCTTTGTTTTACATTCCCCCGCCCCCTGAAATGACAGCACTGATTTTTAGAATCTGTAAAACACAAAGTATGTGCTCCTGGGCTGAGGCCCTGTATATCTATTCAGCCTAGAGCATATTTTCCCCCGCCCAAAATGACTACCGTTTCAAGCTTGTTTCAACTGAACTCTGAACTTCTAATACTTTTGCTGTTGTTGATGATGATGTAGGAATGGTGTTCCTGGCCTCTGTTTCTCTGGAGGTGGGTGACAGGGGAGGGATTATGTGAGCATTACCTGTTGTGATCCCTCCCTCTGGGGCATCTGGTTTTGGCCACTGTTGGCAGGCAGGATACTGGGATAGATGGATCTTTGGTCTGACCTGGTACGGCCATTATGTTCTTATGACTTCCAGTGCTGTCTCTCCCTCCACTTAAAGTAATTCATTTTACAGAAAGAAAATTAAATAATTAGCTTGTGAATTAGCATAAATAAGATCCAGCCTGTCAAAAGTGTGTCTTAATAAGATAGACAATAGACTTTTTCTAGAACTGGCCTGGGTGCATCTATACTGCACTGTAGCTCGAAATAAGAAAAGCAATTTGAGCTACGCAAATTGCGTATCTTACTTCGATCTTACTTCAAAATAGCTTGGGGTATGTCTACACTACCACCCTAGTTCGAACTAGGGTGGTAATGTAGGCAACCGGAGTTGCAAATGAAGCCCGGGATTTGAATTTCCCGGGCTTCATTTGCATCTCGCCGGGCGCCGCCATTTTTAAATGTCCGCTAGTGCGGACTCCGTGCCGCACGGCTACTCGCGGCACGGACTAGGTAGTTCGGACTAGGCTTCCTAGTTTCACGAGGAGTAACGGTAGTTCGGACTAGGAAGCCTAGTCCGAACTACCTAGTTCGTGCCGCATGTAGCCGCGTGGCACGGAATCTGCACTAGCGGACATTTAAAAATGGCGGCGCCCAGCGAGATGCAAATGAAGCCCGGGAAATTCAAATCCCGGGCTTCATTTGCAACTCCGGTTGCCTACATTACCACCCTAGTTTGAACTAGGGTGGTAGTGTAGACATACCCTAAGTGAACTCAGGGATAGTATTTTAATAATTATACATCCTGCTTTCTGCATAAATGTGGGGGAATGTAATTTTTTTGGGCATATCTTCACTTTTTTGGAGGCCCATTTCAAGTAATGGGCCTGATTTTGCAATTGTAGGTGCATAAATGAGCAACTTCACTGAGAAAAAAATAGAGTAGGACAGGTTGGGAAGGGAGAATCAGGCTAAAAGCCTCAACTATGCTTAAAGAAAAACCTTGTTGTTAAATTATAGCCTGGAAGGAAATACATGTGCAGGGTGAAAGCAATAATGGGTGCCCAGATGATTCACAGGATAGTGGCACAAGGTTTTACTAGTGCCATGAAACCTTGGGTTCCCATCTTGGCTCAGACACTGAGCTGCTGTCTGTCATTGAATGAGTCACTTTACCTCTGTGTTTTGGACAGGGACTGTCCTATATATTCGTACAGCTCCGAGCACACTGGGACCTCTTATCTTATGGTTCCTTTAATTTCTACTGTAGCATTAATCATGATGGGATACCAAATGTGGATCCATAATGAAGGATAAGTTGTGTTCAGCACTAAAAGCAGGGATTCAACCTCTTTACATAAGAAAGCCACAGTGCAGCTAGCTCTAAATGCTAGTAATTAATATTTCAGCACTGAGTTTTCAAATAAAATCTCTTAATAATTTTGGACTTGAATTACAAATCAGACCTTGAAGAAATTGAGAGTACCATTGTCACACTTTTTTCCCCTCAAATGATTTTAATAACACAAAGTATATTCTTCAAAACTTACCAAACAGATTAAGCTCACTGAACTCTTATGCATGGACTACCGTTTGTTTTAGGATTAATGCTAATTTCCCTCCATTATTCTTCAAAATTGAAAGTTTCTTTTTCAGCAGAGACAGAAGAGTAATGGTCTTCCATAGAGAATTCCACCCCTCTTTTAGAATGAGAGCCAGGAGTTTCAGCCTGCTCCCGTTGGGGCTTTGGGGAAAGACTTTTTCTCATTGGGACCGTGTGTCCTAACAGTAGTTACCATCTTTACTTGCTTCACTCTTTGGAACCAATGGGAGATTGTGGCGACAGTTAAGGGAGGGACAATTCTTTGTGAGTTTCTCTTCTGGAAAAGATTTTATGCATTAGCCTCTGCTGACAAAATTGTAGCAATGAATATAGCAAAAACATTACCATTAATCCAAAGTATTTCTTTTCAAAAGCAATGTGGCATCAAATCTATCAGAGGCCAATTAAGGGTAAAATACATTATAGGATGTTGGAATTATCCACACTCCCCCAAAGCCTTATGAACTCAAGGTGAAAGTTAAATTTAAAAAATGTAAATAAGTTACAATATAGAAATTAAGTTACTGAAACCTAAATAACACTTCCTTAAACTATCACCATAAAGGAAAAATGAAATAAATGTGCCTTTAAAAATCAGTTTAATCTAATCTGGGACCAGAAGCACTGAAATGCCTGGGTTGTTATCACATTGCTATTGCAGGGCACCATTACCTGGTAAAGATAACATTGTTTGGCTATCCTTACTGTGCATTTCCATATCCTAAAAGGTTTTGATTTCTTCATTCCACGAGGAGTAACGGATGTTCGGACTAGGAAGCCTAGTCCCAACTACTTAGTTCGTGCCGCGTGGCTACACGCGGCACGGGGTTCAAACGAGCAGGGATTTAAAAATGGCGGCACCCAGTTTATGCAAATGAAGCCCGGGAAATTCAAATCCCAGGCTTCATTTGCAAGTGCGGTATGCCTACATTACCCTACTAGTTCGAACTAGGAGGGTAGTGTAGACATACCCTATGTGAGTACTTCTTAAATCACCACCTCCAAGCTGAGGTGGGACTATCCAGTTCTCCTTGCCCAATTATGGGCAAGGACCAACATTTGATCCTCATGGCTGTCCCCAAGCTCCTTCCAATACAGAACCGACTTGATTTTATTCCTTCAAACCAATTCTGAATCACAGATCGAGATTCTAGTGGTTTCATTTTGCATCCATCTAATTGCACCTGGGAGTTATGCTGTTTAGCCACCTTCATAAAAGCGAAGTCAGCTTTGCCCTATATAGATGAACACAACTAGTGGAGTACCCACATATCACCTCATGTGGGAGCAGTGTCTTAGAGATGCCTCTCAGGGCCATAGTATGATTGTTGCTGTTTACAGATGCAAGTTTTCCCCCCTTCTTTTCTAGTAGTTATCCTCTGATGTCATTGGTTTGAAAACAAAGGTGTGGTGTTTTTTTTAATTGACGACACAACCTCAATACAGAGTTACTGTAACTACGATGGCAACAACCCACTAACTTCAAACCTCTCATGTACTCTGGAGGGGAGAGAAAACATTTCCTCAATAAAGTATTGTCTTTAATAAATATATCTGGACAGTTTACAAATTCCTCAGAGGCTGAACAGTTAGCTGGAACAAGTTCTACACCTGACACATTTTTCTTCAGGGTAACTTGCTTCATTCTGAGTTTTAATGTTTAAATAAACTGCTGCCCAAATCAATATTCTACAAAATCATTCACTCTGGGAAAGTTCTTCAATCCTTTCTTCCTGCTTAACGTCGGTTTTTATGCTACACCATAGCTAACTCCAAATACATTTTACCACTTCCTCGTTCACTTTTCCAGCCACTGCTCTCTAGTGTTGGCTTTTGCATTTACAGCTAGGAAGCCCACAGTATTTCATTTTTCATCATCAAGCCTAGTATAGTTGAAGAGCTATTCTGTCCTGTTTAGGGATTTTAGGTCATGTCTATATTCTAACAGAGAGTGAAATGTTCGAGCCCAACAGCTGGGACACATCTCCTATTCTTTGCTCACTGACAGTGACTGAAGAGATACCGTGGCTGTTGGTTTTGTTGTGTCTGAAGTCAAGGGGAGGAGTACTGCACTGATCCCAAACTATATTTAATTTTCATTGCCAAGTGAATACAAACCACCCCTCCTGTTCTTGTGATTTAAAGGAACTTAAAATGTGTATTAACTGTTTAGAAGGTATTTTCACATGGCTCTATAAAACTCATCATTTATCTCCTCAGAAGCCCATTTGGCTCAATAGATTATAGGCCCAATTTAGCAAAGAACTTAAGCATGTGACTTGAGCTAAGCATATGAGTTACTGTTACATTAACAGAAATGGAATTGCTCATGTACCACTGCAGTTCAAAATATGCTTTAAAGTTAAGAACGTGCATAAATATTTTGTTGAATGTGCAACACAACATGAGGCTACATTGTCTCTGGTTTCCAATTGTATTTCCATCATGTTCAGGCAGCATATAATGATACTTGGCACTTTTTCCAACTAGAGATGTCAAAGAACTTAAAGGACATGCTGAGTATCTGATGAGGAAACTGAGGCAGACAGGTTAAGTGACTTGCTCTTAGTCACAAAGCAAGTCAGTGGCTGAGCAAGAAGTAGACTCCAAATCTAGCATCCTTCAATTTTCCATGCCCAAACCATTGCACCATGTCTCAATCTTTCAATAGATACTGTTATTCTTTACTTTCATGTTCACAATGAAGTGAGAAGGAACATATTCATTTACCGAGTCATTATTTTGAACCTTCACTCCCACCTCCTCACAAAGAGAGAGAATAATTTGCCAACTACCTGGAAACAGACACTAGTTTCTTTAAAAAAAAATGTTAGAAGAAAAGCTTTCATCTGAAAGGGTTTCCTTAATGCTCTCCACTGTCTCAAGACCTTATTGATTCAGCTGCAAGCCTAAATTGGTTGATACGAGCATTCAGAGGTAAGCAAGATCAATATCATGCCTTCATTCAAACATCCCTTATACTGTAAGAAGACACATAGCCATGAAAAATTAAGCTGTTGAGGGAGCCTGTTGAAGAAAATATGCCCCTCTGAAAAAGCAGACTGTTTCAAAAAATATAGAGTCAATTAAGAGACGTTATTTGAATATTTTAATATAGCTTGTCCCAGCAGCAAATCTTTGAAGTGACGCTATCACTCCAACGTTTGAATGTATTTCCCGTGGAGAGGAGATTTTATTTATTCTTGTCAGGAAAGTAATTTAAAAACTCCTTAAAAATAATTTAGGAAAACTGCGTTGATTTTTGTGCTTCAATGTCAAGACATCTTTTCCTCCATCTTACACCATTTTTAAAACTAGAGTCTCAAACACCACATTTAGTGACCCATATTAAACAAGTGGCCTCATTCACCAAACTGCCAAGCACCCACCCAGTTCTTTCTGATTTTTGCTGCATCCCAAATTCAGACTAGAACCTCAGGCCAATTATTAAAGAGCATAAACATAGATTTAAGAACTTAATTATAGGCATCAGTTAATAAAAAATTTGGCCACAATAGCTTTATATTTTAGGGCTTATACAGTACAGTTAGCAATGGGCTGTATTAACATAACTGATCTTTATGGAAACAGAAAACACAAACAACATTCAGCATGGGAAAGTGAGAACATCTAAATCTATAACAGTAATATGCACTCTGATGAGTATAGTACCCTGCCCCGATGTTGAATTGCAAATTTATAAATTGATTGGCTGCACTATGGGTGAGTAATGTGCAATAAATCAGGTTTTTTGCCCATAATGTGGTGAGTAGGGCAGGCTGTTTTAACTCAAGGAGAGGCTGAGGGCATGTCCACATTTCCATGTGTTTTCGGGGTTAGTAGAGCTCAAGTTAGCAGACTCAAGGGTTTGTTTACCCTGGGTTTGAACATCCATACTCATTTGTAACCTTTAATTAGGAATTGTTGAATTCTGGGTCCCAGCCTAGGGCTCCAGTGTCTACTTACATTAGACGGGCGCAAGTCCAATCACCCATATCCCACACTTCCTACCACCCTCCCAAAATGTGGCTGCTCTTGTTCCTTATTCATGGTGCAATGTGGAAAAACTTGATTGTCAGGGCACAAAGGTGGCCCCTAGGATATTTCAGTCAGACTTCCAAGTCTAGTGGCCTGCATCCACATTGCAAAACTATGGGGCTTAAACCTGAGCCCTAGATTGGCTCAGAATTGGACCCTTCACCCCTATGGGGTCTTGAGTCCCTGGGTCTAAGCACTGTGTTACTGCAATTTGTATATAGATGAAAGTGGGTTTGGGTTGGAGCCAGAATTCAAACCCTGGGCTTACACAGCAAGCCATGAGAGTGCGTATCAAATTAGAACAGGTCTTTGTAGTTAATGACACAGGCCCAGGAATTGAATCCATGTATGGAAATGCAACACTTTTGTGAAAAAACAAAACAAAAAGACTAAGTAACATAGGAAGTTCAGAAAAACAGCTCAGCTGTTGCTACACATTCATCAGAGACCACAAACAGGGAGAAATGGGAGGAGGAGGAGAGAGAAATCTGTAATACACGCCAATTTTGCTCCAAGAAATCCTGCATTACTCTTGGTTTGTTTTTATTTCTTGCTTTGAAAGCATAAAGAACCCATGTTTATCTCTCTCTCTCTCTCTCTCTCCTCCCCACTCCCCCAGCCAATTGTGTCACATTGTACCTTGGGATAAATACTCCTTCCCAGGGTCCTGCAGGTTTTCTGATGAGAACCTGCAGTGTGGTATTTGTAGCATTTAGACCAACATGAATACAGCTAAATTCAGCACACAAAGCCAATCCAGGAAAGTGGATTTTCAGGAAAAAGGTGTATAGTGGGGGAGAGGAGGGAAGAATAATTTTAGAACCAATACATCTTTTGAAAATTTTCTTTAAAAAGCACAGCAAAATTATAATACCCAATTCCCACCACACCTATTGTCTCTACTTTGAATATTTTTACTGACTGCAAATTACAACCGCTCTTCTATTTGAGTTTAAAGATTCTGTTCACATACCATATCACTCACTGAGCGCAGGAGGAATATAGAGACACCAGGACATCAGGAAACCCGAGAGCATGTCTGAAAATAGAAAGAGAGAACACACATGTGCATGTGATCCAAAGTCTCGAATACAGATTTTTCTGCTAAGAAAAATTAGTAATTTTCACAGGCATTTAACAGGCAAAACATTTCTTTATGGCTACGTCTACACTACATGTTTCTTGCACAAGAAGCCTTTTGCTCGAGAGTTTTTGCACAAAAACTTCTTGTGCAAGAGCACGTCCACACCTCAAAGCACATCACAAAAGCGATGTGCTTTTGTGCAAGAAAGCGTCCACACTGCATGGATGCTCTTGTGCAAGAAAGCTCTGATGGCCATTCACAGAATGGCCATCAGAGCACCTCTCCTTTTTCCCATAGGGGTTTCTTGTGTAAGAAACCCCTCTGAAGCATCCACACTTGCCTTCTTGCACAATAACAGTAGCGCTAAAAGCAGTAATGCCTCAGAAAAAGACGTTTACCTACAGCAGAAAAAGCTCTCTGTTCTGCCATTTAACTGCCCATTTGATTGCACAAGAGCTCATTTGAGGTGTGGGTGCTCCACAGGTTTTTGTGCAAAAACCTTGTAGTGTAGACGTAGCCTATGTTTTTTAGCTTTGTTGGTGGGTAAAAACTATTTTTCACATTCAAAAACCCAGAGCACCATAGGGGAAGGTATTTGAAAATAAAACATATCAAAAGCAAAGCCAAATGATCTATTTATTTTGACATTTGAAACACAGAATTGCCTGATCTCTGATTTTATTAATATTAATGAAATATTGACTACCAGAACTATGGGGGTCTCTGGGGGACCCAAGTGCTCTTATTCCTCTTTATAGGTACTCACGTGGGACTTCAGGTTGTTCTAGACTACGCAGAGTTACATAACGCAGCTCATGTCAATCTAATTAAGGGTGTCTAGGCTACAGTATTCCTCCTGCTGCTGTAAGGCCGTGTCTATGCTGCTGGCTAAATCGGCTCTGCTGAGATTGCTACAGTGCTCTCCTGTCTATGTCTGTACTCCGCTCCCTCAATAGGTGAAAGCTATGTCAATGGGAGAGCATCTCCCATTGACTTAGTGCAGTCTAGACACTGCTGTAAGTCAGCCTAAGTTATGTTGACTTCAGTTACGTAAGTTACATGACTAAACTTGCATAATTTAGATCAACTTACAGCATTTGTCTAGACCAGCCCTAAGTTCCCTACTACACAGACATAACAACTCCACCTCAATGAGAGATGTAAAGCGTTTGTCAGTATGGTTAGGACAACTCAGTGTCTCTGTAGACCAGTGGTCTCCAACCTTTTTACACCCAAGATCACTTTTTAAACCTCAGAACAGGCGAAGATCTACCGCCCTGCCCCTTCCTTGAAGCCCCTCCCCTTCCTTGAAGCCCCACCCTCTCTATTCTCCTCCTGTCCATCACTTGCTATCCCCAGCCCTTACTTAAACACTCTGATAAACAGTTTATTTTTAAATTATGCGATACATACAATTAAAATCACATACAATTAAAATCACGTGTTTATAGTTATGAAATAAATGGTCTGTTTTTTATTCATGCTATTTAAATCTAAAATGAAGCATTTATAATTATACATTTTATGGGGACGGAGTACTGTGGCTGGGGGCAAGGGAGAGGGAACAGGGTGCTGGGAGGGCAGAGGACAGGATTCTGCAGCAGGGGACAGAGTGCCAGTGGGGACAGAGTTCTGGGAGTGGGGACGCGAATGGGGACAGAGTTCGGGGAGTGGGGACAGGGGAGTGGGATGCCAGTGGAGACAGAGAGTCCCCTGCATCTCCCTCCTCCCAGCATTCGCCCCCCCCCCCCGGAAACCAGCACGTGCCTGCCCAGGGGGCCGACCCCCCCACCCGCGGAGGGAAAGCCACGCGCGCGCGCGCCTGCCCCGGTGCCAAACCCCCCCGCGCAGGGAAGCCCCGTGCGTGCCTGCCCCAGGGCCAACTCCCCCCTCCACGCAGAGAAACCCCACGCGCGCTCACCTGGCCCGGGTCCAAGCCCCCGCCGCCCTCCCATGCAGGAAAGCCGCGCGCGCGCCTTCCTACCCCCCTACCCACGGCAGGAAGCCCGGGGGCCAAACCCCAGTGCGCCGGAAGCCGACACTACCTCCATCTTCTCTGGAGGTAAGTAGTGGGGCTTCTGGGAGGTGGGAGGGAAATGGGGGCGGGGCTTACAGGACGCCTCGCGAGCGACTGGTCGAGGCCTCGAGATCGACCAGTGGCTCGCGAGCGACCGGTTGGTGACCACGGCTGTAGATACATGGCAGGAGGAGCCATGAAATTGACAAGGAAGCTTATCAGCTAGAGCTCAGCTGAGCTCCTAGCTGAGAGCCTGGGTAAGAAGCCTGGACAGCAGCCTTCCCACTCCCCTGTTCCCACCAGGACCTGGGCAGCCTTGTCAATTAATTGCTCCATGAGCCAGGAAATTGCCAAGATTGCCCTGCTCCTTGCAGAGAGCGGGAGATGGGAGGTAGAGCGGAAGAGAGCATCCAGGCAGTCTGGATACTCTCTTTCAAAAAAGCCCTGTTTACATTCAAGAATGCCTTTTTTTGAAAGAGCACTTTCAAAAAAAGGTATTCTTCCTCGTCAAATGAGGTTTAGCACAGTCGAAAAAACCACCACGTACTTTTGATTGAATTTCGAAAGAACGCAGCGGCAGTCTAGATGCCGGGGAAGTTTTTTTGAAACCCTGTAGTCTAGACACACCCTCTGTGTAATAGCTAGGAACAAGGCACTATACCTTTAAAGAGTTTGCAAGCCTTCTAGTGGGCTTCACTGCGTTCTAGATTTTAGAAGCCACCAGAAACCACTGGAAATAGTATTTATGCTAGGTCTTGCATATTTGAATGCAGTGAGTAAATAGTTACTTGAGAAGGACCTGTGTCCATATGGCTTCTCAGTATCACAGTTGTAAAGAGCACTAGTCACAATTCTGCTAGTAAAACCACCCTGGAAAAATGTGGTTGGTGACCAGCCTCATGTACAACTTGATATTATGATAGTACTATTGCCCTTGTCTCGTTAAGGCTATGATTCACTTACTGTATAACTACAGATGTACCATTAAGTCCCCTGTCATGGGGTCTCCTGCCCCTTCTGGTGGGCAGGGTAAGACCCCAAGTCCACAAACAAAGTCACTGTCTGGCTCTTTACGACAGGGCCTGCTGGCCCACTGGCCCGCATCAATAAGTACAATCACCGTCTGGCCCTTTAAGACAAGGCCCACTGGCCCGAATCAACAAGTACAATCACTGCCTGGCCCTTTGAGACAAGGCCCATGCCGGCGAATCAGGAATATAGCAGGGCTACACCCCTAGTAGGGCGACCCAGGCCCACCCTACTCCATCGGGTCCCGGCCCAGGGCTCTGTGAGTGGCAGGATGGCCCGCCACTCCCTCGGCAGGGAAATCCTACCAAAACGCACGGAGGCTCCCAGGGCAGGAGAGGCTGCTTCCGCTCCTGTCCTGGGCCACTTCCTACCTGGTCTGTCGGGGCCTCTTCCCACGTACTTGCCGGGTTCTCCGCCTTCCCTAGGATGACTGCTTCTCTGCAGATGACCTCTGCAATGTCCCAGCTAGCCCTGGTGCCTCCACTGGCTTCTCCTGGGGTCGGTGATGGCTGCTGGTCAGGAGCTCCCCTCCTAGGTCCTTCTCCTCTGGCCGCCAGCCCACACTGAGCCTTAATTTCACAAGGAGTAAGAGAAATTGAAGGAAGAATGTTCTTTCTTCAACTTCCTGGTGCGTAGACAGCGCCAAAAGCCAAATTAAGCTATTTCGACTTAACCTACACAATTAACATCACTGAAGTCACTTCAATAGTTATGAATGAGACACATCCAGCCTATTTAATTAGCTTTATTAACATAGGTTCAAAAATTGAGAGTTAACTGCTTTTCCTATTATATATACTTTGGAGTCTGTTATTTCCACTCCAACTCATCTGATGAATCAGGTTTTACCCAGAAAAGCTCATGATATAATATATGTGTTAATCTCTAATTAGGGCATGTCTACACTCGGAAATTATTTTGAAATAACTAGCTTAATTTGATTTTAGCCCTACTGTGTAGACATACCCCAATTGTGTGATAAAATTCCTTTGTAGAAGAATGGTTACTTTTAAATCCATTATTGAATGTACAGAGAGGTTAAAATGTTCCCCATATAAAAAGTAGCCATTCTTCTGCAAGGGATTTTTATCCCCTGACCTGTAGTCTGAGCTATCCCTGGGTGAAAAACTCACTAGAGACAAGGCACCTAGATTAGAGGAGACCACCACTGATGGGCAGATAGTGTGCTGACTTTGCTTCATTTTACCGCCAGTTCAAGGTAAAGTGCCTTATCTTCTTTTCTGTGTTTTTTAACCTGGGGATGACTCGTGCATGCTGGGTACCCAGAGATAAAAACCCTCCCCTTTGAAAAGCAATGATTAGAAGGATACTACATGTGTCTCCAACACTTCTGTGATCGTTTTGGGTACATCTACAACACATTATGGGTTAAAAACAAAAACAAACACTGAAAAAGACTGACGAGCCAAGGTGAGAAAGGAGAGCCAATCTGCCACACACCCATCCTGCCAGTGTGGGGGGCGCCCTTAAGCAATGGGAGGCGTAATGAGAATTGCTGAGAAGGGGAGTTGTTTTGCTAACGTGTTCACCTGGTTCAATAACTTCAATTACTGCTACTCACTGTTATAACATTCATACAAATAAAGGTTGGCAGCAGCCATGTGGGACTCAGGTTGTGATTTTTAAAAGGAGTGCTTAGTGCATAGAGGTGGTGCTATGGAGTTTCCACACAGGAGGAAGCAGGTGAAACTCTGTCCTTCCTTTAATAAGCTGGTATCACCGAAAGCAGAAAAGCATGTCTCCTGAAAGGATGCTATGCCCCCCCTTCCAACCCATTCCCATTAGTGGTGGCTGATCACCTCTTGTACTTTCACTTGACCCTGTTATACCAAAAAATATGGACATAGGCATTTTCTCCTGGGCTACGTCTAGACTACACCTCTCTGTCGACAGAGAGATGTAGATTAGGCACGTCGAAATTGTTAATGAAGCAGGGATTTACATATCCCACACTTCATTAGCATAAACATGGCCGCCACTTTTTTTCAAAACAGCTTTTTCGAAAAAACCCCAGCAGTCTAGATGCAGATCTGTGGAAAATAAATCCTTTTTCAACAAATCCTGTATTCCTCAAAAAATGAGGTTTACAGGATCTGTCAAAAAAGGATTTATTGTCGAGAGATCCATGTCTAGATGGCTGGGTTTTTTGGGAAAAAGCTCCGTTTGGAAAAAAAGTGGCAGCCATGTTTATGCTAATGAAGCGTGGGATATATAAATCCCTGCTTCATTAGCAATTTCGATGTGCCTAATCTACATCTCTCTGTCGACAGAGCGGAGTAGTCTAGACACAGTCCTACAGTGCAACAGCTTCCTTTGATTTCAGGAGACCTGTCTTTGTGCTTTCGGTGATACCAGCTAATTCCAGAACAAAGCCAGGTTATTAAAGCTCAGGAAGCTTAGGGTGATGCGCGCACACACACAGAAGCTTGGAGAAGACAGAAAGGGATGGTAAACAGAGGCCCAGAGGGGAGTAATGACTTACTCACAAAGCAATGGGAGAGATGGGAATGGACCCACTCTCCTGCCTCTCAATCCACTGCCATGTTCTTATTCTCGCTTCCATCTGCTTTCTCTCAACCAAACAAAAAACAAATGATGGGGAGCACCATACGGCCACCCAGCTCTCCATACGTCACAATACCTCATACACCACACTCACTGAACCTCTGCGTCAATGTGAGGTAATGAGAAAATGTACCTGAAACCCGCTTAAAGGAAAAACTCTGTAAGGGAGAGTGTAGGATTGGAAACCACTCTGCAGTAGGCTTTGAGTGTCATATTTTGAAACGTCTTTTGTTGAGACTGAAGAGAACTGTCAGGACTTTATAGTTATTTCTCGGGGCTCTCTAATTCATTGCACTTCTTAGTAAGGAAATTCAGAATGAAGATCAATAATCCAGGATGTGCTCATATCACATAAACAAATTAAATGCAAAAACGCTATCTTTGGAACTAACTTTGCTGTGGAATTTATTTTTGTTATTGTTTTTTATTTATATTCCAGCCATATTCGCATTATGACTACAAGAAGGCCTCAATTCTCATTAATTCTTTTCAACACTCAGATCGCTTACAGATTAGGAAACCAAGGGCCAATTTGTACCCTCTGATACATGCACTTGACTTGCATTGACTTCAAAGGGAGGGATTGGATATTTGTGTGCCCGAGAGTATAATTTATAACCGCACTAGGCATATGGTTTACAAACCTGTCAATGCAGCAGGGAGGTAAACTTTACATAGTACATTTGATGACTGTCTTCCAAAATTTGGAAAACACCCTCCTCTTCAATTTTTCTGAAACCCAACTCTGATTGTGCCAGGGTAACCAGCCAGGACACAAATGTCAGAAAAGTCAGACTATCCAGGGATGCAATCCCAAATTGAAACCACTGAGGCTTGGCTATGACCTACATTTATCTAGAATATTTTCCATCATGGAGTAACTTCGCAGAGAATGCCTAGACCCTTGCCCTTATCAATTCAGCCTTGATGTCTGCAATGCAAAGTAACTTGCATAACTATTGTGAGTTGCAGATACCCAAAAAATAATCTCTTACTGCTGGCAGCCAGGGAAAGGTGCATAATGCTCATGTAACTTGCTTCTATTGGACCATAGCATTTTATATGCAGCTTCTGGATGTCCCTCAGGGAAGGCCAAGAAGAATGCAGAGCAGAAGTATATTCTGTATAATAGACATGGATGACTATAACTATGGATGGATTCTGGAGAAAAAGGACGTATTTGCCTGGATGGCAAATATGAACATCGTTTCCAGACATAGCTGTCAGGGATGAGCAGAAAGGGGTCTCACAGGACCCCCAAGGTTGTATCCCACTTGGTGGGTAAACTTTTAACAAAAACTTCTGAGGGGTAGCTGAGTTAGTCTGTGACTGGAAAAACTTAAAAAAACAACAAATAGTCTAGCAGCACCTTAAAGACTAACAGAATATGTAGATGGTATCATGAGCTTTCATTAATTATTTTTTTCTCTGTCCCCTCCTTTTCCCCCCTGCCTTCTCCTTATTTATTCGTGGATTTGGACTTCAAATACTCCAGCCATCTGAAGAGGTGGGTTGTACCCACGAAGCCCATGATACCATCTACATGCTTTGTTAGTCTTAAAGGTGCTGCTAGACTATTCATTGTTTTTTATGTTTTTAACAAAAAGTGTGGGGTCCCTATCCAGCAGATCCTCAAAATATCTACCCATTATTGCTAATGCTATTATTTATTTGCAGCATGGCAATGGTCTTTTAGGTGCTTTCATATCCATCCAGGTACTCATATGGCTCACCTCACCATGACCTCCTAGCATCTCCCAGGTATACAGATAGAAATGGCTTCTGTCGAAGGAGCAGCATTTCTATCTTACCTGGCTTGAGTCTTAGCCAGCAAGTTGTCACCATGAAGTCCCTGCTATAGCCAGACAATGAGAAAGAAGGAACACTTTCTCCAGCCAAGCTTGCTGAAAGAAAGACATAGTGCTGGATTCCACAAGCATACCAAGGGCGTAGCAGCCCTCTGTATCTGACATTTCCCACCCCAGGGGCTGGGCCTCCGAGACACTGAGCAAGGGTCATAATTAATTACACCTGTCACGGAATCTCTCCAAACAACCAATTAAGCCTTCTCAAAATGACTCCACTGATCATCAGAGGGGTCGCCGTGTTAGTCTGAAACTGCCAAAGCGGCGAGGAGGCCTGTGGCACCTTATAGACTAACAGATGTATTGGAGCATAAGCTTTCGTGGGCAAAGACCCACTTCGTCAGATGCATGTAGTGGAAATGGCTACTTGCAGCAAAAAAATTTCAGGACCAGACTTCAAAGAGAAATTGCTGAGCTACAGTTCATCTTCAGGTTTGACACGATCAACTCTGGATTAAACAAAGACTGTGAACGGCTCGCTAACTACAAAAGACGCTTCTGCTCTCTTGGTATTCACACCTCCAGATCAGCTGCTAGAAGTGGGCCTCATCCTCCCTGATTGGATCCACCTCGTCATCTCCAGCCTGATCCTGGCCTGCATATTTATTCCTGGAAATTTCCACTACATGCATCTGACGAAGTGGGTCTTTGCCCACGAAAGCTTATGCTCCAACATTTCAGTTAGTCTATAAGGTGCCACAGGACTCCTTGCCGCTTCCACTGATAATGAGTCAATGTAGGTGAGTGAGCTGCACTTTACAATCAACAGCCGCAAAGGCTGATATTAGATCAAGTATTACCAACAGGGACATCTGGGCCCATTTCTCAAAAGTGCATGTGTTTCTGCATGTGTGTGCAGTTTCAAGTGGGCACAAAAACACTCCAATTTAAGTTGCAGGTAAGGGTGCCTGTCAAGGGGTGCACACCCCGGTGTGCCTCAGTGCCCCCAGACTGTCCTCATATAGCCCCTCTCAGGGCAAGTTACAGTCTGTATGGGTTGCTCATCATAGGCTTTTGTCTCAACGGCTCAGCTTACCTAGTCGGCCGCATGATCTGCCCGCAAGCCCGGGGCTTTGTTTCCAGCCCCTAGCCAGGGGGAGTCTTTGCTGGTCATCCCCAGCTTGTCTCCCTCCAAGGAGCTCCTGCTTTCTCGGCAGTCAGCCCTCCACTAGCCTCCCTTTAACAAACTGTGCTCCTCCCTTTATAGCTGACAGCTGGGCTCGCCTAGCCCCCCCGGGCTTCTCTGGATCTCTGACAGCTGGGGCTCATTAGCCTAACCACTCCAGCTGGGTTCTTCCAGCCACCCTAAGGCTCAAGGCCTGAGCCTTGGGCTTAAAGGCCCAGTGCAGGGCAGGCGCCCTGTCACAGTGCCCAAATAGACACGAGCACACAGAACTCTGCCCCCAATCTTGCATGAGCATCATGCTCAATGTGTATGACCATGTACCCCAGGCAGGTACACACCTGAAACAAATAGGTCTGGAGTCTCCGCTCATTGCCATGAACAAAGGGCAAATCTGTTCATTGCCACGAGCAAAAGGTTTCTACACGTCTGGAAAGTTGTTAGGCCATCAATGCCAACAGTGCTTTTTTTGTAAGAAAAAAGGTGCCAGTACTCTGGGGCAAACTTGTTGAGAAAAAAAAAAACCCACACTGGGGACTGAAATGCAGTCACAGACCCTGTAAGATCCACAGTGCCATGCTGAGAGCAGGAAAAAAACCTCGCCACACGTCCCGAGCAGGCTTCCATCAGGAGTCGAGACACCCCAGGAAAACAGGTGCTGGTACGCTCAAGGAAAGTCCCATTCCCTTTCTGTGGGCTGGGAAAATAGGTGACGGTATGCTGTTCCAGGCAGTACCATCACATAAAAACACTGAGTGCCAATAGCAAAATCAATGTCTTTACAATAACCTCTCTGATTTCTCATCAAACATTTTCTGTAGCTGATTTAAATACCACTTTTACTTCTGTTTCTACACTGCTCCCATTTGACTATACTCAGTGGACTGAGACTGCTCATTTTCACTGTGGCCTCTGTCCTTTTCCACTTGGTAGTTCACAAAAATTCGACTCTAAGATCTCCTTTATACTTTCCAGTGATTTGAGATTGCTCCATGACATCTAATGCTTTAGACTGTCTTTGTTGGGAGGCAAAAGGGTACTCTCTCCTTCTGAGGCACAATTCTCGTCTGTTTAGATTTCCAACACTGCAGGTGACTGCCGAACTGCTTAAATCCCCCAAATCTTGGTGCTCATTTAAATGTAAAACAATGAATTAAAACATTGCTCTCCATATTCAATTTAGTTCCATTTGAAAGAGACCTTATAAAATCAAATTCCCCTCCCAAGTCAAGCAATCTTCTACATCAACATGCCTTCCCAGAATACATTTTGAGGATCTGGCCATAACCCCAATAAAAACGGCTTCAAAATGAAAGTGCTGACACAACAGTAACTACAACAGGTACTTCTGTAATCACATCTTTTGATAACACCTAAAATGATTGGGTTTAAAGGATGGCGTTCTAATGAGAGTGCAGGGTAGTTAGCGCTGCAGGTGGCATTGTTTCCAATCTAAGAGCACAACTGGGTGCAGAAAATGGTGTGTGTTTTGCCTTCCAAGCAGTAAATGCTGCGATGCTTTATCTTGCCCTGTTTGGTTATGGACAAAGGATAAGCTGAGAAGCAGAGGCTGCATGATGATGAAGATGGGGTGGAGGGAGACTGACTTCATAATCACAACCAGGGAGGATTTCAGATGTTGCTATTTTAAGACAAAACGTATAACATTAAATGCCATCTGCATTGCAAGCTCTACATAGAATCATCTCCTTTGGTGTATGCTATGTCATGATGAAGGGGTCTCACACACAGACGTGTGGACTAGCATTGGCCAAATTCTACCCTTTGTATTCTTACATACATCAAAAGGTATTTGCAGATCTTTATGAGTTGGCAATATTTGGGCAAAACAATGGTTGCATATTAAAAAACTGTAGACAGATACCATGTCTGCATAGTAGAAAATGTTGAAATCCAAGGGTTTTGCCCACACAGAGGTAATCCTGTCTCCCTGTGATGCATGAGAGTACAGTTGCTTGTTTCTCCTCCTGGCACCTGCTGATGCCCTGAAAAAGGGTTGACAGACAATTTCTGTCATTTCTGTCCCCTTTTTCCCTGGGCAAGAGGCAGAAAGTGGGTAGAATCTCAGATGACAATGATTACAAAAGGAGCAACTCACACAAGGAGTAAGGAATGGGCTGTGATTCCATGGATGGAAAGTATCAGAGGGGTCGCCGTGTTAGTCTGAATCTGCAAAAGCGACGAGGAGTCCTGTGGCACCTTATAGACTAACTGAAGTGTAGGAGCATAAGCTTTCGTGGGCAAAGACCCACTTCGTCAGATGCATGCCACTTCACATGCATCTGACGAAGTGGGTCTTTGCCCACGAAAGCTTATGCTCCTACACTTCAGTTAGTCTATAAGGTGCCACAGGACTCCTCGTTGCTTTCATGGAAAGTGGAAAGTGCTGGATCAATGAACAGAAGAGAGCCAAACTATTGGCGTTTGCAGAGTTATTTCTCAGTTTAAAGGAAACAAGGAGAGGTTTTATTGTATTGTTTGTAAACACATAGCAGCATAAGCAGAATAGATACCAATATGAATGGAACCAAACTCTCCACTTAGGTGTATGGCTACAGCAGCCTGTTTGGAATCTACCTGTGTATGCACAAGTGATAATCTTCATGCACAGGGCACATTGTATCTCCTATGTGTATTACAACATTATAATAATAAAGTTGTTTTATGAATCAATGAATTGGGACTTGCTCCACATAAGAGTTCAGATCATCTATTTTAACCAAGGTGTCATGATTATACATACTATTCATGCCATAATCACACCCCGTCCCCACATGGCTCTCCACTGAACCCCCCTGAGGATACAGTCTCTGTTGTTCTTCCACTCCCTGGATCTGGAGTTTCCTGGGATATTGAACAGGGACTGAAACATTCATGGGAGCAGGATGGTCAGTTGATGGGGCCTTCGCTTTACCAATCCTCTCCCATGTTTCCACTTCTATTCGCCTGGTCTCGGCCTTTATTTCTGCTAGTCTTGCCTGTGCTGCTGCTAGCCTCTCCAGATGTTCTTGTTGGGCACACTTCTCCTCGGCCTCTCGTTGTGCACACCTGTCTTCGGCCTCTCGTGCATGCCTGTCCTCCAGCTGTAGGAAAAACTCCATCTCCTTGTCAATTAGAGGCCTGCTAGTCCTTATGGCATAATCGCACACAGAAGGCACAGGTGGGGGGGAGAGAGAGCAGCAGCCGGCTGCTCCTGCCCTCTCCTTGGGGAATGAATCTGTCCTAGAGCTGTACATCCTGTCTTAACTAGCCTAGCTATCCAGTTGTCCCGAAAGCTAACAAAAAAACCCAAACTGTTTGGGTAGGTCTGTGTCTGGCTAAAGGTCTGCCCCTCCCTGAGGCAGCCCAGAAACAAAAGAAAAAACAAAAGGAAAAACTGCAAAGCTTGCAACTCAAAAGAAAACTTGTGTCCTTTTAAAAATCCTGGGTTCTCAAAATAATCCCACCGCTATACCACCATGTCATGGCTCCTTCCCCACTCTGGCATGGTAAATGCAGAAGTGGGGGCCAGCAAGTGTACCCCAAAGCCTTATCTACCAGGCTTTGGTATAAAAATTCCCCCAAAATCTTAAAAACCTAGATCTTGGAAATAAACCTTCCGCTGCCACCACCCAAATGTTGATAAAGAAATCAAGGGAAAGATCATTTGGGAAATCTCATCCCTAAAATAAAAATCAAGGCACACAATTAACCACTGCCAGGTTAATAAAAAGAAAAGAAAGAACTTGTATTATTACAACAATATTCCTGTTGCAACCATAGGGTATGTCTACACTACCCTTCTAGTTCGAACTAGGAGGGTAATGTAGGCATACCGCACTTGCAAATGAAGCCCGGGATTTGAATTTCCCGGGCTTCATTTGCATAAGCGGGAAGCCTCCATTTTTAAATCCCCGCTGGTTCGAACCCCGTGTAGCGCGGCTACACGGGGCTCGAACTAGGTAGTTCGGAATAGGAACCTAGTCCGAACTACCTAGTTCGAGCCCCGTGTAGCCGCGCTACATGGGGTTCGAACCAGCGGGGATTTAAAAATGGCGGCTCCCCGCTTATGCAAATGAAGCCCGGGAAATTCAAATCCTGGGCTTCATTTGCACGTTCGGTATGCATACATTACCCCGCTAGTTCGAACTAGCGGGGTAGTGTAGACATACCCATAATGACTAGATAGGGAGGTAACAAAATATACTCATGGAGAAACTCCATGGGCCTAGAACTTAGTTACAAAGAAAAGCCAAAACATCTTTTAACAGTGCCAGATCTCAGATCCCAAACCCAATCCATAAAATCTAACGAAACTACCTAAACTTTACCCTACTTACAGAAAATGAAGAATGGTGTCTTGGAGAGAGAGAGAGAGAGAGAGAGAGACATGCTTGTCCCTCTCTGTAGCTGCAGAGAACTCTCCCCGAGAGACAAAAGGGAGAAAGGAAAAAAACCCAAATTCCTTTGTCAGTTTGAAAAGTCCCACCTACATTCCTATTGGTCACTCCACCTGGCTAGGTGTAGTTAACACCTTAATCCCCAGGCTGCTGGCTAACCCTCATAATCATGACACAAGGTCACGAGAGGCATATCTGAAGTATGGGTGGAAGACGTCACTTTCAGCCTCCAGGTGCATGAGGAACTAACACCCCATACATGATGAAAGTACTGTTGAGGAAGTGCAAAAAGCTCCTAAAAAGCCAGGTAAATCACCAGAAAAAATCTTGAAGGCCCCCAAATTATCAACTACCTGGAAAACTGAGAACATACCCCAGGATTGCAAAGATGCACCCATAGTTACACTATTCGAAAATAAAAGGCAGCAAATCTGATGATGGCAGCTACTGGTGTAACTCTCTGCTCTCTAGGTAATATAAACTGCACCTTAGTTTACTCAATTGGCCCATCAAAATAGTATCAGAGAGGCATCTACCAAAGCCTCATGGTGGATTTAGATCAGGTCGGAGCACCACAGCTTCGGAAAAATGAACAGAAGAAGGCTTGAAATTGCATGTTGTCGTCAATGATCTAGATAATATTTGTCATAAGGAGCAGAAAAGGCCTCTGGAAAACTCTAGAAAAGTTTGGCTGCCCCACAAAATTTCTTAACATCATATGCAAATCTCACAAAGACATGATTGGCCAAGTGTTCTCTGATGGTGACCTCTCTGAATCATTCCTCACATGCAATGGGGTTAAAAAAAAAAGGCTGTATGCTTGCACAAGTCTGCTTTGGTCTCTTCTTAGCAGCCATTGTGAACAAAGCAACTAAAAATCTTCTGAAGGGCACCTACATCAGGTACAGAATTCATGGGAAACTCTTGAGTCTCCAAAGGATTACTGCAAAGACAAAAACAAATAGTCCTGTGAACTACTTGTAGTCTTCTAAGTAGACCTTAGAGACTAACATTATATATATTAGTATAATGAGCTTTTATGGGCAAAACCCATCTCATCTGAAGAAGTGATCTTGAGACATCGAATGATCTTGACATCTTGATTATCTTGAAATCTGTGTATAGGGATTTTATACACATGTCCATTGCCATATTATCTGAGTGGTTGGTCAGTGTTTGAGTTAAGAAATCAAGACTAACGGTAAGGCCATCTGGGGTCTGATTACCAGACCATGCTGTTCATGAAACCAGATCCAACTAAACTAACTGAACAGGAGAAAACCATAATCTCAAAACTTAAGGCATCATTGGCTTTGAACTACAGCTGTTCTTTCACATTTGGAAAGCTAGAACCTGAATTTCAGGCCCACTCATAACTACTCCATGAGTTAAATCAGTGTATTATATGTGTATAACTTTATTCTCCTCTGAAAGTTTAAGAGATTGCAAATAAAAAACTAGCCAATAAAACCAGTTCCATTAGCCCAAGCTTCTTATGCAGCATTGCACTTATCAACTATTCCACTATGCAAAGACCAAAGCTGCACTTGCATACATGCAACATTTATTCAGGCTCCACGAGAGGGTCAAAAAGCAAACCTGATTTTCATGCCACAGGGACTTGTTTTGCTTAAGGTTCTGTTGGCTAAGCTCTAGCAATTCATTAGCCTTGTTTCTCCCCTGAAAAGCAGGAAAAAACAAACTGAAAGCCAAAAGTAGTGTATGAGAATTTAATTGTATTTTATGATTAGGGTTTCCAAAACAGTGGCATTAATTTGTTCACACACTACATACTTCCCGCTCTGCAAGAAACAAAGCTGTTTCTAGATTAAGATCTACTTTAAGGTGGGAGGCTGGACCTTGCACCTTCAGTTATGATATACTGCCACACAACCTTTACACAATATGCATAGAGTCATATGGACGACCTGGCTGAAGTGATTTTCTCCTCCCATCTATATTACATAGAGTTAAATATACAGGCAGTCCCCAGGTTACGTACAAGATAGGGACTGTAGGTTTGTTCTTAAGTTGAATTTGTATGTAAGTCGGAACTGGTACATATTGTAGGGGAAACTCTAGCCAAACATTTCTCCAGAGCTCAGTTTTATTCTCCCACACCTCACTTCCCTCAGTCCTTTATTCTCAAGCTGAGGAGTCTGCTGAGAAAAGCCGCTCTGCGTCAACCTGGTCTTCTGGGGGGGGGGGGGGGAGCGCTAGCTTCACGTCTCCCTGGTCTGCTGGGGGGAAGCAGCTAGTGCGGGGTTGCCTCACCCCGTTTGTAAGTAGGGATCCGATGTAAGTCGGATCCATGTAACCCGGGGACTGCCTGTATGTTAGTTACATCTGGCTACAGGTTTATTCCAAACAAACTCTCGCTTTGAAAAGACTGGAATAAAACAAGAAATAACACATTGTAGGATTTATATTGTGCTTCGGAGATTCAAAAGACTGTGCAGACGTTCAATATTGAAGCCCCGAACCTGCAAGACCCTTGCTCCTCTGGAACCCACTGAATTCAGTGAAGTTCCAGCTAGCCTCAGGCAGCTACCTGCACTCATTTCACTGCATGATAATTTGTCACAGCCCTGATATGTAGGTGAAGAAGCATTACCATCCCCAATGTTATAAATGGGGAAACTGAGGCAGAAAGTCATGCATGACTTGTAAGAAGGAGTTAGTGACAAAGCCTGGATTGGAACTGAAGGCTTCCTCTTTCCCAGCTGTCAGCTGATTCCTCTAGGGTGCTTCACTATCTGGCTGTATCTGCTTACAAAGTAAACTAGACAGGACCTTTTTGTTCAAAACTGCATCTTAAAAGGAAACCTATTTAATGACAGAATAATGGGCCTATTTCCATTTAGAGGAGGAGGAGGAAGACTGAAATAAGAAGTTTCCTAAACATCAACAACATTTTGTCAGTTATTTAAAATTTTGTCTGTAGGTTTTACTATAGCATCACAGAAGGTTATATCTGCATTTTATTTTGTCCTTTGGAAAAATTCGGAAGACCATTGAAGGGGAAAATAAAAAGATGAGCATGCTGATGAATAAGAACGTTTCCTCACAAGATGGACAAATTAACTGTGCATCGTCTTTTAAAATAGGCACTTGCCACCGTAACAATCACATTGGTACCCAATCCAAAAGAATGCTCTGCCCAGCATCAGCAGAGGCTCTTAACCCAGCAAAGACAAAACACTACTCACTGAGAAAGGTGACTTTTTTTGGACAAACAAGGAAAACTTAATGAATTCCCCACTCCACAGACGGCTGTGGTGTATGTTAGCGCACCTGCTGCAACTCTCTTCATATCACATTGCAGTTATGAAAAATAGTGTGCTATTTTGGAACCCTCTGGCAGCCAGAGTGAATCACTAAGGGCCCAAAGCTCATTTATCTTGTGTCAGAACTGAAGCCAAATGAGCACCATCTTGTCCAGCAGCTGAAGAATGGGGGGAAAACTCTTTGCGAGTAAAAATAACCAAAGGAGCACACAAGTGCTGCAGAGACAAGCTTCTCCTAGTACGTAATATAAAGGTTTTCACAACTCACTCAAGCTTTTTAGAACATACTTCTTCTCTGCCAAGGAAACTTTTTTCGAGGGTGGGAGCGGGTAGGAGGAGAGGGAAGAGAAGAAAAAGTTTATTCTAGAATCATACACATCTGTGTAGCTGTAGGTAAAACATCTGGTTAATGCTTATTAGAAATATTTTTAAGAGCAAACTCTCCAATAGCAAGTAATAGGCTGGCACTGAAATGGTGACATTAGAGTTGAGTGCACCAGCAATGCTGTACATAGGTTGAGTGCACCTTCTCTCCCGATAGGGTTCTGGACTCTTCAGAAATGAGTTGTACAGAGCTCTTCTTGAAGGGTACTCAGTGTCACAGCTAAATGCAAGGTGGGACAGACAGTTTCACCATCACCAAATCCTGCCCTCAGGCCAGTGGTCTATCCTGGAGGCAGTGGGCATGTGCAATGTCTCCCCAACTGTGTTGGGAATCATCATGAGTGACGTAGTGGGGGTAACTTGCTAGGGCTGTGGGCGACCTCTGCTGTCTGTAGCACGACCCAGCAGGACAGGGGATGAGTCATTATGCAAAGGGGGCTCCAAACCTGTCTGACCAGCTACCCCCCAAGGAGAGAATCAAAGGAAGGTGGAACGCCACCCTGGCTGGGGGGGCAGGGCTGGAAGAGAGTGAGTTAGTTTCTGTCTGGGAGCATGGAGGAGACAGCCTAGGGAAGGAGCTGGGGAGTGGGCTGGGATTGTAGGGCCCAGCCACCCCCCATCTCAAAGGGGGGCACTGAGGCCTCTTAGCCACAGTTCCTGTAACCAGCTGACAGATGCTGTGCTGTATCCTGGAGAAGCAATAAACTCCCTTTATTCTACTGACTGGTGGAGTCTGTTCGTGCCATTTCGGGGGTGCAGGAGACGGGAAAACCCCAACGCGCCGTCACATCATGTCACTGGAGATTTTTGAAGAGGTCTTGTCCTCCCTTCAAGAGCACTCATCTAACAGAGATCAATTCAAACTGAGTTGTCTGGCTGCCTGCACTCCTCCAATCAACAGGACACAGCAGGTATTTGTTTCAAAGGCTATGACCACACTACAAGGTTATTTCAAAATAATAACTCCCGAAATAACAATTTGGAAATAGCACGTCCACACTACAAATCCCCATCGAAACTGTGTGTTCACACCGATTGGAGCCTGAATCACATTTAAAAGCCCCTCTCCGGAAGCACTCCAGGCAGGGCATCAGAACTGCAGTCACTCCCTGTAGCTGCTGCCTGAGGCTGAGGCTCGTGCTTAAAGGGGCCCCCCTCTAAGACCCTTCTCCGTTGCCTACCTCCTCGAGGGACAGCAAACACCACACCGTGTTCTCCGGTTGCCCTTGCTGATGCCACAGCACTCCTACCATGGAGCCGGACCAGCTGCACAGCAGTGTCAGGCTCTTAGACCTGCTGCACCTCCTGGCGCAGTTAATGCAGGTCGCCCTCATGGCACTGCAGGACCACGATGGCCAGCTCAGACTGGAGCACCTCCTCCCTCTGGCCTGGGCACTCCACCTACCTGACAGTCCACTCCATCCGCCCCAGCACACCATGCACCACCACTTCTAGTGTGGCACACCATTCCAACTGGTGGGACCAGATCATCTTGGAGAGGAGGGATGATCAGCAGTGGCTCCAAAACTTCTGCATGTGGAAGGAGACCTTCCTGGAGCTCTGCGAGTGGCTTGCTCCTGCCCTCTGGTGACAGGACACCCACGTGAAACCCGGCACACCCCTCCAGAAGTGAGTTGCCATTGCCCTCTCGAAGCTCACCATGCCACACAACTACCATTATGTTGGGAACCAGTTCGGTGTGGGGAGATGGACTGTCAGGGCCGTGCTCATGCAGGTAAGACTCTCTTGCTGTTGTCCCAGGAGGTCAGTGAACTACTGAAATGGCTTCCTAGGGAGAGGAAGTGGTGGAATCTCCATCCCTACAGGTTTTGCAGTCCTGGCTTAACTACCCTGTTCCCAGCAGGGGTTTGTGAAGGTTATTCCTGCTGCGGGAAGAGGCTTGGTCTCAGGGACCTCCAAGGGCTCCTGCAACGCTGTGAATCTTTGTTCTTATGATTTTACAGGTAGTGAGGGCCATTAATGCCATCCTGCTGTGCAGGGTCATCACCCTGAGCGGCGTGGACCCCATCATCACCGGCTTTGCCGCCATGGGCTTACCTAATTGGGAGGGGGGACGTTGATGGCAGCCACATCCCCATTTTGGCCCCTGACCACCAGGGCCTCTTCACGGACATTAATGTTGGGTGGTTGGAGAAAGCACACAACGCCTGTGTCTTTAGGAGCTCCAGCCTGTTCCAGAAGATGCACACCAGCATTTTTTCCCCCAACTGCACCACCAGAGTTGGGGATGTGGACATGCCCACATGCATTGTGGGTGATGCAGCCTACCCCTTGCTCCCCTGGCTAATGAAGCCCTACCTGGGACACCTGGACCCCACCAAAAAATGGTTCCATTTCTATGAAGTGGGTTGTACCCACGAAAGCTCATGGTACTATATATATATATATATATATAGTTAATTTCTAAGGTGCTACAGGACCAGTCATTTTTTAAAAAGGTTTTTTTTTAAATTACCGACTAATATGTCTACCCCTCCGAGATTGATCTAAACTTAGCATATTCCACACTACTGTAGAAGGTTTAAAACTATGACGCAACTCTGTCTGTGTGAATAATGAAGCTGGAACTGATGTACCTTAAGTGGAGTTACCGTGGGATATACACTATGGGGGTTCTATGGGAGAAACTCTCCCATCAACTTACCTTACACTTCTCCTCAACTGGGGTACAATATGGGCCTCGACTGCGAAACGATCTTCAGTCAGTTTGGTGGTTCTTCACTAGGCTTGCTAAACTGACTGCTGGTGGATCGATTTCAGAGAATGGACCTCTACTGTAATGTAGACATAGCCTTAGTCTGAATTATGCATAAATGTGTTTCAGTTTCTAGTTACTCTGCAAATGGCACACAGGGCTATGGCTGTTCAATTGGAATCAGCTGTGTATTAAACACTTGAATGTTTTACTGCAACTTAACTTTTCCTTTTTTTAAACCATGTGAAAGATTTTTGTCTGGGAACATGTTAATATTTAGTTAGCCGTCTTCTAAGTATGTCAGGTGTCTATTTCTATAGCACGCCAGGTGTCTATTTCTATTGTTTGTGACCTTTCCTCTAGTTGTAATTACATTTTAATTGATAAACAACCAACAGGGTCATTATTGTGTGCCACCTTAACTGACTTTTCTCAAACTACTTTTTAATATTATAATATAATATGTTAATAATTAACCGATTTTTGTAGATGTGTTAAACTGGTTTACTATGTGATTCATGTAGGATAATTACACCTAAAAAGCACTTTCAGTAAAATCTGAGCATAGTTGTGATTTTTTTCTAGCCATCTTTCAACAAAAGTATTCTCCTTACAGTTTCTAGCAGTAGCTAAATTAAAATAAATCAGTCAGTGCCTTTGGCTTTAAGTACATCTAAGGGATCCAACAGTATAAGGTCACCTTCAGTAGCCATAATTCAGGATGCTTCCTGTACTAATGGTCATGTGTAGAGTACAAGACAAGAAAAAATATGGAGCTTGTGCCACGAAGTTGTTATACAAACAAAAAGTTAATACTTTCAAATCCATTGTGAATACAGTTTAAATCAAGGTATTGCTGGGACATAATTTTAACCGGATTCATCATTTAGCTTACAAACAAGTATTGACCTTCAATCGATACCTTTAGAGCCTCTCCAACTCCCACTGCAATGGATAGAAACACTGCCAATGCTTTCAAGTTTTTTATTAGCTTTAATTATTCATAGTTTTATACCACCAACATTAACCATTTGTCATACCAAACTCTGAAGTGATGATAGCTAGTAAGTTCAACAGTTTCTATCAATTCCAGTTCTATTATCTATACAATTTTATTGCACTAAAGGGAGGTGCACAAGCTTGAAGAAATGGTCTCAAAAGTAACAATGCAATATCTATAGGACAAGTGCTTTAGTGCCGTAAATCATTGTTTACAAACAAAAAATAATGAAAACTGAGTTATGTCTTGGTAAGCACCACAGTAAATCCTAGCTTGATAACTCAGAGGATTTCTTTGATAGATTCTTGATTCACTGAATTGCTTTTGTGCAGTTGTCCTCCATGAAATCAAGGTGAGCGTGACATATTTGTATTTATGGCTGATGAACACGACAAGCTGTCTCAGGGCTCTCAACTCTCTTAGAAAATAAGGAGAAAAGCCATTCAGACAACTTTGGTGTCCACAAAGACCTGCTTCCCGCAATAGAAGGGCTGTATACTGAACTGGATTTAAAAAAAAGCAGGTATAAAATTGAAAGATCATGGGGACCCTTCTTCAACACAGTAATCAGATTGGAATGGGAGCATATGCTCCCTTAGCCATAGAGATATCACTACAAATGCACAAACCTGAGCCAACATCTGACTGATACCCATTCCCCAGTCTGGGTTCCTATCTGCTCAGGTATTCTCACTCTGCCCAGTCTACCCATCTGTCATCAAGCAGTGAAATAGGAAATCTGCAGATGACAAAATATCATTGTGGTTAGTCAAGACTGGAGAAGCGTGAGTAACTTTAGAGGAACCTACCCAAGCTAGGTGAACGGTGAATGTGATGGTATGAAATTCAGTGTTGGCATAATATGCAGAAAAAAATGCATCTTGGAGTAATCTGAATTACTTAGGCACCTTACTGGTCTCTAAGTTAAGGGTGTGTCTAAGTCGACAAAACTATACCAGCGTCTACACTACCGCTGAGTTCTGTCGACATAACATCGACAGAACTCAGCAGTTTTGTCGACGCTGGTATACCTCATTTTACGAGGCATAACACCTTCTGTCAACAGAACTCTGTCAACAGAAGGTGTTATTGCCTGTAACGTTGCGTCCAGACTACGGAGTTCTGTCGACAAAGCAGCTTGCTTTGTCGACAGAACTCAATGTGTCTGGATGCTCTTTGTCGACGGAAGTTTTGTCGACAGTATCTGTCGACAAAACTTCCGTCAACAAAACGCGGTAGTCTAGACGTACCCTAAGTGTAGTTCCTCAGGAAAAGAACTGGGCACAACTATGGACAGCTCAGTGAAGACCCTGATCATCCTGCAGCAGGGGTCAAAAAGGTAAACAAAGTTAATATACATAAGGAAGATGACAAAATATCTTGGAAAATATTCTAATGCCACCATGTAAATCAAAGAGATGCCATCACCTGGAATATTGTGTTCAGTTCCAAAGGGTTTACCCAATTAACTGAGAGAAAGGAGAGACGACAGTGAGAATGATCTAAGATTAGAAAACTCAAACATGGGCTAGAAAGCAATGATTATGTGAGGAGATACAGTAAAAGTACACAAAATAATAAATAGCATAGACAAAACATGGTAGGAACTTTTATTATATAAGAATGAAAAGAATGAGGACATGTTCAATGAAAAGGAAAGTTGACAAATTCTAAACAGATATAAGTAAATACTTCCTTATATAACTCACAATTAAGCTCTGGAATGCACTGCTAAAAAAATGGAGGTTGAATTTAGCTCAATTCAAGGAGGGTAAAGAATATGCATCTTGAAAATCAAGACTTTTGTATCCGATATAAACCTGCCTACTTCAATGTACACACCAACCTCTACCTCATGGGGCTAGGAAGTAACTTTCCCATTGAGCAGTACTCCGCAAATGTCTGAACAGTTTCTTGCATCCTTCTGTGAAACTACTGTGCCATTTTGAGAGACAATATATTAGTCTGATCCAAAAAGTGACACACGCTGTGTGATGCAAGTTTTAATTCTGGTTCTGCTAGAAATGTCATCTATTACTTGATTCTCTCTGAGCCTCCAGTTTTGCAATCCCTACCTCACAGGGATGTACTAAGAATCATTTCAGCCATGTCTGTAAGATGCAGATCAGCAAAGTGCCACAGAGAAGCTTACAAATAAAATACAAAAGATGGGGTGCACCATGTGAGCAATTCCAGATACGTAGGGCTGATATAGGCAGCATATCTGAATCTGGACGACAAGCAGTGGCGGCCCGTCAATACAGGCGAACTAGGCGGTCGCCTAGGGGGCCAAGTTAAACGGCCGTTGAGGGCTTTGGAGGCGGGAGCGCCGATCGCACACCGATCGCATGTTTCACCTAGGGCGCCAGTTGCCGGCAGCTCGTCTAGGGCTGCTCCTGATGACAAGTACCTCCCAGTGCAGCATTTAAGTGTAAACAGACCTGTAGTCTTAGAGGAGCACTTGTGCTGAAGGGGGTTATTTATTTAGGCAGCATCTCAATGCTATTCAACATGATTTTTCCCCCCTCAGAGGCATAAATCCCCTGGAAAACAAGAGGAATGTTAAATCACCCGGACTAGACCTGATAAATGTCCGTAGTCATTTATCTGATAATGCTGTACATGGAGGCGGAGCTCTGCTTTAGATGTAGTTCTCTCCACCATAGGCTGTCCTTGAGCCAAATGTTCCAAAATATCTTTGCATGTGGATCAAGTGCAGACTATGTCACTCTGAGGTCAACATCTCTCTAATGCCAATGATTAATTATCTAGCAGCTGAAGATTAAATTCAAGTACCAAAATTACATCCCAACAGTACAGTGAAAGTGATTCTACCACATAATTTTAAAATAATTTGCAATTTTCTCTTCTTAACCTATCACACATAACAGACTTCCAAACATTTTTCTTGGAAAAGGCCCAAATCAGTACACGTGTCTATTCCAACTTCTGACCTCCCATCCCCTTAATTTAAAAAATAAAAACGGATTTTCAATTCATGTAACTTCATTTTAACTACAACCTCACCTTCAGGCTAGAGAATAGGGATCACCTCTTATGTCAAAGTATCTTTGTACAAGAGTTTCATTGATTAAAAAAAAAAAAGTCTCTTGGAATCATTTCTCAATTTGCCGCGGTACCAGCAGAGGGAGCACAAAACAAGACTTAAAACACTAGTTCCTCAGTTATGAAGAGATCATTAGTTTTGAGATAGAAATGTAGCCGTGTTAGTCTGGGGCAGCTGAAACAAAATACAGGACTAGGTAGCACTTTAAAGACGAACAAGATGGTTTATTAGGTGATGAGCTTTCATCATCTAATAAACCATCTTGTTCGTCTTTAAAGTGCTACCTAGTCCTGTATTTTATTTCCTTAGTTTTGAGCGAGCATTCTCATATTTCAGATGGTTGTTTTAACCCAGTAATTTTGACCCAGTAATTGAACTTAAAATCAGAGTCTTTTAAATCTGTAATAATATGAGCTAAGCAAGCAAGTAAAATGCCACACAAATCTAGACGGGTTTGTGCATGAATGTTGCATTGCCCCCATTCTGAAACCACTGTAGGCAGGACAATCACAGTTTGAGGGCCACTTTAATTTGCACGGTCTGATACCAGCAGAAGGGTTCTGTGCAGCAAATGCTGGCAACCTGCATCTAGGCTATGGAGAAGAAGTTGGTTCTATAGCAGTAGAGTATCTCAGTTGGGGGAAGGGTTATCTCCCTAGGGACAGCAAAAAGTGGTGGTATGAACATCCCTTGATGGGTGTGGTGTAGGGAAGTCATACTGCACTGGACCTATGTTTTCAAATGTATTTTTTCTAGTATAGTTGCATTTGGAAATTTACATTCCAATCAGGAAATGCAACACAGTGATGGTTTCCCTACCTGGATTTATTAATACAGAGTTAACTTGTATCTACTTAAACTCTCAGCTGAAATTAACTAAGACATGGCTATTATTATTATTATTAGCATTGCAGTCACATCTAGGAGCCCTGGTCACAAGCCAGTACTGGATTGCATTAGGCATGGAACAAAAAGAGAAAAAAAAACACACAGAACAAATACAGTCCATGATAAAGAACAGACAAGAAACAATAGATGGAGACAGATAGGGAAGTACAAGGAACTGAGACAACATTGGTCAGTGTGACAGACAGTAGTCTCAGCACACCAGGGGCCTAACAGTTGTCAAGTATTTTGTAGGCATCACAGTTTAAGGCAGGATTTGCTGGAGGATAATGAAGTTACTTTGCAGAGATAGACAAGGAGTTTTTTTAGCACCCGTGGAAGCAAAAGAAGCACAAAGGACCATGTCTGAAAGTTGAACAAGTGGGAGTTGGAGGGCTGGCATCATGGATGGATTGAAGGTAGGAGTTGGCATTTTTAATAGTGAATGAATAAGACAGGTATGGGTTTGGAAGGACCTTGATCGTGAAAAGGTGTAGCTTAATGTGTCATGCTAAAGAGGAGGGTTGCAGGGTTGACCTGATGGGGAACAAGCTAGGAGAATGGCCTTTGTGATTAGATGTAATTGCAATAATTCTGAATAGATGTAAGCTGGATAAGGTAGCATTTGTCAAGGGCTGACAAAATGCTGTTTGCACTAATCGAGATGTGAGGTCACAAGACTCTGGATGAGTACATAGGAGAGGATGCATCTTAAAAATGTTATGCCAAGATAATCTGCAAAATTTAGCCTGAATGTGAGGATCTAGATAGAGGTGCACTGTGAAGACACCAGGTTACAGGCCTTAAAAAGAAATAGAGATGAGGAGAAGAGAACAGGAACTCTGCATTAGCTTGCTCTGACAGGCATCCACAAAAGAGATGTCAAAGATACAGTCTGAAAATCTACTTTGGACAGAAGGAGACAACATAGGAGTAAAGAAGTAGATTTGTCAGTTGTCAAAATAGAGACACAGGCAGTCCCCGGGTTACATGGATCCGACTTACATCGGATCCCTACTTACAAATGGGGTGAGGCAACCCCGCACTAGCTGCTTCCCCCCAGCAGACCAGGGAGACGCGAAGCAGCTTTTCTCAGCAGACACCTCAGCTTGAGAATAAAGGACTGAGGGAAGTGAGGTGTGGGAGAATAAAACTGAGCTCTGGAGAAATGTTTGGCTAGAGTTTCCCCTACAATACGTACCAGTTCCGACTTACATACAAATTCAGCTTAAGAACAAACCTACGGTCCCTATCTTGTACGTAACCCGGGGACTGCCTGTAGTTGAATTTATATTTGCATTCAAAATTATGCAGAAATACAGTGCATTTGGTAAGACCCAGTAGGAGTATACTTCATGACCACTCCTGACATTCGTCAATTCATCCACTTAAATGTGGCCAACCAACATGCAGATACTTTGATAACAAACTTTACTAAATTATGCTTAAGGAATATTGTGGAACTTTCACAATTACTAGACCTTTTTGAGAGAATACTCAATATGCCTTTAGAAATAATCTGTCCACATGTTTCAAAATCATACAGAGGGGGAAAACCCACAAAGAATTTCCACCATCACCACCTATAGCAGCAGGCCTATTATCAATGGCATTGTCAAGCTTGCTCTATCTAGAGGTGATTATGCTGCAGTAATTGGCTGTGTGGGGTCAGGCCTGCGCCCTTGGAGCTGGGCTGCTCTTGGCTGGACCCACTCCCTGCCCCCGGGATGGGTGTGCGGTGACTCCTGAGGTTCCAGGCATGTGCTGGGGCTGGCTGCCGTGTCCGTGTGCCATTCGGTCTGGCTGCACGAGGTTGCATGTGCTGCGTGCCCATGTGGCACTCCCTCTCCCCACCCCGTGGTCCCCCTGGCTCCTGCACACTTGCAAGTGGAAGCTGCAACACTCACCGGAAGATCCCTCACCAGCCTCCAAGGAGGCCTGGGACACATCCTGGCTGCTGGGCCGGGCTGGTGGGGTCTGGCTGCCATCTTCCACCTCCTGCTCCTGCTCCTCAGTGGACCAGTTGCCCTCCTCCTCTGGTTCCATTGGCCGCTGCGTCCACTCTGGCCCGCAGGGTGTCGGCCCCCATGTCTCCCAGGATCGTGTGCATGTGTTGGTAGTGGGGGCAAGCAGGGGCTCCTCCGCCCCTAAGCTCGCCGACCCACACGTACCTGAGCCACAGGTCTTTCGCCTTGGCCCGGACCTGTTACAGGGTCCAAGCCACGTGTCCCTCTGCGGCCAGTGCCTGGGCCATCGGGGCGAAGATGTCCGCATTGCACCTCCAGGACTTGGGATTCCAGAGGGCCTCCTCCTGGACCCAGAAGTCCAGGAGCACCTTGACCTCAGTGGTGCCCCAGCATGGAACCCACAGCTTGGTGCCCCTGTGGGCCTGCTCAGTGCTCTGGGGTGGCTCCTGGGTGGGGTCTGCAGGACGACGCGGTGGCTGGGCGGCTACCCAGGCTGTACGTGCCATACGGCTCCACCGGGTGCCTGTGCCTTTAAGGGGAGGCCGGCTAGGGGGAACCAGCGAGTGGTGATTGCACGTACGGAGTATTGGAGAGGCCACCTGTGTTTTTTCTTGGAGGACAGTTCTTGCGCAAGAAGCCTTTGCGGCACGTCCACGCTGCCCTCTTGCGCAAGAATCATAGAATCATAGAATACTAGGACTGGAAGGGACCTCGAGAGGTCTTCGAGTCCAGTCCCCTGCCCTCGTGGCAGGACCAAATACTGTCTAGACCATCCGTGATAGACATTTATCTAACCTACTCTTAAATATCTCCAGAGATGGAGATTCCACAACCTCCCTGGGCAATTTAGTCCAGTGTTTGACTACCCTGACAGGTAGCAACTTTTTCCTAATGTCCAATCTAAACCTCCCTTGCTGCAGTTTAAGCCCATTGCTTCTTGTTCTATCCTCAGAGGCCAAGATGAACAACTTTTCTCCTTCCTCCTTATGACACCCTTTTAGATACCTGAAAACTGCTATCATGTCCCCCCTCAATCTTCTCTTTTCTAAACTAAACAAACCCAATTCTTTCAGCCTTCCCTCATAGGTCATGTTCTCTAGACCTTTAAGCATTCTTGTTGCTCTTCTCTGGACCCTCTCCAATTTCTCCACATCCTTCTTGAAATGTGGTGCCCAGAACTGAACACAATACTCCAACTGAGGCCTAACTAGCGCAGAGCAGAACGGAAGAATGACTTCTTGTGTCTTGCTCACAACACACCTGTTAATGCATCCCAGAATCATGTTTGCTTTCTTTGCAACAGCATCACACTGCTGACTCATATTCAACTTGTGGTCCACTATAACCCCTAGATCCCTTTCTGCCGTACTCCTTCCTAGAAAGTCGCTTCCCATTCTATATGTGTGAAACTGATTGTTCCTTCCTAAGTGGAGCACTTTGCATTTGTCTTTATTAAACTTCATCCTGTTTACCTCAGACCATTTCTCCAATTTGTCCAGATCATTTTGAATTATGACCCTATTCTCCAGATTAGTCGCAACCCCTCCCAGCTTGGTATCATCTGCAAACTTAATAAGCGTACTTTCTATGCCAATATCTAAATTGTGGATGAAGATATTGAACAGAGCCCGTCCCAAAACAGACCCCTGCGGAAACCCGCTTGTTATGCCTTTCCAGCAGGATTGTGAACCATTAATAACTACTCTCTGAATACGGTTATCCAGCCAGTTATGCACCCACATTATAGTAGCCCCATCTAAGTTGTATTTGCCTAGTTTATTGATAAGAATATCATGCGAGACCGTATCAAATGCCTTACTAAAGTCTAGGTATACCACATCCACCGCTTCTCCCTTATCCACAAGACTCGTTATCCTATTAAAGAAAGCTATCAAATTGGTTTGACATGATTTGTTTTTTACAAATCCATGCTGGCTGTTCCCTATCACCTTGCCACTTTCCAAGTGTTTACAGATGATTTCCTAAATTACTTGCTCCATTATCTTCCCTGGCACAGATGTTAAACTAACTGGTCTGTAGTTTCCTGGGTTGTTCTTATTTCCCTTTTTAAAAATGGGGACTATATTTGCCCTTTTCCAGTCTTCTGGAATCTCTCCTGTCTCCCATGATTTTCCAAAGATGATAGCTAGAAGCTCAGATACCTCCTCTATCAGATCCTTGAGTATTCTAGGATGCATTTCATCAGGCCCTGCTGACTTGCAGGCATCTAACTTTTCTAGGTGATTTTTGACTTGTTCTTTTTTTAATTTATCTTCTAAACCTACTCCCATTCCTACTAGCATTCACTATGTTAGGCATTCCTACAGACTTCTCGGTGAAGACTGAAACAAAGAAGTCATTAAGCATTTCTGCCATTTGCAAGTTTCCTGTTACTGTTTCTCCCTCTTCACTGACCAGTGGGCCTACCCTGTCCTTGGTCTTTCTCTTGCTTCTAATGTATTTATAAAAAGTCTTCTTGTTTCCCTTTATTCCCGTAGCTAGTTTGAGCTCATTTTGTCCCTTTGCCTTTCTAATCTTGCCCCTGCATTCCTGTGTTGTTTGCCTATATTCATCCTTTGTAATTTGTCCTACTTTCCATTTTTTATAGGACTCCCTTTTTATTTTTAGATTATGCAAAATCTCGTGGTTAAGCCAAGGCAGTCTTTTGCAATATTTTCTATCTTTCCGACAGCGGAATAGCTTGCTTTTGTGCTCTTAATAATATCCCTTTGAAAAACTGCCAACTCTCCTCAGCTGTTTTTCCCCTCAGTTTTGATTCCCATGGGACCTTACCTATCAGCTCTTTGAGCTTACTAAAATCTGCCTTCCTGAAATCCATTGTCTCTATTTTGCCGTTCTCCCTTCTACCCTTCCTTAGAATTGTGAACTCTATGATTTCATGATCACTTTCACTCAAGCTGCCTTCCACTTTCAAATTGTCAACCAGTTCCTCCCTATTTGTTAGGATCAAATCTAGAACAGCTTCCCCCAGTAGCTTTTTCAACCTTCTGAAATAAAAAGTTGTCTCCAATGCAGTCCAAGAACTTATTGGATAGTCTGTGCCCCGCTGTGTTATTTTCCCAACATATATCTGAATAGTTGAAGGCCCCCATCACCACCAAATCTTGGGCTTTGGATGATATTGTTAGTTGTTTAAAAAAAGTCTGATCCACTTCTTCCACCTGGCTAGGTGGCCTGTAGTAAACTCCTAGCATGACATCACCCTTATTTTTAACCCCTTTTAGCCTAACCTAGGGTATGTCTACACTGTATCCCTAGTTCGAACTAGGGATGCAAATGGAGACAATCGAAGTAGTTAATGAAGCGGGGATTTAAATATCCCGCGCTCCATTAACATGATCTCGCCGGCGCGCTAGTTCGAATCACAGCTGATTCGAACCAGGAAGTGCGCGCCGGGACGCGTTAGTTCGGACTAAAGCCCTTAGTCCGAACTAATGTTACTCCTCAAAAAATGAGGAGTAACATTAGTTCGGACTAAGGGCTTTAGTCCGAACTAACGCGTCCCGGCGCGCACTTCCTGGTTCGAATCAGCTGTGATTCGAACTAGCGCGCCGGCGAGATCATGTTAATGGAGCGCGGGATATTTAAATCCCCGCTTCATTAACTACTTCGATTGTCTCCATTTGCATCCCTAGTTCGAACTAGGGATGCAGTGTAGACGTACCCACAGAGACTCTCAACAAGGGCTTACACTTGTTAGAAAAGAGCGTAGCTCTTGCTCACGAAGCCCTGTCTTCCGACGCCGTACTGTAAATCTTCTTCCGCAAGAGTGGGAGGGCAGTGTGGACACTCTGCAGAAGAACAGCCATTCTTGCACAAGAACCCGCCAGTGTAGACATAGCCTATGGGTGCACTCAGAGGAATAAAGTCATTGTATTGGAAAGTATTGAGCCACATTTAAAGAGTAATCAGAGGTTATCAAGGCTCTACCTGTTAATATTTTTGTTTGACATGGAGCTCAGTCCAAAGTAATATCTTAGCTGTATTGCATGGGTTTTTGTAGCTTGCTGTTTGCATATTTGGTCAACACTCCAAAGAGAAAAAAAAACAAAACATTTTGTTACTAACATACTTCAGCTCTTTCATATGCAAATATGTCTGGCAGCTGTAGCCCCTAGGTCAGTGGCTCCCAACCGGTGGTCCACGACCCCTAGTGGTCTTCAATGGTAATGCAGGGGGTCCATGGAACGTTTAAAAATGAGAATCAGGCCCAACCCGGTGGGCCGAATCCTTACTTTTCTTTTCCTTTTCTTTTTTTTTCCTCCACAAGGGAGGCGGGTCTGTGAAATTTTAATAGATTGAAAAGGGGTCCATTTGCTTAAAGACAATGGGAACCATCGCCCTAGGGGACATACAGAACCAATGAAACAACATTGGAACGAGCTGTTCGGTAGAGTCATGCCTTGATCAAGTGAGAAAACTAAACTGTTTCAACTTTTATTTATGTATGTTTTAGGAATACCTATGTTACTTTATGCTCAGGTCATCTGTTCCGATTAGTTAGAGACTCTTTAGCGAGGCAAAGGCTATGCACTGTCCTCCTTTCCCCACAGAACAGGAAATACTACGGTTGTTACAAGAATGCTTATCAGGCAAAGATGAATCTGCTAATGGTTCTCATCAGAGAATCCCAAATCACACTATAAAAATTATTAATTAAGTTTTAACATCCCAGTGAGGTAAAACAAAATCCCACTTTGCAGGTAGGGAAACAGAGGCACAAATAAGTTACATGACTTCACACTGGGCATGTGTGATGGACCCAGGACAGCAACCTGAAATCCAAACTCCCAATTCTACACTTTAATCAAAGAGATTCGACCAACATCGGACTGCTGTTCTCTATTGGTTTGTTAGTATTTGTGAGGCTGGGGTAGGAGAGGGTCAGGGAGCCTGTTGCGTGTTGTTTAGAAGTTTGCCTGCAATTGTCTCCTACAGGAAGGCTGGCTTTCCAACAGATTTTAATTCTAAACATCTGCTGGATATCCTTCTTCTGCCAAATAAATGTCACATCAGGAAGGTCACTTACATAGTGCTAACATCTTAATAAGTCATTCCTTTTCCATTTGGCTCAATGCTTTAATACTTGGAGACAGTTTGAAGTTTTCCATGTTATTAGCAAGCAGCTTGCTCAAAAACTGTAGATGTGAAGGTTACATTGAATATGTCCTTATACTTTCTGATAGTTTCTTTGCAGTATTTCTCATTAATCTAAGTTTGGAGTCTGAAAAATCCCACATGAGAGGGCTTTTCTCCCGTGCTTATGCACAATTTCTCACCCGCTGCTTTCATTTTATCCGGTGACTGTATTACTTAACTCTCTAAGGGTATGTCTACACTACAGCGCTAATTCAAACTAACTTAGTTCGAATTAGTTAATTCGAACTAAGCTAATTCGAACTAACGGATCCAGACTAAAAAACTAGTTCGAATTAGCGTTTTGCTAATTCAAACTAGCATGTCCACATTAAGTGGACCCTGAAGCGGGGTTAAGGATGGCCGGAAGCAGTGCCGGCAGGGCATCAGATGAGGACTTAGAGCGTGGAGCTGCTGCCTCAGGCTAGCCGAGGGCTGTGCTTAAAGGGTCCCGACCCCCACCCCGGACAGACAGTTCTCAGGGGTGCCCCGCTTGCAAAGCAGTCCTGGCTTGGAGTACCCTGAGTGCCCACACTGGGCACATCACAGCACTCGGCCATCAGACCGGCTGCACTTGCTGCAGGCTGCCATCTGGGGAGAAGGGGAATTGGGGGGCTACAGGAGAGCTTCTACCCCCAGAAGCCCACAGAGTCAGCCCAGTCCTCCCCATCGGGGGCTCGTACCCCATTCCTCCCTCACCTCCTTCCACTTACCCTTCCCTAGCCCCCCTTCCTGATGTACAAAATAAAGAAAACGTGTGGTCAAAAATAGAATCTCTCTTTATTGAACAAAACTCGGGAAGACTGGGAAAAGGAGGTGGGAGAGGGGAAGAGAGAGGGTGGGAGAGGGGAGGGCAACTAGAATGATCAGAGGTTTGGAACAGGTCCCATATGAAGAGAAGCTAAAGAGACTGGGACTTTTCAGTTTAGAAAAGAGGAGACTGAGGGGGGATAGGATAGAGGTCTATAAAAGCATGAGTGGAGAGGGTACATACAGAAAAGTTCTTCATTAGTTCCCATAATAGAAGGACTAGAGGACACCAAAGGAAAAGAATGGGTAGCAGGCTTCAAACTAGTAACAGAAAGTTGTTCTTCACAAAGCAAAGAGTCAACCTGTGGAACTCCTTGCTGCAGGAGGCTGTGAAGGCTAGAACTAGAAAAGAGTTTAAAGAGAAGTGAAATAAAGTGATGGAGGTTGGGTCCATGGAGTGGTATTAGCCAGGGGGTAGGAGTGGTATCCCTGCCCAAAGTTTGTGGAAGGCTGGAGAGAGATGGCATGAGACAAATGGCTTGGTCACTGTCTTTGGTCCATCCCCTCCAGGGTCCCTAGGGTTGGCCGCTGTCAGCAGACAGGCTACTGGGCTAGATGGACCTTTGGTCTGACCCAGTACGGCCATTGTAAGGTCAGGGTCGGGGGTCTCAGTGGACCACCTTGATTTTCATGCACATCTGTTCCTGAGTGGCCAGGCTGGCAGCTCTCCTGCCCTAGACGGCCACTTTCCTGTGCCTAGTGCGGAGGTCGTGGACGAGGTCCACGATGTCCGCACTAGACCAGGCGGGTGCCCTCCTCTTGTGGTCCCGAGCAAGCTCCCGGGAGCCGCCAGCTTGGTCCCGGGAAGAGGAGGAGGGCTGGGGGGCATCGGGTGGCTGGCTCGAGCCATGCCAGGTGCAGGGTCTGCTAGCTGGGTGCTGGCAGGCTTGCACCTGGCACGGGCACCGTAGCCAGCCCGTGCCCCGTTAAGGGGTCCAGGGCCAGGCATACAAGTTCCCCTGGTGTTGGCCAGAGTGGCCACCAGAGAAAGCTGGGGAGGGCTAGCCTCCCACTAGTTCGAATTAAGGGGCTACACACCCCTTAATTCAAACTAGTAAGTTCGAACTAGGCTTAGTCCTCGTAGAATGAGGTTTACCTAGTTCGAACTAAGTGCTCCGCTAGTTCGAATTAAGTTCGAACTAGCGGAGCGCTAGTGTAGTGCCTATCAAAGTTAATTCGAACTAACGTCCGTTAGTTCGAATTAACTTTGTAGTGTAGACATACCCTAACTACTTAATGTAGTGCATGTCTACACAGCAAGCACGTTATTTCAAAATAATTTTGAAATAATGGGCTTCTTACCCTGACTTCTGTAACACTCATTTCATGAGGAGTAAGGGAAGTGGAAGGAAGAGTGTTCTTCCTTTGACTTCCTGTAGCTTAGACAGTGCCAAAGGCCAAGTTAAGGTATTTTGAGTTCAGCTACGTAGCTGAAGTTGTGTATCTTAAATCAACTTCAGCCGGCAGTGTAGACATACCCCTAAAGCATTTGAGGAGACAGACTGCGATAGGCCTTTGGGATACAGATTTGGTAGTAAAGGAAAATATATTTCTGCTTCCAACACATTTCTGGTCTTTTATAATGTACTTTCTAACATTCACTTCACTTTTAACATTCTGTACCAACAGAAATAGAACAAATATATGGTTCTGTGGCCATACACACTATCACACACACAGCCTGTGTTGAAATCTGATCTATGGATAGGCTGTATTCTCAATGGCAGGAAAATACTGCAGATTAAATTACAACAGAGTGATCCATGACAAATGGAGTGAAGAATTTGGCAGTCAGTTTTGTCAGACTGGCTCTACCTAGATTTTGCAACCCTGCCCTGGTTACTGCACAGGGTTTTATGAGAGCACAGACAAGAAATTTCAACAGCTTCATGTGCCAAGTAAAATTGTGGAGTGGTGAGAACGTAAAGCAGTTACAGCACCTTGTCTGATGAGGTTGTACCCAACTCCCTCTCCGTAGCTAACATTGGAAGAACTTAACTAAACTCCCATGCAGAGTAAATCTGTGATAATTAGTCAGCAATTCAAGGGAGAATCTGGGTGCTTAACTGTATCATGACAGTGTCATATTTCACTGAATAGACTATTAATCAGCTTAATACAGAAAAGTAATTTGATACTTAAAAATGTACTGTTTGGGTATATCTACACTAGCCCCCTAGATTGATCTAGGGAGGTTAATGAGGGTGACCGAAATTGCAAATGAAGCGCGGGATTTAAATATCCCGTGCTTGATTTACATGTTCCCGGCCGGTCGCCCTTTTAGAAATTGACTAGCCCGAAGTAACTGCCCGCGTCAACACGCAGCTGTGAAACGGGATTCCGAAATAAAGCCCTAACTCGAATTAGCTGGTAAACCTCATTGCAGGAGGAATACCAGCTAATTCGAGTTAGGGCTTTATTTCGGAATCCCGTTTCACTGCCGCGTGTAGACGTGGGCAGTTATTTCGGGCTAGTCAATTTCTAAAATGGCGACCAGCGGGCAACATTCTAATCAAGCATGGGATATTTAAATCCCACGCTTCATTTGCAATTTCGGTCACCCTCATCAGCCTCCCTAGATCAATCGGGGGTGCTAGTGTAGACATAACCTTTGGGAAAATAAATGGATTAAAATGGCTCAGAGAATGTCTGAGTACTAAGGCCAGATATTAAAAGATATTTAGGTACTACTGCACTCAGCTTCTCAATGCATAACTGATTTAGGAGCCTAAATCTCATTTTCAAAAAATGAGATTTAGACACTTGAGTCTAAATTCCACTCAGTGGGATTTAGGCTCATAAGTGCCTAAATCTATTTTGAAAGTGGAATATAGGCTCCTAAATCATTTAGATGTTGTGAGACTAAGAGCATCAGCCTTAAAAATAAAATAGATTTAAAAACCTAGTCCTCAATCATTAAACAGGGTTTAGGACAATAGACAGATTTTTACAGAAAAATATAGGACACAGCCCTGCCATCAGCTATGTGTTCCAAACTTGTTGACTTTGGAGTGAGTTCTACAAGTGTAGGAGACCAAAAGAAACAGCCTCTCTCCCACCTGTTTTCTGCTTTAACTACTCTGTATGTCTTTACATTAAAACAAGACTATAAAGAGTAAGCACCTGTATATTGAGCACAGTATCACTTTTGAGCCACTAATGAAAAATAGTGCAGTGTTTTGTTTGAAGGACACTAACATTCATGTCAATTCTTTTATTTACTTTCTCCTTGCTGCCTTAAAATGTATGTTGAGTCTAATTTTTTTAGCATAATTGATCTAAACAATGAACCATTGCACTTCGCAATTCATTACTTTGAAAAATGCTTTCTATTTTTATTTAGCTTTTTAAGGTTAAAATGATAGACTGCAAAGGCTATTGATAGTACAGGGACAAAGCAAAAGGTTAATTGCTGAAGATGCAGAAAGTGAAGGGAAGCAAAAACAAAAGTAAGTTTTCCAAAATGCATATGCTTGCAGTCCTTTGGAGAAAAAAAAAAGGATTTTTACTTCCATAAATGTAATCAGAATATAAATGAAAAATGTGTAATATGTTTGCTATTATGTTAAGTACAAGGAGTGCCAATCTGGACTTAGACTGCTGGAAAGGTTTAATTCTTTGTTTCGGAAGAAGTGAAAAGAAAGATCAAATACATTGTTAATTTATTTTTATTTATAAAATAAGCACTTTGTTCATTTCAATGTAATCAGCTAAGATAGATAACATGGCCAATGGCACTGAGGTTATAGTATTAGCTATTCTGCTGGGGTTCTGGAAATTATGTTTAAGCTTCCAACCATGCTGCTTCTCAAAGACTTCCCCGAACGAAATGTGCAATTTTGGACAGTAAAATGCAGTTTAAGCTAATAAAAGTTTTTTCTGCAAGAATATGTGTTTGGGCTGAAACACAATAATCATTCCACCCAGCCTCCCAGTTGGGTACCAGCCCACATGAGGTTTGTCTAGTGTAACTAAAGAAGGAGCTTATTTTAAAGCTGTTTGAAAGTAACATCTACTTTATCATTATTTAGCCAGTGCTCATTATTTAGGTGTCTAAAGCATCGATGGCCTGATTTACATTGTAATGAAGTCCAGTTCACCCTGGGGTCATCTCCAGTAATACCTGTTTAGTTTGTCCCTTTTTTAGGAAGTCTCTTTTTTACCGACCTCACTGGATAACCGATTTAATACCCAGAAGCACTTTTGCTACAAATTGTTAGGCCATTTAATACTTTCAATAATTAAAAGTTAGTGGTTTCGGGGCGGGGGATGGGGAAGGGTTAATTTCTCAATCTTCCATCATGTCATGTCTTGGAATTATAGAGTAGATGTGTAAAAAAAAAAAGCATGTTGTAATAATATATATCCATTATGATGCAAGTGGGTCATAGGCTAGTCTATACACATGTGCATCATTGTGAAATCTGAGTTCATCCGCCCTGTATGCTAAACTCCTACTGAAGTTGCAGAGTTGTGCATATACAACAAGGGTAAAAGACAGTACAAAAATAAAGTGGCAGCATCAACTGAAGTTCCCTGTTTTCCTGGGTTTGTCAAGGCTTTAATGTTATTTGACAGTTTTTCATACAATATTTATTATGGCTGCAATTTTTCCCATTAACATGTTTTTAGCTGAAAAATGTCACTTTTTCTGTATTAAATATACAAGCCTGTGACATTTTAAGTGAGCTTATCCTCAGTAGAGTGTTTTTGTTCTAACTTTTTGTTTTTTAAGATGCTGCTCGCATCCTCTTATGGTTTTCCTTTGATGTCTATAGACTCCCTATATTTGGGGCAATGATTCTCCACATGGTAGAATTTACAGGTAGGACTCCAGTCAAACCACTGTTCAAATTAAAAGCGAATAGAAAGAATTATTTAGTAACATCAAAGTTAGAACAAGTCACTTATCAAGAAATGGGCCAGAGCTTATATATTTGGGCAGCCTAGATCCTCTTTGATGCATCAGCATTTTGAATTAGCAGGTGCAACATGTGCAGTGTATACAGCAAATTGGTTAATTTGCTGCTCGATAAGCTTAGGTATGTTGGCATTCAGTCACCTTGCAGTTTATCAAGTGACTGGAGAGAACTCATCACTTACCAAACTACATATGATCTATACTGCAAGCAGCAAAGGAAAAAAAAGTCATGAGAAGTCTTTCTGAAGTCTCCAAAAGGCAATTTCCCCCAACTATTTTTTTCTTTCCTGTCACTTTTTTTTTAAATAGTCAACTCATATAAACTGAAGTTTGTATCTGCTCATCTAGAGCTCCTGCCATGCATCAAAATTGAAAACATAATTTTCATGCCTTCTACATGAACTGAATTGTTGTTATTATCCAGTTTTCCAGATGTGAAAATCTGTCATCTCTGTCAAGTTCCATGCATCTAAATTTGTATTTCAGCAACCTGGCTTACAGGTCTGAAATCATGCTGTGCATCTAAAAGGAAAAGATAATTTCTTTCCCTCCTACAATGAATGCCCAATTGTTATGATTTTAGTCTCCAATATGAATTAGTCACTATTATTTCTGAATAGTACATGTAATGTATCTAATATGCTGAGTAGACTAGAATTCCTTACTTAATCTTTACTCTTTGCCTAAATTAAAAGTACATGTTTTATATTATTTTAATCATTAGTGTAGCATGGGTGGATCATTCACAAAAAATTACATTTCCTCATTAAAACATGTTTGTTTGTGAATGTTTGTAGAAAGGAAGGAAATTCTAATAAAATTTACAATACATTGACAATTTCACATGGAAATGTTTATCATTAATAAAATGACCATATTGCAGTGATACTTTATGGTTGCAAAACAGTCGTGCAAATATAAAAAGCCAACTTTAAAAATAGCTGAAGCTTCTGCCTCAACATATGAACACTTTTCAGAATAGAGTTGGGATTGTTGGTTTTTTTGATAACCTGGTGTTCTAATGAGTTTATTGTGTGCCCCTGGGCACTGTCATTAACATTTACTCTGAGCAGAGAAACAGCTTCACCCTACTCAGTTTATGTACGTCTACACAGCAACGTTATTTCAAAATAACTTAGTCTGTGTCTACACAGCAGGCAGTTATTTCAAAATGTCAAAATACTGTCAAGCTGGAGGACTTCTCACTCCAACTCCTGTAACTCTCATTGTACGAGGAGGAAGAGTGCTCTATTTCGAAGTAAGTGCTGTGTAGATGCTCCCAATTTAAAAATAAGCTGCGCAACTGACGTAGCTCAATTTGCATGGCTTATTTCAAGTTAAGCCCTGCTGTGTAGCCACACCCTTTCTCTAATTACTCTAAATATTGTTTATCACACAGTGAATACCTACTCATGGATGCATTTTTCTCTTGTGAACAAAATACAAATTCTACTTAATACAACAATACATATTGAATAAACATTGTAGTGTGACAAATATCCAATTTGAATCATATGTAAACAGGGAAACTCCAAAGTGTCCCAAGCAGAAGTTCTTGGGAAAACATACAAAAAAGCAGAATGTGTCTTTAAGGTCCAATGGTGTCTCATAGGGTACGTCTAGACTACAGGCTTCTGTCGACAGAAGTTTTGTCGACAGATACTGTCGACAAAACTTCTGTCGACAAAGAGCGTCTAGACTACATTGAGTTCTGTCGACAAAGCAAGCTGCTTTGTCGACATGGTAGTGTAGACGCAAAGGACAGTTTACATTCAATAATACCTTCTGTCGACAGAAACTCTATCGACAGAAGGTGTTATGCCTCGTAAAATGAGGTTTACCAGCGTTGACAAAACTGCTGAGTTCTGTCGACGTTATGTCGACAGAACTCAGCGGTAGTGTGGACGCAGGTATAGTTTTGTCGACAAAAGTCCACTTTTGTCGACAAAAGTCTGTAGTCTAGACACACCCATAAAGAGTAAGTTTGAGATATATGAACAGCTGTCTACAATCACACTCTGGATCACACCATACACTAAAAAGCCAAGTCACCTCCCAAATGGTTGCTTTTGTCTACAACTTACCCCAGGCTTTTCCACTACTTTGAATTTCTGCTGATGAGAGAGCTCTGTGTGTCTCTTTCACTAATACATGTTGATTCAATACAGCATATTACTTCACCCACCTTGTCTCACACCCTGGGACCACCAAAGCTTCAACAACAACACTGCATTCAAAGATATGAGGGGGCAAGTTGGGAAACAGGGATGTAATTTGTCACACATTAAACTGTCATGTCCTAGTATGGCAAAATCTTGTCCAAATGTTATGCTGTATACTAGTATGGCTTCTTAAATTAGCCATTAACTCAGAATATTTGCTGAAGCATTCTTATTCAACTCATAGGACTACTAAATATTTTTAAAGGAAGTGAAATTGCCCTTTGTTATTCAAAGAGACAGTTCCTTAAAAGATTTTTATAAAGTATATTCCTTTTAAAAAGAATAGTATGTTGCTTCTTATGAACATCTTACTTATATAACTGAGGTTGCTGTCCTCTACTGATGGGACTGGACTGGGAAGATCTGTATTCTATTCCAAGTAATCCAATTTGGTCACAACTCTTCTCCTCTATCTCCCCCTTCACCTGACTTGGCTATTTAGCCTGCAAGTTCTTTGTAAGAAAGGACTGTTTCTTCCTTTGTGTTAGTTCAGCGCCAAGTGCAATCTTTGGATATAATTGGAATACAAATAACAACATTGAAAATAAAGATAATATGGGAAGAAACGTATGTCTAATCTGGAGTAACACCCAATTTTATAAATAAGCCGTACGTGAGACTACTGAAGAGGTTCTGGAAGGAAGAAGGGTGAGGTGGTATTCAGGACTTGGTTTTTGCAAAGCATTTGCATTGCTTTATTGGATTACTTTTTTGGTTCCCATATTTTATGCTACTATGTATAGTTTTGATTCATATAGTCTTTGAAGTTGCCTTGCAGAGCTGCATAACTATTTTGTTTAATAAAAGTTGATAAGTACATTTTACTGAAAGAAAAAATATTCCAAGTGCCCTTTCCTAGTACTTCATTATTTTGGCATATAAATAAATGCAGGGTTTGATTTTGGTATTCTGATGTAATGCTGATAAATCCTTCACTCCAGGAGCAGTCCTGATGAAATCAACCCTAGGGTGCTGGATACAAATCCTTATACACGCTATATAAAGCCAGTACCACACCCTTACAAAGAAAAAAAATGAAGTACTAACATAACCCTGTTATGTTATGGTGGAAGTACTCAAAGACCAGAAATACAAGCATGCTCCATTGTGGAGAGGTATTATACAATCATACTATACAATCATACTAGCTTTAAAGTTAACTATTTGCATAATACATGTCCAGTCAATGATTTTAAAGCAAGGCTATTCAAAACTTGCGGCCCACGGCCTGTTTGGGGCCCACAGTGAAGTTTGGGTTTACGCGGTGGGAGCCAAAACAAAAAAGTAGTCAATATAATGGTCTTCTGTTGCTATGCATTTTAGTAGTTAAATTCCTGGGCTGTCATTGTTCATTAAAAGTGCTGTCATATGGATGGAAATCGGGTAAATATTGCATTTTATTAATATCGGCAGAACTGACTTAAATGGGGGCCTGTGTGTTGTGTACTCTTGCCTTAATCTTTGTATTCATGCCCGTCGGTGTGAAAGCAGCTATTTGTATATATTTGCATGTATATGTAACCGCACTTAAGTTGCAGCCCTCAGCATGTGCTGTGAGTTTCATTGTGTTCCCGGGAGCTTCCAAAGTTTAGTAGCCCTGTTTTAAAGAGTGCCATTAATTTCAGGATCACTTAATATAATTTTACATTAATCATTCGTATAGATAAGGACAGGTGACCAAAACCCAGAGGTAAGTCAAATATGTAAACCTGAGGGATCATAGAATCATAGAATACTAGAATTCTAGATTACATAGAATACTAGAAGGAGACTTGAGAGGTCGAGTCCAGTCCCCTGCCCTCATGGTAGGACCAAGCACAAATCTAGATCATCCCTGACAGATGTCTATCTAGCCTGCTCTTAAATATCTCCAGTGATGGAGTTTCCACAATCTCCCTGGGCAATTTATTCCAGTGTTTAACCACCCTGACCATTAGGAAGTTTTTTTCCTAATGTCCAACCTAAACCTCCCTTGCTGCAATTTTGCCAGGGGATGCAAAAAGGAAGGAACGAAATGTAGTTTGGAATGAGTAAATGTCATCTTTACTGTTTGAATGCAGAGTTCATGTTATACAGAACCAGAACATCCTTCCCTTTAAGGGGCCAATCCTGTAAATCGCTGAGCATCCTCAAGGCATGTTAGCTTTAGAGTGAGCAGAGGCACCTCAGAACTGATGTTCAACACAGGGCCAGATTTGGGCCAAGTGAACAGCTGTCATATGAAAACCTTAGATTTGTCCTGAGTAGATTTTTTTTGTTACCACTTGGAGAAAGAGATACAGCTTTCAGTTTGTGTGTATGTAAAAGAAAAAAAACATTTATTGAAATGTGTCTCTTGCTGTGGATGTAAACACAGCAGTAGACACAGTTAGGAAACATAAAATGGCACAGGCATGTCTAAAGAGAAAGCCATGTATATAGGGAAAATCCCAAAGAGTACATGGTTGTGCCTGTTGCATGGACGCACCTATGTATAACCCCGTGGTTTTCAAACTATGGATCGTGACCCAGTTCCTCATCACAGAACCTCAGGCACAGGGTCTCATTGCTGCAGGGTGACCAGTGGGGTGCTAAGGCGGCTTCCTGCCTGTCCTGGCACCATAGACAGTGCTGCACTCCAGTAGCAGCCAGCAGCAGGTCCGGTTCCTAGGCTCTGTGCCCTGCTCCTCCCTGAGCACTAGCTCCCACATTCCCATTGGCTGGGAACCTACTGCTGGCTGCTTCTGGGGCGCAGCATGTCTGCGTTGTGAGGGGAGGCAGGAAGCTGCCTTCGCCCCTCTGCTGTAACGCTCACCAGGAGCCGCTTGAGATAAGATCCTCCTGCCCCATCCCTGACCCACCCCCAAAGCTGAAGCTCTCATCCTTAGCCCCACCCCAGAGCCTACACTTTAATCAAATTATGTTGGGTCACAGGCATCAACAATTTTCGTCAACTGAGTCATGAGAAAAAAAGATTAAAAACCACTGGTGTAACCCACACTAGTTGTGAAGGACTCTGTTCCCTCGAGGCGCTCAAAAGTTTATTCATCTGCTCTACAGAAAAAAAAACTGTAAAACTTGCCTTCATATGCAAATTTGACGCATTTAACCAAGATTTGAACAAAGACATGAATTGGATGGGCCATTATAGTCAACACCCAAATGACATCAAGTATCGGACACTTACAGCTCACTCTATTAGCCTTATTTAGCATGGACATTTTAATTGACAACGGGTTTTTCCCCTTTCCCTTCCCATCTCCCCTCTTTTTCTGCTGTTTCTTTGTATCTCTGGACCCCTTACTCCTTTCACCTGTGCATTGTGTCCACAAAAGCTCATGACACCATCTACATTTTCTGTTAGTCTCTAAGGCTACGTCTACACTGCCACCTTTTTTTTTGCAGAGGAGGCAATGCAAATGAAGCGCTCATTAGCAAAGCAATAATCTCTTCTGATGCTTTTTGCACTAAAGCTTTTTGCACCAAAACTAGCAGTGTAGACGGATCTGTTTTGTGCAAAAAAACCTTTTGTGCAAAATCCTTATGCCTCAAAAAAGGAGGTATACAGATCTTGTGCAAAAGGGGTTTTGTGCAAAATGGACCTGTCTACACTGCTTGTTTTTGTGCAAAAACCTCTTGCACAAAAAGCCTCAGGCAGAGATTATGCAAATGAAGTGTGAGAAGTTGCTAATGAGCGCTTCATTAGCATACTCTCTGCTGGCAAAAGACGCAGTGTAAACGTAGCCTAAGGTGCTGCAGGGCCATTCGTTGTTTTTTAAGTTTTAACAGACAGTGAGTTAATGGATCTGGCCCTTTAGCCAAGTAATTTGAAACTAGTGCTTTCAGATCCAGAGGTCCTGTGTTAAATTACCCAAGATTGTTACATGTCGAAGGAGGCAGAACAAAAATAAAGCAGGTGGGATAAATGGAACCATGTTAACGGGCAGCAGAGTGAAAGAGACGGTGAAAAGCTGTAAAAATCCGACTATAAATAGGTAGATTTAATTGGCCCCAACCACCATTAAAGCTTTTAACCTTCATTCTCTATATTCTGCTGAACAGTGAGGTTAACTGTAATACTGCCATCTGGTGCCTCCTGATAATACAACAGTTCATGCATGCATGCACAGTGTCGACATTTATTTGTTTTTGCTACAGTATTGCTCACAGTAAGCTAGAAGTGACGCATACCTAGCACATAGTTCCAGGTCTCCAACAAGCTTATTTTGCTTTGGCCAATAAAGAAATAAACAAGGTTAACTGAAAAATAGGTTCAAGTACTTCCTCTCAATATATTTACAATTTACAAATTTACAAAAGAAAGAATTTACAAATACAGATTTTCCTGACAATTCCTTATCTCTGCAACTCCATATGGGCTCATGGTATCAAATTGCTACATCATCCTCCAAACAATTTATATTTGATATATATATTACACAAAGGGTACGTCTACACTGGCCTCTTTTCCGAAAGGGGCATGCTAATTTTACAGGTCGTAATAGGGAAATCCACGGGGGATTTAAATATCCCCCGCGGCATTTAAATAAAAATGTCCGCCGCTTTTTTCCGGCTTTTAGAAAAGCCGGAAAAGAGTGTCTACACTGGCCCCGATCCTCCGGAAAAAAGCTACTTTGAAGTAGGATTAAGAGATCCTCCTGAAAAGGGCTTTTTTCCGGAGGATCGGGGCCAGTGTAGACGCTCTTTTCCGGCTTTTCTAAAAGCCGGAAAAAAGCGGCGGACATTTTTATTTAAATGCCGCAGGGGATATTTAAATCCCCCGCGGATTTCCCTATTACGACCTGTAAAATTAGCATGCCCCTTTCGGAAAAGGGGCCAGTGTAGACGTAGCCAAACAGATGAATGCATATGTTGAAACTTAAGAAATCTTTATGTTCCTGAACAGATCAATGGCCTCACCTATATTTATCCCAGTTCTAATTCAAATTTTAAAAGCATACTATTAATATAAATTTGAAGAGAATACAGTTTTTCTGGAGCTGCCTCCACGTTAAACTTCTATTTTAATATTTGTATGACCCCTTCAATGTTCTCTTTGGCTCAAATGGCCCTCCCCCAGCTGGGGAAATGGCAATGCAGGAAGCCACTCGCCTTCTGGCTTTCCCCGCTGTTCCCATTGGCTGCAATCACAGCCAATGGGAGCAGTGGGGTCAGTGCCTGGGAGTGGCAGAAGTCATGGAGCCAGGTAAGTGCCCCCCAGCCTCCTCATGCCCAGGCCCTTAAACACCTCATCCTGCTGAGTCCCTACACTCCACCCTGATCCTGTACCCCCTTCCTCCCAGAAGGCCCACCTTCAGCCCACTCCTTTATCCTGCTTCCCACCCAGATCCTCCAGTCTGCTACTGCCCCCATTTTGTTATCATGGGTGGTTGGCTGGTGGACTGTGGAAAGGTTTGTGTTGAGCAGGATGGGACATAGGCAAAAAAAATTGAGAGACACTTAACTAACATTTATACAGTTAGGTGGCTGGTTTCCTTCAATTGTTCTCAACAATGCTTCTTTTCACTTCTCTCTTACAGATCAAAATTGCAATTTTGTTTTCCTTTCTGGAGGATCATTTCAGTAATAAGCTCCCAAAACTGGGATAAAATATGTAGCTAGACTTTTTAATAAATACAGTACCCAGCTTCCAAAGCATCTCATTGGGTCTTTTCAACATACAACGCATCTTTGGGATAGCCTCCCTCTTTCGCTCGGGATAGTACAAAACTACTCCAAAGAATACATAGGATAAACAGCCCCACTATTAGAAGCTTTACAATGCACTTTTGAAATATATCTAAGAGCAGATGAAGCCTGGACCATAACAAGCTATGTGTAGATAGCTCTATAAATATCACTAGTGTGCTGACAATTGCACAGTGTAGGAAAGTGATAAATAACTTTCAATAAAAACAAACCAACCAGACAGGATGTAATCAACATGAGAAATCTCTGCCAATTTTATGTTGTTCCCATTGTGGAACTGCACCTGAAATTTAGTACAGGTCTAAGCTTCAGGTTTGAAATAGCTAGAACCGCAAACGGATATTCCAAGCAGAACTTTTTCATGGTTTCAAAGTAGATACAAGTTACAGAGTTTACTGCATGTGGGTGATTTAGATGTGATTTTACTACCGACCCAAAAGATTGTGATTTTAAACAACAAGTTTCTCATCAGAGCTGGGCAGTCATCCCTAGTGGCTGGAGTCAGCATTGAGCCAAGGGGCAGAGCCAGAGTAGGGAGATGAGCAAGAGTGAGTCTAGGATGAAAACTGGTGTTGGAACACAAAAAGAGAGGGTTCCATAGAGCAGCCAGCCACACCTTCGCCCTGCTGTCCAGACTTCCTGTGCCTCTTTCTGGCTTCAACTGTGCTGCCAGACCCATCAGTGCGGCTGGGTGCTCCTCCAATCATGGTGCCTGTGGGCAGTGCCAGTTCTCCATTAGCTACTCAGCCTACTAATTGCTAGTAAGTTGCCAAATGGCAGGTGGGATGTGGCAGTTGTCTATAGACCCAGATTCAAAACTAGTAAATCTGGGTTCAAGACCCCTGGATCCTTCCATGTAACCCCAAGACTTATAGTTCATAACACTAACGCTCAGAGCCAAGCATCTTCTTGAATAATTACGACATCCATGGGAGTTCCTCATTGCATCTAGAAATGTGCCTAGTTTACAACAGACTACAGAAAAAGCACTAACGAAGTCAGCATAAACTAAATGTTCAGCCCCTCAGGAAGTCTGAAATTTCAAGATGAAAATTGGGCTGCTGCTAGGAGGAATCTTAGAACAGGCAGCCTGTGATTATCCCTTCTGCAAGATGGGGAGAGAGACTTTAAAAGCCATAGTTCTTAAGTCATTAGTTGCTGATCACTTGAATTGTGTATATAGCTTTTATTAATAATTGTGTTCTAAGTATTTATGATGGATGTATTACGTGCCTGAAAATGATGCGTGTACTGCTGCTTGTCATGAGCTTCTCCCCAGCACACTACTGACAAAGAGACCCTAATATTGGAACAGGTAAATATTGCCTGGCAAAATATTGTAACAAGTTTTTAAAAAGAAAAAAGTACTGTCTGGGTCTCTCATCTCCCCCAGATAGTTAAAAGTTGATTCAAACAGTGTTTTTTTTTACAAACTAAAGCGCATATGTTATGACTCACCAAGGTATATCAGTTATTCACAAGTGTTCTGACAACCGTTGGGTATTCCGGAACATAGTCTCATATCAGAAATCTCAATTAATTTAGTCTTCCTCAGAGAGTTGGACTGGAAGTTCACAATTTTCTGTTACCCTGGTCACCCTGGGGACAGTCACATAATATGCAAAAATGAATTTCAAAAAGAGTTGCAAGTGAATTGGTTGAGATCATGCATATGCAGGTGTGGCAAAATTCACTTTTTTGGGTATTTTGACTGATGTCAGTGTTTATTTTTAACATTTTCTAAATTATCAGTTTAAATTTTGACATTTAAAGAAATGTATGCAATCAGATCGTT